>NW_027309801.1:1233887-1843753 GCF_047496795.1 Chiloscyllium punctatum | reverse complement strand
GGGAGAGAGACACAGAAAGAGTGAGAGAGACAGCGAAAGAGAAACTGAGAGAGAGAGAGGGAGAGAGACAGAGACAGTGAGGGCACTGACGGAGAGATGGAGTGAGAGAGACAGAGGGAGAGAGAGAGAGAGAGAGGGAGAGGGAGATGGTGAGAGAGACAAAGAGAGAAATGCAGTGAGTGACGGAGAGAGATGGAGTGAGTTCAGAGAGAGATAGACAGAGTGAGAGAGAGAGTGAGAGAGACAGAGAGAGTGGAGCAGATCGAGGGACAGAGAGAGTCACAAAGAGTCAGTGAAATACCAATCATCACGAGGGGGAAGGCAGGGGAGAGAGAGAACAAGTGAGAGGAGGAGAGAGAGGAGGTGGGAGTGCAGAGAGAGAGAGAGAGAGTGAGAGAGAGAGAGAGACCGTGGGGTGGGGCAGTCTGGAGGGAGCACAGCTCCAACCGAAACCAAGAGTAACAGTATCTGAGAGGGATCAGTAACGACAGAGAGAGGGGAGAGGGGAGAGAGGGGAGAGAGGGAACAGGGCAGAGAGAGAGAGGGGAGAGGGGAGAGAGGGGAGAGAGAGGGGAGAGGGGAGAGAGGGGAGAGAGGGGAGAGAGGGGAGAGGGACAGAGGGAGAGAGGGGAGAGGGACAGAGGGAGAGAGGGGAGAGGGAGAGAGGGACAGAGGGAGAGAGGGACAGAGGGAGAGAGGGCAGAGAGAGAGAGGGGAGAGGGACAGAGGGAGCAGGAGGGAGAGGGAGAGAGGGGAGAGGGAGAGAGGGGAGAGAGGGAGAGGGAACAGGGCAGAGAGAGAGAGAGAGGGGAGAGGGACAGAGGGAGAAGGAGGGAGATAGGGGAGAGAGGGAGGAGGGCCAGAGGGAGAGAGGAGAGAGGGAACAGGGCAGAGAGAGAGAGAGGGGAGAGGGACAGAGGGAGACGAGAGGGAGAGAGGGGAGAGTTACAGAGGGAGAGAGGGGAGAGGGCCAGAGGGAGAGAGGGGCAAGGGACAGAGGGAGATGAGAGGGAGAGAGGGGAGAGGGCGAGAGGGAGAGAGGGGAGAGGGCGAGAGGGAGAGAGGGGAGAGGGCGAGAGGGAAAGAGGGGAGAGGGACAGAGGGAGAGAGAGGGACAGAGGGACAGAGGGAGAGAGGGACGAGGGACAGAGGAGGGGAGAGGGAGAGAGGGACAGAGGGAGGGGAGAGGGAGAGAGGGGAGAGGGACAGAGGGAGAGAGGGGAGAGGGGAGAGGGAGAGTGGGTGAGGGACAGAGGGAGACGAGAGGGAGAGAGGGAGAGGGACAGAGGGAGAGAGAGAGGGGAGAGGTACATAGGGAGAGAGGGGAGAGGGACAGAGGGAGACGAGAGGGAGAGAGGGGGAGAGGGCCAGAGGGAGAGAGGGGAGAGGGACAGAGGGAGGGGAGAGGGAGAGAGGGGCGAGGGGAGAGGGACAGAGGGAGAGAGGGGAGAGGGACAGAGGGAGGGGAGAGGGAGAGAGGGGCGAGGGGAGAGGGACAGAGGGAGAGAGGGGCGAGGGACAGAGGAGAGAGGGGAGAGGGCCAGAGGGAGAGAGGGGTAAGGGACAGAGGGGGAGAGGGGAGAGGGAGAGAGGGGAGAGAGGGAGAGGGAACAGGGCAGAGTGACAGAGGGGGGAGAGGGACAGAGGGAGGAGGAGGGAGACAGGGGAGAGAGAGGGGGAGAGAGAGAGGGGAGAGGGAGAGTGGGAGAGAACAGGGGAGAGAGGGAGAGAGAGGGGAGAGGGAGAGAGGGAGAGAGAGTGGGGAAGAGAGAGAGAGGAGAGGGAGGGGGAGAGAGAGGGGGAGAGGGGAGAGAGGGAGAGGGGAGAGAGAGAGAAGGAACAGGGCAGAGAGAGAGGGGAGAGGGACAGAGGGAGACGAGAGGGAGGGGGGTGAGGGAATGGGCGAGAGAGAGAAGGAGAGAGGGAGGGGGAGAGAGGGAGGAGGGAGAGAGAGAGAGAGAGGGGAGAGGGAAGGGGAGGGAACAGGGGAGAGAGGGGAGAAAGAGGGGGGGGGGAGAGAGAGAGAGAGACCGGGAGGTGAACAAAGGATGGACAGAGTGGGAGAGAGAGAAAGTGAGAGTGAGAAATGGAGGGAGGCAGAGAGAGAGAGAGAGAGAGAGAGAAAGTGAAGGGAGTGAAGTCTTGCACTGAGAACAGCCGTTCCGATGAGAATGTCCAGCCTTACCTCCAGAACGAAGTCCAGGCAAATCCAGGCTAGTAGGAGAGGCAGACTAGCACCCTGTTCCTTCTGGAGGGTTGTGAGAGGAGAGAGGGAGGGAGGGAGGGAGAGAGACGGAGAGAGATGTCAGTGATACACACACGCAGGCACACAGTAAGCGACCAGCCTCTCCAGACTCTGCCTCTGTCTACGTTCCTGTAATGTTTATACTATCTGTCACTCCCCACAGCTGGTTTGAAGCCAGTCCAGTTCCCTCTCTCTCTCTCTCTCTCTCTCACTCTCTCATTCTCTCTCTCCCTCGCTCATTCTCCCTCTCTCTCTCTCTCTTTCTCCCTCTCTCTCTCATTATCCCTCTCTCTCTCTCATTCTCTCTCTCTTTCTCCCTCTCTCTCTCATTCTCCCTCTCTTTCTCTCTCATTCTCCCTCTCTCTCTCTCATTCTCCCCCTCTCTCTCTCATTCTCCTTCTCCCTCCCTCTCTCTCATTCTCCGCCTCCCCCTCTCTCTCTCTCTCTCATTCTCTCTCTCTCTCTCTTATTCTCCCTCTCTCTCTCTCTCTTTCTCTCATTCTCTCTCTCTCCCTCTCTCATCCTCCCTCTCTCTCTCTCACTTTCTCTTCCCTCTCTCTCTCATTCTCCCTCTCTCTCTCTCATTCTCTCTCTCCCACCCTCCCCTCTCTCTATCTCTCTCTCACCCTCTCCCTCTCTCTATCTCTCTCTCACTTTCTCCGTCACTCTATCTCTCTCTCACCCTCTCCGTCGCTTTTTCTCTCTCTCTCACCCTCTCCGTCCTCTATCTCTCTGTCACCCTCTCTCTATCTCTCTCTCTCACCCTCTCCCTCTCTCACCCTCTCCCTCTCTCTATCTCTCTCTCACTCTCACTCACCCTCTTCATCCCTCCCCCTCTCCTCTCCCCCTCTCCATCTGCCCCCCTCTCCATCTCTTTCTCCCTCTCCATCTTTCTCCCTCTCTCTCTCACACATCCTCTCCTTCTCTATCGCTCTCTCGCACCCCCTCCGTCCCTACTGCGCGCTCTCACACTCTGCATCTCTCTCTCTCTCACCCCCACTCTCACACCCTCTCCTTCTTTCTCTCTCACCCCCTCTGTCTCTCTCTCTCTCTCTCTTCATTATCCTCTCTGTTCCCATCTTTCTCACGCTCTCTCTCTCTCTCTCACTCGTTATCTCCACCTTTCTGCTTCTCTCTCTCTCTCACACAGCAAGCGCCTCTCGCTCTCTCTCTCTCTCTCTCTCTCTCTCTCTCCCTGTGTCTATCCCTCTTTCGTTCTCTGTCTCTCTCTTTCTTGGCTCTAGACTCCCAGTTCTCTCCATCTGTCACACCCTCCACCGCCCCCCCACCCCAGCAGGGAGGGGGGATGGGGCCCTAGAGCAGGGAGAGAGAGGGGGATGGGGCCTAGAGCAGGGAGAGAGAGGGGGATGGGCCTAGAGCAGGGAGAGAGAGAGGGGGATGGGGCCTAGAGCAGGGAGGGGGGATGGGGCCTAGAGCAGGGAGAGAGAGGGGGATGGGGCCTAGAGCAGGGAGAGAGGGGGGGAAAGGGGCCTAGAGCAGGGAGAGAGAGGGGGATGGGGCCTAGAGCAGGGAGAGAGAGGGGGATGGGGCCTAGAGCAGGGAGAGAGAGAGGGGGATGGGGCCTAGAGCAGGGAGGGGGGATGGGGCCTAGAGCAGGGAGAGAGAGGGGGATGGGGCCTAGAGCAGGGAGAGAGAGGGGGATGGGGCCTAGAGCAGGAGAGAGAGGGGGAATGGGGCCTAGAGCAGGGAGAGAGAGGGGGATGGGGCCTAGAGCAGGGAGAGAGAGAGGGGGATGGGGCCTAGAGCAGGGAGGGGGGATGGGGCCTAGAGCAGGGAGAGAGAGGGGGATGGGGCCTAGAGCAGGGAGAGAGAGGGGGATGGGGCCTAGAGCAGGGAGAGAGAGGGGGATGGGGCCTAGAGCAGGGAGAGAGAGAGGGGGAATGGGGCCTAGAGCAGGGAGAGAGAGGGGGGGATGGGGCCTAGAGCAGGGAGAGAGAGAGGGGGATGGGCCTAGAGCAGGGAGAGAGAGGGGGATGGGGCCTAGAGCAGGGAGAGAGAGGGGGATGGGGCCTAGAGCAGGGAGAGAGAGGGGGATGGGGCCTAGAGCAGGGAGAGAGAGGGGGAATGGGGCCTAGAGCTGGGAGAGAGAGGGGGGGATGGGGCCTAGAGCAGGGAGAGAGAGAGGGGGATGGGGCCTAGAGCAGGGAGAGAGAGGGGGATGGGGCCTAGAGCAGGGAGAGAGAAGGGGGGGATGGGGCCTAGAGCAGGGAGAGAGTGGGGGATGGGGCCAAGAGCAGGGAGAGAGAGGGGGATGGGGCCTAGAGCAAGGAGAGAGAGGGATGGGGGGAAGGGGCCTAGAGCAGGGAGAGAGAGGGATGGGGGGATGGGGCCTAGAGCAGGGAGAGAGAGGGGGATGGGCCTAGAGCAGGGAGAGCGAGGGATGGGGGGAAGGGGCCTAGAGCAGGGAGAGAGAGGGATGGGGGGATGGGGCCTAGAGCAGGAGAGGGGGGGGGGATGGGGCCTAGAGCAGGGAGAGAGAGGGGGGATGGGGCCTAGAGCAGGGAGAGAGAGGGGGGATGGGGCCTAGAGCAGGGAGAAAGAGGGGGATGGGGCCTAGAGCAGGGAGAGAGAGGGGGATGGGGCCTAGAGCAGGGAGAGAGGGGGGGAAAGGGGCCTAGAGCAGGGAGAGAGAGGGGGGTGGGGCCTAGAGCAGGGAGAGAGAGGGGGATGGGGCCTAGAGCAGGGAGAGAGAGGGGGAATGGGGCCTAGAGCAGGGAGAGAGAGGGGGGGGGGGGGGAGGGGGGGGGGGGGGGATGGGCCTAGAGCAGGGAGAAAGAGGGGGATGGGGCCTAGAGCAGGGAGAGAGAGGGGGATGGGGCCTAGAGCAGGGAGAGCGAGGGATGGGGGGATGGGGCCTAGAGCAGGGAGAGAGAGGGATGGGGGGATGGGGCCTAGAGCAAGGAGAGAGAGGGGGGGATGGGGCCTAGAGCAGGGAGAGCGAGGGATGGGGGGAAGGGGCCTAGAGCAGGGAGAGAGAGGGGGATGGGGCCTAGAGCAGGGAGAGAGAGGGATGGGGGGAATGGGGCCTAGAGCAGGGAGAGAGAGGGGGGATGGGGCCTAGAGCAGGGAGAGAGAGGGGGGATGGGGCCTAGAGCAGGGAGAGAGAGGGGGAATGGGGCCTAGTACATGGAGAGAGAGGGGGATGGGGCCTAAAGCAGAGAGAGAGAGGGGGATGGGGCCTAGAGCAGGGAGAGAGAGGGGATGGGGCCTAGAGCAGGGAGAGAGAGGGATGGGGGGGATGGGGCCTAGAGCAGGGAGAGAGAGGGGGGGATGGGGCCTAGAGCAGGGAGAGAGAGGGGGGATGGGAGGGGAGGGTAAGTGAGTGGTAAAGTCACAGTTGGAAAGAGAGAGCGAAGAGGAGAGAATGACAGAGTCCCAACAGACCCTTCAGCCCAACAAGTCCACGCTGACCCTCTGAAGGGGAACCCACCCAGACTCATTGCCCCTCCCCTATGACTCTCCCTTTACCCCTGACTCATGCACTGAGCCTGTCCATCCCCGAGCACGACGGGGACAACTCTCTCCGCAACAGGGATCCACTTGTGCTTTCCATCTGACACAGACACAGGGAGCTGGAGGACAATCGGGGCATCCAGTCTGTCCCACCGATCACGCAGACCGCGGCTCAACTGATCATCCAAAACACGACTCTCCTGGCTGGAATATATCCCCTCGATTCCGCTTCCTGATTAAACCCCTCGGCCTGGAATATAACCCCTCGATTCCCCCTTCCTGATTAAACCCCACAGCCTGGAATATAACCCCTCGATTCCGCTTCCTGATTAAACCCCTCGGCCTGGAATATAACCCCTCGATTCCCCCTTCCTGATTAAACCCCACAGCCTGGAATATAACCCCTCGATTCCCCGTCCTGATTAAACCCCTCGGCCTGGAATATAACCCCTCGATTCCCCCTTCCTGATTAAACTCCACAGCCTGGAATATAACCCCTGGATTCCCCTTCCTGATTAAACCCCTCTGCCTGGAATATAACCCCTTCGATTCCCCCTTCCTGATTAAACCCCTCAGCATGGAATATAACCCCTCGATTCCCCCTTCCTGATTAAACCCCACAGCCTGGAATATAACCCCTCGATTCCGCTTCCTGATTAAACCCCTCGGCATGGAATATAACCCCTCGATTCCCCCTTCCTGATTAAACCCCACAGCCTGGAATATAACCCCTCGATTCCCCGTCCTGATTAAACCCCTCGGCCTGGAATATAACCCCTCGATTCCCCCTTCCTGATTAAACCCCACAGCCTGGAATATAACCCCTGGATTCCCCTTCCTGATTAAACCCCTCTGCCTGGAATATAACCCCTTCGATTCCCCCTTCCTGATTAAACCCCTCAGCATGGAATATAACCCCTCGATTCCCCCTTCCTGATTAAACCCCTCGGACAGGAATATAACCCCTCGATTCCCCCTTCCTGATTAAACCCCTCAGCCTGGAATATAACCCCTCGATTCCCCTTCCTGATTAAACCCCTCCTATAGGAATATAACCCCTCGATTCCCCCTTCCTGATTAAACCCCTCGGCCTGGAATATAACCCCTCGATTCCCCTTCCTGATTAAAAGCCTCGGCCTGGAATATAACCCCTCGATTCCCCTTCCTGATTAAACCCCTCAGCCTGGAATATAACCCCTCGATTCCCCCTTCCTGATTAAACCTCTCAGCCTGGAATATAACCCCTCGATTCCCCCTTCCTGATTAAACCCCTCGGCCTGGAATATAACCCCTCGATTCCCCCTTCCTGATTAAACCCCTCGGCCTGGAATATAACCCCTCGATTCCCCTTCCTGATTAAACCCCTCGGCCAGGAATATAACCCCTCGATTCCCCTTCCTGATTAAAACCCTCGGCTGGGAATATAACCCCTAGATTCCCCCTTCCTGATTAAACCCCTCGGCCTGGAATATAACCCATCGATTCCCCTTCCTGTTTAAACCCCTCGGCCAGGAATATAACCCCTCGATTCCCCCTTCCTGATTAAACCCCTCGGCCAGGAATATAACCCCTCGATTCCCCCTTCCTGATTAAACCCCTCGGCCAGGAATATAACCCCTCGATTCCCCTTCCTGATTAAAACCCTTGTCCTGTAATATAACCCCTCGAATCCCCCTTCCTGATTAAACCCCTCAGGCTGGAATATTACCCCTCATTCCCCTTCCTGATTAAACCCCTCTGCCAGGAATATAACCCCTCGATTCCCGTTCCTGATTAAACCCCTCAGCCTGGAATATAACCCCTCGATTCCCCTTCCTGATTAAACTCCTCGGCCAGGGATATAATCCCTCGATTCCCACTTCCTGATTCAACCACTCGACCTGGAATATAACCCCTCGATTCCCCCTTCCTGATTAAACCCCTCGGCCTGGAATATAACCCCTCGATTCCCCTTCCTGATTAAACCCCTCGGCCTGGAATATAACCCCGCGATTCCCCTTCCTGATTAAACCACTCGACCTGGAATATAACCCCTCGATTCCCCCTTCCTGATTAAACACCACAGCCTGGAATATAACCCCTCGATTCCCCCTTCCTGATTAAACCCCTCGGCCTGGAATATAACCCCTCGATTCCCCCTTCCTGATTAAACTCCTCGGCCTGGAATATAACCCCTCGATTCCCCCTTCCTGATTAAACCCCTCAGCCTGGAATATAACCCCTCGATTCCCCCTTCCTGATTAAACCCCTCGGCCTGGAATATAACCCCTCGATTCCCCTTCCTGATTAAACCCCTCGGCCTGGAATATAACCCCGCGATTCCCCTTCCTGATTAAACCACTCGACCTGGAATATAACCCCTTGATTCCCCCTTCCTGATTAAACACCACAGCCTGGAATATAACCCCTCGATTCCCCCTTCCTGATTAAACCCCTCGGCCTGGAATATAACCCCTCGATTCCCCCTTCCTGATTAAACTCCTCGGCCTGGAATATAACCCCTCGATTCCCCCTTCCTGATTAAACCCCCCAGCCTGGAATATAACCCCACGATTCCCCCTTCCTGATTAAACCCCTCAGCCTGGAATATAACCCCTCGATTCCCCTTCCTGATTAAACCCCTCGGCCCTGAATATAACCCCTCGATTCCCCTTCCTGATTAAACCCCTCGGCCCGGAATATAACCCCTCGATTCCCCCTTCCTGATTAAACCCCTCGGCCTGGAATATAACCCCTTAATTCCCCTTCCTGATTAAACCCCTCAGCCTGTAATATAACCCCTCGATTCCCCCATCCTGATTAAACCCCTCAGCCTGTAATATAACTCCTCGATTCCCTCTTCCTGATTAAACCCCTCAGCCTGGAATATAACCCCTCGATTCCCCTTCCTGATTAAACCCCTCGGCCTGGAATATAACCCCTCGATTCCCCTTCCTGACTAAACGCCTCGGACTGGAATATAACCCCTCGATTCCCCTTCCTGATTAAACCCCTCGGCCAGGAATATAACCCCTCGATTCCCCCTTCCTGATTAAAACCCTCGGCCGGGATTATAACCCCTCGATTCCCCTTCCTGATGAAACCCCTCAGCCTGGAATATAACCCCTCGATTCCCCTTACTGATTAAACCCCTCAGCCTGGAATATAACCCCTCGATTCCCCTTCCTGATTAAACCCCTTAGCCTGGAATATAACCCCTCGATTCCCCTTCCTGATTAAACCCCACAGACAGGAATATAACCCCTCGATTCCCCTATCCTGATTATACCCCACAGACAGGAATATAACCCCTTGATTCCCCTTCCTGATTAAACCCCTCAGCCTGGAATATAGCCCCTCGATTCCCCTTCCTGATTAAACTGATCAGCCTGGAATATAACCCCTCGATTCCACTTCCTGATTAAATCCCTCGGCCTGGAATATAACCCCTCGATTCCCCCTTCCTGATTAAACCCCACAGACAGGAATACAGCCCCTCGATTCCCCCTTCCTGATTCAACCCCTCTGCCAGGAATATAACCCCTCGATTCCCCATTCCTGATTAAACCCATCGGCCTGGAATATAACCCTTCGATTCCCCCTTCCTGATTGAACCCCACAGACAGGAATATAACCCCTCGATTCCCCTTCCTGATTAAACACCTCGGCCCTGAATATAACCCCTGGATTCCCCTTCCTGATTAAACCCCTCAGCCTGGAATATAACCCCTCGATTTCCCTTCCTGATTAAACCCCTCAGCCTGGAATATAACCCCTCGATTCCCCTTCCTGATTAAACCACACAGACAGGAATATAACCCCTCGATTCCCCCTTCCTGATTAAACGCCTCGGCCAGGAATATAACCCCTCAATTCCCCTTCCTGATTAAACCCCTCGGCCTGGAATATAACCCCTCGATTCCCCTTCCTGATTAAACCCCAGAGACAGGAATATAACCCCTCGATTCCCCTTCCTGATTAAACCCCACAGAGAGGAATATAACCTCTCGATTCCCCTTCCTGATTAAACCCATCAGCCTGGATTTTAATCCCTCGATTCCTCTTCCTGATTAAACCCCTCAGCCTTGAATATAACCCCTCGAATCCCTCTTCCTGATGGAACCCCACAACCTGGAATATAACCCCTCGATTGCCCTTCCTGATTAAACCCCTCGGCCTGGAATATAACCCCTCGATTCCCCTTCCTGATTAAATCCATCGGCCTGGAATATAACCCCTCGATTCCCCATTCCTGATTAAACCCATCGGCCTGGAATATAACCCCTCGATTCCCCCTTCCTGATTAAACCCCACAGACTGGAATATAACCCCTCGATTCCCCTTCCTGATTAAACCCCTCAGCCTGGAATATAACCCCTCGATTCCCCTTCCTGATTAAACCCCTCAGCCTGGAATATAACCCCTCGATTCCCCCTTCCTGATTAAACCCCACAGACTGGAATATAACCCCTCGATTCCCCTTCCTGATTAAACCCCTCAGCCTGGAATTTCACCCCTCGATTCCCCTTCCTGATTAAACCCCACGGCCTGGTATATTACCCCTCGATTCCCCTTCCTGATTAAACCCCTCAGCCTTGAATATACCACCTCGATTCCCCTTTCCTGGTTAAACCCCTCGACCCTGAATATAACCCCTCGATTCCCCTTCCTGATTAAACCCCACAGGCAGGAATATAACCCCTCGATTCCCCTTTCCTGATTATACCACACAGACAGGAATATAACCCCTTGATTCCCCTTCCTGATTAAACCCCTCAGCCTGGAATATAACCCCTCGATTCCCCTTCCTGATTAAACTGATCAGCCTGGAATATAACCCCTCGATTCCACTTCCTGATTAAACCCCTCGGCCTGGAATATAACCCCTTGATTCCCCCTTCCTGATTAAACCCCACAGACAGGAATACAGCCCCTCGATTCCCCCTTCCTGATTAAACCCCTCTGCCAGGAATATAACCCCTCGATTCCCCATTCCTGATTAAACCCATCGGCCTGGAATATAACCCTTCGATTCCCCCTTCCTGATTAAACCCCACAGACAGGAATATAACCCCTCGATTCCCCTTCCTGATTAAACACCTCGGCCCTGAATATAACCCCTGGATTCCCCTTCCTGATTAAACACCTCGGCCTGGAATATAACCCCTCGATTCCCCTTCCTGATTAAACCCCTCAGCCTGGAATATAACCCCTCGATTCCCATTCCTGATTAAACCCCTCGCCCTGGAATATAACCCCTCGATTCCCCATTCCTGATTAAACCCCTCGCCCTGGAATATAACCCCTCGATTCCCCTTCCTGATTAAACCCCTCGGCCTGGAATATAACCCCTCGATTCCCCTTCCTGATTAAATCCATCCGACTGGAATATAACCCCTCGATTCCCCATTCCTGATTAAACCCATCGGCCTGGAATAAAAGCCCTCGATTCCCCCTTCCTGATTAAACCCCACAGACTGGAATATAACCCCCCGATTCCCCTTCCTGATAATGTCCCTGAGCCTGGAATATAACCCCTCGATTCCCCTTCCTGATTAAACCCCTCAGACTGCAATATAACATTTCGATTCCCCCTTCCTGACTAAACACCTCGGACTAGAATATAACCCCACGATTCCCCTTCCTCATTAAACCCCTCGGCCCTGAATATAACCCCTGGATTCCCCTTCCTGTTTAAACCCCTCGGCCAGGAATATAACGCCTCGATTCCCCCTTCCTGATTAAACCGCTCAGCTTGGAATATAACCCCTCGATTCCCCTTCCTGATTGAACCCATCGGCCTGGAATATAACCCCTCGATTCCCCTTCCTGATTAAACCGCTCAGCCTGGAATATAAACCCTCGATTCCCCTTCCTGATTAAACCGCTCAGCCTGGAATATAACCCCTCGATTCCCCTTCCTGATTAAACCGCTCAGACTGGAATATAACCCCTCGATTCCCCTTCCTGATTAAACCCCTCGGCCTGGTATATTACCCCTCGATTCCCCTTCCTGATTAAACCCCTCGGACCTGAATATAAGCCCTCGATTCCCCTTCCTGATTAAACCCCTCAGCCTTGAATATACCCCCTCGATTCCCCCTTCCTGGTTAAACCCCTCGGCCCTGAATATTACCCCTCGATTCCCCTTCCTGATTAAACCCCTCGGCCCTGAATATAAGGCCTCGATTCCCCTTCCTGATTAAACCCCTCAGCCTTGAATATACCACCTCGATTCCCCCTTCCTGGTTAAACCCCTCGGCCCTGAATATAACCCCTCGATTCCCCTTCCTGATTAAACCCCACAGGCAGGAATATAACCCCTCGATTCCCCTTTCCTGATTATACCACACAGACAGGAATATAACCCCTTGATTCCCCTTCCTGATTAAACCCCTCAGCCTGGAATATAGCCCCTCGATTCCCCTTCCTGATTAAACTGATCAGCCTGGAATATAACCCCTCGATTCCACTTCCTGATTAAACCCCTCGGCCTGGAATATAACCCCTCGATTCCCCCTTCCTGATTAAACCCCACAGACAGGAATACAGCCCCTCGATTCCCCCTTCCTGATTAAACCCCTCTGCCAGGAATATAACCCCTCGATTCCCCATTCCTGATTAAACCCATCGGCCTGGAATATAACCCTTCGATTCCCCCTTCCTGATTAAACCCCACAGACAGGAATATAACCCCTCGATTCCCCTTCCTGATTAAACACCTCGGCCCTGAATATAACCCCTGGATTCCCCTTCCTGATTAAACCCCTCGGCCTGGAATATAACCCCTCGATTCCCCTTCCTGATTAAACCCCTCAGCCTGGAATATAACCCCTCGATTCCCCTTCCTGATTAAACCCCTCGCCCTGGAATATAACCCCTCGATTCCCCATTCCTGATTAAACCCCTCGCCCTGGAATATAACCCCTCGATTCCCCTTCCTGATTAAACCCCTCGGCCTGGAATATAACCCCTCGATTCCCCTTCCTGATTAAATCCATCGGCCTGGAATATAACCCCTCGATTCCCCATTCCTGATTAAACCCATCGGCCTGGAATATAACCCCTCGATTCCCCCTTCCTGATTAAACCCCACAGACTGGAATATAACCCCCCGATTCCCCTTCCTGATAATGTCCCTGAGCCTGGAATATAACCCCTCGATTCCCCTTCCTGGTTAAACCCCTCAGACTGCAATATAACATTTCGATTCCCCCTTCCTGACTAAACACCTCGGACTAGAATATAACCCCACGATTCCCCTTCCTGATTAAACCCCTCGGCCCTGAATATAACCCCTGGATTCCCCTTCCTGTTTCAACCCCTCGGCCAGGAATATAACGCCTCGATTCCCCCTTCCTGATTAAACCGCTCAGCTTGGAATTTAACCCCTCGATTCCCCTTCCTGATTGAACCCATCGGCCTGGAATATAACCCCTCGATTCCCCTTCCTGATTAAACCGCTCAGCCTGGAATATAACCCCTCGATTCCCCTTCCTGATTAAACCGCTCAGCCTGGAATATAACCCCTCGATTCCCCTTCCTGATTAAACCGCTCAGACTGGAATATAACCCCTCGATTCCCCTTCCTGATTAAACCCCTCGGCCTGGTATATTACCCCTTGATTCCCCTTCCTGATTAAACCCCTCGGACCTGAATATAAGCCCTCGATTCCCCTTCCTGATTAAACCCCTCAGCCTTGAATATACCCCCTCGATTCCCCCTTCCTGGTTAAACCCCTCGGCCCTGAATATAACCCCTCGATTCCCCTTCCTGATTAAACCCCACAGGCAGGAATATAACCCCTCGATTCCCCTTTCCTGATTATACCCCACAGACAGGAATATAACCCCTTGATTCCCCTTCCTGATTAAACCCCTCAGCCTGGAATATAGCCCCTCGATTCCCCTTCCTGATTAAACCCCTCGGCCTGGAATATAACCCCTCGATTCCCCCTTCCTGATTAAACCCCACAGACAGGAATATAGCCCCTCGATTCCCCCTTCCTGATTAAACCCCTCTGCCAGGAATATAACCCCTCGATTCCCCATTCCTGATTAAACCCTTCGGCCTGGAATATAACCCCTGGATTCCCCTTCCTGATTAAACCACTCGGCCTGGAATATAACCCCTCGATTCCCCTTCCTGATTAAACCCCTCGGCCTGGAATATACCCCCTCGATTCCCCCTTCCTGATTAAACCCCACAGACAGGAATATAGCCCCTCGATTCCCCCTTCCTGATTAAACCCCTCTGCCAGGAATATAACCCCTCGATTCCCCATTCCTGATTAAACCCTTCGGCCTGGAATATAACCCCTGGATTCCCCTTCCTGATTAAACCACTCGGCCTGGAATATAACCCCTCGATTCCCCTTCCTGTTTAAACCCCTCGGCCAGGAATATAACGCCTCGATTCCCCCTTCCTGATTAAACCGCTCAGCTTGGAATATAAACCCTCGATTCCCCTTCCTGATTAAACCCTTCGGCCTGGAATATAACCCCTCGATTCCCCTTCCTGATAAAACCCCTCAGCCTGGAATATAACCCCTCGATTCCCTCTTCCTGATGAAACCCCACAACCTGGAATATGACCCCTCGATTCCCCTTCCTGATTAAACCCCTCGGCCTGGAATATAACCCCTCGATTCCCCTTCCTGATTAAACCCATCGGCCTGGAATATAACCCCTCGATTCCCCATTCCTGATTAAACCCATCGGCCTAGAATATAACCCCTCGATTCCCCCTTCCTGATTAAATGCCACAGACTGGAATATAACCCCTCGATTCCCCTTCCTGATTAAACCCCTCAGCCTGGAATATAACCCCTCGATTCCCCTTCCTGATTAAACCCCTCGGACTGGAATATAACATTTCGATTCCCCCTTCCTGACTAAACACCTCGGAATAGAATATAATACCACGATTCCCCTTCCTGATTAAACCCCTCGGCCCTGAATATAACCCCTGGATTCCCCTTCCTGTTTAAACCCCTCGGCCAGGAATATAACGCCTCGATTCCCCCTTCCTGATTAAACCGCTCAGCTTGGAATATAACCCCTCGATTCCCCCTTCCTGATTAAACCGCTCAGCTTGGAATATATCGCCTCGATTCCCCCTTCCTGATTAAACCCATCGGCCTGGAATATGACCTCTCGATTCCCCCTTCCTGATTAAACCCCTCGGCCTGGAATATAACCCCTCGATTCCCCTTCCTGATTAAATCGCTCAGCCTGGAATATAACCCCTCGATTTCCCTTCCTGATTAAACCCCTCGGCCTGGTATATTACCCCTCGATTCCCCTTCCTGATTAAACCCCTCGGCCCTGAATATAAGCCCTCGATTCCCCTTCCTGATTAAACCCCTCAGCCTTGAATATACCCCCTCGATTCCCCCTTCCTGGTTTAACCCCTCGGCCCTGAATATAACCCCTCGATTCCCCTTCCTGATTAAACCCCACAGGCAGGAATATAACCCCTCGATTCCCCTTTCCTGATTATACCCCACAGACAGGAATATAACCCCTTGATTCCCCTTCCTGATTAAACCCCTCAGCCTGGAATATAGCCCCTCGATTCCCCTTCCTGATTAAACTGATCAGCCTGGAATATAACCCCTCGATTCCACTTCCTGATTAAACCCCTCGGCCTGGAATATAACCCCTCGATTCCCCCTTCCTGATTAAACCCCTCTGCCAGGAATATAACCCCTCGATTCCCCTTCCTGATTAAACTGATCAGCCTGGAATATAACCCCTCGATTCCACTTCCTGATTAAACCCCACAGACAGGAATATAGCCCCTCGATTCCCCCTTCCTGATTAAACCCCTCTGCCAGGAATATAACCCCTCGATTCCCCATTCCTGATTAAACCCATCGGCCTGGAATATAACCCCTCGATTCCCCTTCCTGATTAAACACCTCGGCCCTGAATATAACCCCTGGATTCCCCTTCCTGATTAAACCACTCGGCCTGGAATATAACCCCTCGATTCCCCTTCCTGATTAAACCCCTCGGCCTGGAATATAACCCCTCGATTCCCCTTCCTGATTAAATCCATCGGCCTGGAATATAACCCCTCGATTCCCCATTCCTGATTAAACCCATCGGCCTGGAATATAACCCCTCGATTCCCCCTTCCTGATTAAACCCCACAGACTGGAATATAACCCCCCGATTCCCCTTCCTGATTCAGTCCCTGAGCCTGGAATATAACCCCTCGATTCCCCTTTCTGATTAAACCCCTCGGACTGGAATATAACATTTCGATTCCCCCTTCCTGACTAAACACCTCGGACTAAAATATAACCCCACGATTCCCCTTCCTGATTAAACCCCTCGGCCCTGAATATAACCCCTGGATTCCCCTTCCTGTTTAAACCCCTCGGCCAGGAATATAACGCCTCGATTCCCCCTTCCTGATTAAACCGCTCAGCTTGGAATATAAACCCTCGATTCCCCTTCCTGATTAAACCCATCGGCCTGGAATATAACCCCTCGATTCCCCTTCCTGATTAAACCGCTCAGCCTGGAATATAACCCCTCGATTCCCCTTCCTGATTAAACTGCTCAGCCTGGAATATAACCCCTCGATTCCCCTTCCTGATTAAACCCCTCAGCCTTGAATATACCCCCTCGATTCCCCCTTCCTGGTTTAACCCCTCGGCCCTGAATATAACCCCTCGATTCCCCTTCCTGATTAAACCCCACAGGCAGGAATATAACCCCTCGATTCCCCTTTCCTGATTATACCCCACAGACAGGAATATAACCCCTTGATTCCCCTTCCTGATTAAACCCCTCAGCCTGGAATATAGCCCCTCGATTCCCCTTCCTGATTAAACTGATCAGCCTGGAATATAACCCCTCGATTCCACTTCCTGATTAAACCCCTCGGCCTGGAATATAACCCCTCGATTCCCCCTTCCTGATTAAACCCCTCTGCCAGGAATATAACCCCTCGATTCCCCGTCCTGATTAAACTGATCAGCCTGGAATATAACCCCTCGATTCCACTTCCTGATTAAACCCCACAGACAGGAATATAGCCCCTCGATTCCCCCTTCCTGATTAAACCCCTCTGCCAGGAATATAACCCCTCGATTCCCCATTCCTGATTAAACCCATCGGCCTGGAATATAACCCCTCGATTCCCCTTCCTGATTAAACACCTCGGCCCTGAATATAACCCCTGGATTCCCCTTCCTGATTAAACCACTCGGCCTGGAATATAACCCCTCGATTCCCCTTCCTGATTAAACCCCTCGGCCTGGAATATAACCCCTCGATTCCCCTTCCTGATTAAATCCATCGGCCTGGAATATAACCCCTCGATTCCCCATTCCTGATTAAACCCATCGGCCTGGAATATAACCCCTCGATTCCCCCTTCCTGATTAAACCCCACAGACTGGAATATAACCCCCCGATTCCCCTTCCTGATTCAGTCCCTGAGCCTGGAATATAACCCCTCGATTCCCCTTTCTGATTAAACCCCTCGGACTGGAATATAACATTTCGATTCCCCCTTCCTGACTAAACACCTCGGACTAAAATATAACCCCACGATTCCCCTTCCTGATTAAACCCCTCGGCCCTGAATATAACCCCTGGATTCCCCTTCCTGTTTAAACCCCTCGGCCAGGAATATAACGCCTCGATTCCCCCTTCCTGATTAAACCGCTCAGCTTGGAATATAAACCCTCGATTCCCCTTCCTGATTAAACCCATCGGCCTGGAATATAACCCCTCGATTCCCCTTCCTGATTAAACCGCTCAGCCTGGAATATAACCCCTCGATTCCCCTTCCTGATTAAACTGCTCAGCCTGGAATATAACCCCTCGATTCCCCTTCCTGATTAAACCCCTCGGCCTGGTATATTACCCCTCGATTCCCCTTCCTGATTAAACCCCTCGGCCCTGAATATAAGCCCTCGATTCCCCTTCCTGATTAAACCCCTCAGACTGGAATATAACCCCTCGATTCCCCTTCCTGATTAAACCCCAGAGACAGGAATATAACCCCTCGATTCCCCTTCCTGATTAAACCCCACAGACAGGAATATAACCCCTCGATTCCCCTTCCTGAATAAACCCATCAGCCTGGATTTTAATCCCTCGATTCCTCTTCCTGATTAAACCCCTCAGCCTGGAATATAACCCCTCGATTCCCCTTCCTGATTAACCCCTCGGACTGGAATATAACCCCTCGATTCCCCTTCCTGATTAAACCCCTCAGCCTGGAATATAACCCCTCGATTCCCCTTCCTGATTAAACCCATCGGCCTGGAATATAACCCCTCGATTCCCCTTCCTGATTAAACCGCTCAGCCTGGAATATAACCCCTCGATTCCCCTTCCTGATTAAACTGCTCAGCCTGGAATATAACCCCTCGATTCCCCTTCCTGATTAAACCCCTCGGCCTGGAATATAACCCCTCGATTCCCCTTCCTGATTAAACCCCTCGGCCTGGTATATTACCCCTCGATTCCCCTTCCTGATTAAACCCCTCGGCCCTGAATATAAGCCCTCGATTCCCCTTCCTGATTAAACCCCTCAGACTGGAATATAACCCCTCGATTCCCCTTCCTGATTAAACCCCAGAGACAGGAATATAACCCCTCGATTCCCCTTCCTGATTAAACCCCACAGACAGGAATATAACCCCTCGATTCCCCTTCCTGAATAAACCCATCAGCCTGGATTTTAATCCCTCGATTCCTCTTCCTGATTAAACCCCTCAGCCTGGAATATAACCCCTCGATTCCCTCTTCCTGATGAAACCCCACAACCTGGAATATAACCCCTCGATTCCCCTTCCTGATTAAACCCCTCAGCCTAGAATATAACCCCTCGATTCCCCTTCCTGATTAAACCCCTCGGCCTGGAATATAACCCCTCGATTCCCCCTTCCTGATTAAACCCCACAGACAGGAATATAACCCCTCGATTCCCCTTCCTGATTAAACACCTCGGCCCTGAATATAACCCCTGGATTCCCCTTCCTGATTAAACCACTCGGCCTGGAATATAACCCCTCGATTCCACTTCCTGATTAAACCCCTCAGCCTGGAATATAACCCCTCGATTCCCCTTCCTGATTAAACCCCTCACCCTGGAATATAACCCCTCGATTCCCCATTCCTGATTAAACCCCTCGGCCTGGAATATAACCCCTCGATTCCCCTTCCTGATTAAACCCCTCGGCCTGGAATATAACCCCTCGATTCCCCTTCCTGATTAAATCCATCGGCCTGGAATATAACCCCTCGATTCCCCATTCCTGATTAAACCCATCGGCCTGGAATATAACCCCTCGATTCCCCCTTCCTGATTAAACCCCACAGACTGGAATATAACCCCCCGATTCCCCTTCCTGATTCAGTCCCTGAGCCTGGAATATAACCCCTCGATTCCCCTTTCTGATTAAACCCCTCGGACTGGAATATAACATTTCGATTCCCCCTTCCTGACTAAACACCTCGGACTAGAATATAACCCCACGATTCCCCTTCCTGATTAAACCCCTCAGCCCTGAATATAACCCCTGGATTCCCCTTCCTGTTTAAACCCCTCGGCCAGGAATATAACGCCTCGATTCCCCCTTCCTGATTAAACCGCTCAGCTTGGAATATAAACCCTCGATTCCCCTTCCTGATTAAACCCATCGGCCTGGAATATAACCCCTCGATTCCCCTTCCTGATTAAACCGCTCAGCCTGGAATATAACCCCTCGATTCCCCTTCCTGATTAAACTGCTCAGCCTGGAATATAACCCCTCGATTCCCCTTCCTGATTAAACCCCTCGGCATGGTATATTACCCCTCGATTCCCCTTCCTGATTAAACCCCTCGGCCCTGAATATAAGCCCTCGATTCCCCTTCCTGATTAAACCCCTCAGACTGGAATATAACCCCTCGATTCCCCTTCCTGATTAAACCCCAGAGACAGGAATATAACCCCTCGATTCCCCTTCCTGATTAAACCCCACAGACAGGAATATAACCCCTCGATTCCCCTTCCTGAATAAACCCATCAGCCTGGATTTTAATCCCTCGATTCCTCTTCCTGATTAAACCCCTCAGCCTGGAATATAACCCCTCGATTCCCTCTTCCTGATGAAACCCCACAACCTGGAATATAACCCCTCGATTCCCCTTCCTGATTAAACCCCTCAGCCTAGAATATAACCCCTCGATTCCCCTTCCTGATTAAACCCCTCGGCCTGGAATATAACCCCTCGATTCCCCCTTCCTGATTAAACCCCACAGACAGGAATATAACCCCTCGATTCCCCTTCCTGATTAAATACCTCGGCCCTGAATATAACCCCTGGATTCCCCTTCCTGATTAAACCACTCGGCCTGGAATATAACCCCTCGATTCCCCTTCCTGATTAAACCCCTCAGCCTGGAATATAACCCCTCGATTCCCCTTCCTGATTAAACCCCTCGCCCTGGAATATAACCCCTCGATTCCCCATTCCTGATTTATCCCCTCGGCCTGGAATATAACCCCTCGATTCCCCTTCCTGATTAAACCCCTCGGCCTGGAATATAACCCCTCGATTCCCCTTCCTGATTAAATCCATCGGCCTGGAATATAACCCCTCGATTCCCCATTCCTGATTAAACCCATCGGCCTGGAATATAACCCCTCGATTCCCCCTTCCTGATTAAACCCCACAGACTGGAATATAACCCCCCGATTCCCCTTCCTGATTCAGTCCCTGAGCCTGGAATATAACCCCTCGATTCCCCTTTCTGATTAAACCCCTCGGACTGGAATATAACATTTCGATTCCCCCTTCCTGACTAAACACCTCGGACTAGAATATACCCCACGATTCCCCTTCCTGATTAAACCCCTCGGCCCTGAATATAACCCCTGGATTCCCCTTCCTGTTTAAACCCCTCGGCCAGGAATATAACGCCTCGATTCCCCCTTCCTGATTAAACCGCTCAGCTTGGAATATAACCCCTCGATTCCCCTTCCTGATTAAACCGCTCAGCCTGGAATATAACCCCTCGATTCCCCTTCCTGATTAAACCCCTCGGCCTGGTATATTACCCCTCGATTCCCCTTCCTGATTAAACCCCACAGGCAGGAATATAACCCCTCGATTCCCCTTTCCTGATTATACCCCACAGACAGGAATATAACCCCTTGATTCCCCTTCCTGATTAAACCCCTCAGCCTGGAATATAGCCCCTCGATTCCCCTTCCTGATTAAACTGATCAGCCTGGAATATAACCCCTCGATTCCACTTCCTGATTAAACCCCTCGGCCTGGAATATAACCCCTCGATTCCCCCTTCCTGATTAAACCCCACAGACAGGAATATAACCCCTCGATTCCCCATTCCTGATTAAACCCTTCGGCCTGGAATATAACCCGTGGATTCCCCTTCCTGATTAAACCACTCGGCCTGGAATATAACCCCTCGATTCCCCTTCCTGATTAAACCCCTCAGCCTGGAATATAACCCCTCGATTCCCCTTCCTGTTTAAACCCCTCGGCCAGGAATATAACGCCTCGATTCCCCCTTCCTGATTAAACCGCTCAGCTTGGAATATAAACCCTCGATTCCCCTTCCTGATTAAACCCTTCGGCCTGGAATATAACCCCTGGATTCCCCTTCCTGATTAAACCACTCGGCCTGGAATATAACCCCTCGATCCCCCTTCCTGATTAAACCCCTCAGCCTGGAATATAACCCCTCGATTCCCCTTCCTGATTAAACCCCTCGCCCTGGAATATAACCCCTCGATTCCCCCTTCCTGATTAAACCCCTCGGCCTGGAATATAACCCCTCGATTCCCCTTCCTGATTAAACCCCTCGGCCTGGAATATAACCCCTCGATTCCCCTTCCTGATTAAATCCATCGGCCTGGAATATAACCCCTCGATTCCCCTTCCTGATTAAACCCCTCGGCCTGGAATATAACCCCTCGATTCCCCTTCCTGATTAAACCCCACAGACTGGAATATAACCACCCGATTCCTCTTCCTGATTAAACCCCTCGGACTGGAATATAACATTACGATTCCCCCTTCCTGACTAAACACCTCGGACTAGAATATAACCCGACGATTCCCCTTCCTGATTAAACCCCTCGGCCCTGAATATAACCCCTGGATTCCCCTTCCTGTTTAAACCCCTCGGCCAGGAATATAACGCCTCGATTCCCCCTTCCTGATTAAACCGCTCAGCTTGGAATATAAACCCTCGATTCCCCTTCCTGATTAAACCCATCGGCCTGGAATATAACCCCTCGATTCCCCTTCCTGATTAAACCGCTCAGCCTGGAATATAACCCCTCGATTCCCCTTCCTGATTAAACCGCTCAGCCTGGAATATAACCCCTCGATTCCCCTTCCTGATTAAACCCCTCGGCCTGGTATATTACCCCTCGATTCCCCTTCCTGATTAAACCCCTCGGCCCTGAATATAAGCCCTCGATTCCCCTTCCTGATTAAACCCCTCTGCCTTGAATATACCCCCTCGATTCCCCCTTCCTGGTTAAACCCCTCGGCCCTGAATATAACCCCTCAATTCCCCTTCCTGATTAAAGCCCACAGGCAGGAATATAACCCCTCGATTCCCCTTTCCTGATTATACCCCACAGACAGGAATATAACCCCTCGATTCCTCTTCCTGATTAAAGCCCTCGGCCTGGAATATAACCCCTCGATTCCCCCTTCCTGATTAAACCCCTCGGCTTGGAATATTAACTTTCGATTCCCCCTTCCTGACTAAACGCCTCGGACTGGAATATAACCCCTGGATTCCCCATTTCTGGTTTAACCCCTCAGCCTGGAATATTACCTTTTGATTCCCCCTTCCTGACTAAATGCCTCGGACTGGAATATAACCCCTCGATTCCCCTTCCTGATTAAACCCCTCGGCCCTGAATATAACCCCTCGATTCCCCTTCCTGATTAAACCCCTCGGCCTGGAATATAACCCCTCGATTCCCCTTCCTGATTAAACCCCACAGACTGGAATATAACCACCCGATTCCTCTTCCTGATTAAACCCCTCGGACTGGAATATAACATTACGATTCCCCCTTCCTGACTAAACACCTCGGACTAGAATATAACCCGACGATTCCCCTTCCTGATTAAACCCCTCGGCCCTGAATATAACCCCTGGATTCCCCTTCCTGTTTAAACCCCTCGGCCAGGAATATAACGCCTCGATTCCCCCTTCCTGATTAAACCGCTCAGCTTGGAATATAAACCCTCGATTCCCCTTCCTGATTAAACCCATCGGCCTGGAATATAACCCCTCGATTCCCCTTCCTGATTAAACCGCTCAGCCTGGAATATAACCCCTCGATTCCCCTTCCTGATTAAACCGCTCAGCCTGGAATATAACCCCTCGATTCCCCTTCCTGATTAAACCCCTCGGCCTGGTATATTACCCCTCGATTCCCCTTCCTGATTAAACCCCTCGGCCCTGAATATAAGCCCTCGATTCCCCTTCCTGATTAAACCCCTCTGCCTTGAATATACCCCCTCGATTCCCCCTTCCTGGTTAAACCCCTCGGCCCTGAATATAACCCCTCAATTCCCCTTCCTGATTAAAGCCCACAGGCAGGAATATAACCCCTCGATTCCCCTTTCCTGATTATACCCCACAGACAGGAATATAACCCCTCGATTCCTCTTCCTGATTAAAGCCCTCGGCCTGGAATATAACCCCTCGATTCCCCCTTCCTGATTAAACCTCTCGGCTTGGAATATTAACTTTCGATTCCCCCTTCCTGACTAAACGCCTCGGACTGGAATATAACCCCTGGATTCCCCATTTCTGGTTTAACCCCTCAGCCTGGAATATTACCTTTTGATTCCCCCTTCCTGACTAAATGCCTCGGACTGGAATATAACCCCTCGATTCCCCTTCCTGATTAAACCCCTCAGCCTGGAATATAACCCCTCGATTCCCCCTTCCTGATTAAACCCCTCAGCCTGGAATATAACCCCTCGATTCCCCCTTCCTGATGAAACCCCTCGGCCTGGTATATAACCTTTCGATACCCCTTCCTAATTAAACCCCTCGGCCCTTAATATAACCCCTCGATTCCCCCTTCCTGATTAAACCCCTCGGCCTGGAATATAACCCCTCGATTCCCCTTCCTGATTAAACCCCACAGACACGAATATAACCCCTCGATTCCTCCTTCCTGATTAAACCCCTCTGCCAGGAATATAACCCCTCAATTTCCCGTTCCTGATTAAACCCCTCGGCCAGGAATATAACCCCTCGATTCCCCTTCCTGATTAAACCCCTCGGCCCTGAATATAACCCTTGGATTCCCCTTCCTGATTAAACCCCTTGGCCTGGAATATAACCCCTCGATTCCCCCTTCCTGATTAAGCACCTCAGCCTGGAATATAACCCCTTGATTCCCCTTCCTGATTAAACCCCTCGGACTGGAATATAGCCTTTCGATTCCCCCTTCCTGACTAAACGCCTCGGACTGGAATATAACCCCTCGATTCCCCTTCCTGATTAAACCCCTCGGCCTGGAATATAACCCCTCGATTCCCCTTCCTGATTAAACCCCTCGGCCAGGAATATAACCCCTCGATTCCCCCTTCCTGATTAAAACCCTCGGCCGGGAATATAACCCCTCGATTCCCCTACCTGAAGAAACCCCTCAGCCTGAAATATAACCCCTCGATTCCCCTTCCTGATTAAACCGCTCAGCCTGGAATATAACCCCTCGATTCCCCTTCCTGATTAAACCCCTCGGCCTGGTATATTACCCCTCGATTCCCCTTCCTGATTAAACCCCTCGGCCCTGAATATAACCCCTCGATTCCGCTTCCTGATTAAACCCCTCGGCCTGGAATATAACCCCTCGATTCCCCTTCCTGATTAAATCCATCGGCCTGGAATATAACCCCTCGAATCCCCATTCCTGATTAAACCCATCGGCCTGGAATATAACCCCTCGATTCCCCCTTCCTGATTAAACCCCACAGACTGGAATATAACCCCCCGATTCCCCTTCCTGATTAGGTCCCTGAGCCTGGAATATAACCCCTCGATTCCCCTTTCTGATTAAACCCCTCGGACTGGAATATAACATTTCGATTCCCCCTTCCTGACTAAACACCTCGGACTAGAATATAACCCCACGATTCCCCTTCCTGATTAAACCCCTCGGCCCTGAATATAACCCCTGGATTCCCCTTCCTGTTTAAACCCCTCGGCCAGGAATATAACGCCTCGATTCCCCCTTCCTGATTAAACCGCTCAGCTTGGAATATAAACCCTCGATTCCCCTTCATGATTAAACCCATCGGCCTGGAATATAACCCCTCGATTCCCCTTCCTGATTAAACCGCTCAGCCTGGAATATAACCCCTCGATTCTCCTTCCTGATTAAACCGCTCAGCCTGGAATATAACCCCTCGATTCCCCTTCCTGATTAAACCCCTCGGCCTGGTATATTACCCCTCGATTCCCCTTCCTGATTAAGCCCCTCGGCCCTGAATATAAGCCCTCGATTCCCCTTCCTGATTAAACCCCTCGGACTGGAATATAACCCCTCGATTCCCCTTCCTGATTAAACCCCAGAGACAGGAATATAACCCCTCGATTCCCCTTCCTGATTAAACCCCACAGACAGGAATATAACCCCTCGATTCCCCTTCCTGAATAAACCCATCAGCCTGGATTTTAATCCCTCGATTCCTCTTCCTGATTAAACCCCACGGCCTGGAATATAACCCCTCGATTCCCCTTCCTGATTAAATCCATCGGCCTGGAATATAACCCCTCGATTCCCCTTCCTGATTAAACCCCTCGGCCTGGAATATAACCCCTCGATTCCCCTTCCTGATTAAACCCCACAGACTGGAATATAACCACCCGATTCCCCTTCCTGATTAAACCCCTCGGACTGGAATATAACATTTCGATTCCCCCTTCCTGACTAAACACCTCGGACTAGAATATAACCCCACGATTCCCCTTCCTGATTAAACCCCTCGGCCCTGAATATAACCCCTGGATTCCCCTTCCTGTTTAAACCCCTCGGCCAGGAATATAACGCCTCGAGTCCCCCTTCCTGATTAAACCGCTCAGCTTGGAATATAAACCCTCGATTCCCCTTCCTGATTAAACCCATCGGCCTGGAATATAACCCCTCGATTCCCCTTCCTGATTAAACCGCTCAGCCTGGAATATAACCCCTCGATTCCCCTTCCTGATTAAACCGCTCAGCCTGGAATATAACCCCTCGATTCCCCTTCCTGATTAAACCCCTCGGCCTGGTATATTACCCCTCGATTCCCCTTCCTGATTAAACCCCTCGGCCCTGAATATAAGCCCTCGATTCCCCTTCCTGATTAAACCCCTCTGCCTTGAATATACCCCCTCGATTCCCCCTTCCTGGTTAAACCCCTCGGCCCTGAATATAACCCCTCAATTCCCCTTCCTGATTAAACCCCACAGGCAGGAATATAACCCCTCGATTCCCCTTTCCTGATTATACCCCACAGACAGGAATATAACCCCTCGATTCCTCTTCCTGATTAAAGCCCTCGGCCTGGAATATAACCCCTCGATTCCCCCTTCCTGATTAAACCCCTCGGCCTGGAATATTAACTTTCGATTCCCCCTTCCTGACTAAACGCCTCGGACTGGAATATAACCCCTGGATTCCCCATTTCTGGTTTAACCCCTCAGCCTGGAATATTACCTTTTGATTCCCCCTTCCTGACTAAATGCCTCGGACTGGAATATAACCCCTCGATTCCCCTTCCTGATTAAACCCCTCAGCCTGGAATATAACCCCTCGATTCCCCCTTCCTGATTAAACCCCTCAGCCTGGAATATAACCCCTCGATTCCCCCTTCCTGATGAAACCCCTCGGCCTGGAATATAACCTTTCGATACCCCCTTCCTGATTAAACCCCTCAGCCTGGAATATAACCCCTCGATTCCACTTCCAGATTAAACCCCTCGGCCTACAATATAGCCCCACGATTCCCCCTTCCTGATTAAACCCCTCGGCCCTTAATATAACCCCTCGATTCCCCCTTCCTGATTAAACCCCTCGGCCTGGAATATAACCCCTCGATTCCCCTTCCTGATTAAACCCCACAGACACGAATATAACCCTTCGATTCCTCCTTCCTGATTAAACCCCTCTGCCAGGAATATAACCCCTCGATTTCCCGTTCCTGATTAAACCCCTCGGCCAGGAATATAACCCCTCGATTCCCCTTCCTGATTAAACCCCTCGGCCCTGAATATAACCCTTGGATTCCCCTTCCTGATTAAACCCCTTGGCCTGGAATATAACCCCTCGATTCCCCCTTCCTGATTAAGCTCCTCAGCCTGGAATATAACCCCTCGATTCCCCTTCCTGATTAAACCCCTCGGACTGGAATATAGCCTTACGATTCCCCCTTCCTGACTAAACGCCTCGGACTGGAATATAACCCCTCGATTCCCCTTCCTGATTAAAACCCTCGTCCGGGAATATAACCCCTCGATTCCCCTACCTGAAGAAACCCCTCAGCCTGAAATATAACCCCTCGATTCCCCTTACTGATTAAACCCCTCAGCCTGGAATATAACCCCTCGATTCCCCTTCCTGATTAAACCCCTCAGCCTGGAATATAACCCCTCGATTCCCCCTTCCTGATTAAAACCCTCGGCCGGGAATATAACCCCTCGATTCCCCTTCCTGAAGAAACCCCTCAGCCTGGAATATAACCCCTCGATTCCCCTGACTGATTAAACCCCTCAGCCTGGAATATAACCCCTCGATTCCCCTTCCTGATTAAACCCCACAGACAGGAATATAACCCCTCGATTCCCCTTCCTGATTAAACCCCTCAGCCTGGAATATAACCCCTCGATTCCCCTTCCTGATTAAACCCCACAGACAGGAGTATAACCCCTCGATTCCCCCTTCCTGATTAAACTCCTCGGCCAGGAATATAACCCCTCGATTCCCCTTCCTGATTAAACCCCTCGGCCTGGAATATAACCCCTCGATTCCCCTTCCTGATTAAACCCCACAGACAGGAATATAACCCCTCGATTCCCCTTCCTGATTAAACCCCACAGGCAGGAATATAACCCCTCGATTCCCCTTCCTGATTAAACCCCTCAGCCTGGAATATAACCCCTCGATTCCCCTTCCTGATTAAACCCCACAGACAGGAATATAACCCCTCGATTCCCCCTTCCTGATTAAACCCCTCAGCCTGGAATATAACCCCTCGATTCCCCTTCCTGATTAAACACCTCGGCCTGGAATATAACCCCTCGATTCCCCTTCCTGATTAAACCCCTCAGCCTGGAATATAACCGTTCGATTCCCCTTCCTGATTAAACCCCTCAGCCTGGAATATAAACCCTCGATTCCCCTTCCTGATTAAACCCCTCGGCCAGGAATATAACCCCTCGATTCCCCCTTCATGATTAAACCCCTCAGCCTGGAATATAACCCCTCGATTCCCCTTCCTGATTAAACCCCTCGGCCCTGAATATAACCCCTCGATTCCCCCTTCCTGATTAAAACCCTTGGCCTGGAATATAACCCCTCGATTCCCCCTTCCTGATTATACCCCTCGGCCTGGAATATAACCCCTCGATTCGCTCTTCCTGATGAAACCCCACAACCTGGAATATAACCCCCCGATTCCCCTTTCCTGATTAAACACCTCAGCCTGGAATATAACCCCTCGATTCCCCCTTCCTGATTAAACCCTTCGGCCAGGAATATAACCCCTCGATTCCACTTCTTGATTAAACCCCTGAGCCTGGAATTTAACCCCTCGATTCCCCTTCCTGATTAAACCCCACAGCCTGGAATATAACCCCTCGATTAGCCCTTTCTGATTAAACCCCTCAGCCTGGAATATAACCCCTCGATTCCCCCTTCCTGATTAAACCCCTCGGCCTGGAATATAAGCCCTCGATTCCCCATCCTGATTAATCCCATCAGCCTGGAATATAACCCCTCGATTCCCCCTTCCTGATTAAACCCCTCGGCCTGGAATATAACCCCTCGATTCCCCATCCTGATTAATCCCCTCAGCCTGGAATATAACCCCTCGATTCTCCCTTCCTGATTAAACCCCT
Organism: Chiloscyllium punctatum; assembly: GCF_047496795.1. Classification (NCBI taxonomy): domain Eukaryota; kingdom Metazoa; phylum Chordata; class Chondrichthyes; order Orectolobiformes; family Hemiscylliidae; genus Chiloscyllium; species Chiloscyllium punctatum. The sequence goes on along the minus strand of NW_027309801.1, from coordinate 1,814,932 downwards.
CAGCCTGGAATATAACCCCTCGATTCCCCCTTCCTGATTAAACCCCTCGGCCTGGAATATAACCCCTCGATTCCCCCTTCCTGAATAAACCCCACAGCCTGGAATATAACCCCTCGATTCCCCTTCCTGATTAAACCCCTCGGCCTGGAATATAACACCTGGATTCCCCCTTCCTGATTAAACCTCTCAGCCTGGAATATAACCCCTCGATTCCCCCTTCCTGATTAAACCCCACAGACTGGAATATAACCCCCCGATTCCCCTTCCTGATTCAGTCCCTGAGCCTGGAATATAACCCCTCGATTCCCCTTTCTGATTAAACCCCTCGGACTGGAATATAACATTTCGATTCCCCCTTCCTGACTAAACACCTCGGACTAGAATATAACCCCACGATTCCCCTTCCTGATTAAACCCCTCAGCCCTGAATATAACCCCTGGATTCCCCTTCCTGTTTAAACCCCTCGGCCAGGAATATAACGCCTCGATTCCCCCTTCCTGATTAAACCGCTCAGCTTGGAATATAAACCCTCGATTCCCCTTCCTGATTAAACCCATCGGCCTGGAATATAACCCCTCGATTCCCCTTCCTGATTAAACCGCTCAGCCTGGAATATAACCCCTCGATTCCCCTTCCTGATTAAACTGCTCAGCCTGGAATATAACCCCTCGATTCCCCTTCCTGATTAAACCCCTCGGCATGGTATATTACCCCTCGATTCCCCTTCCTGATTAAACCCCTCGGCCCTGAATATAAGCCCTCGATTCCCCTTCCTGATTAAACCCCTCAGACTGGAATATAACCCCTCGATTCCCCTTCCTGATTAAACCCCAGAGACAGGAATATAACCCCTCGATTCCCCTTCCTGATTAAACCCCACAGACAGGAATATAACCCCTCGATTCCCCTTCCTGAATAAACCCATCAGCCTGGATTTTAATCCCTCGATTCCTCTTCCTGATTAAACCCCTCAGCCTGGAATATAACCCCTCGATTCCCTCTTCCTGATGAAACCCCACAACCTGGAATATAACCCCTCGATTCCCCTTCCTGATTAAACCCCTCAGCCTAGAATATAACCCCTCGATTCCCCTTCCTGATTAAACCCCTCGGCCTGGAATATAACCCCTCGATTCCCCCTTCCTGATTAAACCCCACAGACAGGAATATAACCCCTCGATTCCCCTTCCTGATTAAATACCTCGGCCCTGAATATAACCCCTGGATTCCCCTTCCTGATTAAACCACTCGGCCTGGAATATAACCCCTCGATTCCCCTTCCTGATTAAACCCCTCAGCCTGGAATCTAACCCCTCGATTCCCCTTCCTGATTAAACCCCTCGCCCTGGAATATAACCCCTCGATTCCCCATTCCTGATTTATCCCCTCGGCCTGGAATATAACCCCTCGATTCCCCTTCCTGATTAAACCCCTCGGCCTGGAATATAACCCCTCGATTCCCCTTCCTGATTAAATCCATCGGCCTGGAATATAACCCCTCGATTCCCCATTCCTGATTAAACCCATCGGCCTGGAATATAACCCCTCGATTCCCCCTTCCTGATTAAACCCCACAGACTGGAATATAACCCCCCGATTCCCCTTCCTGATTCAGTCCCTGAGCCTGGAATATAACCCCTCGATTCCCCTTTCTGATTAAACCCCTCGGACTGGAATATAACATTTCGATTCCCCCTTCCTGACTAAACACCTCGGACTAGAATATACCCCACGATTCCCCTTCCTGATTAAACCCCTCGGCCCTGAATATAACCCCTGGATTCCCCTTCCTGTTTAAACCCCTCGGCCAGGAATATAACGCCTCGATTCCCCCTTCCTGATTAAACCGCTCAGCTTGGAATATAACCCCTCGATTCCCCTTCCTGATTAAACCGCTCAGCCTGGAATATAACCCCTCGATTCCCCTTCCTGATTAAACCCCTCGGCCTGGTATATTACCCCTCGATTCCCCTTCCTGATTAATCCCCACAGGCAGGAATATAACCCCTCGATTCCCCTTTCCTGATTATACCCCACAGACAGGAATATAACCCCTTGATTCCCCTTCCTGATTAAACCCCTCAGCCTGGAATATAGCCCCTCGATTCCCCTTCCTGATTAAACTGATCAGCCTGGAATATAACCCCTCGATTCCACTTCCTGATTAAACCCCTCGGCCTGGAATATAACCCCTCGATTCCCCCTTCCTGATTAAACCCCACAGACAGGAATATAGCCCCTCGATTCCCCCTTCCTGATTAAACCCCTCTGCCAGGAATATAACCCCTCGATTCCCCATTCCTGATTAAACCCTTCGGCCTGGAATATAACCCGTGGATTCCCCTTCCTGATTAAACCACTCGGCCTGGAATATAACCCCTCGATTCCCCTTCCTGATTAAACCCCTCAGCCTGGAATATAACCCCTCGATTCCCCTTCCTGTTTAAACCCCTCGGCCAGGAATATAACGCCTCGATTCCCCCTTCCTGATTAAACCGCTCAGCTTGGAATATAAACCCTCGATTCCCCTTCCTGATTAAACCCTTCGGCCTGGAATATAACCCCTGGATTCCCCTTCCTGATTAAACCACTCGGCCTGGAATATAACCCCTCGATCCCCCTTCCTGATTAAACCCCTCAGCCTGGAATATAACCCCTGGATTCCCCTTCCTGATTAAACCCCTCGCCCTGGAATATAACCCCTCGATTCCCCCTTCCTGATTAAACCCCTCGGCCTGGAATATAACCCCTCGATTCCCCTTCCTGATTAAATCCCTCGGCCTGGAATATAACCCCTCGATTCCCCTTCCTGATTAAATCCATCGGCCTGGAATATAACCCCTCGATTCCCCTTCCTGATTAAACCCCACAGACTGGAATATAACCACCCGATTCCTCTTCCTGATTAAACCCCTCGGACTGGAATATAACATTTCGATTCCCCCTTCCTGACTAAACACCTCGGACTAGAATATAACCCGACGATTCCCCTTCCTGATTAAACCCCTCGGCCCTGAATATAACCCCTGGATTCCCCTTCCTGTTTAAACCCCTCGGCCAGGAATATAACGCCTCGATTCCCCCTTCCTGATTAAACCGCTCAGCTTGGAATATAAACCCTCGATTCCCCTTCCTGATTAAACCCATCGGCCTGGAATATAACCCCTCGATTCCCCTTCCTGATTAAACCGCTCAGCCTGGAATATAACCCCTCGATTCCCCTTCCTGATTAAACCGCTCAGCCTGGAATATAACCCCTCGATTCCCCTTCCTGATTAAACCCCTCGGCCTGGTATATTACCCCTCGATTCCCCTTCCTGATTAAACCCCTCGGCCCTGAATATAAGCCCTCGATTCCCCTTCCTGATTAAACCCCTCTGCCTTGAATATACCCCCTCGATTCCCCCTTCCTGGTTAAACCCCTCGGCCCTGAATATAACCCCTCAATTCCCCTTCCTGATTAAAGCCCACAGGCAGGAATATAACCCCTCGATTCCCCTTTCCTGATTATACCCCACAGACAGGAATATAACCCCTCGATTCCTCTTCCTGATTAAAGCCCTCGGCCTGGAATATAACCCCTCGATTCCCCCTTCCTGATTAAACCCCTCGGCTTGGAATATTAACTTTCGATTCCCCCTTCCTGACTAAACGCCTCGGACTGGAATATAACCCCTGGATTCCCCATTTCTGGTTTAACCCCTCAGCCTGGAATATTACCTTTTGATTCCCCCTTCCTGACTAAATGCCTCGGACTGGAATATAACCCCTCGATTCCCCTTCCTGATTAAACCCCTCAGCCTGGAATATAACCCCTCGATTCCCCCTTCCTGATTAAACCCCTCAGCCTGGAATATAACCCCTCGATTCCCCCTTCCTGATGAAACCCCTCGGCCTGGAATATAACCTTTCGATACCCCTTCCTAATTAAACCCCTCGGCCCTTAATATAACCCCTCGATTCCCCCTTCCTGATTAAACCCCTCGGCCTGGAATATAACCCCTCGATTCCCCTTCCTGATTAAACCCCACAGACACGAAAATAACCCCTCGATTCCTCCTTCCTGATTAAACCCCTCTGCCAGGAATATAACCCCTCGATTTCCCGTTCCTGATTAAACCCCTCGGCCAGGAATATAACCCCTCGATTCCCCTTCCTGATTAAACCCCTCGGCCCTGAATATAACCCTTGGATTCCCCTTCCTGATTAAACCCCTTGGCCTGGAATATAACCCCTCGATTCCCCTTCCTGATTAAATCCATCGGCCTGGAATATAACCCCTCGATTCCCCCTTCCTGATTAAGCACCTCAGCCTGGAATATAACCCCTTGATTCCCCTTCCTGATTAAACCCCTCGGACTGGAATATAGCCTTTCGATTCCCCCTTCCTGACTAAACGCCTCGGACTGGAATATAACCCCTCGATTCCCCTTCCTGATTAAACCCCTCGGCCTGGAATATAACCCCTCGATTCCCCTTCCTGATTAAACCCCTCGGCCAGGAATATAACCCCTCGATTCCCCCTTCCTGATTAAAACCCTCGGCCGGGAATATAACCCCTCGATTCCCCTACCTGAAGAAACCCCTCAGCCTGAAATATAACCCCTCGATTCCCCTTCCTGATTAAACCGCTCAGCCTGGAATATAACCCCTCGATTCCCCTTCCTGATTAAACCCCTCGGCCTGGTATATTACCCCTCGATTCCCCTTCCTGATTAAACCCCTCGGCCCTGAATATAACCCCTCGATTCCGCTTCCTGATTAAAACCCTCGGCCTGGAATATAACCCCTCGATTCCCCTTCCTGATTAAATCCATCGGCCTGGAATATAACCCCTCGAATCCCCATTCCTGATTAAACCCATCGGCCTGGAATATAACCCCTCGATTCCCCCTTCCTGATTAAACCCCACAGACTGGAATATAACCCCCCGATTCCCCTTCCTGATTAGGTCCCTGAGCCTGGAATATAACCCCTCGATTCCCCTTTCTGATTAAACCCCTCGGACTGGAATATAACATTTCGATTCCCCCTTCCTGACTAAACACCTCGGACTAGAATATAACCCCACGATTCCCCTTCCTGATTAAACCCCTCGGCCCTGAATATAACCCCTGGATTCCCCTTCCTGTTTAAACCCCTCGGCCAGGAATATAACGCCTCGATTCCCCCTTCCTGATTAAACCGCTCAGCTTGGAATATAAACCCTCGATTCCCCTTCATGATTAAACCCATCGGCCTGGAATATAACCCCTCGATTCCCCTTCCTGATTAAACCGCTCAGCCTGGAATATAACCCCTCGATTCTCCTTCCTGATTAAACCCCTCGGCCTGGTATATTACCCCTCGATTCCCCTTCCTGATTAAGCCCCTCGGCCCTGAATATAAGCCCTCGATTCCCCTTCCTGATTAAACCCCTCGGACTGGAATATAACCCCTCGATTCCCCTTCCTGATTAAACCCCAGAGACAGGAATATAACCCCTCGATTCCCCTTCCTGATTAAACCCCACAGACAGGAATATAACCCCTCGATTCCCCTTCCTGAATAAACCCATCAGCCTGGATTTTAATCCCTCGATTCCTCTTCCTGATTAAACCCCTCAGCCTGGAATATAACCCCTCGATTCCCTCTTCCTGATGAAACCCCACAACCTGGAATATAACCACTCGATTCCCCTTCCTGATTAAACCCCTCAGCCTAGAATATAACCCCTCGATTCCCCTTCCTGATTAAACCCATCGGCCTGGAATATATCCCCTCGATTCCCCTTCCTGATTAAATCCATCGGCCTGGAATATAACCCCTCGATTCCCCATTCCTGATTAAACCCATCGGCCTAGAATATAACCCCTCGATTCCCCCTTCCTGATTAAACCCCACAGACTGGAATATAACCCCTCGATTCCCCTTCCTGATTAAACCCCTCAGCCTGGAATATAACCCCTCGATTCCCCTTCCTGATTAAACCCCTCGGACTGGAATATAATATTTCGATTCCCCCTTCCTGACTAAACACCTCGGACTTGAATATAACCCCACGATTCCCCTTCCTGATTAAACCCCTCGGCCCTGAATATAACCCCTGGATTCCCCTTCCTGTTTAAACCCCTCGGCCAGGAATATAACGCCTCGATTCCCCCTTCCTGATTAAACCGCTCAGCTTGGAATATAACCCCTTGATTCCCCCTTCCTGATTAAACCACTCAGCTTGGAATATAACCCCTCGATTCCCCTTCCTGATTAAACCCCTCGGCCTGGTATATTACCCCTCGATTCCCCTTCCTGATTAAACCACTCAGCTTGGAATATAACCCCTCGATTCCCCTTCCTGATTAAACCCCTCGGCCTGGTATATTACCCCTCGATTCCCCTTCCTGATTAAACCCCTCGGCCCTGAATATAAGCCCTCGATTCCCCCTTCCTGATTAAACCCCTCAGCCTGGAATATAACCGTTCGATTCCCCTTCCTGATTAAACCCCTCAGCCTGGAATATAAACCCTCGATTCCCCTTCCTGATTAAACCCCTCGGCCAGGAATATAACCCCTCGATTCCCCCTTCATGATTAAACCCCTCAGCCTGGAATATAACCCCTCGATTCCCCTTCCTGATTAAACCCCTCGGCCCTGAATATAACCCCTCGATTCCCCCTTCCTGATTAAAACCCTTGGCCTGGAATATAACCCCTCGATTCCCCCTTCCTGATTATACCCCTCGGCCTGGAATATAACCCCTCGATTCGCTCTTCCTGATGAAACCCCACAACCTGGAATATAACCCCCCGATTCCCCTTTCCTGATTAAACACCTCAGCCTGGAATATAACCCCTCGATTCCCCCTTCCTGATTAAACCCTTCGGCCAGGAATATAACCCCTCGATTCCACTTCTTGATTAAACCCCTGAGCCTGGAATTTAACCCCTCGATTCCCCTTCCTGATTAAACCCCACAGCCTGGAATATAACCCCTCGATTAGCCCTTTCTGATTAAACCCCTCAGCCTGGAATATAACCCCTCGATTCCCCCTTCCTGATTAAACCCCTCGGCCTGGAATATAAGCCCTCGATTCCCCATCCTGATTAATCCCATCAGCCTGGAATATAACCCCTCGATTCCCCCTTCCTGATTAAACCCCTCGGCCTGGAATATAACCCCTCGATTCCCCATCCTGATTAATCCCCTCAGCCTGGAATATAACCCCTCGATTCTCCCTTCCTGATTAAACCCCTCAGCCTGGAATATAACCCCTCGATTCCCCCTTCCTGATTAAACCCCTCGGCCTGGAATATAACCCCTCGATTCCCCCTTCCTGAATAAACCCCACAGCCTGGAATATAACCCCTCGATTCCCCTTCCTGATTAAACCCCTCGGCCTGGAATATAACCCCTGGATTCCCCCTTCCTGATTAAACCTCTCAGCCTGGAATATAACCCCTCGATTCCCCCTTCCTGATTAAACCCCACAGACTGGAATATAACCCCCCGATTCCCCTTCCTGATTCAGTCCCTGAGCCTGGAATATAACCCCTCGATTCCCCTTTCTGATTAAACCCCTCGGACTGGAATATAACATTTCGATTCCCCCTTCCTGACTAAACACCTCGGACTAGAATATAACCCCACGATTCCCCTTCCTGATTAAACCCCTCAGCCCTGAATATAACCCCTGGATTCCCCTTCCTGTTTAAACCCATCGGCCTGGAATATAACCCCTCGATTCCCCTTCCTGATTAAACTGCTCAGCCTGGAATATAACCCCTCGATTCCCCTTCCTGATTAAACCCCTCGGCATGGTATATTACCCCTCGATTCCCCTTCCTGATTAAACCCCTCGGCCCTGAATATAAGCCCTCGATTCCCCTTCCTGATTAAACCCCTCAGACTGGAATATAACCCCTTGATTCCCCTTCCTGATTAAACCCCAGAGACAGGAATATAACCCCTCGATTCCCCTTCCTGATTAAACCCCACAGACAGGAATATAACCCCTCGATTCCCCTTCCTGAATAAACCCATCAGCCTGGATTTTAATCCCTCGATTCCTCTTCCTGATTAAACCCCTCAGCCTGGAATATAACCCCTCGATTCCCTCTTCCTGATGAAACCCCACAACCTGGAATATAACCCCTCGATTCCCCTTCCTGATTAAACCCCTCAGCCTAGAATATAACCCCTCGATTCCCCTTCCTGATTAAACCCCTCGGCCTGGAATATAACCCCTCGATTCCCCCTTCCTGATTAAACCCCACAGACAGGAATATAACCCCTCGATTCCCCTTCCTGATTAAATACCTCGGCCCTGAATATAACCCCTGGATTCCCCTTCCTGATTAAACCACTCGGCCTGGAATATAACCCCTCGATTCCCCTTCCTGATTAAACCCCTCAGCCTGGAATATAACCCCTCGATTCCCCTTCCTGATTAAACCCCTCGCCCTGGAATATAACCCCTCGATTCCCCATTCCTGATTAAACCCCTCGCCCTGGAATATAACCCCTCGATTCCCCTTCCTGATTAAACCCCTCGGCCTGGAATATAACCCCTCGATTCCCCTTCCTGATTAAATCCATCCGACTGGAATATAACCCCTCGATTCCCCATTCCTGATTAAACCCATCGGCCTGGAATAAAAGCCCTCGATTCCCCCTTCCTGATTAAACCCCACAGACTGGAATATAACCCCCCGATTCCCCTTCCTGATAATGTCCCTGAGCCTGGAATATAACCCCTCGATTCCCCTTCCTGATTAAACCCCTCAGACTGCAATATAACATTTCGATTCCCCCTTCCTGACTAAACACCTCGGACTAGAATATAACCCCACGATTCCCCTTCCTCATTAAACCCCTCGGCGCTGAATATAACCCCTGGATTCCCCTTCCTGTTTAAACCCCTCGGCCAGGAATATAACGCCTCGATTCCCCCTTCCTGATTAAACCGCTCAGCTTGGAATATAACCCCTCGATTCCCCTTCCTGATTGAACCCATCGGCCTGGAATATAACCCCTCGATTCCCCTTCCTGATTAAACCGCTCAGCCTGGAATATAAACCCTCGATTCCCCTTCCTGATTAAACCGCTCAGCCTGGAATATAACCCCTCGATTCCCCTTCCTGATTAAACCGCTCAGACTGGAATATAACCCCTCGATTCCCCTTCCTGATTAAACCCCTCGGCCTGGTATATTACCCCTCGATTCCCCTTCCTGATTAAACCCCTCGGACCTGAATATAAGCCCTCGATTCCCCTTCCTGATTAAACCCCTCAGCCTTGAATATACCCCCTCGATTCCCTCTTCCTGGTTAAACCCCTCGGCCCTGAATATTACCCCTCGATTCCCCTTCCTGATTAAACCCCTCGGCCCTGAATATAAGGCCTCGATTCCCCTTCCTGATTAAACCCCTCAGCCTTGAATATACCACCTCGATTCCCCCTTCCTGGTTAAACCCCTCGGCCCTGAATATAACCCCTTGATTCCCCTTCCTGATTAAACCCCTCAGCCTGGAATATAGCCCCTCGATTCCCCTTCCTGATTAAACTGATCAGCCTGGAATATAACCCCTCGATTCCACTTCCTGATTAAACCCCTCGGCCTGGAATATAACCCCTCGATTCCTCCTTCCTGATTAAACCCCACAGACAGGAATACAGCCCCTCGATTCCCCCTTCCTGATTAAACCCCTCTGCCAGGAATATAACCCCTCGATTCCCCATTCCTGATTAAACCCATCGGCCTGGAATATAACCCTTCGATTCCCCCTTCCTGATTAAACCCCTCAGCCTGGAATATAACCCCTCGATTCCCCTTCCTGATTAAACCCCACAGACAGGAATATAACCCCTCGATTCCCCTTCCTGATTAAACACCTCGGCCCTGAATATAACTCCTGGATTCCCCTTCCTGATTAAACCCCTCGGCCTGGATATAACCCCTCGATTCCCCTTCCTGATTAAACCCCTCAGCCTGGAATATAACCCCTCGATTCCCCTTCCTGATTAAACCCCTCGCCCTGGAATATAACCCCTCGATTCCCCATTCCTGATTAAACCCCTCGCCCTGGAATATAACCCCTCGATTCCCCTTCCTGATTAAACCCCTCGGCCTGGAATATAACCCCTCGATTCCCCTTCCTGATTAAATCCATCGGCCTGGAATATAACCCCTCGATTCCCCATTCCTGATTAAACCCATCGGCCTGGAATATAACCCCTCGATTCCCCCTTCCTGATTAAACCCCACAGACTGGAATATAACCCCCCGATTCCCCTTCCTGATAATGTCCCTGAGCCTGGAATATAACCCCTCGATTCCCCTTCCTGATTAAACCCCTCAGACTGCAATATAACATTTCGATTCCCCCTTCCTGACTAAACACCTCGGACTAGAATATAACCCCACGATTCCCCTTCCTGATTAAACCCCTCGGCCCTGAATATAACCCCTGGATTCCCCTTCCTGTTTCAACCCCTCGGCCAGGAATATAACGCCTCGATTCCCCCTTCCTGATTAAACCGCTCAGCTTGGAATATAACCCCTCGATTCCCCTTCCTGATTGAACCCATCGGCCTGGAATATAACCCCTCGATTCCCCTTCCTGATTAAACCGCTCAGCCTGGAATATAACCCCTCGATTCCCCTTCCTGATTAAACCGCTCAGCCTGGAATATAACCCCTCGATTCCCCTTCCTGATTAAACCGCTCAGACTGGAATATAACCCCTCGATTCCCCTTCCTGATTAAACCCCTCGGCCTGGTATATTACCCCTTGATTCCCCTTCCTGATTAAACCCCTCGGACCTGAATATAAGCCCTCGATTCCCCTTCCTGATTAAACCCCTCAGCCTTGAATATACCCCCTCGATTCCCCCTTCCTGGTTAAACCCCTCGGCCCTGAATATAACCCCTCGATTCCCCTTCCTGATTAAACCCCACAGGCAGGAATATAACCCCTCGATTCCCCTTTCCTGATTATACCCCACAGACAGGAATATAACCCCTTGATTCCCCTTCCTGATTAAACCCCTCAGCCTGGAATATAGCCCCTCGATTCCCCTTCCTGATTAAACCCCTCGGCCTGGAATATAACCCCTCGATTCCCCCTTCCTGATTAAACCCCACAGACAGGAATATAGCCCCTCGATTCCCCCTTCCTGATTAAACCCCTCTGCCAGGAATATAACCCCTCGATTCCCCATTCCTGATTAAACCCTTCGGCCTGGAATATAACCCCTGGATTCCCCTTCCTGATTAAACCACTCGGCCTGGAATATAACCCCTCGATTCCCCTTCCTGATTACACCCCTCGGCCTGGAATATACCCCCTCGATTCCCCCTTCCTGATTAAACCCCACAGACAGGAATATAGCCCCTCGATTCCCCCTTCCTGATTAAACCCCTCTGCCAGGAATATAACCCCTCGATTCCCCATTCCTGATTAAACCCTTCGGCCTGGAATATAACCCCTGGATTCCCCTTCCTGTTTAAACCCCTCGGCCAGGAATATAACGCCTCGATTCCCCCTTCCTGATTAAACCGCTCAGCTTGGAATATAAACCCTCGATTCCCCTTCCTGATTAAACCCTTCGGCCTGGAATATAACCCCTCGATTCCCCTTCCTGATAAAACCCCTCAGCCTGGAATATAACCCCTCGATTCCCTCTTCCTGATGAAACCCCACAACCTGGAATATGACCCCTCGATTCCCCTTCCTGATTAAACCCCTCGGCCTGGAATATAACCCCTCGATTCCCCTTCCTGATTAAACCCATCGGCCTGGAATATAACCCCTCGATTCCCCATTCCTGATTAAACCCATCGGCCTAGAATATAACCCCTCGATTCCCCCTTCCTGATTAAATGCCACAGACTGGAATATAACCCCTCGATTCCCCTTCCTGATTAAACCCCTCAGCCTGGAATATAACCCCTCGATTCCCCTTCCTGATTAAACCCCTCGGACTGGAATATAACATTTCGATTCCCCCTTCCTGACTAAACACCTCGGAATAGAATATAATACCACGATTCCCCTTCCTGATTAAACCCCTCGGCCCTGAATATAACCCCTGGATTCCCCTTCCTGTTTAAACCCCTCGGCCAGGAATATAACGCCTCGATTCCCCCTTCCTGATTAAACCGCTCAGCTTGGAATATAACCCCTCGATTCCCCCTTCCTGATTAAACCGCTCAGCTTGGAATATATCGCCTCGATTCCCCCTTCCTGATTAAACCCATCGGCCTGGAATATGACCTCTCGATTCCCCCTTCCTGATTAAACCCCTCGGCCTGGAATATAACCCCTCGATTCCCCTTCCTGATTAAATCGCTCAGCCTGGAATATAACCCCTCGATTCCCCTTCCTGATTAAACCCCTCGGCCTGGTATATTACCCCTCGATTCCCCTTCCTGATTAAACCCCTCGGCCCTGAATATAAGCCCTCGATTCCCCTTCCTGATTAAACCCCTCAGCCTTGAATATACCCCCTCGATTCCCCCTTCCTGGTTTAACCCCTCGGCCCTGAATATAACCCCTCGATTCCCCTTCCTGATTAAACCCCACAGGCAGGAATATAACCCCTCGATTCCCCTTTCCTGATTATACCCCACAGACAGGAATATAACCCCTTGATTCCCCTTCCTGATTAAACCCCTCAGCCTGGAATATAGCCCCTCGATTCCCCTTCCTGACTAAACTGATCAGCCTGGAAAATAACCCCTCGATTCCACTTCCTGATTAAACCCCTCGGCCTGGAATATAACCCCTCGATTCCCCCTTCCTGATTAAACCCCACAGACAGGAATATAACCCCTCGATTCCCCTTCCTGATTAAACTGATCAGCCTGGAATATAACCCCTCGATTCCACTTCCTGATTAAACCCCACAGACAGGAATATAGCCCCTCGATTCCCCCTTCCTGATTAAACCCCTCTGCCAGGAATATAACCCCTCGATTCCCCATTCCTGATTAAACCCATCGGCCTGGAATATAACCCCTCGATTCCCCTTCCTGATTAAACACCTCGGCCCTGAATATAACCCCTGGATTCCCCTTCCTGATTAAACCACTCGGCCTGGAATATAACCCCTCGATTCCCCTTCCTGATTAAACCCCTCAGCCTGGAATATAACCCCTCGATTCCCCTTCCTGATTAAACCCCTCGCCCTGGAATATAACCCCTCGATTCCCCATTCCTGTTTAAACCCCTCGGCCTGGAATATAACCCCTCGATTCCCCTTCCTGATTAAACCCCTCGGCCTGGAATATAACCCCTCGATTCCCCTTCCTGATTAAATCCATCGGCCTGGAATATAACCCCTCGATTCCCCATTCCTGATTAAACCCATCGGCCTGGAATATAACCCCTCGATTCCCCCTTCCTGATTAAACCCCACAGACTGGAATATAACCCCCCGATTCCCCTTCCTGATTCAGTCCCTGAGCCTGGAATATAACCCCTCGATTCCCCTTTCTGATTAAACCCCTCGGACTGGAATATAACATTTCGATTCCCCCTTCCTGACTAAACACCTCGGACTAAAATATAACCCCACGATTCCCCTTCCTGATTAAACCCCTCGGCCCTGAATATAACCCCTGGATTCCCCTTCCTGTTTAAACCCCTCGGCCAGGAATATAACGCCTCGATTCCCCCTTCCTGATTAAACCGCTCAGCTTGGAATATAACCCCTCGATTCCCCTTCCTGATTAAACCCATCGGCCTGGAATATAACCCCTCGATTCCCCTTCCTGATTAAACCGCTCAGCCTGGAATATAACCCCTCGATTCCCCTTCCTGATTAAACTGCTCAGCCTGGAATATAACCCCTCGATTCCCCTTCCTGATTAAACCCCTCGGCATGGTATATTACCCCTCGATTCCCCTTCCTGATTAAACCCCTCGGCCCTGAATATAAGCCCTCGATTCCCCTTCCTGATTAAACCCCTCAGACTGGAATATAACCCCTCGATTCCCCTTCCTGATTAAACCCCAGAGACAGGAATATAACCCCTCGATTCCCCTTCCTGATTAAACCCCACAGACAGGAATATAACCCCTCGATTCCCCTTCCTGAATAAACCCATCAGCCTGGATTTTAATCCCTCGATTCCTCTTCCTGATTAAACCCCTCAGCCTGGAATATAACCCCTCGATTCCCTCTTCCTGATGAAACCCCACAACCTGGAATATAACCCCTCGATTCCCCTTCCTGATTAAACCCCTCAGCCTAGAATATAACCCCTCGATTCCCCTTCCTGATTAAACCCCTCGGCCTGGAATATATCCCCTCGATTCCCCCTTCCTGATTGAACCCCACAGACAGGAATATAACCCCTCGATTCCCCTTCCTGATTAAACACCTCGGCCCTGAATATAACCCCTGGATTCCCCTTCCTGATTAAACCACTCGGCCTGGAATATAACCCCTCGATTCCACTTCCTGATTAAACCCCTCAGCCTGGAATATAACCCCTCGATTCCCCTTCCTGATTAAACCCCTCGCCCTGGAATATAACCCCTCGATTCCCCATTCCTGATTAAACCCCTCGGCCTGGAATATAACCCCTCGATTCCCCTTCCTGATTAAACCCCTCGGCCTGGAATATAACCCCTCGATTCCCCTTCCTGATTAAATCCATCGGCCTGGAATATAACCCCTCGATTCCCCATTCCTGATTAAACCCATCGGCCTGGAATATAACCCCTCGATTCCCCCTTCCTGATTAAACCCCACAGACTGGAATATAACCCCCCGATTCCCCTTCCTGATTCAGTCCCTGAGCCTGGAATATAACCCCTCGATTCCCCTTTCTGATTAAACCCCTCGGACTGGAATATAACATTTCGATTCCCCCTTCCTGACTAAACACCTCGGACTAGAATATAACCCCACGATTCCCCTTCCTGATTAAACCCCTCAGCCCTGAATATAACCCCTGGATTCCCCTTCCTGTTTAAACCCCTCGGCCAGGAATATAACGCCTCGATTCCCCCTTCCTGATTAAACCGCTCAGCTTGGAATATAAACCCTCGATTCCCCTTCCTGATTAAACCCATCGGCCTGGAATATAACCCCTCGATTCCCCTTCCTGATTAAACCGCTCAGCCTGGAATATAACCCCTCGATTCCCCTTCCTGATTAAACTGCTCAGCCTGGAATATAACCCCTCGATTCCCCTTCCTGATTAAACCCCTCGGCATGGTATATTACCCCTCGATTCCCCTTCCTGATTAAACCCCTCGGCCCTGAATATAAGCCCTCGATTCCCCTTCCTGATTAAACCCCTCAGACTGGAATATAACCCCTCGATTCCCCTTCCTGATTAAACCCCACAGACAGGAATATAACCCCTCGATTCCCCTTCCTGAATAAACCCATCAGCCTGGATTTTAATCCCTCGATTCCTCTTCCTGATTAAACCCCTCAGCCTGGAATATAACCCCTCGATTCCCTCTTCCTGATGAAACCCCACAACCTGGAATATAACCCCTCGATTCCCCTTCCTGATTAAACCCCTCAGCCTAGAATATAACCCCTCGATTCCCCTTCCTGATTAAACCCCTCGGCCTGGAATATAACCCCTCGATTCCCCCTTCCTGATTAAACCCCACAGACAGGAATATAACCCCTCGATTCCCCTTCCTGATTAAATACCTCGGCCCTGAATATAACCCCTGGATTCCCCTTCCTGATTAAACCACTCGGCCTGGAATATAACCCCTCGATTCCCCTTCCTGATTAAACCCCTCAGCCTGGAATATAACCCCTCGATTCCCCTTCCTGATTAAACCCCTCGCCCTGGAATATAACCCCTCGATTCCCCATTCCTGATTTATCCCCTCGGCCTGGAATATAACCCCTCGATTCCCCTTCCTGATTAAACCCCTCGGCCTGGAATATAACCCCTCGATTCCCCTTCCTGATTAAATCCATCGGCCTGGAATATAACCCCTCGATTCCCCATTCCTGATTAAACCCATCGGCCTGGAATATAACCCCTCGATTCCCCCTTCCTGATTAAACCCCACAGACTGGAATATAACCCCCCGATTCCCCTTCCTGATTCAGTCCCTGAGCCTGGAATATAACCCCTCGATTCCCCTTTCTGATTAAACCCCTCGGACTGGAATATAACATTTCGATTCCCCCTTCCTGACTAAACACCTCGGACTAGAATATACCCCACGATTCCCCTTCCTGATTAAACCCCTCGGCCCTGAATATAACCCCTGGATTCCCCTTCCTGTTTAAACCCCTCGGCCAGGAATATAACGCCTCGATTCCCCCTTCCTGATTAAACCGCTCAGCTTGGAATATAACCCCTCGATTCCCCTTCCTGATTAAACCGCTCAGCCTGGAATATAACCCCTCGATTCCCCTTCCTGATTAAACCCCTCGGCCTGGTATATTACCCCTCGATTCCCCTTCCTGATTAAACCCCACAGGCAGGAATATAACCCCTCGATTCCCCTTTCCTGATTATACCCCACAGACAGGAATATAACCCCTTGATTCCCCTTCCTGATTAAACCCCTCAGCCTGGAATATAGCCCCTCGATTCCCCTTCCTGATTAAACTGATCAGCCTGGAATATAACCCCTCGATTCCACTTCCTGATTAAACCCCTCGGCCTGGAATATAACCCCTCGATTCCCCCTTCCTGATTAAACCCCACAGACAGGAATATAACCCCTCGATTCCCCCTTCCTGATTAAACCCCTCTGCCAGGAATATAACCCCTCGATTCCCCATTCCTGATTAAACCCTTCGGCCTGGAATATAACCCGTGGATTCCCCTTCCTGATTAAACCACTCGGCCTGGAATATAACCCCTCGATTCCCCTTCCTGATTAAACCCCTCAGCCTGGAATATAACCCCTCGATTCCCCTTCCTGTTTAAACCCCTCGGCCAGGAATATAACGCCTCGATTCCCCCTTCCTGATTAAACCGCTCAGCTTGGAATATAAACCCTCGATTCCCCTTCCTGATTAAACCCTTCGGCCTGGAATATAACCCCTGGATTCCCCTTCCTGATTAAACCACTCGGCCTGGAATATAACCCCTCGATCCCCCTTCCTGATTAAACCCCTCAGCCTGGAATATAACCCCTCGATTCCCCTTCCTGATTAAACCCCTCGCCCTGGAATATAACCCCTCGATTCCCCCTTCCTGATTAAACCCCTCGGCCTGGAATATAACCCCTCGATTCCCCTTCCTGATTAAACCCCTCGGCCTGGAATATAACCCCTCGATTCCCCTTCCTGATTAAATCCATCGGCCTGGAATATAACCCCTCGATTCCCCTTCCTGATTAAACCCCTCGGCCTGGAATATAACCCCTCGATTCCCCTTCCTGATTAAACCCCACAGACTGGAATATAACCACCCGATTCCTCTTCCTGATTAAACCCCTCGGACTGGAATATAACATTACGATTCCCCCTTCCTGACTAAACACCTCGGACTAGAATATAACCCGACGATTCCCCTTCCTGATTAAACCCCTCGGCCCTGAATATAACCCCTGGATTCCCCTTCCTGTTTAAACCCCTCGGCCAGGAATATAACGCCTCGATTCCCCCTTCCTGATTAAACCGCTCAGCTTGGAATATAAACCCTCGATTCCCCTTCCTGATTAAACCCATCGGCCTGGAATATAACCCCTCGATTCCCCTTCCTGATTAAACCGCTCAGCCTGGAATATAACCCCTCGATTCCCCTTCCTGATTAAACCGCTCAGCCTGGAATATAACCCCTCGATTCCCCTTCCTGATTAAACCCCTCGGCCTGGTATATTACCCCTCGATTCCCCTTCCTGATTAAACCCCTCGGCCCTGAATATAAGCCCTCGATTCCCCTTCCTGATTAAACCCCTCTGCCTTGAATATACCCCCTCGATTCCCCCTTCCTGGTTAAACCCCTCGGCCCTGAATATAACCCCTCAATTCCCCTTCCTGATTAAAGCCCACAGGCAGGAATATAACCCCTCGATTCCCCTTTCCTGATTATACCCCACAGACAGGAATATAACCCCTCGATTCCTCTTCCTGATTAAAGCCCTCGGCCTGGAATATAACCCCTCGATTCCCCCTTCCTGATTAAACCCCTCGGCTTGGAATATTAACTTTCGATTCCCCCTTCCTGACTAAACGCCTCGGACTGGAATATAACCCCTGGATTCCCCATTTCTGGTTTAACCCCTCAGCCTGGAATATTACCTTTTGATTCCCCCTTCCTGACTAAATGCCTCGGACTGGAATATAACCCCTCGATTCCCCTTCCTGATTAAACCCCTCAGCCTGGAATATAACCCCTCGATTCCCCCTTCCTGATTAAACCCCTCAGCCTGGAATATAACCCCTCGATTCCCCCTTCCTGATGAAACCCCTCGGCCTGGAATATAACCTTTCGATACCCCTTCCTAATTAAACCCCTCGGCCCTTAATATAACCCCTCGATTCCCCCTTCCTGATTAAACCCCTCGGCCTGGAATATAACCCCTCGATTCCCCTTCCTGATTAAACCCCACAGACACGAATATAACCCCTCGATTCCTCCTTCCTGATTAAACCCCTCTGCCAGGAATATAACCCCTCGATTTCCCGTTCCTGATTAAACCCCTCGGCCAGGAATATAACCCCTCGATTCCCCTTCCTGATTAAACCCCTCGGCCCTGAATATAACCCTTGGATTCCCCTTCCTGATTAAACCCCTTGGCCTGGAATATAACCCCTCGATTCCCCCTTCCTGATTAAGCACCTCAGCCTGGAATATAACCCCTTGATTCCCCTTCCTGATTAAACCCCTCGGACTGGAATATAGCCTTTCGATTCCCCCTTCCTGACTAAACGCCTCGGACTGGAATATAACCCCTCGATTCCCCTTCCTGATTAAACCCCTCGGCCTGGAATATAACCCCTCGATTCCCCTTCCTGATTAAACCCCTCGGCCAGGAATATAACCCCTCGATTCCCCCTTCCTGATTAAAACCCTCGGCCGGGAATATAACCCCTCGATTCCCCTACCTGAAGAAACCCCTCAGCCTGAAATATAACCCCTCGATTCCCCTTCCTGATTAAACCGCTCAGCCTGGAATATAACCCCTCGATTCCCCTTCCTGATTAAACCCCTCGGCCTGGTATATTACCCCTCGATTCCCCTTCCTGATTAAACCCCTCGGCCCTGAATATAACCCCTCGATTCCGCTTCCTGATTAAACCCCTCGGCCTGGAATATAACCCCTCGATTCCCCTTCCTGATTAAATCCATCGGCCTGGAATATAACCCCTCGAATCCCCATTCCTGATTAAACCCATCGGCCTGGAATATAACCCCTCGATTCCCCCTTCCTGATTAAACCCCACAGACTGGAATATAACCCCCCGATTCCCCTTCCTGATTAGGTCCCTGAGCCTGGAATATAACCCCTCGATTCCCCTTTCTGATTAAACCCCTCGGACTGGAATATAACATTTCGATTCCCCCTTCCTGACTAAACACCTCGGACTAGAATATAACCCCACGATTCCCCTTCCTGATTAAACCCCTCGGCCCTGAATATAACCCCTGGATTCCCCTTCCTGTTTAAACCCCTCGGCCAGGAATATAACGCCTCGATTCCCCCTTCCTGATTAAACCGCTCAGCTTGGAATATAAACCCTCGATTCCCCTTCATGATTAAACCCATCGGCCTGGAATATAACCCCTCGATTCCCCTTCCTGATTAAACCGCTCAGCCTGGAATATAACCCCTCGATTCTCCTTCCTGATTAAACCGCTCAGCCTGGAATATAACCCCTCGATTCCCCTTCCTGATTAAACCCCTCGGCCTGGTATATTACCCCTCGATTCCCCTTCCTGATTAAGCCCCTCGGCCCTGAATATAAGCCCTCGATTCCCCTTCCTGATTAAACCCCTCGGACTGGAATATAACCCCTCGATTCCCCTTCCTGATTAAACCCCAGAGACAGGAATATAACCCCTCGATTCCCCTTCCTGATTAAACCCCACAGACAGGAATATAACCCCTCGATTCCCCTTCCTGAATAAACCCATCAGCCTGGATTTTAATCCCTCGATTCCTCTTCCTGATTAAACCCCTCAGCCTGGAATATAACCCCTCGATTCCCTCTTCCTGATGAAACCCCACAACCTGGAATATAACCACTCGATTCCCCTTCCTGATTAAACCCCTCAGCCTAGAATATAACCCCTCGATTCCCCTTCCTGATTAAACCCATCGGCCTGGAATATAACCCCTCGATTCCCCTTCCTGATTAAATCCATCGGCCTGGAATATAACCCCTCGATTCCCCATTCCTGATTAAACCCATCGGCCTAGAATATAACCCCTCGATTCCCCCTTCCTGATTAAACCCCACAGACTGGAATATAACCCCTCGATTCCCCTTCCTGATTAAACCCCTCAGCCTGGAATATAACCCCTCGATTCCCCTTCCTGATTAAACCCCTCGGACTGGAATATAATATTTCGATTCCCCCTTCCTGACTAAACACCTCGGACTTGAATATAACCCCACGATTCCCCTTCCTGATTAAACCCCTCGGCCCTGAATATAACCCCTGGATTCCCCTTCCTGTTTAAACCCCTCGGCCAGGAATATAACGCCTCGATTCCCCCTTCCTGATTAAACCGCTCAGCTTGGAATATAACCCCTTGATTCCCCCTTCCTGATTAAACCACTCAGCTTGGAATATAACCCCTCGATTCGCTCTTCCTGATGAAACCCCACAACCTGGAATATAACCCCCCGATTCCCCTTTCCTGATTAAACACCTCAGCCTGGAATATAACCCCTCGATTCCCCCTTCCTGATTAAACCCTTCGGCCAGGAATATAACCCCTCGATTCCACTTCTTGATTAAACCCCTGAGCCTGGAATTTAACCCCTCGATTCCCCTTCCTGATTAAACCCCACAGCCTGGAATATAACCCCTCGATTAGCCCTTTCTGATTAAACCCCTCAGCCTGGAATATAACCCCTCGATTCCCCCTTCCTGATTAAACCCCTCGGCCTGGAATATAAGCCCTCGATTCCCCATCCTGATTAATCCCATCAGCCTGGAATATAACCCCTCGATTCCCCCTTCCTGATTAAACCCCTCGGCCTGGAATATAAGCCCTCGATTCCCCATCCTGATTAATCCCATCAGCCTGGAATATAACCCCTCGATTCCCCCTTCCTGATTAAACCCCTCGGCCTGGAATATAACCCCTCGATTCCCCATCCTGATTAATCCCCTCAGCCTGGAATATAACCCCTCGATTCTCCCTTCCTGATTAAACCCCTCAGCCTGGAATATAACCCCTCGATTCCCCCTTCCTGATTAAACCCCTCGGCCTGGAATATAACCCCTCGATTCCCCCTTCCTGAATAAACCCCACAGCCTGGAATATAACCCCTCGATTCCCCTTCCTGATTAAACCCCTCGGCCTGGAATATAACCCCTGGATTCCCCCTTCCTGATTAAACCTATCAGCCTGGAATATAACCCCTCGATTCCCCCTTCCTGATTAAACCCCACAGACTGGAATATAACCCCCCGATTCCCCTTCCTGATTCAGTCCCTGAGCCTGGAATATAACCCCTCGATTCCCCTTTCTGATTAAACCCCTCGGACTGGAATATAACATTTCGATTCCCCCTTCCTGACTAAACACCTCGGACTAGAATATAACCCCACGATTCCCCTTCCTGATTAAACCCCTCAGCCCTGAATATAACCCCTGGATTCCCCTTCCTGTTTAAACCCATCGGCCTGGAATATAACCCCTCGATTCCCCTTCCTGATTAAACCGCTCAGCCTGGAATATAACCCCTCGATTCCCCTTCCTGATTAAACTGCTCAGCCTGGAATATAACCCCTCGATTCCCCTTCCTGATTAAACCCCTCGGCATGGTATATTACCCCTCGATTCCCCTTCCTGATTAAACCCCTCGGCCCTGAATATAAGCCCTCGATTCCCCTTCCTGATTAAACCCCTCAGACTGGAATATAACCCCTCGATTCCCCTTCCTGATTAAACCCCAGAGACAGGAATATAACCCCTCGATTCCCCTTCCTGATTAAACCCCACAGACAGGAATATAACCCCTCGATTCCCCTTCCTGAATAAACCCATCAGCCTGGATTTTAATCCCTCGATTCCTCTTCCTGATTAAACCCCTCAGCCTGGAATATAACCCCTCGATTCCCTCTTCCTGATGAAACCCCACAACCTGGAATATAACCCCTCGATTCCCCTTCCTGATTAAACCCCTCAGCCTAGAATATAACCCCTCGATTCCCCTTCCTGATTAAACCCCTCGGCCTGGAATATAACCCCTCGATTCCCCCTTCCTGATTAAACCCCACAGACAGGAATATAACCCCTCGATTCCCCTTCCTGATTAAATACCTCGGCCCTGAATATAACCCCTGGATTCCCCTTCCTGATTAAACCACTCGGCCTGGAATATAACCCCTCGATTCCCCTTCCTGATTAAACCCCTCAGCCTGGAATATAACCCCTCGATTCCCCTTCCTGATTAAACCCCTCGCCCTGGAATATAACCCCTCGATTCCCCATTCCTGATTAAACCCCTCGCCCTGGAATATAACCCCTCGATTCCCCTTCCTGATTAAACCCCTCGGCCTGGAATATAACCCCTCGATTCCCCTTCCTGATTAAATCCATCCGACTGGAATATAACCCCTCGATTCCCCATTCCTGATTAAACCCATCGGCCTGGAATAAAAGCCCTCGATTCCCCCTTCCTGATTAAACCCCACAGACTGGAATATAACCCCCCGATTCCCCTTCCTGATAATGTCCCTGAGCCTGGAATATAACCCCTCGATTCCCCTTCCTGATTAAACCCCTCAGACTGCAATATAACATTTCGATTCCCCCTTCCTGACTAAACACCTCGGACTAGAATATAACCCCACGATTCCCCTTCCTGATTAAACCCCTCGGCCCTGAATATAACCCCTGGATTCCCCTTCCTGTTTAAACCCCTCGGCCAGGAATATAACGCCTCGATTCCCCCTTCCTGATTAAACCGCTCAGCTTGGAATATAACCCCTCGATTCCCCTTCCTGATTGAACCCATCGGCCTGGAATATAACCCCTCGATTCCCCTTCCTGATTAAACCGCTCAGCCTGGAATATAAACCCTCGATTCCCCTTCCTGATTAAACCGCTCAGCCTGGAATATAACCCCTCGATTCCCCTTCCTGATTAAACCGCTCAGACTGGAATATAACCCCTCGATTCCCCTTCCTGATTAAACCCCTCGGCCTGGTATATTACCCCTCGATTCCCCTTCCTGATTAAACCCCTCGGACCTGAATATAAGCCCTCGATTCCCCTTCCTGATTAAACCCCTCAGCCTTGAATATACCCCCTCGATTCCCTCTTCCTGGTTAAACCCCTCGGCCCTGAATATTACCCCTCGATTCCCCTTCCTGATTAAATCCCTCGGCCCTGAATATAAGGCCTCGATTCCCCTTCCTGATTAAACCCCTCAGCCTTGAATATACCACCTCGATTCCCCCTTCCTGGTTAAACCCCTCGGCCCTGAATATAACCCCTCGATTCCCCTTCCTGATTTAACCCCACAGGCAGGAATATAACCCCTCGATTCCCCTTTCCTGATTATACCACACAGACAGGAATATAACCCCTTGATTCCCCTTCCTGATTAAACCCCTCAGCCTGGAATATAGCCCCTCGATTCCCCTTCCTGATTAAACTGATCAGCCTGGAATATAACCCCTCGATTCCACTTCCTGATTAAACCCCTCGGCCTGGAATATAACCCCTCGATTCCTCCTTCCTGATTAAACCCCACAGACAGGAATACAGCCCCTCGATTCCCCCTTCCTGATTAAACCCCTCTGCCAGGAATATAACCCCTCGATTCCCCATTCCTGATTAAACCCATCGGCCTGGAATATAACCCCTCGATTCCCCCTTCCTGATTAAACCCCACAGACTGGAATATAACCCCCCGATTCCCCTTCCTGATTCAGTCCCTGAGCCTGGAATATAACCCCTCGATTCCCCTTTCTGATTAAACCCCTCGGACTGGAATATAACATTTCGATTCCCCCTTCCTGACTAAACACCTCGGACTAGAATATAACCCCACGATTCCCCTTCCTGATTAAACCCCTCAGCCCTGAATATAACCCCTGGATTCCCCTTCCTGTTTAAACCCATCGGCCTGGAATATAACCCCTCGATTCCCCTTCCTGATTAAACCGCTCAGCCTGGAATATAACCCCTCGATTCCCCTTCCTGATTAAACTGCTCAGCCTGGAATATAACCCCTCGATTCCCCTTCCTGATTAAACCCCTCGGCATGGTATATTACCCCTCGATTCCCCTTCCTGATTAAACCCCTCGGCCCTGAATATAAGCCCTCGATTCCCCTTCCTGATTAAACCCCTCAGACTGGAATATAACCCCTCGATTCCCCTTCCTGATTAAACCCCAGAGACAGGAATATAACCCCTCGATTCCCCTTCCTGATTAAACCCCACAGACAGGAATATAACCCCTCGATTCCCCTTCCTGAATAAACCCATCAGCCTGGATTTTAATCCCTCGATTCCTCTTCCTGATTAAACCCCTCAGCCTGGAATATAACCCCTCGATTCCCTCTTCCTGATGAAACCCCACAACCTGGAATATAACCCCTCGATTCCCCTTCCTGATTAAACCCCTCAGCCTAGAATATAACCCCTCGATTCCCCTTCCTGATTAAACCCCTCGGCCTGGAATATAACCCCTCGATTCCCCCTTCCTGATTAAACCCCACAGACAGGAATATAACCCCTCGATTCCCCTTCCTGATTAAATACCTCGGCCCTGAATATAACCCCTGGATTCCCCTTCCTGATTAAACCACTCGGCCTGGAATATAACCCCTCGATTCCCCTTCCTGATTAAACCCCTCAGCCTGGAATATAACCCCTCGATTCCCCTTCCTGATTAAACCCATCGGCCTGGAATATAACCCCTCGATTCCCCTTCCTGATTAAATCCATCGGCCTGGAATATAACCCCTCGATTCCCCATTCCTGATTAAACCCATCGGCCTAGAATATAACCCCTCGATTCCCCCTTCCTGATTAAACCCCACAGACTGGAATATAACCCCTCGATTCCCCTTCCTGATTAAACCCCTCAGCCTGGAATATAACCCCTCGATTCCCCTTCCTGATTAAACCCCTCGGACTGGAATATAATATTTCGATTCCCCCTTCCTGACTAAACACCTCGGACTTGAATATAACCCCACGATTCCCCTTCCTGATTAAACCCCTCGGCCCTGAATATAACCCCTGGATTCCCCTTCCTGTTTAAACCCCTCGGCCAGGAATATAACGCCTCGATTCCCCCTTCCTGATTAAACCGCTCAGCTTGGAATATAACCCCTTGATTCCCCCTTCCTGATTAAACCACTCAGCTTGGAATATAACCCCTCGATTCGCTCTTCCTGATGAAACCCCACAACCTGGAATATAACCCCCCGATTCCCCTTTCCTGATTAAACACCTCAGCCTGGAATATAACCCCTCGATTCCCCCTTCCTGATTAAACCCTTCGGCCAGGAATATAACCCCTCGATTCCACTTCTTGATTAAACCCCTGAGCCTGGAATTTAACCCCTCGATTCCCCTTCCTGATTAAACCCCACAGCCTGGAATATAACCCCTCGATTAGCCCTTTCTGATTAAACCCCTCAGCCTGGAATATAACCCCTCGATTCCCCCTTCCTGATTAAACCCCTCGGCCTGGAATATAAGCCCTCGATTCCCCATCCTGATTAATCCCATCAGCCTGGAATATAACCCCTCGATTCCCCCTTCCTGATTAAACCCCTCGGCCTGGAATATAAGCCCTCGATTCCCCATCCTGATTAATCCCATCAGCCTGGAATATAACCCCTCGATTCCCCCTTCCTGATTAAACCCCTCGGCCTGGAATATAACCCCTCGATTCCCCATCCTGATTAATCCCCTCAGCCTGGAATATAACCCCTCGATTCTCCCTTCCTGATTAAACCCCTCAGCCTGGAATATAACCCCTCGATTCCCCCTTCCTGATTAAACCCCTCGGCCTGGAATATAACCCCTCGATTCCCCCTTCCTGAATAAACCCCACAGCCTGGAATATAACCCCTCGATTCCCCTTCCTGATTAAACCCCTCGGCCTGGAATATAACCCCTGGATTCCCCCTTCCTGATTAAACCTATCAGCCTGGAATATAACCCCTCGATTCCCCCTTCCTGATTAAACCCCACAGACTGGAATATAACCCCCCGATTCCCCTTCCTGATTCAGTCCCTGAGCCTGGAATATAACCCCTCGATTCCCCTTTCTGATTAAACCCCTCGGACTGGAATATAACATTTCGATTCCCCCTTCCTGACTAAACACCTCGGACTAGAATATAACCCCACGATTCCCCTTCCTGATTAAACCCCTCAGCCCTGAATATAACCCCTGGATTCCCCTTCCTGTTTAAACCCATCGGCCTGGAATATAACCCCTCGATTCCCCTTCCTGATTAAACCGCTCAGCCTGGAATATAACCCCTCGATTCCCCTTCCTGATTAAACTGCTCAGCCTGGAATATAACCCCTCGATTCCCCTTCCTGATTAAACCCCTCGGCATGGTATATTACCCCTCGATTCCCCTTCCTGATTAAACCCCTCGGCCCTGAATATAAGCCCTCGATTCCCCTTCCTGATTAAACCCCTCAGACTGGAATATAACCCCTCGATTCCCCTTCCTGATTAAACCCCAGAGACAGGAATATAACCCCTCGATTCCCCTTCCTGATTAAACCCCACAGACAGGAATATAACCCCTCGATTCCCCTTCCTGAATAAACCCATCAGCCTGGATTTTAATCCCTCGATTCCTCTTCCTGATTAAACCCCTCAGCCTGGAATATAACCCCTCGATTCCCTCTTCCTGATGAAACCCCACAACCTGGAATATAACCCCTCGATTCCCCTTCCTGATTAAACCCCTCAGCCTAGAATATAACCCCTCGATTCCCCTTCCTGATTAAACCCCTCGGCCTGGAATATAACCCCTCGATTCCCCCTTCCTGATTAAACCCCACAGACAGGAATATAACCCCTCGATTCCCCTTCCTGATTAAATACCTCGGCCCTGAATATAACCCCTGGATTCCCCTTCCTGATTAAACCACTCGGCCTGGAATATAACCCCTCGATTCCCCTTCCTGATTAAACCCCTCAGCCTGGAATATAACCCCTCGATTCCCCTTCCTGATTAAACCCCTCGCCCTGGAATATAACCCCTCGATTCCCCATTCCTGATTAAACCCCTCGCCCTGGAATATAACCCCTCGATTCCCCTTCCTGATTAAACCCCTCGGCCTGGAATATAACCCCTCGATTCCCCTTCCTGATTAAATCCATCCGACTGGAATATAACCCCTCGATTCCCCATTCCTGATTAAACCCATCGGCCTGGAATAAAAGCCCTCGATTCCCCCTTCCTGATTAAACCCCACAGACTGGAATATAACCCCCCGATTCCCCTTCCTGATAATGTCCCTGAGCCTGGAATATAACCCCTCGATTCCCCTTCCTGATTAAACCCCTCAGACTGCAATATAACATTTCGATTCCCCCTTCCTGACTAAACACCTCGGACTAGAATATAACCCCACGATTCCCCTTCCTGATTAAACCCCTCGGCCCTGAATATAACCCCTGGATTCCCCTTCCTGTTTAAACCCCTCGGCCAGGAATATAACGCCTCGATTCCCCCTTCCTGATTAAACCGCTCAGCTTGGAATATAACCCCTCGATTCCCCTTCCTGATTGAACCCATCGGCCTGGAATATAACCCCTCGATTCCCCTTCCTGATTAAACCGCTCAGCCTGGAATATAAACCCTCGATTCCCCTTCCTGATTAAACCGCTCAGCCTGGAATATAACCCCTCGATTCCCCTTCCTGATTAAACCGCTCAGACTGGAATATAACCCCTCGATTCCCCTTCCTGATTAAACCCCTCGGCCTGGTATATTACCCCTCGATTCCCCTTCCTGATTAAACCCCTCGGACCTGAATATAAGCCCTCGATTCCCCTTCCTGATTAAACCCCTCAGCCTTGAATATACCCCCTCGATTCCCTCTTCCTGGTTAAACCCCTCGGCCCTGAATATTACCCCTCGATTCCCCTTCCTGATTAAATCCCTCGGCCCTGAATATAAGGCCTCGATTCCCCTTCCTGATTAAACCCCTCAGCCTTGAATATACCACCTCGATTCCCCCTTCCTGGTTAAACCCCTCGGCCCTGAATATAACCCCTCGATTCCCCTTCCTGATTTAACCCCACAGGCAGGAATATAACCCCTCGATTCCCCTTTCCTGATTATACCACACAGACAGGAATATAACCCCTTGATTCCCCTTCCTGATTAAACCCCTCAGCCTGGAATATAGCCCCTCGATTCCCCTTCCTGATTAAACTGATCAGCCTGGAATATAACCCCTCGATTCCACTTCCTGATTAAACCCCTCGGCCTGGAATATAACCCCTCGATTCCTCCTTCCTGATTAAACCCCACAGACAGGAATACAGCCCCTCGATTCCCCCTTCCTGATTAAACCCCTCTGCCAGGAATATAACCCCTCGATTCCCCATTCCTGATTAAACCCATCGGCCTGGAATATAACCCCTCGATTCCCCCTTCCTGATTAAACCCCACAGACTGGAATATAACCCCCCGATTCCCCTTCCTGATTCAGTCCCTGAGCCTGGAATATAACCCCTCGATTCCCCTTTCTGATTAAACCCCTCGGACTGGAATATAACATTTCGATTCCCCCTTCCTGACTAAACACCTCGGACTAGAATATAACCCCACGATTCCCCTTCCTGATTAAACCCCTCAGCCCTGAATATAACCCCTGGATTCCCCTTCCTGTTTAAACCCATCGGCCTGGAATATAACCCCTCGATTCCCCTTCCTGATTAAACCGCTCAGCCTGGAATATAACCCCTCGATTCCCCTTCCTGATTAAACTGCTCAGCCTGGAATATAACCCCTCGATTCCCCTTCCTGATTAAACCCCTCGGCATGGTATATTACCCCTCGATTCCCCTTCCTGATTAAACCCCTCGGCCCTGAATATAAGCCCTCGATTCCCCTTCCTGATTAAACCCCTCAGACTGGAATATAACCCCTCGATTCCCCTTCCTGATTAAACCCCAGAGACAGGAATATAACCCCTCGATTCCCCTTCCTGATTAAACCCCACAGACAGGAATATAACCCCTCGATTCCCCTTCCTGAATAAACCCATCAGCCTGGATTTTAATCCCTCGATTCCTCTTCCTGATTAAACCCCTCAGCCTGGAATATAACCCCTCGATTCCCTCTTCCTGATGAAACCCCACAACCTGGAATATAACCCCTCGATTCCCCTTCCTGATTAAACCCCTCAGCCTAGAATATAACCCCTCGATTCCCCTTCCTGATTAAACCCCTCGGCCTGGAATATAACCCCTCGATTCCCCCTTCCTGATTAAACCCCACAGACAGGAATATAACCCCTCGATTCCCCTTCCTGATTAAATACCTCGGCCCTGAATATAACCCCTGGATTCCCCTTCCTGATTAAACCACTCGGCCTGGAATATAACCCCTCGATTCCCCTTCCTGATTAAACCCCTCAGCCTGGAATATAACCCCTCGATTCCCCTTCCTGATTAAACCCCTCGCCCTGGAATATAACCCCTCGATTCCCCATTCCTGATTAAACCCCTCGCCCTGGAATATAACCCCTCGATTCCCCTTCCTGATTAAACCCCTCGGCCTGGAATATAACCCCTCGATTCCCCTTCCTGATTAAATCCATCCGACTGGAATATAACCCCTCGATTCCCCATTCCTGATTAAACCCATCGGCCTGGAATAAAAGCCCTCGATTCCCCCTTCCTGATTAAACCCCACAGACTGGAATATAACCCCCCGATTCCCCTTCCTGATAATGTCCCTGAGCCTGGAATATAACCCCTCGATTCCCCTTCCTGATTAAACCCCTCAGACTGCAATATAACATTTCGATTCCCCCTTCCTGACTAAACACCTCGGACTAGAATATAACCCCACGATTCCCCTTCCTGATTAAACCCCTCGGCCCTGAATATAACCCCTGGATTCCCCTTCCTGTTTCAACCCCTCGGCCAGGAATATAACGCCTCGATTCCCCCTTCCTGATTAAACCGCTCAGCTTGGAATATAACCCCTCGATTCCCCTTCCTGATTGAACCCATCGGCCTGGAATATAACCCCTCGATTCCCCTTCCTGATTAAACCGCTCAGCCTGGAATATAACCCCTCGATTCCCCTTCCTGATTAAACCGCTCAGCCTGGAATATAACCCCTCGATTCCCCTTCCTGATTAAACCGCTCAGACTGGAATATAACCCCTCGATTCCCCTTCCTGATTAAACCCCTCGGCCTGGTATATTACCCCTTGATTCCCCTTCCTGATTAAACCCCTCGGACCTGAATATAAGCCCTCGATTCCCCTTCCTGATTAAACCCCTCAGCCTTGAATATACCCCCTCGATTCCCCCTTCCTGGTTAAACCCCTCGGCCCTGAATATAACCCCTCGATTCCCCTTCCTGATTAAACCCCACAGGCAGGAATATAACCCCTCGATTCCCCTTTCCAGATTATACCCCACAGACAGGAATATAACCCCTTGATTCCCCTTCCTGATTAAACCCCTCAGCCTGGAATATAGCCCCTCGATTCCCCTTCCTGATTAAACCCCTCGGCCTGGAATATAACCCCTCGATTCCCCCTTCCTGATTAAACCCCACAGACAGGAATATAGCCCCTCGATTCCCCCTTCCTGATTAAACCCCTCTGCCAGGAATATAACCCCTCGATTCCCCATTCCTGATTAAACCCTTCGGCCTGGAATATAACCCCTGGATTCCCCTTCCTGATTAAACCACTCGGCCTGGAATATAACCCCTCGATTCCCCTTCCTGATTAAACCCCTCGGCCTGGAATATACCCCCTCGATTCCCCCTTCCTGATTAAACCCCACAGACAGGAATATAGCCCCTCGATTCCCCCTTCCTGATTAAACCCCTCTGCCAGGAATATAACCCCTCGATTCCCCATTCCTGATTAAACCCTTCGGCCTGGAATATAACCCCTGGATTCCCCTTCCTGTTTAAACCCCTCGGCCAGGAATATAACGCCTCGATTCCCCCTTCCTGATTAAACCGCTCAGCTTGGAATATAAACCCTCGATTCCCCTTCCTGATTAAACCCTTCGGCCTGGAATATAACCCCTCGATTCCCCTTCCTGATAAAACCCCTCAGCCTGGAATATAACCCCTCGATTCCCTCTTCCTGATGAAACCCCACAACCTGGAATATGACCCCTCGATTCCCCTTCCTGATTAAACCCCTCGGCCTGGAATATAACCCCTCGATTCCCCTTCCTGATTAAACCCATCGGCCTGGAATATAACCCCTCGATTCCCCATTCCTGATTAAACCCATCGGCCTAGAATATAACCCCTCGATTTCCCCTTCCTGATTAAATGCCACAGACTGGAATATAACCCCTCGATTCCCCTTCCTGATTAAACCCCTCAGCCTGGAATATAACCCCTCGATTCCCCTTCCTGATTAAACCCCTCGGACTGGAATATAACATTTCGATTCCCCCTTCCTGACTAAACACCTCGGAATAGAATATAATACCACGATTCCCCTTCCTGATTAAACCCCTCGGCCCTGAATATAACCCCTGGATTCCCCTTCCTGTTTAAACCCCTCGGCCAGGAATATAACGCCTCGATTCCCCCTTCCTGATTAAACCGCTCAGCTTGGAATATAACCCCTCGATTCCCCCTTCCTGATTAAACCGCTCAGCTTGGAATATATCGCCTCGATTCCCCCTTCCTGATTAAACCCATCGGCCTGGAATATGACCTCTCGATTCCCCCTTCCTGATTAAACCCCTCGGCCTGGAATATAACCCCTCGATTCCCCTTCCTGATTAAATCGCTCAGCCTGGAATATAACCCCTCGATTTCCCTTCCTGATTAAACCCCTCGGCCTGGTATATTACCCCTCGATTCCCCTTCCTGATTAAACCCCTCGGCCCTGAATATAAGCCCTCGATTCCCCTTCCTGATTAAACCCCTCAGCCTTGAATATACCCCCTCGATTCCCCCTTCCTGGTTTAACCCCTCGGCCCTGAATATAACCCCTCGATTCCCCTTCCTGATTAAACCCCACAGGCAGGAATATAACCCCTCGATTCCCCTTTCCTGATTATACCCCACAGACAGGAATATAACCCCTTGATTCCCCTTCCTGATTAAACCCCTCAGCCTGGAATATAGCCCCTCGATTCCCCTTCCTGATTAAACTGATCAGCCTGGAATATAACCCCTCGATTCCACTTCCTGATTAAACCCCTCGGCCTGGAATATAACCCCTCGATTCCCCCTTCCTGATTAAACCCCACAGACAGGAATATAACCCCTCGATTCCCCTTCCTGATTAAACTGATCAGCCTGGAATATAACCCCTCGATTCCACTTCCTGATTAAACCCCACAGACAGGAATATAGCCCCTCGATTCCCCCTTCCTGATTAAACCCCTCTGCCAGGAATATAACCCCTCGATTCCCCATTCCTGATTAAACCCATCGGCCTGGAATATAACCCCTCGATTCCCCTTCCTGATTAAACACCTCGGCCCTGAATATAACCCCTGGATTCCCCTTCCTGATTAAACCACTCGGCCTGGAATATAACCCCTCGATTCCCCTTCCTGATTAAACCCCTCAGCCTGGAATATAACCCCTCGATTCCCCTTCCTGATTAAACCCCTCGCCCTGGAATATAACCCCTCGATTCCCCATTCCTGTTTAAACCCCTCGGCCTGGAATATAACCCCTCGATTCCCCTTCCTGATTAAACCCCTCGGCCTGGAATATAACCCCTCGATTCCCCTTCCTGATTAAATCCATCGGCCTGGAATATAACCCCTCGATTCCCCATTCCTGATTAAACCCATCGGCCTGGAATATAACCCCTCGATTCCCCCTTCCTGATTAAACCCCACAGACTGGAATATAACCCCCCGATTCCCCTTCCTGATTCAGTCCCTGAGCCTGGAATATAACCCCTCGATTCCCCTTTCTGATTAAACCCCTCGGACTGGAATATAACATTTCGATTCCCCCTTCCTGACTAAACACCTCGGACTAAAATATAACCCCACGATTCCCCTTCCTGATTAAACCCCTCGGCCCTGAATATAACCCCTGGATTCCCCTTCCTGTTTAAACCCCTCGGCCAGGAATATAACGCCTCGATTCCCCCTTCCTGATTAAACCGCTCAGCTTGGAATATAACCCCTCGATTCCCCTTCCTGATTAAACCCATCGGCCTGGAATATAACCCCTCGATTCCCCTTCCTGATTAAACCGCTCAGCCTGGAATATAACCCCTCGATTCCCCTTCCTGATTAAACTGCTCAGCCTGGAATATAACCCCTCAATTCCCCTTCCTGATTAAACCCCTCGGCATGGTATATTACCCCTCGATTCCCCTTCCTGATTAAACCCCTCGGCCCTGAATATAAGCCCTCGATTCCCCTTCCTGATTAAACCCCTCAGACTGGAATATAACCCCTCGATTCCCCTTCCTGATTAAACCCCAGAGATAGGAATATAACCCCTCGATTCCCCTTCCTGATTAAACCCCACAGACAGGAATATAACCCCTCGATTCCCCTTCCTGAATAAACCCATCAGCCTGGATTTTAATCCCTCGATTCCTCTTCCTGATTAAACCCCTCAGCCTGGAATATAACCCCTCGATTCCCTCTTCCTGATGAAACCCCACAACCTGGAATATAACCCCTCGATTCCCCTTCCTGATTAAACCCCTCAGCCTAGAATATAACCCCTCGATTCCCCTTCCTGATTAAACCCCTCGGCCTGGAATATAACCCCTCGATTCCCCCTTCCTGATTAAACCCCACAGACAGGAATATAACCCCTCGATTCCCCTTCCTGATTAAACACCTCGGCCCTGAATATAACCCCTGGATTCCCCTTCCTGATTAAACCACTCGGCCTGGAATATAACCCCTCGATTCCACTTCCTGATTAAACCCCTCAGCCTGGATTATAACCCCTCGATTCCCCTTCCTGATTAAACCCCTCGCCCTGGAATATAACCCCTCGATTCCCCATTCCTGATTAAACCCCTCGGCCTGGAATATAACCCCTCGATTCCCCTTCCTGATTAAACCCCTCGGCCTGGTATATTACCCCTCGATTCCCCTTCCTGATTAAGCCCCTCGGCCCTGAATATAAGCCCTCGATTCCCCTTCCTGATTAAACCCCTCGGACTGGAATATAACCCCTCGATTCCCCTTCCTGATTAAACCCCAGAGACAGGAATATAACCCCTCGATTCCCCTTCCTGATTAAACCCCACAGACAGGAATATAACCCCTCGATTCCCCTTCCTGAATAAACCCATCAGCCTGGATTTTAATCCCTCGATTCCTCTTCCTGATTAAACCCCTCAGCCTGGAATATAACCCCTCGATTCCCTCTTCCTGATGAAACCCCACAACCTGGAATATAACCACTCGATTCCCCTTCCTGATTAAACCCCTCAGCCTAGAATATAACCCCTCGATTCCCCTTCCTGATTAAACCCATCGGCCTGGAATATAACCCCTCGATTCCCCTTCCTGATTAAATCCATCGGCCTGGAATATAACCCCTCGATTCCCCATTCCTGATTAAACCCATCGGCCTAGAATATAACCCCTCGATTCCCCCTTCCTGATTAAACCCCACAGACTGGAATATAACCCCTCGATTCCCCTTCCTGATTAAACCCCTCAGCCTGGAATATAACCCCTCGATTCCCCTTCCTGATTAAACCCCTCGGACTGGAATATAATATTTCGATTCCCCCTTCCTGACTAAACACCTCGGACTTGAATATAACCCCACGATTCCCCTTCCTGATTAAACCCCTCGGCCCTGAATATAACCCCTGGATTCCCCTTCCTGTTTAAACCCCTCGGCCAGGAATATAACGCCTCGATTCCCCCTTCCTGATTAAACCGCTCAGCTTGGAATATAACCCCTTGATTCCCCCTTCCTGATTAAACCACTCAGCTTGGAATATAACCCCTCGATTCGCTCTTCCTGATGAAACCCCACAACCTGGAATATAACCCCCCGATTCCCCTTTCCTGATTAAACACCTCAGCCTGGAATATAACCCCTCGATTCCCCCTTCCTGATTAAACCCTTCGGCCAGGAATATAACCCCTCGATTCCACTTCTTGATTAAACCCCTGAGCCTGGAATTTAACCCCTCGATTCCCCTTCCTGATTAAACCCCACAGCCTGGAATATAACCCCTCGATTAGCCCTTTCTGATTAAACCCCTCAGCCTGGAATATAACCCCTCGATTCCCCCTTCCTGATTAAACCCCTCGGCCTGGAATATAAGCCCTCGATTCCCCATCCTGATTAATCCCATCAGCCTGGAATATAACCCCTCGATT
Organism: Chiloscyllium punctatum; assembly: GCF_047496795.1. Taxonomy (NCBI): domain Eukaryota; kingdom Metazoa; phylum Chordata; class Chondrichthyes; order Orectolobiformes; family Hemiscylliidae; genus Chiloscyllium; species Chiloscyllium punctatum. The sequence continues at coordinate 1,779,273 of NW_027309801.1, read as the reverse complement.
CCCCCTTCCTGATTAAACCCCTCGGCCTGGAATATAAGCCCTCGATTCCCCATCCTGATTAATCCCATCAGCCTGGAATATAACCCCTCGATTCCCCCTTCCTGATTAAACCCCTCGGCCTGGAATATAACCCCTCGATTCCCCATCCTGATTAATCCCCTCAGCCTGGAATATAACCCCTCGATTCTCCCTTCCTGATTAAACCCCTCAGCCTGGAATATAACCCCTCGATTCCCCCTTCCTGATTAAACCCCTCGGCCTGGAATATAACCCCTCGATTCCCCCTTCCTGAATAAACCCCACAGCCTGGAATATAACCCCTCGATTCCCCTTCCTGATTAAACCCCTCGGCCTGGAATATAACCCCTGGATTCCCCCTTCCTGATTAAACCTATCAGCCTGGAATATAACCCCTCGATTCCCCCTTCCTGATTAAACCCCACAGACTGGAATATAACCCCCCGATTCCCCTTCCTGATTCAGTCCCTGAGCCTGGAATATAACCCCTCGATTCCCCTTTCTGATTAAACCCCTCGGACTGGAATATAACATTTCGATTCCCCCTTCCTGACTAAACACCTCGGACTAGAATATAACCCCACGATTCCCCTTCCTGATTAAACCCCTCAGCCCTGAATATAACCCCTGGATTCCCCTTCCTGTTTAAACCCATCGGCCTGGAATATAACCCCTCGATTCCCCTTCCTGATTAAACCGCTCAGCCTGGAATATAACCCCTCGATTCCCCTTCCTGATTAAACTGCTCAGCCTGGAATATAACCCCTCGATTCCCCTTCCTGATTAAACCCCTCGGCATGGTATATTACCCCTCGATTCCCCTTCCTGATTAAACCCCTCGGCCCTGAATATAAGCCCTCGATTCCCCTTCCTGATTAAACCCCTCAGACTGGAATATAACCCCTCGATTCCCCTTCCTGATTAAACCCCAGAGACAGGAATATAACCCCTCGATTCCCCTTCCTGATTAAACCCCACAGACAGGAATATAACCCCTCGATTCCCCTTCCTGAATAAACCCATCAGCCTGGATTTTAATCCCTCGATTCCTCTTCCTGATTAAACCCCTCAGCCTGGAATATAACCCCTCGATTCCCTCTTCCTGATGAAACCCCACAACCTGGAATATAACCCCTCGATTCCCCTTCCTGATTAAACCCCTCAGCCTAGAATATAACCCCTCGATTCCCCTTCCTGATTAAACCCCTCGGCCTGGAATATAACCCCTCGATTCCCCCTTCCTGATTAAACCCCACAGACAGGAATATAACCCCTCGATTCCCCTTCCTGATTAAATACCTCGGCCCTGAATATAACCCCTGGATTCCCCTTCCTGATTAAACCACTCGGCCTGGAATATAACCCCTCGATTCCCCTTCCTGATTAAACCCCTCAGCCTGGAATATAACCCCTCGATTCCCCTTCCTGATTAAACCCCTCGCCCTGGAATATAACCCCTCGATTCCCCATTCCTGATTAAACCCCTCGCCCTGGAATATAACCCCTCGATTCCCCTTCCTGATTAAACCCCTCGGCCTGGAATATAACCCCTCGATTCCCCTTCCTGATTAAATCCATCCGACTGGAATATAACCCCTCGATTCCCCATTCCTGATTAAACCCATCGGCCTGGAATAAAAGCCCTCGATTCCCCCTTCCTGATTAAACCCCACAGACTGGAATATAACCCCCCGATTCCCCTTCCTGATAATGTCCCTGAGCCTGGAATATAACCCCTCGATTCCCCTTCCTGATTAAACCCCTCAGACTGCAATATAACATTTCGATTCCCCCTTCCTGACTAAACACCTCGGACTAGAATATAACCCCACGATTCCCCTTCCTGATTAAACCCCTCGGCCCTGAATATAACCCCTGGATTCCCCTTCCTGTTTAAACCCCTCGGCCAGGAATATAACGCCTCGATTCCCCCTTCCTGATTAAACCGCTCAGCTTGGAATATAACCCCTCGATTCCCCTTCCTGATTGAACCCATCGGCCTGGAATATAACCCCTCGATTCCCCTTCCTGATTAAACCGCTCAGCCTGGAATATAAACCCTCGATTCCCCTTCCTGATTAAACCGCTCAGCCTGGAATATAACCCCTCGATTCCCCTTCCTGATTAAACCGCTCAGACTGGAATATAACCCCTCGATTCCCCTTCCTGATTAAACCCCTCGGCCTGGTATATTACCCCTCGATTCCCCTTCCTGATTAAACCCCTCGGACCTGAATATAAGCCCTCGATTCCCCTTCCTGATTAAACCCCTCAGCCTTGAATATACCCCCTCGATTCCCTCTTCCTGGTTAAACCCCTCGGCCCTGAATATTACCCCTCGATTCCCCTTCCTGATTAAATCCCTCGGCCCTGAATATAAGGCCTCGATTCCCCTTCCTGATTAAACCCCTCAGCCTTGAATATACCACCTCGATTCCCCCTTCCTGGTTAAACCCCTCGGCCCTGAATATAACCCCTCGATTCCCCTTCCTGATTTAACCCCACAGGCAGGAATATAACCCCTCGATTCCCCTTTCCTGATTATACCACACAGACAGGAATATAACCCCTTGATTCCCCTTCCTGATTAAACCCCTCAGCCTGGAATATAGCCCCTCGATTCCCCTTCCTGATTAAACTGATCAGCCTGGAATATAACCCCTCGATTCCACTTCCTGATTAAACCCCTCGGCCTGGAATATAACCCCTCGATTCCTCCTTCCTGATTAAACCCCACAGACAGGAATACAGCCCCTCGATTCCCCCTTCCTGATTAAACCCCTCTGCCAGGAATATAACCCCTCGATTCCCCATTCCTGATTAAACCCATCGGCCTGGAATATAACCCCTCGATTCCCCCTTCCTGATTAAACCCCACAGACTGGAATATAACCCCCCGATTCCCCTTCCTGATTCAGTCCCTGAGCCTGGAATATAACCCCTCGATTCCCCTTTCTGATTAAACCCCTCGGACTGGAATATAACATTTCGATTCCCCCTTCCTGACTAAACACCTCGGACTAGAATATAACCCCACGATTCCCCTTCCTGATTAAACCCCTCAGCCCTGAATATAACCCCTGGATTCCCCTTCCTGTTTAAACCCATCGGCCTGGAATATAACCCCTCGATTCCCCTTCCTGATTAAACCGCTCAGCCTGGAATATAACCCCTCGATTCCCCTTCCTGATTAAACTGCTCAGCCTGGAATATAACCCCTCGATTCCCCTTCCTGATTAAACCCCTCGGCATGGTATATTACCCCTCGATTCCCCTTCCTGATTAAACCCCTCGGCCCTGAATATAAGCCCTCGATTCCCCTTCCTGATTAAACCCCTCAGACTGGAATATAACCCCTCGATTCCCCTTCCTGATTAAACCCCAGAGACAGGAATATAACCCCTCGATTCCCCTTCCTGATTAAACCCCACAGACAGGAATATAACCCCTCGATTCCCCTTCCTGAATAAACCCATCAGCCTGGATTTTAATCCCTCGATTCCTCTTCCTGATTAAACCCCTCAGCCTGGAATATAACCCCTCGATTCCCTCTTCCTGATGAAACCCCACAACCTGGAATATAACCCCTCGATTCCCCTTCCTGATTAAACCCCTCAGCCTAGAATATAACCCCTCGATTCCCCTTCCTGATTAAACCCCTCGGCCTGGAATATAACCCCTCGATTCCCCCTTCCTGATTAAACCCCACAGACAGGAATATAACCCCTCGATTCCCCTTCCTGATTAAATACCTCGGCCCTGAATATAACCCCTGGATTCCCCTTCCTGATTAAACCACTCGGCCTGGAATATAACCCCTCGATTCCCCTTCCTGATTAAACCCCTCAGCCTGGAATATAACCCCTCGATTCCCCTTCCTGATTAAACCCCTCGCCCTGGAATATAACCCCTCGATTCCCCATTCCTGATTAAACCCCTCGCCCTGGAATATAACCCCTCGATTCCCCTTCCTGATTAAACCCCTCGGCCTGGAATATAACCCCTCGATTCCCCTTCCTGATTAAATCCATCCGACTGGAATATAACCCCTCGATTCCCCATTCCTGATTAAACCCATCGGCCTGGAATAAAAGCCCTCGATTCCCCCTTCCTGATTAAACCCCACAGACTGGAATATAACCCCCCGATTCCCCTTCCTGATAATGTCCCTGAGCCTGGAATATAACCCCTCGATTCCCCTTCCTGATTAAACCCCTCAGACTGCAATATAACATTTCGATTCCCCCTTCCTGACTAAACACCTCGGACTAGAATATAACCCCACGATTCCCCTTCCTGATTAAACCCCTCGGCCCTGAATATAACCCCTGGATTCCCCTTCCTGTTTCAACCCCTCGGCCAGGAATATAACGCCTCGATTCCCCCTTCCTGATTAAACCGCTCAGCTTGGAATATAACCCCTCGATTCCCCTTCCTGATTGAACCCATCGGCCTGGAATATAACCCCTCGATTCCCCTTCCTGATTAAACCGCTCAGCCTGGAATATAACCCCTCGATTCCCCTTCCTGATTAAACCGCTCAGCCTGGAATATAACCCCTCGATTCCCCTTCCTGATTAAACCGCTCAGACTGGAATATAACCCCTCGATTCCCCTTCCTGATTAAACCCCTCGGCCTGGTATATTACCCCTTGATTCCCCTTCCTGATTAAACCCCTCGGACCTGAATATAAGCCCTCGATTCCCCTTCCTGATTAAACCCCTCAGCCTTGAATATACCCCCTCGATTCCCCCTTCCTGGTTAAACCCCTCGGCCCTGAATATAACCCCTCGATTCCCCTTCCTGATTAAACCCCACAGGCAGGAATATAACCCCTCGATTCCCCTTTCCAGATTATACCCCACAGACAGGAATATAACCCCTTGATTCCCCTTCCTGATTAAACCCCTCAGCCTGGAATATAGCCCCTCGATTCCCCTTCCTGATTAAACCCCTCGGCCTGGAATATAACCCCTCGATTCCCCCTTCCTGATTAAACCCCACAGACAGGAATATAGCCCCTCGATTCCCCCTTCCTGATTAAACCCCTCTGCCAGGAATATAACCCCTCGATTCCCCATTCCTGATTAAACCCTTCGGCCTGGAATATAACCCCTGGATTCCCCTTCCTGATTAAACCACTCGGCCTGGAATATAACCCCTCGATTCCCCTTCCTGATTAAACCCCTCGGCCTGGAATATACCCCCTCGATTCCCCCTTCCTGATTAAACCCCACAGACAGGAATATAGCCCCTCGATTCCCCCTTCCTGATTAAACCCCTCTGCCAGGAATATAACCCCTCGATTCCCCATTCCTGATTAAACCCTTCGGCCTGGAATATAACCCCTGGATTCCCCTTCCTGTTTAAACCCCTCGGCCAGGAATATAACGCCTCGATTCCCCCTTCCTGATTAAACCGCTCAGCTTGGAATATAAACCCTCGATTCCCCTTCCTGATTAAACCCTTCGGCCTGGAATATAACCCCTCGATTCCCCTTCCTGATAAAACCCCTCAGCCTGGAATATAACCCCTCGATTCCCTCTTCCTGATGAAACCCCACAACCTGGAATATGACCCCTCGATTCCCCTTCCTGATTAAACCCCTCGGCCTGGAATATAACCCCTCGATTCCCCTTCCTGATTAAACCCATCGGCCTGGAATATAACCCCTCGATTCCCCATTCCTGATTAAACCCATCGGCCTAGAATATAACCCCTCGATTTCCCCTTCCTGATTAAATGCCACAGACTGGAATATAACCCCTCGATTCCCCTTCCTGATTAAACCCCTCAGCCTGGAATATAACCCCTCGATTCCCCTTCCTGATTAAACCCCTCGGACTGGAATATAACATTTCGATTCCCCCTTCCTGACTAAACACCTCGGAATAGAATATAATACCACGATTCCCCTTCCTGATTAAACCCCTCGGCCCTGAATATAACCCCTGGATTCCCCTTCCTGTTTAAACCCCTCGGCCAGGAATATAACGCCTCGATTCCCCCTTCCTGATTAAACCGCTCAGCTTGGAATATAACCCCTCGATTCCCCCTTCCTGATTAAACCGCTCAGCTTGGAATATATCGCCTCGATTCCCCCTTCCTGATTAAACCCATCGGCCTGGAATATGACCTCTCGATTCCCCCTTCCTGATTAAACCCCTCGGCCTGGAATATAACCCCTCGATTCCCCTTCCTGATTAAATCGCTCAGCCTGGAATATAACCCCTCGATTTCCCTTCCTGATTAAACCCCTCGGCCTGGTATATTACCCCTCGATTCCCCTTCCTGATTAAACCCCTCGGCCCTGAATATAAGCCCTCGATTCCCCTTCCTGATTAAACCCCTCAGCCTTGAATATACCCCCTCGATTCCCCCTTCCTGGTTTAACCCCTCGGCCCTGAATATAACCCCTCGATTCCCCTTCCTGATTAAACCCCACAGGCAGGAATATAACCCCTCGATTCCCCTTTCCTGATTATACCCCACAGACAGGAATATAACCCCTTGATTCCCCTTCCTGATTAAACCCCTCAGCCTGGAATATAGCCCCTCGATTCCCCTTCCTGATTAAACTGATCAGCCTGGAATATAACCCCTCGATTCCACTTCCTGATTAAACCCCTCGGCCTGGAATATAACCCCTCGATTCCCCCTTCCTGATTAAACCCCACAGACAGGAATATAACCCCTCGATTCCCCTTCCTGATTAAACTGATCAGCCTGGAATATAACCCCTCGATTCCACTTCCTGATTAAACCCCACAGACAGGAATATAGCCCCTCGATTCCCCCTTCCTGATTAAACCCCTCTGCCAGGAATATAACCCCTCGATTCCCCATTCCTGATTAAACCCATCGGCCTGGAATATAACCCCTCGATTCCCCTTCCTGATTAAACACCTCGGCCCTGAATATAACCCCTGGATTCCCCTTCCTGATTAAACCACTCGGCCTGGAATATAACCCCTCGATTCCCCTTCCTGATTAAACCCCTCAGCCTGGAATATAACCCCTCGATTCCCCTTCCTGATTAAACCCCTCGCCCTGGAATATAACCCCTCGATTCCCCATTCCTGTTTAAACCCCTCGGCCTGGAATATAACCCCTCGATTCCCCTTCCTGATTAAACCCCTCGGCCTGGAATATAACCCCTCGATTCCCCTTCCTGATTAAATCCATCGGCCTGGAATATAACCCCTCGATTCCCCATTCCTGATTAAACCCATCGGCCTGGAATATAACCCCTCGATTCCCCCTTCCTGATTAAACCCCACAGACTGGAATATAACCCCCCGATTCCCCTTCCTGATTCAGTCCCTGAGCCTGGAATATAACCCCTCGATTCCCCTTTCTGATTAAACCCCTCGGACTGGAATATAACATTTCGATTCCCCCTTCCTGACTAAACACCTCGGACTAAAATATAACCCCACGATTCCCCTTCCTGATTAAACCCCTCGGCCCTGAATATAACCCCTGGATTCCCCTTCCTGTTTAAACCCCTCGGCCAGGAATATAACGCCTCGATTCCCCCTTCCTGATTAAACCGCTCAGCTTGGAATATAACCCCTCGATTCCCCTTCCTGATTAAACCCATCGGCCTGGAATATAACCCCTCGATTCCCCTTCCTGATTAAACCGCTCAGCCTGGAATATAACCCCTCGATTCCCCTTCCTGATTAAACTGCTCAGCCTGGAATATAACCCCTCAATTCCCCTTCCTGATTAAACCCCTCGGCATGGTATATTACCCCTCGATTCCCCTTCCTGATTAAACCCCTCGGCCCTGAATATAAGCCCTCGATTCCCCTTCCTGATTAAACCCCTCAGACTGGAATATAACCCCTCGATTCCCCTTCCTGATTAAACCCCAGAGACAGGAATATAACCCCTCGATTCCCCTTCCTGATTAAACCCCACAGACAGGAATATAACCCCTCGATTCCCCTTCCTGAATAAACCCATCAGCCTGGATTTTAATCCCTCGATTCCTCTTCCTGATTAAACCCCTCAGCCTGGAATATAACCCCTCGATTCCCTCTTCCTGATGAAACCCCACAACCTGGAATATAACCCCTCGATTCCCCTTCCTGATTAAACCCCTCAGCCTAGAATATAACCCCTCGATTCCCCTTCCTGATTAAACCCCTCGGCCTGGAATATAACCCCTCGATTCCCCCTTCCTGATTAAACCCCACAGACAGGAATATAACCCCTCGATTCCCCTTCCTGATTAAACACCTCGGCCCTGAATATAACCCCTGGATTCCCCTTCCTGATTAAACCACTCGGCCTGGAATATAACCCCTCGATTCCACTTCCTGATTAAACCCCTCAGCCTGGATTATAACCCCTCGATTCCCCTTCCTGATTAAACCCCTCGCCCTGGAATATAACCCCTCGATTCCCCATTCCTGATTAAACCCCTCGGCCTGGAATATAACCCCTCGATTCCCCTTCCTGATTAAACCCCTCGGCCTGGAATATAACCCCTCGATTCCCCTTCCTGATTAAATCCATCGGCCTGGAATATAACCCCTCGATTCCCCATTCCTGATTAAACCCATCGGCCTGGAATATAACCCCTCGATTCCCCCTTCCTGATTAAACCCCACAGACTGGAATATAACCCCCCGATTCCCCTTCCTGATTCAGTCCCTGAGCCTGGAATATAACCCCTCGATTCCCCTTTCTGATTAAACCCCTCGGACTGGAATATAACATTTCGATTCCCCCTTCCTGACTAAACACCTCGGACTAGAATATAACCCCACGATTCCCCTTCCTGATTAAACCCCTCAGCCCTGAATATAACCCCTGGATTCCCCTTCCTGTTTAAACCCCTCGGCCAGGAATATAACGCCTCGATTCCCCCTTCCTGATTAAACCGCTCAGCTTGGAATATAAACCCTCGATTCCCCTTCCTGATTAAACCCATCGGCCTGGAATATAACCCCTCGATTCCCCTTCCTGATTAAACCGCTCAGCCTGGAATATAACCCCTCGATTCCCCTTCCTGATTAAACTGCTCAGCCTGGAATATAACCCCTCGATTCCCCTTCCTGATTAAACCCCTCGGCATGGTATATTACCCCTCGATTCCCCTTCCTGATTAAACCCCTCGGCCCTGAATATAAGCCCTCGATTCCCCTTCCTGATTAAACCCCTCAGACTGGAATATAACCCCTCGATTCCCCTTCCTGATTAAACCCCAGAGACAGGAATATAACCCCTCGATTCCCCTTCCTGATTAAACCCCACAGACAGGAATATAACCCCTCGATTCCCCTTCCTGAATAAACCCATCAGCCTGGATTTTAATCCCTCGATTCCTCTTCCTGATTAAACCCCTCAGCCTGGAATATAACCCCTCGATTCCCTCTTCCTGATGAAACCCCACAACCTGGAATATAACCCCTCGATTCCCCTTCCTGATTAAACCCCTCAGCCTAGAATATAACCCCTCGATTCCCCTTCCTGATTAAACCCCTCGGCCTGGAATATAACCCCTCGATTCCCCCTTCCTGATTAAACCCCACAGACAGGAATATAACCCCTCGATTCCCCTTCCTGATTAAATACCTCGGCCCTGAATATAACCCCTGGATTCCCCTTCCTGATTAAACCACTCGGCCTGGAATATAACCCCTCGATTCCCCTTCCTGATTAAACCCCTCAGCCTGGAATATAACCCCTCGATTCCCCTTCCTGATTAAACCCCTCGCCCTGGAATATAACCCCTCGATTCCCCATTCCTGATTTATCCCCTCGGCCTGGAATATAACCCCTCGATTCCCCTTCCTGATTAAACCCCTCGGCCTGGAATATAACCCCTCGATTCCCCTTCCTGATTAAATCCATCGGCCTGGAATATAACCCCTCGATTCCCCATTCCTGATTAAACCCATCGGCCTGGAATATAACCCCTCGATTCCCCCTTCCTGATTAAACCCCACAGACTGGAATATAACCCCCCGATTCCCCTTCCTGATTCAGTCCCTGAGCCTGGAATATAACCCCTCGATTCCCCTTTCTGATTAAACCCCTCGGACTGGAATATAACATTTCGATTCCCCCTTCCTGACTAAACACTTCGGACTAGAATATACCCCACGATTCCCCTTCCTGATTAAACCCCTCGGCCCTGAATATAACCCCTGGATTCCCCTTCCTGTTTAAACCCCTCGGCCAGGAATATAACGCCTCGATTCCCCCTTCCTGATTAAACCGCTCAGCTTGGAATATAACCCCTCGATTCCCCTTCCTGATTAAACCGCTCAGCCTGGAATATAACCCCTCGATTCCCCTTCCTGATTAAACCCCTCGGCCTGGTATATTACCCCTCGATTCCCCTTCCTGATTAAACCCCACAGGCAGGAATATAACCCCTCGATTCCCCTTTCCTGATTATACCCCACAGACAGGAATATAACCCCTTGATTCCCCTTCCTGATTAAACCCCTCAGCCTGGAATATAGCCCCTCGATTCCCCTTCCTGATTAAACTGATCAGCCTGGAATATAACCCCTCGATTCCACTTCCTGATTAAACCCCTCGGCCTGGAATATAACCCCTCGATTCCCCCTTCCTGATTAAACCCCACAGACAGGAATATAGCCCCTCGATTCCCCCTTCCTGATTAAACCCCTCTGCCAGGAATATAACCCCTCGATTCCCCATTCCTGATTAAACCCTTCGGCCTGGAATATAACCCGTGGATTCCCCTTCCTGATTAAACCACTCGGCCTGGAATATAACCCCTCGATTCCCCTTCCTGATTAAACCCCTCAGCCTGGAATATAACCCCACGATTCCCCTTCCTGTTTAAACCCCTCGGCCAGGAATATAACGCCTCGATTCCCCCTTCCTGATTAAACCGCTCAGCTTGGAATATAAACCCTCGATTCCCCTTCCTGATTAAACCCTTCGGCCTGGAATATAACCCCTGGATTCCCCTTCCTGATTAAACCACTCGGCCTGGAATATAACCCCTCGATCCCCCTTCCTGATTAAACCCCTCAGCCTGGAATATAACCCCTCGATTCCCCTTCCTGATTAAACCCCTCGCCCTGGAATATAACCCCTCGATTCCCCCTTCCTGATTAAACCCCTCGGCCTGGAATATAACCCCTCGATTCCCCTTCCTGATTAAACCCCTCGGCCTGGAATATAACCCCTCGATTCCCCTTCCTGATTAAATCCATCGGCCTGGAATATAACCCCTCGATTCCCCTTCCTGATTAAACCCCTCGGCCTGGAATATAACCCCTCGATTCCCCTTCCTGATTAAACCCCACAGACTGGAATATAACCACCCGATTCCTCTTCCTGATTAAACCCCTCGGACTGGAATATAACATTACGATTCCCCCTTCCTGACTAAACACCTCGGACTAGAATATAACCCGACGATTCCCCTTCCTGATTAAACCCCTCGGCCCTGAATATAACCCCTGGATTCCCCTTCCTGTTTAAACCCCTCGGCCAGGAATATAACGCCTCGATTCCCCCTTCCTGATTAAACCGCTCAGCTTGGAATATAAACCCTCGATTCCCCTTCCTGATTAAACCCATCGGCCTGGAATATAACCCCTCGATTCCCCTTCCTGATTAAACCGCTCAGCCTGGAATATAACCCCTCGATTCCCCTTCCTGATTAAACCGCTCAGCCTGGAATATAACCCCTCGATTCCCCTTCCTGATTAAACCCCTCGGCCTGGTATATTACCCCTCGATTCCCCTTCCTGATTAAACCCCTCGGCCCTGAATATAAGCCCTCGATTCCCCTTCCTGATTAAACCCCTCTGCCTTGAATATACCCCCTCGATTCCCCCTTCCTGGTTAAACCCCTCGGCCCTGAATATAACCCCTCAATTCCCCTTCCTGATTAAAGCCCACAGGCAGGAATATAACCCCTCGATTCCCCTTTCCTGATTATACCCCACAGACAGGAATATAACCCCTCGATTCCTCTTCCTGATTAAAGCCCTCGGCCTGGAATATAACCCCTCGATTCCCCCTTCCTGATTAAACCCCTCGGCTTGGAATATTAACTTTCGATTCCCCCTTCCTGACTAAACGCCTCGGACTGGAATATAACCCCTGGATTCCCCATTTCTGGTTTAACCCCTCAGCCTGGAATATTACCTTTTGATTCCCCCTTCCTGACTAAATGCCTCGGACTGGAATATAACCCCTCGATTCCCCTTCCTGATTAAACCCCTCAGCCTGGAATATAACCCCTCGATTCCCCCTTCCTGATTAAACCCCTCAGCCTGGAATATAACCCCTCGATTCCCCCTTCCTGATGAAACCCCTCGGCCTGGAATATAACCTTTCGATACCCCTTCCTAATTAAACCCCTCGGCCCTTAATATAACCCCTCGATTCCCCCTTCCTGATTAAACCCCTCGGCCTGGAATATAACCCCTCGATTCCCCTTCCTGATTAAACCCCACAGACACGAATATAACCCCTCGATTCCTCCTTCCTGATTAAACCCCTCTGCCAGGAATATAACCCCTCGATTTCCCGTTCCTGATTAAACCCCTCGGCCAGGAATATAACCCCTCGATTCCCCTTCCTGATTAAACCCCTCGGCCCTGAATATAACCCTTGGATTCCCCTTCCTGATTAAACCCCTTGGCCTGGAATATAACCCCTCGATTCCCCCTTCCTGATTAAGCACCTCAGCCTGGAATATAACCCCTTGATTCCCCTTCCTGATTAAACCCCTCGGACTGGAATATAGCCTTTCGATTCCCCCTTCCTGACTAAACGCCTCGGACTGGAATATAACCCCTCGATTCCCCTTCCTGATTAAACCCCTCGGCCTGGAATATAACCCCTCGATTCCCCTTCCTGATTAAACCCCTCGGCCAGGAATATAACCCCTCGATTCCCCCTTCCTGATTAAAACCCTCGGCCGGGAATATAACCCCTCGATTCCCCTACCTGAAGAAACCCCTCAGCCTGAAATATAACCCCTCGATTCCCCTTCCTGATTAAACCGCTCAGCCTGGAATATAAACCCTCGATTCCCCTTCCTGATTAAACCCCTCGGCCTGGTATATTACCCCTCGATTCCCCTTCCTGATTAAACCCCTCGGCCCTGAATATAACCCCTCGATTCCGCTTCCTGATTAAACCCCTCGGCCTGGAATATAACCCCTCGATTCCCCTTCCTGATTAAATCCATCGGCCTGGAATATAACCCCTCGAATCCCCATTCCTGATTAAACCCATCGGCCTGGAATATAACCCCTCGATTCCCCCTTCCTGATTAAACCCCACAGACTGGAATATAACCCCCCGATTCCCCTTCCTGATTAGGTCCCTGAGCCTGGAATATAACCCCTCGATTCCCCTTTCTGATTAAACCCCTCGGACTGGAATATAACATTTCGATTCCCCCTTCCTGACTAAACACCTCGGACTAGAATATAACCCCACGATTCCCCTTCCTGATTAAACCCCTCGGCCCTGAATATAACCCCTGGATTCCCCTTCCTGTTTAAACCCCTCGGCCAGGAATATAACGCCTCGATTCCCCCTTCCTGATTAAACCGCTCAGCTTGGAATATAAACCCTCGATTCCCCTTCATGATTAAACCCATCGGCCTGGAATATAACCCCTCGATTCCCCTTCCTGATTAAACCGCTCAGCCTGGAATATAACCCCTCGATTCTCCTTCCTGATTAAACCGCTCAGCCTGGAATATAACCCCTCGATTCCCCTTCCTGATTAAACCCCTCGGCCTGGTATATTACCCCTCGATTCCCCTTCCTGATTAAGCCCCTCGGCCCTGAATATAAGCCCTCGATTCCCCTTCCTGATTAAACCCCTCGGACTGGAATATAACCCCTCGATTCCCCTTCCTGATTAAACCCCAGAGACAGGAATATAACCCCTCGATTCCCCTTCCTGATTAAACCCCACAGACAGGAATATAACCCCTCGATTCCCCTTCCTGAATAAACCCATCAGCCTGGATTTTAATCCCTCGATTCCTATTCCTGATTAAACCCCTCAGCCTGGAATATAACCCCTCGATTCCCTCTTCCTGATGAAACCCCACAACCTGGAATATAACCACTCGATTCCCCTTCCTGATTAAACCCCTCAGCCTAGAATATAACCCCTCGATTCCCCTTCCTGATTAAACCCATCGGCCTGGAATATAACCCCTCGATTCCCCTTCCTGATTAAATCCATCGGCCTGGAATATAACCCCTCGATTCCCCATTCCTGATTAAACCCATCGGCCTAGAATATAACCCCTCGATTCCCCCTTCCTGATTAAACCCCACAGACTGGAATATAACCCCTCGATTCCCCTTCCTGATTAAACCCCTCAGCCTGGAATATAACCCCTCGATTCCCCTTCCTGATTAAACCCCTCGGACTGGAATATAATATTTCGATTCCCCCTTCCTGACTAAACACCTCGGACTTGAATATAACCCCACGATTCCCCTTCCTGATTAAACCCCTCGGCCCTGAATATAACCCCTGGATTCCCCTTCCTGTTTAAACCCCTCGGCCAGGAATATAACGCCTCGATTCCCCCTTCCTGATTAAACCGCTCAGCTTGGAATATAACCCCTTGATTCCCCCTTCCTGATTAAACCACTCAGCTTGGAATATAACCCCTCGATTCCCCTTCCTGATTAAACCCCTCGGCCTGGTATATTACCCCTCGATTCCCCTTCCTGATTAAACCCCTCGGCCCTGAATATAAGCCCTCGATTCCCCTTCCTGATTAAACCCCTCAGCCTTGAATATACCCCCTCGATTCCCGCTTCCTGGTTTAACCCGTCGGCCCTGAATATAACCCCTCGATTCCCCTTCCTGATTAAACCCCACAGGCAGGAATATAACCCCTCGATTCCCCTTTCCTGATTATACCCCACAGACAGGAATATAACCCCTTGATTCCCCTTCCTGATTAAACCCCTCAGCCTGGAATATAGCCCCTCGATTCCCCTTCCTGATTAAACTGATCAGCCTGGAATATAACCCCTCGATTCCACTTCCTGATTAAACCCCTCGGCCTGGAATATAACCCCTCGATTCCCCCTTCCTGATTAAACCCCTCTGCCAGGAATATAACCCCTCGATTCCCCATTCCTGATTAAACCCTTCGGCCTGGAATATAACCCCTGGATTCCCCTTCCTGATTAAACCACTCGGCCTGGAATATAACCCCTCGATTCCCCTTCCTGATTAAACCCCTCAGCCTGGAATATAACCCCTCGATTCCCCTTCCTGATTAAACCCCTCGCCCTGGAATATAACCCCTCGATTCCCCCTTCCTGATTAAACCCCACGGCCTGGAATATAACCCCTCGATTCCCCTTCCTGATTAAATCCATCGGCCTGGAATATAACCCCTCGATTCCCCTTCCTGATTAAACCCCTCGGCCTGGAATATAACCCCTCGATTCCCCTTCCTGATTAAACCCCACAGACTGGAATATAACCACCCGATTCCCCTTCCTGATTAAACCCCTCGGACTGGAATATAACATTTCGATTCCCCCTTCCTGACTAAACACCTCGGACTAGAATATAACCCCACGATTCCCCTTCCTGATTAAACCCCTCGGCCCTGAATATAACCCCTGGATTCCCCTTCCTGTTTAAACCCCTCGGCCAGGAATATAACGCCTCGAGTCCCCCTTCCTGATTAAACCGCTCAGCTTGGAATATAAACCCTCGATTCCCCTTCCTGATTAAACCCATCGGCCTGGAATATAACCCCTCGATTCCCCTTCCTGATTAAACCGCTCAGCCTGGAATATAACCCCTCGATTCCCCTTCCTGATTAAACCGCTCAGCCTGGAATATAACCCCTCGATTCCCCTTCCTGATTAAACCCCTCGGCCTGGTATATTACCCCTCGATTCCCCTTCCTGATTAAACCCCTCGGCCCTGAATATAAGCCCTCGATTCCCCTTCCTGATTAAACCCCTCAGCCTTGAATATACCCCCTCGATTCCCCCTTCCTGGTTAAATCCCTCGGCCCTGAATATAACCCCTCAATTCCCCTTCCTGATTAAACCCCACAGGCAGGAATATAACCCCTCGATTCCCCTTTCCTGATTATACCCCACAGACAGGAATATAACCCCTCGATTCCTCTTCCTGATTAAAGCCCTCGGCCTGGAATATAACCCCTCGATTCCCCCTTCCTGATTAAACCCCTCGGCCTGGAATATTAACTTTCGATTCCCCCTTCCTGACTAAACGCCTCGGACTGGAATATAACCCCTGGATTCCCCATTTCTGGTTTAACCCCTCAGCCTGGAATATTACCTTTTGATTCCCCCTTCCTGACTAAATGCCTCGGACTGGAATATAACCCCTCGATTCCCCTTCCTGATTAAACCCCTCAGCCTGGAATATAACCCCTCGATTCCCCCTTCCTGATTAAACCCCTCAGCCTGGAATATAACCCCTCGATTCCCCCTTCCTGATGAAACCCCTCGGCCTGGAATATAACCTTTCGATACCCCCTTCCTGATTAAACCCCTCAGCCTGGAATATAACCCCTCGATTCCACTTCCAGATTAAACCCCTCGGCCTACAATATAGCCCCACGATTCCCCCTTCCTGATTAAACCCCTCGGCCCTTAATATAACCCCTCGATTCCCCCTTCCTGATTAAACCCCTCGGCCTGGAATATAACCCCTCGATTCCCCTTCCTGATTAAACCCCACAGACACGAATATAACCCTTCGATTCCTCCTTCCTGATTAAACCCCTCTGCCAGGAATATAACCCCTCGATTTCCCGTTCCTGATTAAACCCCTCGGCCAGGAATATAACCCCTCGATTCCCCTTCCTGATTAAACCCCTCGGCCCTGAATATAACCCTTGGATTCCCCTTCCTGATTAAACCCCTTGGCCTGGAATATAACCCCTCGATTCCCCCTTCCTGATTAAGCACCTCAGCCTGGAATATAACCCCTCGATTCCCCTTCCTGATTAAACCCCTCGGACTGGAATATAGCCTTACGATTCCCCCTTCCTGACTAAACGCCTCGGACTGGAATATAACCCCTCGATTCCCCTTCCTGATTAAAACCCTCGTCCGGGAATATAACCCCTCGATTCCCCTACCTGAAGAAACCCCTCAGCCTGAAATATAACCCCTCGATTCCCCTTACTGATTAAACCCCTCAGCCTGGAATATAACCCCTCGATTCCCCTTCCTGATTAAACCCCTCAGCCTGGAATATAACCCCTCGATTCCCCCTTCCTGATTAAAACCCTCGGCCGGGAATATAACCCCTTGATTCCCCTTCCTGAAGAAACCCCTCAGCCTGGAATATAACCCCTCGATTCCCCTGACTGATTAAACCCCTCAGCCTGGAATATAACCCCTCGATTCCCCTTCCTGATTAAACCCCACAGACAGGAATATAACCCCTCGATTCCCCTTCCTGATTAAACCCCTCAGCCTGGAATATAACCCCTCGATTCCCCTTCCTGATTAAACCCCACAGACAGGAGTATAACCCCTCGATTCCCCCTTCCTGATTAAACTCCTCGGCCAGGAATATAACCCCTCGATTCCCCTTCCTGATTAAACCCCTCAGCCTGGAATATAACCCCTCGATTCCCCTTCCTGATTAAACCCCACAGACAGGAATATAACCCCTCGATTCCCCCTTCCTGATTAAACCCCTCAGCCTGGAATATAACCCCTCGATTCCCCTTCCTGATTAAACACCTCGGCCTGGAATATAACCCCTCGATTCCCCTTCCTGATTAAACCCCTCAGCCTGGAATATAACCGTTCGATTCCCCTTCCTGATTAAACCCCTCAGCCTGGAATATAAACCCTCGATTCCCCTTCCTGATTAAACCCCTCGGCCAGGAATATAACCCCTCGATTCCCCCTTCATGATTAAACCCCTCAGCCTGGAATATAACCCCTCGATTCCCCTTCCTGATTAAACCCCTCGGCCCTGAATATAACCCCTCGATTCCCCCTTCCTGATTAAAACCCTTGGCCTGGAATATAACCCCTCGATTCCCCCTTCCTGATTATACCCCTCGGCCTGGAATATAACCCCTCGATTCCCCTTCCTGATTAAACACCTCAGCCTGGAATATAACCCCTCGATTCCCCCTTCCTGATTAAACCCTTCGGCCAGGAATATAACCCCTCGATTCCACTTCTTGATTAAACCCCTGAGCCTGGAATTTAACCCCTCGATTCCCCTTCCTGATTTAACCCCACAGCCTGGAATATAACCCCTCGATTAGCCCTTTCTGATTAAACCCCTCAGCCTGGAATATAACCCCTCGATTCCCCCTTCCTGATTAAACCCCTCGGCCTGGAATATAAGCCCTCGATTCCCCATCCTGATTAATCCCATCAGCCTGGAATATAACCCCTCGATTCCCCCTTCCTGATTAAACCCCTCGGCCTGGAATATAACCCCTCGATTCCCCATCCTGATTAATCCCCTCAGCCTGGAATATAACCCCTCGATTCTCCCTTCCTGATTAAACCCCTCAGCCTGGAATATAACCCCTCGATTCCCCCTTCCTGATTAAACCCCTCGGCCTGGAATATAACCCCTCGATTCCCCCTTCCTGAATAAACCCCACAGCCTGGAATATAACCCCTCGATTCCCCTTCCTGATTAAACCCCTCGGCCTGGAATATAACCCCTGGATTCCCCCTTCCTGATTAAACCTCTCAGCCTGGAATATAACCCCTCGATTCCCCCTTCCTGATTAAACCCCACAGACTGGAATATAACCCCCCGATTCCCCTTCCTGATTCAGTCCCTGAGCCTGGAATATAACCCCTCGATTCCCCTTTCTGATTAAACCCCTCGGACTGGAATATAACATTTCGATTCCCCCTTCCTGACTAAACACCTCGGACTAGAATATAACCCCACGATTCCCCTTCCTGATTAAACCCCTCAGCCCTGAATATAACCCCTGGATTCCCCTTCCTGTTTAAACCCCTCGGCCAGGAATATAACGCCTCGATTCCCCCTTCCTGATTAAACCGCTCAGCTTGGAATATAAACCCTCGATTCCCCTTCCTGATTAAACCCATCGGCCTGGAATATAACCCCTCGATTCCCCTTCCTGATTAAACCGCTCAGCCTGGAATATAACCCCTCGATTCCCCTTCCTGATTAAACTGCTCAGCCTGGAATATAACCCCTCGATTCCCCTTCCTGATTAAACCCCTCGGCATGGTATATTACCCCTCGATTCCCCTTCCTGATTAAACCCCTCGGCCCTGAATATAAGCCCTCGATTCCCCTTCCTGATTAAACCCCTCAGACTGGAATATAACCCCTCGATTCCCCTTCCTGATTAAACCCCAGAGACAGGAATATAACCCCTCGATTCCCCTTCCTGATTAAACCCCACAGACAGGAATATAACCCCTCGATTCCCCTTCCTGAATAAACCCATCAGCCTGGATTTTAATCCCTCGATTCCTCTTCCTGATTAAACCCCTCAGCCTGGAATATAACCCCTCGATTCCCTCTTCCTGATGAAACCCCACAACCTGGAATATAACCCCTCGATTCCCCTTCCTGATTAAACCCCTCAGCCTAGAATATAACCCCTCGATTCCCCTTCCTGATTAAACCCCTCGGCCTGGAATATAACCCCTCGATTCCCCCTTCCTGATTAAACCCCACAGACAGGAATATAACCCCTCGATTCCCCTTCCTGATTAAATACCTCGGCCCTGAATAT
Organism: Chiloscyllium punctatum; assembly: GCF_047496795.1. Lineage (NCBI taxonomy): Eukaryota > Metazoa > Chordata > Chondrichthyes > Orectolobiformes > Hemiscylliidae > Chiloscyllium > Chiloscyllium punctatum. The sequence goes on along the minus strand of NW_027309801.1, from coordinate 1,759,500 downwards.
AACCCCTGGATTCCCCTTCCTGATTAAACCACTCGGCCTGGAATATAACCCCTCGATTCCCCTTCCTGATTAAACCCCTCAGCCTGGAATATAACCCCTCGATTCCCCTTCCTGATTAAACCCCTCGCCCTGGAATATAACCCCTCGATTCCCCATTCCTGATTTATCCCCTCGGCCTGGAATATAACCCCTCGATTCCCCTTCCTGATTAAACCCCTCGGCCTGGAATATAACCCCTCGATTCCCCTTCCTGATTAAATCCATCGGCCTGGAATATAACCCCTCGATTCCCCATTCCTGATTAAACCCATCGGCCTGGAATATAACCCCTCGATTCCCCCTTCCTGATTAAACCCCACAGACTGGAATATAACCCCCCGATTCCCCTTCCTGATTCAGTCCCTGAGCCTGGAATATAACCCCTCGATTCCCCTTTCTGATTAAACCGCTCAGGCTAGAATATAACCCCTCGATTCCCCTTCCTGATTAAACCCCTCGGCCTGGTATATTACCCCTCGATTCCCCTTCCTGATTAAACCCCACAGGCAGGAATATAACCCCTCGATTCCCCTTTCCTGATTATACCCCACAGACAGGAATATAACCCCTTGATTCCCCTTCCTGATTAAACCCCTCAGCCTGGAATATAGCCCCTCGATTCCCCTTCCTGATTAAACTGATCAGCCTGGAATATAACCCCTCGATTCCACTTCCTGATTAAACCCCTCGGCCTGGAATATAACCCCTCGATTCCCCCTTCCTGATTAAACCCCACAGACAGGAATATAGCCCCTCGATTCCCCCTTCCTGATTAAACCCCTCTGCCAGGAATATAACCCCTCGATTCCCCATTCCTGATTAAACCCTTCGGCCTGGAATATAACCCGTGGATTCCCCTTCCTGATTAAACCACTCGGCCTGGAATATAACCCCTCGATTCCCCTTCCTGATTAAACCCCTCAGCCTGGAATATAACCCCTCGATTCCCCTTCCTGTTTAAACCCCTCGGCCAGGAATATAACGCCTCGATTCCCCCTTCCTGATTAAACCGCTCAGCTTGGAATATGAACCCTCGATTCCCCTTCCTGATTAAACCCTTCGGCCTGGAATATAACCCCTGGATTCCCCTTCCTGATTAAACCACTCGGCCTGGAATATAACCCCTCGATCCCCCTTCCTGATTAAACCCCTCAGCCTGGAATATAACCCCTCGATTCCCCTTCCTGATTAAACCCCTCGCCCTGGAATATAACCCCTCGATTCCCCCTTCCTGATTAAACCCCTCGGCCTGGAATATAACCCCTCGATTCCCCTTCCTGATTAAACCCCTCGGCCTGGAATATAACCCCTCGATTCCCCTTCCTGATTAAATCCATCGGCCTGGAATATAACCCCTCGATTCCCCTTCCTGATTAAACCCCTCGGCCTGGAATATAACCCCTCGATTCCCCTTCCTGATTAAACCCCACAGACTGGAATATAACCACCCGATTCCTCTTCCTGATTAAACCCCTCGGACTGGAATATAACATTTCGATTCCCCCTTCCTGACTAAACACCTCGGACTAGAATATAACCCGACGATTCCCCTTCCTGATTAAACCCCTCGGCCCTGAATATAACCCCTGGATTCCCCTTCCTGTTTAAACCCCTCGGCCAGGAATATAACGCCTCGATTCCCCCTTCCTGATTAAACCGCTCAGCTTGGAATATAAACCCTCGATTCCCCTTCCTGATTAAACCCATCGGCCTGGAATATAACCCCTCGATTCCCCTTCCTGATTAAACCGCTCAGCCTGGAATATAACCCCTCGATTCCCCTTCCTGATTAAACCGCTCAGCCTGGAATATAACCCCTCGATTCCCCTTCCTGATTAAACCCCTCGGCCTGGTATATTACCCCTCGATTCCCCTTCCTGATTAAACCCCTCGGCCCTGAATATAAGCCCTCGATTCCCCTTCCTGATTAAACCCCTCTGCCTTGAATATACCCCCTCGATTCCCCCTTCCTGGTTAAACCCCTCGGCCCTGAATATAACCCCTCAATTCCCCTTCCTGATTAAAGCCCACAGGCAGGAATATAACCCCTCGATTCCCCTTTCCTGATTATACCCCACAGACAGGAATATAACCCCTCGATTCCTCTTCCTGACTAAACGCCTCGGACTGGAATATAACCCCTGGATTCCCCATTTCTGGTTTAACCCCTCAGCCTGGAATATTACCTTTTGATTCCCCCTTCCTGACTAAATGCCTCGGACTGGAATATAACCCCTCGATTCCCCTTCCTGATTAAACCCCTCAGCCTGGAATATAACCCCTCGATTCCCCCTTCCTGATTAAACCCCTCAGCCTGGAATATAACCCCTCGATTCCCCCTTCCTGATGAAACCCCTCGGCCTGGAATATAACCTTTCGATACCCCCTCCTAATTAAACCCCTCGGCCCTTAATATAACCCCTCGATTCCCCCTTCCTGATTAAACCCCTCGGCCTGGAATATAACCCCTCGATTCCCCTTCCTGATTAAACCCCACAGACACGAATATAACCCCTCGATTCCTCCTTCCTGATTAAACCCCTCAGCCTGGAATATAACCCCTCGATTCCCCTTCCTGATTAAACCCCTCGCCCTGGAATATAACCCCTCGATTCCCCATTCCTGATTTATCCCCTCGGCCTGGAATATAACCCCTCGATTCCCCTTCCTGATTAAACCCCTCGGCCTGGAATATAACCCCTCGATTCCCCTTCCTGATTAAATCCATCGGCCTGGAATATAACCCCTCGATTCCCCATTCCTGATTAAACCCATCGGCCTGGAATATAACCCCTCGATTCCCCCTTCCTGATTAAACCCCACAGACTGGAATATAACCCCCCGATTCCCCTTCCTGATTCAGTCCCTGAGCCTGGAATATAACCCCTCGATTCCCCTTTCTGATTAAACCCCTCGGACTGGAATATAACATTTCGATTCCCCCTTCCTGACTAAACACCTCGGACTAGAATATACCCCACGATTCCCCTTCCTGATTAAACCCCTCGGCCCTGAATATAACCCCTGGATTCCCCTTCCTGTTTAAACCCCTCGGCCAGGAATATAACGCCTCGATTCCCCCTTCCTGATTAAACCGCTCAGCTTGGAATATAACCCCTCGATTCCCCTTCCTGATTAAACCGCTCAGCCTGGAATATAACCCCTCGATTCCCCTTCCTGATTAAACCCCTCGGCCTGGTATATTACCCCTCGATTCCCCTTCCTGATTAAACCCCACAGGCAGGAATATAACCCCTCGATTCCCCTTTCCTGATTATACCCCACAGACAGGAATATAACCCCTTGATTCCCCTTCCTGATTAAACCCCTCAGCCTGGAATATAGCCGCTCGATTCCCCTTCCTGATTAAACTGATCAGCCTGGAATATAACCCCTCGATTCCACTTCCTGATTAAACCCCTCGGCCTGGAATATAACCCCTCGATTCCCCTTCCTGATTAAACCCCTCGGCCTGGAATATAACCCCTCGATTCCCCTTCCTGATTAAATCCATCGGCCTGGAATATAACCCCTCGATTCCCCTTCCTGATTAAACCCCTCGGCCTGGAATATAACCCCTCGATTCCCCTTCCTGATTAAACCCCACAGACTGGAATATAACCACCCGATTCCTCTTCCTGATTAAACCCCTCGGACTGGAATATAACATTTCGATTCCCCCTTCCTGACTAAACACCTCGGACTAGAATATAACCCGACGATTCCCCTTCCTGATTAAACCCCTCGGCCCTGAATATAACCCCTGGATTCCCCTTCCTGTTTAAACCCCTCGGCCAGGAATATAACGCCTCGATTCCCCCTTCCTGATTAAACCGCTCAGCTTGGAATATAAACCCTCGATTCCCCTTCCTGATTAAACCCATCGGCCTGGAATATAACCCCTCGATTCCCCTTCCTGATTAAACCGCTCAGCCTGGAATATAACCCCTCGATTCCCCTTCCTGATTAAACCGCTCAGCCTGGAATATAACCCCTCGATTCCCCTTCCTGATTAAACCCCTCGGCCTGGTATATTACCCCTCGATTCCCCTTCCTGATTAAACCCCTCGGCCCTGAATATAAGCCCTCGATTCCCCTTCCTGATTAAACCCCTCTGCCTTGAATATACCCCCTCGATTCCCCCTTCCTGGTTAAACCCCTCGGCCCTGAATATAACCCCTCAATTCCCCTTCCTGATTAAAGCCCACAGGCAGGAATATAACCCCTCGATTCCCCTTTCCTGATTATACCCCACAGACAGGAATATAACCCCTCGATTCCTCTTCCTGATTAAAGCCCTCGGCCTGGAATATAACCCCTCGATTCCCCCTTCCTGATTAAACCCCTCGGCTTGGAATATTAACTTTCGATTCCCCCTTCCTGACTAAACGCCTCGGACTGGAATATAACCCCTGGATTCCCCATTTCTGGTTTAACCCCTCAGCCTGGAATATTACCTTTTGATTCCCCCTTCCTGACTAAATGCCTCGGACTGGAATATAACCCCTCGATTCCCCTTCCTGATTAAACCCCTCAGCCTGGAATATAACCCCTCGATTCCCCCTTCCTGATTAAACCCCTCAGCCTGGAATATAACCCCTCGATTCCCCCTTCCTGATGAAACCCCTCGGCCTGGAATATAACCTTTCGATACCCCTTCCTAATTAAACCCCTCGGCCCTTAATATAACCCCTCGATTCCCCCTTCCTGATTAAACCCCTCGGCCTGGAATATAACCCCTCGATTCCCCTTCCTGATTAAACGCCACAGACACGAATATAACCCCTCGATTCCTCCTTCCTGATTAAACCCCTCTGCCAGGAATATAACCCCTCGATTTCCCGTTCCTGATTAAACCCCTCGGCCAGGAATATAACCCCTCGATTCCCCTTCCTGATTAAACCCCTCGGCCCTGAATATAACCCTTGGATTCCCCTTCCTGATTAAACCCCTTGGCCTGGAATATAACCCCTCGATTCCCCCTTCCTGATTAAGCACCTCAGCCTGGAATATAACCCCTTGATTCCCCTTCCTGATTAAACCCCTCGGACTGGAATATAGCCTTTCGATTCCCCCTTCCTGACTAAACGCCTCGGACTGGAATATAACCCCTCGATTCCCCTTCCTGATTAAACCCCTCGGCCTGGAATATAACCCCTCGATTCCCCTTCCTGATTAAACCCCTCGGCCCTGAATATAACCCCTCAATTCCCCTTCCTGATTAAAGCCCACAGGCAGGAATATAACCCCTCGATTCCCCTTTCCTGATTATACCCCACAGACAGGAATATAACCCCTCGATTCCTCTTCCTGATTAAAGCCCTCGGCCTGGAATATAACCCCTCGATTCCCCCTTCCTGATTAAACCCCTCGGCTTGGAATATTAACTTTCGATTCCCCCTTCCTGACTAAACGCCTCGGACTGGAATATAACCCCTGGATTCCCCATTTCTGGTTTAACCCCTCAGCCTGGAATATTACCTTTTGATTCCCCCTTCCTGACTAAATGCCTCGGACTGGAATATAACCCCTCGATTCCCCTTCCTGATTAAACCCCTCAGCCTGGAATATAACCCCTCGATTCCCCCTTCCTGATTAAACCCCTCAGCCTGGAATATAACCCCTCGATTCCCCCTTCCTGATGAAACCCCTCGGCCTGGAATATAACCTTTCGATACCCCCTTCCTGATTAAACCCCTCAGCCTGGAATATAACCCCTCGATTCCACTTCCAGATTAAACCCCTCGGCCTACAATATAGCCCCACGATTCCCCCTTCCTGATTAAACCCCTCGGCCCTTAATATAACCCCTCGATTCCCCATTCCTGATTAAACCCCTCGGCCTGGAATATAACCCCTCGATTCCCCTTCCTGATTAAACCCCACAGACACGAATATAACCCTTCGATTCCTCCTTCCTGATTAAACCCCTCTGCCAGGAATATAACCCCTCGATTTCCCGTTCCTGATTAAACCCCTCGGCCAGGAATATAACCCCTCGATTCCCCTTCCTGATTAAACCCCTCGGCCCTGAATATAACCCTTGGATTCCCCTTCCTGATTAAACCCCTTGGCCTGGAATATAACCCCTCGATTCCCCCTTCCTGATGAAGCACCTCAGCCTGGAATATAACCCCTCGATTCCCCTTCCTGATTAAACCCCTCGGACTGGAATATAGCCTTACGATTCCCCCTTCCTGACTAAACGCCTCGGACTGGAATATAACCCCTCGATTCCCCTTCCTGATTAAAACCCTCGTCCGGGAATATAACCCCTCGATTCCCCTACCTGAAGAAACCCCTCAGCCTGAAATATAACCCCTCGATTCCCCTTACTGATTAAACCCCTCAGCCTGGAATATAACCCCTCGATTCCCCTTCCTGATTAAACCCCTCAGCCTGGAATATAACCCCTCGATTCCCCCTTCCTGATTAAAACCCTCGGCCGGGAATATAACCCCTCGATTCCCCTTCCTGAAGAAACCCCTCAGCCTGGAATATAACCCCTCGATTCCCCTGACTGATTAAACCCCTCAGCCTGGAATATAACCCCTCGATTCCCCTTCCTGATTAAACCCCACAGACAGGAATATAACCCCTCAATTCCCCTTCCTGATTAAACCCCTCAGCCTGGAATATAACCCCTCGATTCCCCTTCCTGATTAAACCCAACAGACAGGAGTATAACCCCTCGATTCCCCCTTCCTGATTAAACTCCTCGGCCAGGAATATAACCCCTCGATTCCCCTTCCTGATTAAACCCCTCGGCCTGGAATATAACCCCTCGATTCCCCTTCCTGATTAAACCCCACAGACAGGAATATAACCCCTCGATTCCCCTTCCTGATTAAACCCCACAGGCAGGAATATAACCCCTCGATTCCCCTTCCTGATTAAACCCCTCAGCCTGGAATATAACCCCTCGATTCCCCTTCCTGATTAAACCCCACAGACAGGAATATAACCCCTCGATTCCCCCTTCCTGATTAAACCCCTCAGCCTGGAATATAACCCCTCGATTCCCCTTCCTGATTAAACACCTCGGCCTGGAATATAACCCCTCGATTCCCCTTCCTGATTAAACCCCTCAGCCTGGAATATAACCGTTCGATTCCCCTTCCTGATTAAACCCCTCAGCCTGGAATATAAACCCTCGATTCCCCTTCCTGATTAAACCCCTCGGCCAGGAATATAACCCCTCGATTCCCCCTTCATGATTAAACCCCTCAGCCTGGAATATAACCCCTCGATTCCCCTTCCTGATTAAACCCCTCGGCCCTGAATATAACCCCTCGATTCCCCCTTCCTGATTAAAACCCTTGGCCTGGAATATAACCCCTCGATTCCCCCTTCCTGATTATACCCCTCGGCCTGGAATATAACCCCTCGATTCCCTCTTCCTGATGAAACCCCACAACCTGGAATATAACCCCCCGATTCCCCTTTCCTGATTAAACACCTCAGCCTGGAATATAACCCCTCGATTCCCCCTTCCTGATTAAACCCTTCGGCCAGGAATATAACCCCTCGATTCCACTTCTTGATTAAACCCCTGAGCCTGGAATTTAACCCCTCGATTCCCCTTCCTGATTAAACCCCACAGCCTGGAATATAACCCCTCGATTAGCCCTTTCTGATTAAACCCCTCAGCCTGGAATATAACCCCTCGATTCCCCCTTCCTGATTAAACCCCTCGGCCTGGAATATAAGCCCTCGATTCCCCATCCTGATTAATCCCATCAGCCTGGAATATAACCCCTCGATTCCCCCTTCCTGATTAAACCCCTCGGCCTGGAATATAACCCCTCGATTCCCCATCCTGATTAATCCCCTCAGCCTGGAATATAACCCCTCGATTCTCCCTTCCTGATTAAACCCCTCGGCCTGGAATATAACCCCTCGATTCCCCCTTCCTGATTAAACCCCTCGGCCTGGAATATAACCCCTCGATTCCCCCTTCCTGAATAAACCCCACAGCCTGGAATATAACCCCTCGATTCCCCTTCCTGATTAAACCCCTCGGCCTGGAATATAACCCCTGGATTCCCCCTTCCTGATTAAACCTCTCAGCCTGGAATATAACCCCTCGATTCCCCCTTCCTGATTAAACCCCACAGACTGGAATATAACCCCCCGATTCCCCTTCCTGATTCAGTCCCTGAGCCTGGAATATAACCCCTCGATTCCCCTTTCTGATTAAACCCCTCGGACTGGAATATAACATTTCGATTCCCCCTTCCTGACTAAACACCTCGGACTAGAATATAACCCCACGATTCCCCTTCCTGATTAAACCCCTCAGCCCTGAATATAACCCCTGGATTCCCCTTCCTGTTTAAACCCCTCGGCCAGGAATATAACGCCTCGATTCCCCCTTCCTGATTAAACCGCTCAGCTTGGAATATAAACCCTCGATTCCCCTTCCTGATTAAACCCATCGGCCTGGAATATAACCCCTCGATTCCCCTTCCTGATTAAACCGCTCAGCCTGGAATATAACCCCTCGATTCCCCTTCCTGATTAAACTGCTCAGCCTGGAATATAACCCCTCGATTCCCCTTCCTGATTAAACCCCTCGGCATGGTATATTACCCCTCGATTCCCCTTCCTGATTAAACCCCTCGGCCCTGAATATAAGCCCTCGATTCCCCTTCCTGATTAAACCCCTCAGACTGGAATATAACCCCTCGATTCCCCTTCCTGATTAAACCCCAGAGACAGGAATATAACCCCTCGATTCCCCTTCCTGATTAAACCCCACAGACAGGAATATAACCCCTCGATTCCCCTTCCTGAATAAACCCATCAGCCTGGATTTTAATCCCTCGATTCCTCTTCCTGATTAAACCCCTCAGCCTGGAATATAACCCCTCGATTCCCTCTTCCTGATGAAACCCCACAACCTGGAATATAACCCCTCGATTCCCCTTCCTGATTAAACCCCTCAGCCTAGAATATAACCCCTCGATTCCCCTTCCTGATTAAACCCCTCGGCCTGGAATATAACCCCTCGATTCCCCCTTCCTGATTAAACCCCACAGACAGGAATATAACCCCTCGATTCCCCTTCCTGATTAAATACCTCGGCCCTGAATATAACCCCTGGATTCCCCTTCCTGATTAAACCACTCGGCCTGGAATATAACCCCTCGATTCCCCTTCCTGATTAAACCCCTCAGCCTGGAATATAACCCCTCGATTCCCCTTCCTGATTAAACCCCTCGCCCTGGAATATAACCTCTCGATTCCCCATTCCTGATTTATCCCCTCGGCCTGGAATATAACCCCTCGATTCCCCTTCCTGATTAAACCCCTCGGCCTGGAATATAACCCCTCGATTCCCCTTCCTGATTAAATCCATCGGCCTGGAATATAACCCCTCGATTCCCCATTCCTGATTAAACCCATCGGCCTGGAATATAACCCCTCGATTCCCCCTTCCTGATTAAACCCCACAGACTGGAATATAACCCCCCGATTCCCCTTCCTGATTCAGTCCCTGAGCCTGGAATATAACCCCTCGATTCCCCTTTCTGATTAAACCCCTCGGACTGGAATATAACATTTCGATTCCCCCTTCCTGACTAAACACCTCGGACTAGAATATACCCCACGATTCCCCTTCCTGATTAAACCCCTCGGCCCTGAATATAACCCCTGGATTCCCCTTCCTGTTTAAACCCCTCGGCCAGGAATATAACGCCTCGATTCCCCCTTCCTGATTAAACCGCTCAGCTTGGAATATAACCCCTCGATTCCCCTTCCTGATTAAACCGCTCAGCCTGGAATATAACCCCTCGATTCCCCTTCCTGATTAAACCCCTCGGCCTGGTATATTACCCCTCGATTCCCCTTCCTGATTAAACCCCACAGGCAGGAATATAACCCCTCGATTCCCCTTTCCTGATTATACCCCACAGACAGAAATATAACCCCTTGATTCCCCTTCCTGATTAAACCCCTCAGCCTGGAATATAGCCCCTCGATTCCCCTTCCTGATTAAACTGATCAGCCTGGAATATAACCCCTCGATTCCACTTCCTGATTAAACCCCTCGGCCTGGAATATAACCCCTCGATTCCCCCTTCCTGATTAAACCCCACAGACAGGAATATAGCCCCTCGATTCCCCCTTCCTGATTAAACCCCTCTGCCAGGAATATAACCCCTCGATTCCCCATTCCTGATTAAACCCTTCGGCCTGGAATATAACCCGTGGATTCCCCTTCCTGATTAAACCACTCGGCCTGGAATATAACCCCTCGATTCCCCTTCCTGATTAAACCCCTCAGCCTGGAATATAACCCCTCGATTCCCCTTCCTGTTTAAACCCCTCGGCCAGGAATATAACGCCTCGATTCCCCCTTCCTGATTAAACCGCTCAGCTTGGAATATAAACCCTCGATTCCCCTTCCTGATTAAACCCTTCGGCCTGGAATATAACCCCTGGATTCCCCTTCCTGATTAAACCACTCGGCCTGGAATATAACCCCTCGATCCCCCTTCCTGATTAAACCCCTCAGCCTGGAATATAACCCCTGGATTCCCCTTCCTGATTAAACCCCTCGCCCTGGAATATAACCCCTCGATTCCCCCTTCCTGATTAAACCCCTCGGCCTGGAATATAACCCCTCGATTCCCCTTCCTGATTAAACCCCTCGGCCTGGAATATAACCCCTCGATTCCCCTTCCTGATTAAATCCATCGGCCTGGAATATAACCCCTCGATTCCCCTTCCTGATTAAACCCCTCGGCCTGGAATATAACCCCTCGATTCCCCTTCCTGATTAAACCCCACAGACTGGAATATAACCACCCGATTCCTCTTCCTGATTAAACCCCTCGGACTGGAATATAACATTTCGATTCCCCCTTCCTGACTAAACACCTCGGACTAGAATATAACCCGACGATTCCCCTTCCTGATTAAACCCCTCGGCCCTGAATATAACCCCTGGATTCCCCTTCCTGTTTAAACCCCTCGGCCAGGAATATAACGCCTCGATTCCCCCTTCCTGATTAAACCGCTCAGCTTGGAATATAAACCCTCGATTCCCCTTCCTGATTAAACCCATCGGCCTGGAATATAACCCCTCGATTCCCCTTCCTGATTAAACCGCTCAGCCTGGAATATAACCCCTCGATTCCCCTTCCTGATTAAACCGCTCAGCCTGGAATATAACCCCTCGATTCCCCTTCCTGATTAAACCCCTCGGCCTGGTATATTACCCCTCGATTCCCCTTCCTGATTAAACCCCTCGGCCCTGAATATAAGCCCTCGATTCCCCTTCCTGATTAAACCCCTCTGCCTTGAATATACCCCCTCGATTCCCCCTTCCTGGTTAAACCCCTCGGCCCTGAATATAACCCCTCAATTCCCCTTCCTGATTAAAGCCCACAGGCAGGAATATAACCCCTCGATTCCCCTTTCCTGATTATACCCCACAGACAGGAATATAACCCCTCGATTCCTCTTCCTGATTAAAGCCCTCGGCCTGGAATATAACCCCTCGATTCCCCCTTCCTGATTAAACCCCTCGGCTTGGAATATTAACTTTCGATTCCCCCTTCCTGACTAAACGCCTCGGACTGGAATATAACCCCTGGATTCCCCATTTCTGGTTTAACCCCTCAGCCTGGAATATTACCTTTTGATTCCCCCTTCCTGACTAAATGCCTCGGACTGGAATATAACCCCTCGATTCCCCTTCCTGATTAAACCCCTCAGCCTGGAATATAACCCCTCGATTCCCCCTTCCTGATTAAACCCCTCAGCCTGGAATATAACCCCTCGATTCCCCCTTCCTGATGAAACCCCTCGGCCTGGAATATAACCTTTCGATACCCCTTCCTAATTAAACCCCTCGGCCCTTAATATAACCCCTCGATTCCCCCTTCCTGATTAAACCCCTCGGCCTGGAATATAACCCCTCGATTCCCCTTCCTGATTAAACGCCACAGACACGAATATAACCCCTCGATTCCTCCTTCCTGATTAAACCCCTCTGCCAGGAATATAACCCCTCGATTTCCCGTTCCTGATTAAACCCCTCGGCCAGGAATATAACCCCTCGATTCCCCTTCCTGATTAAACCCCTCGGCCCTGAATATAACCCTTGGATTCCCCTTCCTGATTAAACCCCTTGGCCTGGAATATAACCCCTCGATTCCCCCTTCCTGATTAAGCACCTCAGCCTGGAATATAACCCCTTGATTCCCCTTCCTGATTAAACCCCTCGGACTGGAATATAGCCTTTCGATTCCCCCTTCCTGACTAAACGCCTCGGACTGGAATATAACCCCTCGATTCCCCTTCCTGATTAAACCCCTCGGCCTGGAATATAACCCCTCGATTCCCCTTCCTGATTAAACCCCTCGGCCAGGAATATAACCCCTCGATTCCCCCTTCCTGATTAAAACCCTCGGCCGGGAATATAACCCCTCGATTCCCCTACCTGAAGAAACCCCTCAGCCTGAAATATAACCCCTCGATTCCCCTTCCTGATTAAACCGCTCAGCCTGGAATATAACCCCTCGATTCCCCTTCCTGATTAAACCCCTCGGCCTGGTATATTACCCCTCGATTCCCCTTCCTGATTAAACCCCTCGGCCCTGAATATAACCCCTCGATTCCGCTTCCTGATTAAACCCCTCGGCCTGGAATATAACCCCTCGATTCCCCTTCCTGATTAAATCCATCGGCCTGGAATATAACCCCTCGAATCCCCATTCCTGATTAAACCCATCGGCCTGGAATATAACCCCTCGATTCCCCCTTCCTGATTAAACCCCACAGACTGGAATATAACCCCCCGATTCCCCTTCCTGATTAGGTCCCTGAGCCTGGAATATAACCCCTCGATTCCCCTTTCTGATTAAACCCCTCGGACTGGAATATAACATTTCGATTCCCCCTTCCTGACTAAACACCTCGGACTAGAATATAACCCCACGATTCCCCTTCCTGATTAAACCCCTCGGCCCTGAATATAACCCCTGGATTCCCCTTCCTGTTTAAACCCCTCGGCCAGGAATATAACGCCTCGATTCCCCCTTCCTGATTAAACCGCTCAGCTTGGAATATAAACCCTCGATTCCCCTTCCTGATTAAACCCATCGGCCTGGAATATAACCCCTCGATTCCCCTTCCTGATTAAACCGCTCAGCCTGGAATATAACCCCTCGATTCTCCTTCCTGATTAAACCGCTCAGCCTGGAATATAACCCCTCGATTCCCCTTCCTGATTAAACCCCTCGGCCTGGTATATTACCCCTCGATTCCCCTTCCTGATTAAGCCCCTCGGCCCTGAATATAAGCCCTCGATTCCCCTTCCTGATTAAACCCCTCGGACTGGAATATAACCCCTCGATTCCCCTTCCTGATTAAACCCCAGAGACAGGAATATAACCCCTCGATTCCCCTTCCTGATTAAACCCCACAGACAGGAATATAACCCCTCGATTCCCCTTCCTGAATAAACCCATCAGCCTGGATTTTAATCCCTCGATTCCTCTTCCTGATTAAACCCCTCAGCCTGGAATATAACCCCTCGATTCCCTCTTCCTGATGAAACCCATCGGCCTGGAATATAACCCCTCGATTCCCCTTCCTGATTAAATCCATCGGCCTGGAATATAACCCCTCGATTCCCCATTCCTGATTAAACCCATCGGCCTAGAATATAACCCCTCGATTCCCCCTTCCTGATTAAACCCCACAGACTGGAATATAACCCCTCGATTCCCCTTCCTGATTAAACCCCTCAGCCTGGAATATAACCCCTCGATTCCCCTTCCTGATTAAACCCCTCGGACTGGAATATAATATTTCGATTCCCCCTTCCTGACTAAACACCTCGGACTTGAATATAACCGCACGATTCCCCTTCCTGATTAAACCCCTCGGCCCTGAATATAACCCCTGGATTCCCCTTCCTGTTTAAACCCCTCGGCCAGGAATATAACGCCTCGATTCCCCCTTCCTGATTAAACCGCTCAGCTTGGAATATAACCCCTTGATTCCCCCTTCCTGATTAAACCACTCAGCTTGGAATATAACCCCTCGATTCCCCTTCCTGATTAAACCCCTCGGCCCTGAATATAAGCCCTCGATTCCCCTTCCTGATTAAACCCCTCAGCCTTGAATATACCCCCTCGATTCCCGCTTCCTGGTTTAACCCGTCGGCCCTGAATATAACCCCTCGATTCCCCTTCCTGATTAAACCCCACAGGCAGGAATATAACCCCTCGATTCCCCTTTCCTGATTATACCCCACAGACAGGAATATAACCCCTTGATTCCCCTTCCTAATTAAACCCCTCAGCCTGGAATATAGCCCCTCGATTCCCCTTCCTGATTAAACTGATCAGCCTGGAATATAACCCCTCGATTCCACTTCCTGATTAAACCCCTCGGCCTGGAATATAACCCCTCGATTCCCCCTTCCTGATTAAACCCCTCTGCCAGGAATTTCACCCCTCGATTCCCCATTCCTGATTAAACCCTTCGGCCTGGAATATAACCCCTGGATTCCCCTTCCTGATTAAACCACTCGGCCTGGAATATAACCCCTCGATTCCCCTTCCTGATTAAACCCCTCGCCCTGGAATATAACCCCTCGATTCCCCCTTCCTGATTAAACCCCACGGCCTGGAATATAACCCCTCGATTCCCCTTCCTGATTAAATCCATCGGCCTGGAATATAACCCCTCGATTCCCCTTCCTGATTAAACCCCTCGGCCTGGAATATAACCCCTCGATTCCCCTTCCTGATTAAACCCCACAGACTGGAATATAACCACCCGATTCCCCTTCCTGACTAAACGCCTCGGACTGGAATATAACCCCTGGATTCCCCATTTCTGGTTTAACCCCTCAGCCTGGAATATTACCTTTTGATTCCCCCTTCCTGACTAAATGCCTCGGACTGGAATATAACCCCTCGATTCCCCTTCCTGATTAAACCCATCGGCCTGGAATATAACCCCTCGATTCCCCTTCCTGATTAAACCGCTCAGCCTGGAATATAACCCCTCGATTCCCCTTCCTGATTAAACCGCTCAGCCTGGAATATAACCCCTCGATTCCCATTCCTGATTAAACCGCTCAGCCTGGAATATAACCCCTCGATTCCCCTTCCTGATTAAACCCCTCGGCCTGGTATATTACCCCTCGATTCCCCTTCCTGATTAAACCCCTCGGCCCTGAATATAAGCCCTCGATTCCCCTTCCTGATTAAACCCCTCAGCCTTGAATATACCCCCTCGATTCCCCCTTCCTGGTTAAACCCCTCGGCCCTGAATATAACCCCTCAATTCCCCTTCCTGATTAAACCCCACAGGCAGGAATATAACCCCTCGATTCCCCTTTCCTGATTATACCCCACAGACAGGAATATAACCCCTCGATTCCTCTTCCTGATTAAAGCCCTCGGCCTGGAATATAACCCCTCGATTCCCCCTTCCTGATTAAACCCCTCGGCCTGGAATATTAACTTTCGATTCCCCCTTCCTGACTAAACGCCTCGGACTGGAATATAACCCCTGGATTCCCCATTTCTGGTTTAACCCCTCAGCCTGGAATATTACCTTTTGATTCCCCCTTCCTGACTAAATGCCTCGGACTGGAATATAACCCCTCGATTCCCCTTCCTGATTAAACCCCTCAGCCTGGAATATAACCCCTCGATTCCCCCTTCCTGATTAAACCCCTCAGCCTGGAATATAACCCCTCGATTCCCCCTTCCTGATGAAACCCCTCGGCCTGGAATATAACCTTTCGATACCCCCTTCCTGATTAAACCCCTCAGCCTGGAATATAACCCCTCGATTCCACTTCCAGATTAAACCCCTCGGCCTACAATATAGCCCCACGATTCCCCCTTCCTGATTAAACCCCTCGGCCCTTAATATAACCCCTCGATTCCCCCTTCCTGATTAAACCCCTCGGCCTGGAATATAACCCCTCGATTCCCCTTCCTGATTAAACCCCACAGACACGAATATAACCCTTCGATTCCTCCTTCCTGATTAAACCCCTCTGCCAGGAATATAACCCCTCGATTTCCCGTTCCTGATTAAACCCCTCGGCCAGGAATATAACCCCTCGATTCCCCTTCCTGATTAAACCCCTCGGCCCTGAATATAACCCTTGGATTCCCCTTCCTGATTAAACCCCTTGGCCTGGAATATAACCCCTCGATTCCCCCTTCCTGATTAAGCACCTCAGCCTGGAATATAACCCCTCGATTCCCCTTCCTGATTAAACCCCTCGGACTGGAATATAGCCTTACGATTCCCCCTTCCTGACTAAACGCCTCGGACTGGAATATAACCCCTCGATTCCCCTTCCTGATTAAAACCCTCGTCCGGGAATATAACCCCTCGATTCCCCTACCTGAAGAAACCCCTCAGCCTGAAATATAACCCCTCGATTCCCCTTACTGATTAAACGCCTCAGCTTGGAATATAACCCCTCGATTCCCCTTCCTGATTAAACCCCTCGGCCTGGTATATTACCCCTCGATTCCCCTTCCTGATTAAACCCCTCGGCCCTGAATATAAGCCCTCGATTCCCCTTCCTGATTAAACCCCTCAGCCTTGAATATACCCCCTCGATTCCCCCCTCCTGGTTTAACCCCTCGGCCCTGAATATAACCCCTCGATTCCCCTTCCTGATTAAACCCCACAGGCAGGAATATAACCCCTCGATTCCCCTTTCCTGATTATACCCCACAGACAGGAATATAACCCCTTGATTCCCCTTCCTGATTAAACCCCTCAGCCTGGAAAATAGCCCCTCGATTCCCCTTACTGATTAAACTGATCAGCCTGGAATATAACCCCTCGATTCCCCTTCCTGATTAAACACCACAGGCAGGAATATAACCCCTCGATTCCCCTTTCCTGATTATACCCCACAGACAGGAATATAACCCCTCGATTCCTCTTCCTGATTAAAGCCCTCGGCCTGGAATATAACCCCTCGATTCCCCCTTCCTGATTAAACCCCTCGGCCTGGAATATTAACTTTCGATTCCCCCTTCCTGACTAAACGCCTCGGACTGGAATATAACCCCTGGATTCCCCATTTCTGGTTTAACCCCTCAGCCTGGAATATAACCCCTCGATTCCCCTTTCCTGATTATACCCCACAGACAGGAATATAACCCCTCGATTCCCCTTCCTGATTAAACCCCTCGGCCCTGAATATAACCCTTGGATTCCCCTTCCTGATTAAACCCCTTGGCCTGGAATATAACCCCTCGATTCCCCCTTCCTGATTAAGCACCTCAGCCTGGAATATAACCCCTCGATTCCCCTTCCTGATTAAACCCCTCGGACTGGAATATAGCCTTACGATTCCCCCTTCCTGACTAAACGCCTCGGACTGGAATATAACCCCTCGATTCCCCTTCCTGATTAAAACCCTCGTCCGGGAATATAACCCCTCGATTCCCCTACCTGAAGAAACCCCTCAGCCTGAAATATAACCCCTCGATTCCCCTTACTGATTAAACCCCTCAGCCTGGAATATAACCCCTCGATTCCCCTTCCTGATTAAACCCCTCAGCCTGGAATATAACCCCTCGATTCCCCCTTCCTGATTAAAACCCTCGGCCGGGAATATAACCCCTCGATTCCCCTTCCTGAAGAAACCCCTCAGCCTGGAATATAACCCCTCGATTCCCCTGACTGATTAAACCCCTCAGCCTGGAATATAACCCCTCGATTCCCCTTCCTGATTAAACCCCACAGACAGGAATATAACCCCTCGATTCCCCTTCCTGATTAAACCCCTCAGCCTGGAATATAACCCCTCGATTCCCCTTCCTGATTAAACCCCACAGACAGGAGTATAACCCCTCGATTCCCCCTTCCTGATTAAACTCCTCGGCCAGGAATATAACCGCTCGATTCCCCTTCCTGATTAAACCCCTCGGCCTGGAATATAACCCCTCGATTCCCCTTCCTGATTAAACCCCACAGACAGGAATATAACCCCTCGATTCCCCTTCCTGATTAAACCCCACAGGCAGGAATATAACCCCTCGATTCCCCTTCCTGATTAAACCCCTCAGTCTGGAATATAACCCCTCGATTCCCCTTCCTGATTAAACCCCACAGACAGGAATATAACCCCTCGATTCCCCCTTCCTGATTAAACCCCTCAGCCTGGAATATAACCCCTCGATTCCCCTTCCTGATTAAACACCTCGGCCTGGAATATAACCCCTCGATTCCCCTTCCTGATTAAACCCCTCAGCCTGGAATATAACCGTTCGATTCCCCTTCCTGATTAAACCCCTCAGCCTGGAATATAAACCCTCGATTCCCCTTCCTGATTAAACCCCTCGGCCAGGAATATAACCCCTCGATTCCCCCTTCATGATTAAACCCCTCAGCCTGGAATATAACCCCTCGATTCCCCTTCCTGATTAAACCCCTCGGCCCTGAATATAACCCCTCGATTCCCCCTTCCTGATTAAAACCCTTGGCCTGGAATATAACCCCTCGATTCCCCCTTCCTGATTATACCCCTCGGCCTGGAATATAACCCCTCGATTCGCTCTTCCTGATGAAACCCCACAACCTGGAATATAACCCCCCGATTCCCCTTTCCTGATTAAACACCTCAGCCTGGAATATAACCCCTCGATTCCCCCTTCCTGATTAAACCCTTCGGCCAGGAATATAACCCCTCGATTCCACTTCTTGATTAAACCCCTGAGCCTGGAATTTAACCCCTCGATTCCCCTTCCTGATTAAACCCCTCAGCCTGGAATATAACCCCTCGATTCCCCTTTCCTGATTAAACCCCTCGGCCTGGAATATAAGCCCTCGATTCCCCATCCTGATTAATCCCATCAGCCTGGAATATAACCCCTCGATTCCCCCTTCCTGATTAAACCACTCGGCCTGGAATATAACCCCTCGATTCCCCATCCTGATTAATCCCCTCAGCCTGGAATATAACCCCTCGATTCTCCCTTCCTGATTAAACCCCTCAGCCTGGAATATAACCCCTCGATTCCCCCTTCCTGATTAAACCCCTCGGCCTGGAATATAACCCCTCGATTCCCCCTTCCTGAATAAACCCCACAGCCTGGAATATAACCCCTCGATTCCCCTTCCTGATTAAACCCCTCGGCCTGGAATATAACCCCTGGATTCCCCCTTCCTGATTAAACCTCTCAGCCTGGAATATAACCCCTCGATTCCCCCTTCCTGATTAAACCCCTCGGCCCTGAATATAACCCCTCGATTCCCCCTTCCTGATTAAACCCCTCAGCCTGGAATATAACCCCTCGATTCCCCCTTCCTGATTAAACCCATCGGCCTGGAATATAACCCCTCGATTCCCCTTCCTGATTAAACCCATCGGCCTGGAATATAACCCCTCGATTCCCCTTCCTGATTAAACCCCTCGGCCCTGAATATAACCCCTGGATTCCCCTTCCTGTTTAAACCCCTCGGCCAGGAATATAACGCCTCGATTCCCCCTTCCTGATTAAACCCCTCGGCCCTGAATATAACCCCTCGATTCCCCCTTCCTGATTAAACCCCTCAGCCTGGAATATAACCCCTCGATTCCCCCTTCCTGATTAAACCCATCGGCCTGGAATATAACCCCTCGATTCCCCTTCCTGACTAAACACCTCGGACTAGAATATAACCCCACGATTCCCCTTCCTGATTAAACCCCTCGGCCCTGAATATAACCCCTGGATTCCCCTTCCTGTTTAAACCCCTCGGCCAGGAATATAACGCCTCGATTCCCCCTTCCTGATTAAACCGCTCAGCTTCGAATATAAACCCTCGATTCCCCTTCCTGATTAAACCCATCGGCCTGGAATATAACCCCTCGATTCCCCTTCCTGATTAAACCGCTCAGCCTGGAATATAACCCCTCGATTCTCCTTCCTGATTAAACCGCTCAGCCTGGAATATAACCCCTCGATTCCCCTTCCTGATTAAACCCCTCGGCCTGGTATATTACCCCTCGATTCCCCTTCCTGATTAAGCCCCTCGGCCCTGAATATAAGCCCTCGATTCCCCTTCCTGATTAAACCCCTCGGACTGGAATATAACCCCTCGATTCCCCTTCCTGATTAAACCCCAGAGACAGGAATATAACCCCTCGATTCCCCTTCCTGATTAAACCCCACAGACAGGAATATAACCCCTCGATTCCCCTTCCTGAATAAACCCATCAGCCTGGATTTTAATCCCTCGATTCCTCTTCCTGATTAAACCCCTCAGCCTGGAATATAACCCCTCGATTCCCTCTTCCTGATGAAACCCCACAACCTGGAATATAACCACTCGATTCCCCTTCCTGATTAAACCCCTCAGCCTAGAATATAACCCCTCGATTCCCCTTCCTGATTAAACCCATCGGCCTGGAATATAACCCCTCGATTCCCCTTCCTGATTAAATCCATCGGCCTGGAATATAACCCCTCGATTCCCCATTCCTGATTTAACCCATCGGCCTAGAATATAACCCCTCGATTCCCCCTTCCTGATTAAACCCCACAGACTGGAATATAACCCCTCGATTCCCCTTCCTGATTAAACCCCTCAGCCTGGAATATAACCCCTCGATTCCCCTTCCTGATTAAACCCCTCGGACTGGAATATAATATTTCGATTCCCCCTTCCTGACTAAACACCTCGGACTTGAATATAACCCCACGATTCCCCTTCCTGATTAAACCCCTCGGCCCTGAATATAACCCCTGGATTCCCCTTCCTGTTTAAACCCCTCGGCCAGGAATATAACGCCTCGATTCCCCCTTCCTGATTAAACCGCTCAGCTTGGAATATAACCCCTTGATTCCCCCTTCCTGATTAAACCACTCAGCTTGGAATATAACCCCTCGATACCCCTTCCTGATTAAACCCCTCGGCCTGGTATATTACCCCTCGATTCCCCTTCCTGATTAAACCCCTCGGCCCTGAATATAAGCCCTCGATTCCCCTTCCTGATTAAACCCCTCAGCCTTGAATATACCCCCTCGATTCCCCCTTCCTGGTTTAACCCCTCGGCCCTGAATATAACCCCTCGATTCCCCTTCCTGATTAAACCCCACAGGCAGGAATATAACCCCTCGATTCCCCTTTCCTGATTATACCACACAGACAGGAATATAACCCCTTGATTCCCCTTCCTGATTAAACCCCTCAGCCTGGAATATAGCCCCTCGATTCCCCTTCCTGATTAAACTGATCAGCCTGGAATATAACCCCTCGATTCCACTTCCTGATTAAACACCTCTGCCAGGAATATAACCCCTCGATTCCCCATTCCTGATTAAACCCTTCGGCCTGGAATATAACCCCTGGATTCCCCTTCCTGATTAAACCACTCGGCCTGGAATATAACCCCTCGATTCCCCTTCCTGATTAAACCCCTCAGCCTGGAATATAACCTCTCGATTCCCCTTCCTGATTAAACCCCTCGCCCTGGAATATAACCCCTCGATTCCCCCTTCCTGATTAAACCCCTCGGCCTGGAATATAACCCCTCGATTCCCCTTCCTGATTAAACCCCTCGGCCTGGAATATAACCCCTCGATTCCCCTTCCTGATTAAATCCATCGGCCTGGAATATAACCCCTCGATTCCCCTTCCTGATTAAACCCCTCGGCCTGGAATATAACCCCTCGATTCCCCTTCCTGATTAAACCCCACAGACTGGAATATAACCACCCGATTCCCCTTCCTGATTAAACCCCTCGGACTGGAATATAACATTTCGATTCCCCCTTCCTGACTAAACACCTCGGACTAGAATATAACCCCTGGATTCCCCTTCCTGTTTAAACCCCTCGGCCAGGAATATAACGCCTCGATTCCCCCTTCCTGATTAAACCGCTCAGCTTGGAATATAAACCCTCGATTCCCCCTTCCTGATTAAACCCATCGGCCTGGAATATAACCCCTCGATTCCCCTTCCTGATTAAACCGCTCAGCCTGGAATATAACCCCTCGATTCCCCTTCCTGATTAAATCGCTCAGCCTGGAATATAACCCCTCGATTCCCCTTCCTGATTAAACCCCTCGGCCTGGTATATTACCCCTCGATTCCCCTTCCTGATTAAACCCCTCGGCCCTGAATATAAGCCCTCGATTCCCCTTCCTGATTAAACCCCTCAGCCTTGAACATACCCCCTCGATTCCCCCTTCCTGGTTAAACCCCTCGGCCCTGAATATAACCCCTCAATTCCCCTTCCTGATTAAACCCCACAGGCAGGAATATAACCCCTCGATTCCCCTTTCCTGATTATACCCCACAGACAGGAATATAACCCCTCGATTCCTCTTCCTGATTAAAGCCCTCGGCCTGGAATATAACCCCTCGATTCCCCCTTCCTGATTAAACCCCTCGGCCTGGAATATTAACTTTCGATTCCCCCTTCCTGACTAAACGCCTCGGACTGGAATATAACCCCTGGATTCCCCATTTCTGGTTTAACCCCTCAGCCTGGAATATTACCTTTTGATTCCCCCTTCCTGACTAAATGCCTCGGACTGGAATATAACCCCTCGATTCCCCTTCCTGATTAAACCCCTCAGCCTGGAATATAACCCCTCGATTCCCCCTTCCTGATTAAACCCCTCAGCCTGGAATATAACCCCTCGATTCCCCCTTCCTGATGAAACCCCTCGGCCTGGAATATAACCTTTCGATACCCCCTTCCTGATTAAACCCCTCAGCCTGGAATATAACCCCTCGATTCCACTTCCAGATTAAACCCCTCGGCCTACAATATAGCCCCACGATTCCCCCTTCCTGATTAAACCCCTCGGCCCTTAATATAACCCCTCGATTCCCCCTTCCTGATTAAACCCCTCGGCCTGGAATATAACCCCTCGATTCCCCTTCCTGATTAAACCCCACAGACACGAATATAACCCTTCGATTCCTCCTTCCTGATTAAACCCCTCTGCCAGGAATATAACCCCTCGATTTCCCGTTCCTGATTAAACCCCTCAGCCAGGAATATAACCCCTCGATTCCCCTTCCTGATTAAACCCCTCGGCCCTGAATATAACCCTTGGATTCCCCTTCCTGATTAAACCCCTTGGCCTGGAATATAACCCCTCGATTCCCCCTTCCTGATTAAGCACCTCAGCCTGGAATATAACCCCTCGATTCCCCTTCCTGATTAAACCCCTCGGACTGGAATATAGCCTTTCGATTCCCCCTTCCTGACTAAACGCCTCGGACTGGAATATAACCCCTCGATTCCCCTTCCTGATTAAACCCCTCGGCCAGGAATATAACCCCTCGATTCCCCCTTCCTGATTAAAACCCTCAGCCGGGAATATAACCCCTCGATTCCCCTACCTGAAGAAACCCCTCAGCCTGAAATATAACCCCTCGATTCCCCTTACTGATTAAACACCTCAGCCTGGAATATAACCCCTCGATTCCCCTTCCTGATTAAACCCCTCAGCCTGGAATATAACCCCTCGATTCCCCCTTCCTGATTAAAACCCTCGGCCGGGAATATAACCCCTCGATTCCCCTTCCTGAAGAAACCCCTCAGCCTGGAATATAACCCCTCGATTCCCCTTACTGATTAAACCCCTCAGCCTGGAATATAACCCCTCGATTCCCCTTCCTGATTAAACCCCACAGACAGGAATATAACCCCTCGATTCCCCTTCCTGATTAAACCCCTCAGCCTGGAATATAACCCCTCGATTCCCCTTCCTGATTAAACCCCTCAGCCTGGAATATAACCCCTCGATTCCCCTTCCTGATTAAACACCTCGGCCTGGAATATAACCCCTCGATTCCCCTTTCTGATTAAACCCCTCAGCCTGGAATATAACCCCTCGATTCCCCCTTCCCTGATTAAACCCCTCAGCCTGGAATGTAACCCCTCGATTCCCCTTCCTGATTAAACCCCTCAGCCTGGAATATAAACCCTCGATTCCCCTTCCTGATTAAACCCCTCGGCCAGGAATATAACCCCTCGATTCCCCCTTCATGATTAAACCCCTCAGCCTAGAATATAACCCCTCGATTCCCCTTCCTGATTAAACCCCTCGGCCCTGAATATAACCCCTCGATTCCCCCTTCCTGATTAAAACCCTTGGCCTGGAATATAACCCCTCGATTCCCCCTTCCTGATTATACCCCTCGGCCTGGAATATAACCCCTCGATTCCCTCTTCCTGATGAAACCCCACAACCTGGAATATAACCCCCCGATTCCCCTTTCCTGATTAAACACCTCAGCCTGGAATATAACCCCTCGATTCCCCCTTCCTGATTAAACCCTTCGGCCAGGAATATAACCCCTCGATTCCACTTCTTGATTAAACCCCTGAGCCTGGAATTTAACCCCTCGATTCCCCTTCCTGATTCAACCCCACAGCCTGGAATATAACCCCTCGATTCCCCCTTTCTGATTAAACCCCTCAGCCTGGAATATAACCCCTCGATTCCCCCTTCCTGATTAAACCCCTCGGCCTGGAATATAACCCCTCGATTCCCCATCCTGATTAATCCCCTCAGCCTGGAATATAACCCCTCGATTCCCCCTTCCTGATTTAACCCCTCGGCCTGGAATATAACCCCTCGATTCCCCATCCTGATTAATCCCCTCAGCCTGGAATATAACCCCTCGATTCCCCTTCCTGATTAAACCCCTCAGCCTGGAATATAACCCCTCGATTCTCCCTTCCTGATTAAACCCCTCAGCCTGGAATATAACCCCTCGATTCCCCCTTCCTGATTAAACCCCTCGGCCTGGAATATAACCCCTCGATTCCCCCTTCCTGATTAAACCCCACAGCCTGGAATATAACCCCTCGATTCCCCTTCCTGATTAAACCCCTCGGCCTGGAATATAACCCCTCGATTCCCCCTTACTGATTAAACCCCTCGGCCCTGAATATAACCCCTCGATTCCCCCTTCCTGATTAAACCCCTCAGCCTGGAATATAACCCCTCGATTCCCCCTTCCTGATTAAACCCATCGGCCTGGAATATAACCCCTCGATTCCCCCTTCCTGATTAAACCCCTCGGCCTACAATATAACCCCTCGATTCCCCCTTCCTGATTAAAGCCCTCAGCCTGGAATATAACCCCTCGATTCCCTCTTCCTGATGAAACCCCACAACCTGGAATATAACCCCTCGATTCCCCTTCCTGATTAAACCCCTCGGCCTGGAATATAGCCCCTCGATTCCCCCTTCCTGATTAAACCCATCAGCCTGGAATATAACCCCTCGATTCCCCCTTCCTGATTAAACCCTTCAGCCTGGAATATAACCCCACGATTCCCCCTTCCTGAATAAACCCCTCAGGCTGGAATATAACCCCTCGATTCCCCCTTCCTGATTAAACCCTTCAGCCTGGAATATAACCCCACGATTCCCCCTTCCTGAATAAACCCCTCAGCCTGGAATATAACCCCTCGATTCCCCTTCCTGATTAAACCCCTCTGCAAGGAATATAACCCCTCGATTTCCCGTTCCTGATTAAACCCCTCGGCCAGGAATATAACCCCTCGATTCCCCTTCCTGATTAAACCCCTCGGCCCTGAATATAACCCTTGGATTCCCCTTCCTGATTAAACCCCTTGGACTGGAATATAACCCCTCGATTCCCCCTTCCTGATTAAGCACCTCAGCCTGGAATATAACCCCTCGATTCCCCTCCTGATTAAACCCCTCGGACTGGAATATAACCCCTCGATTCCCCTTCCTGATTAAACCCCTCGGCCAGGAATATAACCCCTCGATTCCCCCTTCCTGATTAAAACCCTCAGCCTGGAATATAACCCCTAGATTCCCCCTTCCTGATTAAACCAATCAGCCTGGAATATATCCCCTCGATTCCCCCTTCCTGATTAAACCCCTCAGCCTGGAATATAACTCCTCAATTCCTCTTCCTGATTCAACCCCTCAGCCTGGATAATAACCCCTCGATTCCCTCTTCCTGATGAAACCCCACAACCTGGAATATAACCCCCCGATTCCCCCTTCCTGATTAAACCCCCCGGCCCCGAATGTAACCCCTGGATTCCCCTTCCTGATTAAACCCCCCGGCCCCGAATGTAACCCCTCGATTCCCCTACCTGATTAAACCCCTCGGCCGGGAATATAACCCCTTGATTCCCCCGTCGTGATTAAACCCCACGGTATGGAATATAACCCCGCAATTCCCCTTCCTGATTGAACCCCTCAGCCTGGAATATAACCCGTCGATTCCCCTTCCTGATGAAACCCCACTGCCTGGAATATAACCCCTTGATTCCCCCTTCCTGATTAAACCCCACAGACAGGAATATAACCCCTCGATTCCCCTTCCTGATTAAACCCCTCGGCCTGGAATATAACCCCTCGATTCCCCTTCCAGATTGAACCCCTCAGCCTGGAATATAACCCCTCGATTCCCCTTCCTGATTAAACCCCTCGGCCTGGAATATAACCCCTCGATTCCCCTTCCAGATTGAACCCCTCAGCCTGGAATATAACCCCTCGATTCCCCCTTCCTGATTAAACCCCTCAGCCTGGAATATAACCCCTCGATTCCCCTTCCTGATTAAACCCCTCGGCCTGGAATATAACCCCTCGATTCCCCTTCCAGATTGAACCCCTCAGCCTGGAATATAACCCCTCGATTCCCCTTCCAGATTGAACCCCTCGGCCTTGAATATACCCCCTCGATTCCCCCTTCCTGGTTTAACCCCTCGGCCCTGAATATAACCCCTCGATTCCCCTTCCTGATTAAACCCCACAGGCAGGAATATAACCCCTCGATTCCCCTTTCCTGATTATACCCCATAGACAGGAATATAACCCCTTGATTCCCCTTCCTGATTAAACCCCTCAGCCTGGAATATAGCCCCTCGATTCCCCTTCCTGATTAAACTGATCAGCCTGGAATATAACCCCTCGATTCCACTTCCTGATTAAACCCCTCGGCCTGGAATATAACCCCTCGATTCCCCCTTCCTGATTAAACCCCACAGACAGGAATATAGCCCCTCGATTCCCCCTTCCTGATTAAACCCCTCTGCCAGGAATATAACCCCTCGATTCCCCATTCCTGATTAAACCCATCGGCCTGGAATATAACCCCTCGATTCCCCCTTCCTGATTAAACCCCACAGAAAGGAATATAACCCCTCGATTCCCCTTCCTGATTAAACCACTCGGCCTGGAATATAACCCCTCGATTCCCCTTCCTGATTAAACCCCTCAGCCTGGAATATAACCCCTCGATTCCCCTTCCTGATTAAACCCCTCGGCCTGGAATATAACCCCTCGATTCCCCTTCCTGATTAAATCCATCGGCCTGGAATATAACCCCTCGATTCCCCATTCCTGATTAAACCCATCGGCCTGGAATATAACCCCTCGATTCCCCCTTCCTGATTAAACCCCACAGACTGGAATATAACCCCCCGATTCCCCTTCCTGATTAAGTCCCTGAGCCTGGAATATAACCCCTCGATTCCCCTTTCTGATTAAACCCCTCGGACTGGAATATAACATTTCGATTCCCCCTTCCTGACTAAACACCTCGGACTAGAATATAACCCCACGATTCCCCTTCCTGATTAAACCCCTCGGCCCTGAATATAACCCCTGGATTCCCCTTCCTGTTTAAACCCCTCGGCCTGGAATATAACCCCTCGATTCCCCTTCCTGATTAAACCGCTCAGCCTGGAATATAACCCCTCGATTCCCCTTCCTGATTAAACCGCTCAGCCTGGAATATAACCCCTCGATTCCCCTCCCTGATTAAACCCCTCGGCCTGGTATATTACCCCTCGATTCCCCTTCCTGATTAAACCCCTCGGCCCTGAATATAAGCCCTCGATTCCCCTTCCTGATTAAACCCCTCGGACTGGAATATAACCCCTCGATTCCCCTTCCCGATTAAACCCCAGAGACAGGAATATAACCCCTCGATTCCCCTTCCTGATTAAACCCCACAGACAGGAATATAACCCCTCGATTCCCCTTCCTGAATAAACCCATCAGCCTGGATTTTAATCCCTCGATTCCTCTTCCTGATTAAACCCCTCAGGCCTGGAATATAACCCCTCGATTCCCTCTTCCTGATGAAACCCCACAACCTGGAATATAACCCCTCGATTCCCCTTCCTGATTAAACCCCTCAGCCTAGAATATAACCCCTCGATTCCCCTTCCTGATTAAACCCCTCGGCCTGGAATATAACCCCTCGATTCCCCTTCCTGATTAAATCCATCGGCCTGGAATATAACCCCTCGATTCCCCATTCCTGATTAAACCCATCGGCCTAGAATATAACCCCTCGATTCCCCCTTCCTGATTAAACCCCACAGACTGGAATATAACCCCTCGATTCCCCTTCCTGATTAAACCCCTCAGCCTGGAATATAACCCCTCGATTCCCCTTCCTGATTAAACCCCTCGGACTGGAATATAACATTTCGATTCCCCCTTCCTGACTAAACACCTCGGACTTGAATATAACCCCACGATTCCCCTTCCTGATTAAACCCCTCGGCCCTGAATATAACCCCTGGATTCCCCTTCCTGTTTTAACCCCTCGGCCAGGAATATAACGCCTCGATTCCCCCTTCCTGATTAAACCGCTCAGCTTGGAATATAACCCCTCGATTCCCCCTTCCTGATTAAACCACTCAGCTTGGAATATAACCCCTCGATTCCCCTTCCTGATTAAACCCCTCGGCCTGGTATATTACCCCTCGATTCCCCTTCCTGATTAAACCCCTCGGCCCTGAATATAAGCCCTCGATTCCCCTTCCTGATTAAACCCCTCAGCCTTGAATATACCCCCTCGATTCCCCCCTCCTGGTTTAACCCCTCGGCCCTGAATATAACCCCTCGATTCCCCTTTCCTGATTATACCCCACAGACAGGAATATAACCCCTTGATTCCCCTTCCTGATTAAACCCCTCAGCCTGGAAAATAGCCCCTCGATTCCCCTTCCTGATTAAACTGATCAGCCTGGAATATAACCCCTCGATTCCCCTTCCTGATTAAACACCACAGGCAGGAATATAACCCCTCGATTCCCCTTTCCTGATTATACCCCACAGACAGGAATATAACCCCTCGATTCCTCTTCCTGATTAAAGCCCTCGGCCTGGAATATAACCCCTCGATTCCCCCTTCCTGATTAAACCCCTCGGCCTGGAATATTAACTTTCGATTCCCCCTTCCTGACTAAACGCCTCGGACTGGAATATAACCCCTGGATTCCCCATTTCTGGTTTAACCCCTCAG
Organism: Chiloscyllium punctatum; assembly: GCF_047496795.1. Classification (NCBI taxonomy): domain Eukaryota; kingdom Metazoa; phylum Chordata; class Chondrichthyes; order Orectolobiformes; family Hemiscylliidae; genus Chiloscyllium; species Chiloscyllium punctatum. The sequence continues at coordinate 1,730,189 of NW_027309801.1, read as the reverse complement.
CCTGGAATATTACCTTTTGATTCCCCCTTCCTGACTAAATGCCTCGGACTGGAATATAACCCCTCGATTCCCCTTCCTGATTAAACCCCTCAGCCTGGAATATAACCCCTCGATTCCCCCTTCCTGATTAAACCCCTCAGCCTGGAATATAACCCCTCGATTCCCCCTTCCTGATGAAACCCCTCGGCCTGGAATATAACCTTTCGATACCCCCTTCCTGATTAAACCCCTCAGCCTGGAATATAACCCCTCGATTCCCCTTCCAGATTAAACCCCTCGGCCTACAATATAGCCCCACGATTCCCCCTTCCTGATTAAACCCCTCGGCCCTTAATATAACCCCTCGATTCCCCCTTCCTGATTAAACCCCTCGGCCTGGAATATAACCCCTCGATTCCCCTTCCTGATTAAACCCCACAGACACGAATATAACCCTTCGATTCCTCCTTCCTGATTAAACCCCTCTGCCAGGAATATAACCCCTCGATTTCCCGTTCCTGATTAAACCCCTCGGCCAGGAATATAACCCCTCGATTCCCCTTCCTGATTAAACCCCTCGGCCCTGAATATAACCCTTGGATTCCCCTTCCTGATTAAACCCCTTGGCCTGGAATATAACCCCTCGATTCCCCCTTCCTGATTAAGCACCTCAGCCTGGAATATAACCCCTCGATTCCCCTTCCTGATTAAACCCCTCGGACTGGAATATAGCCTTTCGATTCCCCCTTCCTGACTAAACGCCTCGGACTGGAATATAACCCCTCGATTCCCCTTCCTGATTAAAACCCTCGGCCGGGAATATAACCCCTCGATTCCCCTACCTGAAGAAACCCCTCAGCCTGAAATATAACCCCTCGATTCCCCTTACTGATTAAACCCCTCAGCCTGGAATATAACCCCTCGATTCCCCTTCCTGATTAAACCCCTCAGCCTGGAGTATAACCCCTCGATTCCCCCTTCCTGATTAAAACCCTCGGCCGGGAATATAACCCCTCGATTCCCCTTCCTGAAGAAACCCCTCAGCCTGGAATATAACCCCTCGATTCCCCTTACTGATTAAACCCCTCAGCCTGGAATATAACCCCTCGATTCCCCTTCCTGATTAAACCCCACAGACAGGAATATAACCCCTCGATTCCCCTTCCTGAGTAAACCCCTCAGCCTGGAATATAACCCCTCGATTCCCCTTCCTGATTAAACCCCACAGACAGGAATATAACCCCTCGATTCCCCTCCCTGATTAAACTCCTCGGCCAGGAATATAACCCCTCGATTCCCCTTCCTGATTAAACCTCTCGGCCTGGAATATAACCCCTCGATTCCCCCTTCTTAATTAAACCCCTCAGGCTGGAATATAACCCCTCGATTCCCCTTCCTGATTAAACCCCTCAGCCTGGAATATAACCCCTCGATTCCCCTTCCTGATTAAACACCTCAGCCTGGAATATAACCCCTCGATTCCCCCTTCCCTGATTAAACCCCTCAGCCTGGAATGTAACCCCTCGATTCCCCTTCCTGATTAAACCCCTCAGCCTGGAATATAACCGTTCGATTCCCCTTCCTGATTAAACCCCTCAGCCTGGAATATAAACCCTCGATTCCCCTTCCTGATTAAACCCCTCGGCCAGGAATATAACCCCTCGATTCCCCCTTCATGACTAAACCCCTCAGCCTGGAATATATCCCCTCGATTCCCCTTCCTGATTAAACCCCTCAGCCCTGAATATAACCCCTCGATTCCCCCTTCCTGATTAAAACCTTGGCCTGGAATATAACCCCTCGATTCCCCCTTCCTGATTATACCCCTCGGCCTGGAATATAACCCCTCGATTCCCTCTTCCTGATGAAACCCCACGACCTGGAATATAACCCCCCGATTCCCCTTTCCTGATTAAACACCTCAGCCTGGAATATAACCCCTCGATTCCCCCTTCCTGATGAAACCCTTCGGCCAGGAATATAACCCCTCGATTCCACTTCTTGATTAAACCCCTGAGCCTGGAATTTAACCCCTCGATTCCCCTTCCTGATTAAACCCCACAGCCTGGAATATAACTCCTCGATTCCCCCTTTCTGATTAAACCCCTCAGCCTGGAATATAACCCCTCGATTCCCCCTTCCTGATTAAACCCCTCAGCCTGGAATATAACCCCTCGATTCCCCATCCTGATTAATCCCCTCAGCCTGGAATATAACCCCTCGATTCCCCCTTCCTGATTAAACCCCTCGGCCTGGAATATAACCCCTCGATTCCCCTTCCTGATTAAACCCCACAGCCTGGAATATAACCCCTCGATTCCCCTTCCTGATTAAACCCCTCGGCCTGGAATATAACCCCTCGATTCCCCCTTCCTGATTAAACCCCACAGCCTGGAATATAACCCCTCGATTCCCCTTCCTGATTAAACCTCTCAGCCTGGAATATAACCCCTCGATTCCCCCTTCCTGATTAAACCCCTCGGCCCTGAATATAACCCCTCGATTCCCCCTTCCTGATTAAACCCCTCAGCCTGGAATATAACCCCTCGATTCCCCCTTCCTGATTAAACCCATCGGCCTGGAATATAACCCCTTGATTCCCCCTTCCTGATTAAACCCCTCGGCCTACAATATAATCCCTCGATTCCCCCTTCCTGATTAAAGCCCTCAGCCTGGAATATAACCCCTCGATTCCCTCTTCCTGATGAAACCCCACAACCTGGAATATAACCCCTCGATTCCCCTTCCTGATTAAACCCCTCGGCCTGGAATATAGCCCCTCGATTCCCCCTTCCTGATTAAACCCATCAGCCTGGAATATAACCCCTCGATTCCCCCTTCCTGATTAAACCCCTCAGCCTGGAATATAACCCCTCGATTCCCCCTTCCTGAATAAACCCCTCAGGCTGGAATATAACCCCTCGATTCCCCCTTCCTGATTAAACCCCACAACCTGGAATATAACCCCTCGATTCCCCTTCCTGATTAAACCCCTCTGCAAGGAATATAACCCCTCGATTTCCCGTTCCTGATTAAACCCCTCGGTCAGGAATATAACCCCTCGATTCCCCCTTCCTGATTAAACCCCTCAGCCTGGAATATAACCCCTCGATTCCCCTTCCTGATTAAACCCCTCTGCAAGGAATATAACCCCTCGATTTCCCGTTCCTGATTAAACCCCTCGGCCAGGAATATAACCCCTCGATTCCCCTTCCTGATTAAACCCCTCGGCCCTGAATATAACCCTTGGATTCCCCTTCCTGATTAAACCCCTTGGACTGGAATATAACCCCTCGATTCCCCCTTCCTGATTAAGCACCTCAGCCTGGAATATAACCCCTCGATTCCCCTTCCTGATTAAACCCCTCGGACTGGAATATAACCCCTCGATTCCCCTCCCTGATTAAACTCCTCGGCCAGGAATATAACCCCTCGATTCCCCTTCCTGATTAAACCCCTCGGCCTGGAATATAACCCCTCGATTCCCCCTTCTTAATTAAACCCCTCAGGCTGGAATATAACCCCTCGATTCCCCTTCCTGATTAAACCCCTCAGCCTGGAATATAACCCCTCGATTCCCCTTCCTGATTAAACACCTCGGCCTGGAATATAACCCCTCGATTCCCCTTCCTGATTAAACACCTCAGCCTGGAATATAACCCCTCGATTCCCCCTTCCCTGATTAAACCCCTCAGCCTGGAATGTAACCCCTCGATTCCCCTTCCTGATTAAACCCCTCAGCCTGGAATATAACCGTTCGATTCCCCTTCCTGATTAAACCCCTCAGCCTGGAATATAAACCCTCGATTCCCCTTCCTGATTAAACCCCTCGGCCAGGAATATAACCCCTCGATTCCCCCTTCATGACTAAACCCCTCAGCCTGGAATATATCCCCTCGATTCCCCTTCCTGATTAAACCCCTCAGCCCTGAATATAACCCCTCGATTCCCCCTTCCTGATTAAAACCTTGGCCTGGAATATAACCCCTCGATTCCCCCTTCCTGATTATACCCCTCGGCCTGGAATATAACCCCTCGATTCCCTCTTCCTGATGAAACCCCACGACCTGGAATATAACCCCCCGATTCCCCTTTCCTGATTAAACACCTCAGCCTGGAATATAACCCCTCGATTCCCCCTTCCTGATGAAACCCTTCGGCCAGGAATATAACCCCTCGATTCCACTTCTTGATTAAACCCCTGAGCCTGGAATTTAACCCCTCGATTCCCCTTCCTGATTAAACCCCACAGCCTGGAATATAACTCCTCGATTCCCCCTTTCTGATTAAACCCCTCAGCCTGGAATATAACCCCTCGATTCCCCCTTCCTGATTAAACCCCTCAGCCTGGAATATAACCCCTCGATTCCCCATCCTGATTAATCCCCTCAGCCTGGAATATAACCCCTCGATTCCCCCTTCCTGATTAAACCCCTCGGCCTGGAATATAACCCCTCGATTCCCCTTCCTGATTAAACCCCACAGCCTGGAATATAACCCCTCGATTCCCCTTCCTGATTAAACCCCTCGGCCTGGAATATAACCCCTCGATTCCCCCTTCCTGATTAAACCCCACAGCCTGGAATATAACCCCTCGATTCCCCTTCCTGATTAAACCTCTCAGCCTGGAATATAACCCCTCGATTCCCCCTTCCTGATTAAACCCCTCGGCCCTGAATATAACCCCTCGATTCCCCCTTCCTGATTAAACCCCTCAGCCTGGAATATAACCCCTCGATTCCCCCTTCCTGATTAAACCCATCGGCCTGGAATATAACCCCTTGATTCCCCCTTCCTGATTAAACCCCTCGGCCTACAATATAATCCCTCGATTCCCCCTTCCTGATTAAAGCCCTCAGCCTGGAATATAACCCCTCGATTCCCTCTTCCTGATGAAACCCCACAACCTGGAATATAACCCCTCGATTCCCCTTCCTGATTAAACCCCTCGGCCTGGAATATAGCCCCTCGATTCCCCCTTCCTGATTAAACCCATCAGCCTGGAATATAACCCCTCGATTCCCCCTTCCTGATTAAACCCCTCAGCCTGGAATATAACCCCTCGATTCCCCCTTCCTGAATAAACCCCTCAGGCTGGAATATAACCCCTCGATTCCCCCTTCCTGATTAAACCCCACAACCTGGAATATAACCCCTCGATTCCCCTTCCTGATTAAACCCCTCTGCAAGGAATATAACCCCTCGATTTCCCGTTCCTGATTAAACCCCTCGGTCAGGAATATAACCCCTCGATTCCCCCTTCCTGATTAAACCCCTCAGCCTGGAATATAACCCCTCGATTCCCCTTCCTGATTAAACCCCTCTGCAAGGAATATAACCCCTCGATTTCCCGTTCCTGATTAAACCCCTCGGCCAGGAATATAACCCCTCGATTCCCCTTCCTGATTAAACCCCTCGGCCCTGAATATAACCCTTGGATTCCCCTTCCTGATTAAACCCCTTGGACTGGAATATAACCCCTCGATTCCCCCTTCCTGATTAAGCACCTCAGCCTGGAATATAACCCCTCGATTCCCCTTCCTGATTAAACCCCTCGGACTGGAATATAACCCCTCGATTCCCCTTCCTGATTAAACCCCTCGGCCAGGAATATAACCCCTCGATTCCCCCTTCCTGATTAAAACCCTCAGCCTGGAATATAACCCCTAGATTCCCCCTTCCTGATTAAACCCCTCTGCCAGGAATATAACCCCTCGATTCCCCCTTCCTGATTAAACCCCTCAGCCTGGAATATAAACCCTGGATTCCCCTTCCTGTTTAAACCCCTCAGCCTGGAATATAACCCCTCGATTCCCTCTTCCTGATGAAACCCCACAACCTGGAATATAACCCCCCGATTCCCCCTTCCTGATTAAACACCTCAGCCTGGAATATAACCCCTCGATTCCCCTTCCTGATTAAACCCCCCGGCCCCGAATGTAACCCCTGGATTCCCCTTCCTGATTAAATCCCTCAGCCTGGAATATAACCCCTGGATTTTACGTCCTGATTAAACCCCACAGCCTGGAATATAACCCCTCGATTCCGCTACCTGATTAAACCCCTCGGCCGGGAATATAACCCCTCGATTCCCCTTCCTGATTAAATCCATCGGCCTGGAATATAACCCCTCGATTCCCCATTCCTGATTAAACCCCTCTGCCAGGAATATAACCCCTCGATTCCCCCTTCCTGATTAAACCCCACAGACTGGAATATAACCCCCCGATTCCCCTTCCTGATTAAGTCCCTGAGCCTGGAATATAACCCCTCGATTCCCCTTCCTGATTAAACCCCTCGGACTGGAAAATAACATTGCGATTCCCCCTTCCTGACTAAACACCTCGGACTAGAATATAACCCCACGATTCCCCTTCCTGATTAAACCCATCGGCCCTGAATATAACCCCTGGATTCCCCTTCCTGTTTAAACCCCTCGGCCAGGAATATAACGCCTCGATTCCCCCTTCCTGATTAAACTGCTCAGCTTGGAATATTAACCCTCGATTCCCCTTCCTGATTAAGCCCCTCGGCCCTGAATATAAGCCCTCGATTCCCCTTCCTGATTAAACCCCTCGGACTGGAATATAACCCCTCGATTCCCCTTCCTGATTAAACCCCAGAGACAGGAATATAACCCCTCGATTCCCCTTCCTGATTAAACCCCACAGACAGGAATATAACCCCTCGATTCCCCTTCCTGAATAAACCCATCAGCCTGGATTTTAATCCCTCGATTCCTCTTCCTGATTAAACCCCTCAGCCTGGAATATAACCCCTCGATTCCCTCTTCCTGATGAAACCCCACAACCTGGAATATAACCACTCGATTCCCCTTCCTGATTAAACCCCTCAGCCTAGAATATAACCCCTCGATTCCCCTTCCTGATTAAACCCATCGGCCTGGAATATAACCCCTCGATTCCCCTTCCTGATTAAATCCATCGGCCTGGAATATAACCCCTCGATTCCCCATTCCTGATTAAACCCATCGGCCTAGAATATAACCCCTCGATTCCCCCTTCCTGATTAAACCCCACAGACTGGAATATAACCCCTCGATTCCCCTTCCTGATTAAACCCCTCAGCCTGGAATATAACCCCTCGATTCCCCTTCCTGATTAAACCCCTCGGACTGGAATATAATATTTCGATTCCCCCTTCCTGACTAAACACCTCGGACTTGAATATAACCCCACGATTCCCCTTCCTGATTAAACCCCTCGGCCCTGAATATAACCCCTGGATTCCCCTTCCTGTTTAAACCCCTCGGCCAGGAATATAACGCCTCGATTCCCCCTTCCTGATTAAACCGCTCAGCTTGGAATATAACCCCTTGATTCCCCCTTCCTGATTAAACCACTCAGCTTGGAATATAACCCCTCGATACCCCTTCCTGATTAAACCCCTCGGCCTGGTATATTACCCCTCGATTCCCCTTCCTGATTAAACCCCTCGGCCCTGAATGTAAGCCCTCGATTCCCCTTCCTGATTAAACCCCTCAGCCTTGAATATACCCCCTCGATTCCCCCTTCCTGGTTTAACCCCTCGGCCCTGAATATAACCCCTCGATTCCCCTTCCTGATTAAACCCCACAGGCAGGAATATAACCCCTCGATTCCCCTTTCCTGATTATACCCCACAGACAGGAATATAACCCCTTGATTCCCCTTCCTGATTAAACCCCTCAGCCTGGAATATAGCCCCTCGATTCCCCTTCCTGATTAAACTGATCAGCCTGGAATATAACCCCTCGATTCCACTTCCTGATTAAACCCCTCGGCCTGGAATATAACCCCTCGATTCCCCCTTCCTGATTAAACCCCTCTGCCAGGAATATAACCCCTCGATTCCCCATTCCTGATTAAACCCTTCGGCCTGGAATATAACCCCTGGATTCCCCTTCCTGATTAAACCACTCGGCCAGGAATATAACCCCTCGATTCCCCTTCCTGATTAAACCCCTCAGCCTGGAATATAACCCCTCGATTCCCCTTCCTGATTAAACCCCTCGCCCTGGAATATAACCCCTCGATTCCCCCTTCCTGATTAAACCCCTCGGCCTGGAATATAACCCCTCGATTCCCCTTCCTGATTAAACCCCTCGGCCTGGAATATAACCCCTCGATTCCCCTTCCTGATTAAATCCATCGGCCTGGAATATAACCCCTCGATTCCCCTTCCTTATTAAACCCCTCGGCCTGGAATATAACCCCTCGATTCCCCTTCCTGATTAAACCCCACAGACTGGAATATAACCACCCGATTCCCCTTCCTGATTAAACCCCTCGGACTGGAATATAACATTTCGATTCCCCCTTCCTGACTAAACACCTCGGACTAGAATATAACCCCACGATTCCCCTTCCTGATTAAACCCCTCGGCCCTGAATATAACCCCTGGATTCCCCTTCCTGTTTAAACCCCTCGGCCAGGAATATAACGCCTCGATTCCCCCTTCCTGATTAAACCGCTCAGCTTGGAATATAAACCCTCGATTCCCCCTTCCTGATTAAACCCATCGGCCTGGAATATAACCCCTCGATTCCCCTTCCTATTAAACCGCTCAGCCTGGAATATAACCCCTCGATTCCCCTTCCTGATTAAACCGCTCAGCCTGGAATATAACCCCTCGATTCCCCTTCCTGATTAAACCCCTCGGCCTGGTATATTACCCCTCGATTCCCCTTCCTGATTAAACCCCTCGGCCCTGAATATAAGCCCTCGATTCCCCTTCCTGATTAAACCCCTCAGCCTTGAATATACCCCCTCGATTCCCCCTTCCTGGTTAAACCCCTCGGCCCTGAATATAACCCCTCAATTCCCCTTCCTGATTAAACCCCACAGGCAGGAATATAACCCCTCGATTCCCCTTTCCTGATTATACCCCACAGACAGGAATATAACCCCTCGATTCCTCTTCCTGATTAAAGCCCTCGGCCTGGAATATAACCCCTCGATTCCCCCTTCCTGATTAAACCCCTCGGCCTGGAATATTAACTTTCGATTCCCCCTTCCTGACTAAACGCCTCGGACTGGAATATAACCCCTGGATTCCCCATTTCTGGTTTAACCCCTCAGCCTGGAATATTACCTTTTGATTCCCCCTTCCTGACTAAATGCCTCGGACTGGAATATAACCCCTCGATTCCCCTTCCTGATTAAACCCCTCAGCCTGGAATATAACCCCTCGATTCCCCCTTCCTGATTAAACCCGTCAGCCTGGAATATAACCCCTCGATTCCCCCTTCCTGATGAAACCCCTCGGCCTGGAATATAACCTTTCGATACCCCCTTCCTGATTAAACCCCTCAGCCTGGAATATAACCCCTCGATTCCACTTCCAGATTAAACCCCTCGGCCTACAATATAGCCCCACGATTCCCCCTTCCTGATTAAACCCCTCGGCCCTTAATATAACCCCTCGATTCCCCCTTCCTGATTAAACCCCTCGGCCTGGAATATAACCCCTCGATTCCCCTTCCTGATTAAACCCCACAGACACGAATATAACCCTTCGATTCCTCCTTCCTGATTAAACCCCTCTGCCAGGAATATAACCCCTCGATTTCCCGTTCCTGATTAAACCCCTCGGCCAGGAATATAACCCCTCGATTCCCCTTCCTGATTAAACCCCTCGGCCCTGAATATAACCCTTGGATTCCCCTTCCTGATTAAACCCCTTGGCCTGGAATATAACCCCTCGATTCCCCCTTCCTGATTAAGCACCTCAGCCTGGAATATAACCCCTCGATTCCCCTTCCTGACTAAACGCCTCGGACTGGAATATAACCCCTCGATTCCCCTTCCTGATTAAACCCCTCGGCCAGGAATATAACCCCTCGATTCCCCCTTCCTGATTAAAACCCTCAGCCGGGAATATAACCCCTCGATTCCCCTACCTGAAGAAACCCCTCAGCCTGAAATATAACCCCTCGATTCCCCTTACTGATTAAACACCTCAGCCTGGAATATAACCCCTCGATTCCCCTTCCTGATTAAACCCCTCAGCCTGGAATATAACCCCTCGATTCCCCCTTCCTGATTAAAACCCTCGGCCGGGAATATAACCCCTCGATTCCCCTTCCTGAAGAAACCCCTCAGCCTGGAATATAACCCCTCGATTCCCCTTCCTGATTAAACCCCTCGGCCTGGTATATTACCCCTCGATTCCCCTTCCTGATTAAGCCCCTCGGCCCTGAATATAAGCCCTCGATTCCCCTTCCTGATTAAACCCCTCGGACTGGAATATAACCCCTCGATTCCCCTTCCTGATTAAACCCCAGAGACAGGAATATAACCCCTCGATTCCCCTTCCTGATTAAACCCCACAGACAGGAATATAACCCCTCGATTCCCCTTCCTGAATAAACCCATCAGCCTGGATTTTAATCCCTCGATTCCTCTTCCTGATTAAACCCCTCAGCCTGGAATATAACCCCTCGATTCCCTCTTCCTGATGAAACCCCACAACCTGGAATATAACCACTCGATTCCCCTTCCTGATTAAACCCCTCAGCCTAGAATATAACCCCTCGATTCCCCTTCCTGATTAAACCCATCGGCCTGGAATATAACCCCTCGATTCCCCTTCCTGATTAAATCCATCGGCCTGGAATATAACCCCTCGATTCCCCATTCCTGATTAAACCCATCGGCCTAGAATATAACCCCTCGATTCCCCCTTCCTGATTAAACCCCACAGACTGGAATATAACCCCTCGATTCCCCTTCCTGATTAAACCCCTCAGCCTGGAATATAACCCCTCGATTCCCCTTCCTGATTAAACCCCTCGGACTGGAATATAATATTTCGATTCCCCCTTCCTGACTAAACACCTCGGACTTGAATATAACCCCACGATTCCCCTTCCTGATTAAACCCCTCGGCCCTGAATATAACCCCTGGATTCCCCTTCCTGTTTAAACCCCTCGGCCAGGAATATAACGCCTCGAATCCCCCTTCCTGATTAAACCGCTCAGCTTGGAATATAACCCCTTGATTCCCCCTTCCTGATTAAACCACTCAGCTTGGAATATAACCCCTCGATTCCCCTTCCTGATTAAACCCCTCGGCCTGGTATATTACCCCTCGATTCCCCTTCCTGATTAAACCCCTCGGCCCTGAATATAAGCCCTCGATTCCCCTTCCTGATTAAACCCCTCAGCCTTGAATATACCCCCTCGATTCCCGCTTCCTGGTTTAACCCGTCGGCCCTGAATATAACCCCTCGATTCCCCTTCCTGATTAAACCCCACAGGCAGGAATATAACCCCTCGATTCCCCTTTCCTGATTATACCCCACAGTCAGGAATATAACCCCTTGATTCCCCTTCCTGATTAAACCCCTCAGCCTGGAATATAGCCCCTCGATTCCCCTTCCTGATTAAACTGATCAGCCTGGAATATAACCCCTCGATTCCACTTCCTGATTAAACCCCTCGGCCTGGAATATAACCCCTCGATTCCCCCTTCCTGATTAAACCCCTCTGCCAGGAATATAACCCCTCGATTCCCCATTCCTGATTAAACCCTTCGGCCTGGAATATAACCCCTGGATTCCCCTTCCTGATTAAACCACTCGGCCTGGAATATAACCCCTCGATTCCCCTTCCTGATTAAACCCCTCAGCCTGGAATATAACCCCTCGATTCCCCTTCCTGATTAAACCCCTCGCCCTGGAATATAACCCCTCGATTCCCCCTTCCTGATTAAACCCCACGGCCTGGAATATAACCCCTCGATTCCCCTTCCTGATTAAATCCATCGGCCTGGAATATAACCCCTCGATTCCCCTTCCTGATTAAACCCCTCGGCCTGGAATATAACCCCTCGATTCCCCTTCCTGATTAAACCCCACAGACTGGAATATAACCACCCGATTCCCCTTCCTGATTAAACCCCTCGGACTGGAATATAACATTTCGATTCCCCCTTCCTGACTAAACACCTCGGACTAGAATATAACCCCACAATTCCCCTTCCTGATTAAACCCCTCGGCCCTGAATATAACCCCTGGATTCCCCTTCCTGTTTAAACCCCTCGGCCAGGAATATAACGCCTCGAGTCCCCCTTCCTGATTAAACCGCTCAGCTTGGAATATAAACCCTCGATTCCCCTTCCTGATTAAACCCATCGGCCTGGAATATAACCCCTCGATTCCCCTTCCTGATTAAACCGCTCAGCCTGGAATATAACCCCTCGATTCCCCTTCCTGATTAAACCGCTCAGCCTGGAATATAACCCCTCGATTCCCCTTCCTGATTAAACCCCTCGGCCTGGTATATTACCCCTCGATTCCCCTTCCTGATTAAACCCCTCGGCCCTGAATATAAGCCCTCGATTCCCCTTCCTGATTAAACCCCTCAGCCTTGAATATACCCCCTCGATTCCCCCTTCCTGGTTAAACCCCTCGGCCCTGAATATAACCCCTCAATTCCCCTTCCTGATTAAACCCCACAGGCAGGAATATAACCCCTCGATTCCCCTTTCCTGATTATACCCCACAGACAGGAATATAACCCCTCGATTCCTCTTCCTGATTAAAGCCCTCGGCCTGGAATATAACCCCTCGATTCCCCCTTCCTGATTAAACCCCTCGGCCTGGAATATTAACTTTCGATTCCCCCTTCCTGACTAAACGCCTCGGACTGGAATATAACCCCTGGATTCCCCATTTCTGGTTTAACCCCTCAGCCTGGAATATTACCTTTTGATTCCCCCTTCCTGACTAAATGCCTCGGACTGGAATATAACCCCTCGATTCCCCTTCCTGATTAAACCCCTCAGCCTGGAATATAACCCCTCGATTCCCCCTTCCTGATGAAACCCCTCGGCCTGGAATATAACCTTTCGATACCCCCTTCCTGATTAAACCCCTCAGCCTGGAATATAACCCCTCGATTCCACTTCCAGATTAAACCCCTCGGCCTACAATATAGCCCCACGATTCCCCCTTCCTGATTAAACCCCTCGGCCCTTAATATAACCCCTCGATTCCCCCTTCCTGATTAAACCCCTCGGCCTGGAATATAACCCCTCGATTCCCCTTCCTGATTAAACCCCACAGACACGAATATAACCCTTCGATTCCTCCTTCCTGATTAAACCCCTCTGCCAGGAATATAACCCCTCGATTTCCCGTTCCTGATTAAACCCCTCGGCCAGGAATATAACCCCTCGATTCCCCTTCCTGATTAAACCCCTCGGCCCTGAATATAACCCTTGGATTCCCCTTCCTGATTAAACCCCTTGGCCTGGAATATAACCCCTCGATTCCCCCTTCCTGATTAAGCACCTCAGCCTGGAATATAACCCCTCGATTCCCCTTCCTGATTAAACCCCTCGGACTGGAATATAGCCTTTCGATTCCCCCTTCCTGACTAAACGCCTCGGACTGGAATATAACCCCTCGATTCCCCTTCCTGATTAAACCCCTCGGCCAGGAATATAACCCCTCGATTCCCCCTTCCTGATTAAAACCCTCAGCCGGGAATATAACCCCTCGATTCCCCTACCTGAAGAAACCCCTCAGCCTGAAATATAACCCCTCGATTCCCCTTACTGATTAAACACCTCAGCCTGGAATATAACCCCTCGATTCCCCTTCCTGATTAAACCCCTCAGCCTGGAATATAACCCCTCGATTCCCCCTTCCTGATTAAAACCCTCGGCCGGGAATATAACCCCTCGATTCCCCTTCCTGAAGAAACCCCTCAGCCTGGAATATAACCCCTCGATTCCCCTTACTGATTAAACCCCTCAGCCTGGAATATAACCCCTCGATTCCCCTTCCTGATTAAACCCCACAGACAGGAATATAACCCCTCGATTCCCCTTCCTGATTAAACCCCTCAGCCTGGAATATAACCCCTCGATTCCCCTTCCTGATTAAACCCCTCAGCCTGGAATATAACCCCTCGATTCCCCTTCCTGATTAAACACCTCGGCCTGGAATATAACCCCTCGATTCCCCTTTCTGATTAAACCCCTCAGCCTGGAATATAACCCCTCGATTCCCCCTTCCCTGATTAAACCCCTCAGCCTGGAATGTAACCCCTCGATTCCCCTTCCTGATTAAACCCCTCAGCCTGGAATATAACCGTTCGATTCCCCTTCCTGATTAAACCCCTCAGCCTGGAATATAAACCCTCGATTCCCCTTCCTGATTAAACCCCTCGGCCAGGAATATAACCCCTCGATTCCCCCTTCATGATTAAACCCCTCAGCCTAGAATATAACCCCTCGATTCCCCTTCCTGATTAAACCCCTCGGCCCTGAATATAACCCCTCGATTCCCCCTTCCTGATTAAAACCCTTGGCCTGGAATATAACCCCTCGATTCCCCCTTCCTGATTATACCCCTCGGCCTGGAATATAACCCCTCGATTCCCTCTTCCTGATGAAACCCCACAACCTGGAATATACCCCCTCGATTCCCCCTTCCTGATTAAACCCCACAGACAGGAATATAGCCCCTCGATTCCCCCTTCCTGATTAAACCCCTCTGCCAGGAATATAACCCCTCGATTCCCCATTCCTGATTAAACCCTTCGGCCTGGAATATAACCCCTGGATTCCCCTTCCTGTTTAAACCCCTCGGCCAGGAATATAACGCCTCGATTCCCCCTTCCTGATTAAACCGCTCAGCTTGGAATATAAACCCTCGATTCCCCTTCCTGATTAAACCCTTCGGCCTGGAATATAACCCCTCGATTCCCCTTCCTGATAAAACCCCTCAGCCTGGAATATAACCCCTCGATTCCCTCTTCCTGATGAAACCCCACAACCTGGAATATGACCCCTCGATTCCCCTTCCTGATTAAACCCCTCGGCCTGGAATATAACCCCTCGATTCCCCTTCCTGATTAAACCCATCGGCCTGGAATATAACCCCTCGATTCCCCATTCCTGATTAAACCCATCGGCCTAGAATATAACCCCTCGATTTCCCCTTCCTGATTAAATGCCACAGACTGGAATATAACCCCTCGATTCCCCTTCCTGATTAAACCCCTCAGCCTGGAATATAACCCCTCGATTCCCCTTCCTGATTAAACCCCTCGGACTGGAATATAACATTTCGATTCCCCCTTCCTGACTAAACACCTCGGAATAGAATATAATACCACGATTCCCCTTCCTGATTAAACCCCTCGGCCCTGAATATAACCCCTGGATTCCCCTTCCTGTTTAAACCCCTCGGCCAGGAATATAACGCCTCGATTCCCCCTTCCTGATTAAACCGCTCAGCTTGGAATATAACCCCTCGATTCCCCCTTCCTGATTAAACCGCTCAGCTTGGAATATATCGCCTCGATTCCCCCTTCCTGATTAAACCCATCGGCCTGGAATATGACCTCTCGATTCCCCCTTCCTGATTAAACCCCTCGGCCTGGAATATAACCCCTCGATTCCCCTTCCTGATTAAACCCCTCAGCCTGGAATATAACCCCTCGATTCCCCTTCCTGATTAAACCCCTCAGCCTGGAATATAACCCCTCGATTCCCCTTCCTGATTAAATCGCTCAGCCTGGAATATAACCCCTCGATTTCCCTTCCTGATTAAACCCCTCGGCCTGGTATATTACCCCTCGATTCCCCTTCCTGATTAAACCCCTCGGCCCTGAATATAAGCCCTCGATTCCCCTTCCTGATTAAACCCCTCAGCCTTGAATATACCCCCTCGATTCCCCCTTCCTGGTTTAACCCCTCGGCCCTGAATATAACCCCTCGATTCCCCTTCCTGATTAAACCCCACAGGCAGGAATATAACCCCTCGATTCCCCTTTCCTGATTATACCCCACAGACAGGAATATAACCCCTTGATTCCCCTTCCTGATTAAACCCCTCAGCCTGGAATATAGCCCCTCGATTCCCCTTCCTGATTAAACTGATCAGCCTGGAATATAACCCCTCGATTCCACTTCCTGATTAAACCCCTCGGCCTGGAATATAACCCCTCGATTCCCCCTTCCTGATTAAACCGCACAGACAGGAATATAACCCCTCGATTCCCCTTCCTGATTAAACTGATCAGCCTGGAATATAACCCCTCGATTCCACTTCCTGATTAAACCCCACAGACAGGAATATAGCCCCTCGATTCCCCCTTCCTGATTAAACCCCTCTGCCAGGAATATAACCCCTCGATTCCCCATTCCTGATTAAACCCATCGGCCTGGAATATAACCCCTCGATTCCCCTTCCTGATTAAACACCTCGGCCCTGAATATAACCCCTGGATTCCCCTTCCTGATTAAACCACTCGGCCTGGAATATAACCCCTCGATTCCCCTTCCTGATTAAACCCCTCAGCCTGGAATATAACCCCTCGATTCCCCTTCCTGATTAAACCCCTCGCCCTGGAATATAACCCCTCGATTCCCCATTCCTGTTTAAACCCCTCGGCCTGGAATATAACCCCTCGATTCCCCTTCCTGATTAAACCCCTCGGCCTGGAATATAACCCCTCGATTCCCCTTCCTGATTAAATCCATCGGCCTGGAATATAACCCCTCGATTCCCCATTCCTGATTAAACCCATCGGCCTGGAATATAACCCCTCGATTCCCCCTTCCTGATTAAACCCCACAGACTGGAATATAACCCCCCGATTCCCCTTCCTGATTCAGTCCCTGAGCCTGGAATATAACCCCTCGATTCCCCTTCCTGATTAAATCCATCGGCCTGGAATATAACCCCTCGATTCCCCATTCCTGATTAAACCCATCGGCCTGGAATATAACCCCTCGATTCCCCCTTCCTGATTAAACCCCACAGACTGGAATATAACCCCCCGATTCCCCTTCCTGATTCAGTCCCTGAGCCTGGAATATAACCCCTCGATTCCCCTTTCTGATTAAACCCCTCGGACTGGAATATAACATTTCGATTCCCCCTTCCTGACTAAACACCTCGGACTAAAATATAACCCCACGATTCCCCTTCCTGATTAAACCCCTCGGCCCTGAATATAACCCCTGGATTCCCCTTCCTGTTTAAACCCCTCGGCCAGGAATATAACGCCTCGATTCCCCCTTCCTGATTAAACCGCTCAGCTTGGAATATAACCCCTCGATTCCCCTTGCTGATTTAACCCATCGGCCTGGAATATAACCCCTCGATTCCCCTTCCTGATTAAACCGCTCAGCCTGGAATATAACCCCTCGATTCCCCTTCCTGATTAAACTGCTCAGCCTGGAATATAACCCCTCAATTCCCCTTCCTGATTAAACCCCTCGGCATGGTATATTACCCCTCGATTCCCCTTCCTGATTAAACCCCTCGGCCCTGAATATAAGCCCTCGATTCCCCTTCCTGATTAAACCCCTCAGACTGGAATATAACCCCTCGATTCCCCTTCCTGATTAAACCCCAGAGACAGGAATATAACCCCTCGATTCCCCTTCCTGATTAAACCCCACAGACAGGAATATAACCCCTCGATTCCCCTTCCTGAATAAACCCATCAGCCTGGATTTTAATCCCTCGATTCCTCTTCCTGATTAAACCCCTCAGCCTGGAATATAACCCCTCGATTCCCTCTTCCTGATGAAACCCCACAACCTGGAATATAACCCCTCGATTCCCCTTCCTGATTAAACCCCTCAGCCTAGAATATAACCCCTCGATTCCCCTTCCTGATTAAACCCCTCGGCCTGGAATATAACCCCTCGATTCCCCCTTCCTGATTAAACCCCACAGACAGGAATATAACCCCTCGATTCCCCTTCCTGATTAAACACCTCGGCCCTGAATATAACCCCTGGATTCCCCTTCCTGATTAAACCACTCGGCCTGGAATATAACCCCTCGATTCCACTTCCTGATTAAACCCCTCAGCCTGGAATATAGCCCCTCGATTCCCCTTCCTGATTAAACTGATCAGCCTGGAATATAACCCCTCGATTCCCCTTCCTGATTAAACCCCTCGGCCTGGAATATAACCCCTCGATTCCCCCTTCCTGATTAAACCCCTCTGCCAGGAATATAACCCCTCGATTCCCCATTCCTGATTAAACCCTTCGGCCTGGAATATAACCCCTCGATTCCCCTTCCTGATTAAATCCATCGGCCTGGAATATAACCCCTCGATTCCCCATTCCTGATTAAACCCATCGGCCTGGAATATAACCCCTCGATTCCCCCTTCCTGATTAAACCCCACAGACTGGAATATAACCCCCCGATTCCCCTTCCTGATTCAGTCCCTGAGCCTGGAATATAACCCCTCGATTCCCCTTTCTGATTAAACCCCTCGGACTGGAATATAACATTTCGATTCCCCCTTCCTGACTAAACACCTCGGACTAGAATATAACCCCACGATTCCCCTTCCTGATTAAACCCCTCAGCCCTGAATATAACCCCTGGATTCCCCTTCCTGTTTAAACCCCTCGGCCAGGAATATAACGCCTCGATTCCCCCTTCCTGATTAAACCGCTCAGCTTGGAATATAAACCCTCGATTCCCCTTCCTGATTAAACCCATCGGCCTGGAATATAACCCCTCGATTCCCCTTCCTGATTAAACCGCTCAGCCTGGAATATAACCCCTCGATTCCCCTTCCTGATTAAACTGCTCAGCCTGGAATATAACCCCTCGATTCCCCTTCCTGATTAAACCCCTCGGCATGGTATATTACCCCTCGATTCCCCTTCCTGATTAAACCCCTCGGCCCTGAATATAAGCCCTCGATTCCCCTTCCTGATTAAACCCCTCAGACTGGAATATAACCCCTCGATTCCCCTTCCTGATTAAACCCCAGAGACAGGAATATAACCCCTCGATTCCCCTTCCTGATTAAACCCCACAGACAGGAATATAACCCCTCGATTCCCCTTCCTGAATAAACCCATCAGCCTGGATTTTAATCCCTCGATTCCTCTTCCTGATTAAACCCCTCAGCCTGGAATATAACCCCTCGATTCCCTCTTCCTGATGAAACCCCACAACCTGGAATATAACCCCTCGATTCCCCTTCCTGATTAAACCCCTCAGCCTAGAATATAACCCCTCGATTCCCCTTCCTGATTAAACCCCTCGGCCTGGAATATAACCCCTCGATTCCCCCTTCCTGATTAAACCCCACAGACAGGAATATAACCCCTCGATTCCCCTTCCTGATTAAATACCTCGGCCCTGAATATAACCCCTGGATTCCCCTTCCTGATTAAACCCCTCGCCCTGGAATATAACCCCTCGATTCCCCATTCCTGATTTATCCCCTCGGCCTGGAATATAACCCCTCGATTCCCCTTCCTGATTAAACCCCTCGGCCTGGAATATAACCCCTCGATTCCCCTTCCTGATTAAATCCATCGGCCTGGAATATAACCCCTCGATTCCCCATTCCTGATTAAACCCATCGGCCTGGAATATAACCCCTCGATTCCCCCTTCCTGATTAAACCCCACAGACTGGAATATAACCCCCCGATTCCCCTTCCTGATTCAGTCCCTGAGCCTGGAATATAACCCCTCGATTCCCCTTTCTGATTAAACCCCTCGGACTGGAATATAACATTTCGATTCCCCCTTCCTGACTAAACACCTCGGACTAGAATATACCCCACGATTCCCCTTCCTGATTAAACCCCTCGGCCCTGAATATAACCCCTGGATTCCCCTTCCTGTTTAAACCCCTCGGCCAGGAATATAACGCCTCGATTCCCCCTTCCTGATTAAACCGCTCAGCTTGGAATATAACCCCTCGATTCCCCTTCCTGATTAAACCGCTCAGCCTGGAATATAACCCCTCGATTCCCCTTCCTGATTAAACCCCTCGGCCTGGTATATTACCCCTCGATTCCCCTTCCTGATTAAACCCCACAGGCAGGAATATAACCCCTCGATTCCCCTTTCCTGATTATACCCCACAGACAGGAATATAACCCCTTGATTCCCCTTCCTGATTAAACCCCTCAGCCTGGAATATAGCCCCTCGATTCCCCTTCCTGATTAAACTGATCAGCCTGGAATATAACCCCTCGATTCCACTTCCTGATTAAACCCCTCGGCCTGGAATATAACCCCTCGATTCCCCCTTCCTGATTAAACCCCACAGACAGGAATATAGCCCCTCGATTCCCCCTTCCTGATTAAACCCCTCTGCCAGGAATATAACCCCTCGATTCCCCATTCCTGATTAAACCCTTCGGCCTGGAATATAACCCGTGGATTCCCCTTCCTGATTAAACCACTCGGCCTGGAATATAACCCCTCGATTCCCCTTCCTGATTAAACCCCTCAGCCTGGAATATAACCCCTCGATTCCCCTTCCTGTTTAAACCCCTCGGCCAGGAATATAACGCCTCGATTCCCCCTTCCTGATTAAACCGCTCAGCTTGGAATATAAACCCTCGATTCCCCTTCCTGATTAAACCCTTCGGCCTGGAATATAACCCCTGGATTCCCCTTCCTGATTAAACCACTCGGCCTGGAATATAACCCCTCGATCCCCCTTCCTGATTAAACCCCTCAGCCTGGAATATAACCCCTCGATTCCCCTTCCTGATTAAACCCCTCGCCCTGGAATATAACCCCTCGATTCCCCCTTCCTGATTAAACCCCTCGGCCTGGAATATAACCCCTCGATTCCCCTTCCTGATTAAACCCCTCGGCCTGGAATATAACCCCTCGATTCCCCTTCCTGATTAAATCCATCGGCCTGGAATATAACCCCTCGATTCCCCTTCCTGATTAAACCCCTCGGCCTGGAATATAACCCCTCGATTCCCCTTCCTGATTAAACCCCACAGACTGGAATATAACCACCCGATTCCTCTTCCTGATTAAACCCCTCGGACTGGAATATAACATTACGATTCCCCCTTCCTGACTAAACACCTCGGACTAGAATATAACCCGACGATTCCCCTTCCTGATTAAACCCCTCGGCCCTGAATATAACCCCTGGATTCCCCTTCCTGTTTAAACCCCTCGGCCAGGAATATAACGCCTCGATTCCCCCTTCCTGATTAAACCGCTCAGCTTGGAATATAAACCCTCGATTCCCCTTCCTGATTAAACCCATCGGCCTGGAATATAACCCCTCGATTCCCCTTTCCTGATTATACCCCACAGACAGGAATATAACCCCTTGATTCCCCTTCCTGATTAAACCCCTCAGCCTGGAATATAGCCCCTCGATTCCCCTTCCTGATTAAACTGATCAGCCTGGAATATAACCCCTCGATTCCACTTCCTGATTAAACCCCTCGGCCTGGACTATAACCCCTCGATTCCCCCTTCCTGATTAAACCCCACAGACAGGAATATAGCCCCTCGATTCCCCCTTCCTGATTAAACCCCTCTGCCAGGAATATAACCCCTCGATTCCCCATTCCTGATTAAACCCTTCGGCCTGGAATATAACCCGTGGATTCCCCTTCCTGATTAAACCACTCGGCCTGGAATATAACCCCTCGATTCCCCTTCCTGATTAAACCCCTCAGCCTGGAATATAACCCCTCGATTCCCCTTCCTGTTTAAACCCCTCGGCCAGGAATATAACGCCTCGATTCCCCCTTCCTGATTAAACCGCTCAGCTTGGAATATAAACCCTCGATTCCCCTTCCTGATTAAACCCTTCGGCCTGGAATATAACCCCTGGATTCCCCTTCCTGATTAAACCACTCGGCCTGGAATATAACCCCTCGATCCCCCTTCCTGATTAAACCCCTCAGCCTGGAATATAACCCCTCGATTCCCCTTCCTGATTAAACCCCTCGCCCTGGAATATAACCCCTCGATTCCCCCTTCCTGATTAAACCCCTCGGCCTGGAATATAACCCCTCGATTCCCCTTCCTGATTAAACCCCTCGGCCTGGAATATAACCCCTCGATTCCCCTTCCTGATTAAATCCATCGGCCTGGAATATAACCCCTCGATTCCCCTTCCTGATTAAACCCCTCGGCCTGGAATATAACCCCTCGATTCCCCTTCCTGATTAAACCCCACAGACTGGAATATAACCACCCGATTCCTCTTCCTGATTAAACCCCTCGGACTGGAATATAACATTACGATTCCCCCTTCCTGACTAAACACCTCGGACTAGAATATAACCCGACGATTCCCCTTCCTGATTAAACCCCTCGGCCCTGAATATAACCCCTGGATTCCCCTTCCTGTTTAAACCCCTCGGCCAGGAATATAACGCCTCGATTCCCCCTTCCTGATTAAACCGCTCAGCTTGGAATATAAACCCTCGATTCCCCTTCCTGATTAAACCCATCGGCCTGGAATATAACCCCTCGATTCCCCTTCCTGATTAAACCGCTCAGCCTGGAATATAACCCCTCGATTCCCCTTCCTGATTAAACCGCTCAGCCTGGAATATAACCCCTCGATTCCCCTTCCTGATTAAACCCCTCGGCCTGGTATATTACCCCTCGATTCCCCTTCCTGATTAAACCCCTCGGCCCTGAATATAAGCCCTCGATTCCCCTTCCTGATTAAACCCCTCTGCCTTGAATATACCCCCTCGATTCCCCCTTCCTGGTTAAACCCCTCGGCCCTGAATATAACCCCTCAATTCCCCTTCCTGATTAAAGCCCACAGGCAGGAATATAACCCCTCGATTCCCCTTTCCTGATTATACCCCACAGAAAGGAATATAACCCCTCGATTCCTCTTCCTGATTAAAGCCCTCGGCCTGGAATATAACCCCTCGATTCCCCCTTCCTGATTAAACCCCTCGGCTTGGAATATAACGCCTCGATTCCCCCTTCCTGATTAAACCGCTCAGCTTGGAATATAAACCCTCGATTCCCCTTCCTGATTAAACCCATCGGCCTGGAATATAACCCCTCGATTCCCCTTCCTGATTAAACCGCTCAGCCTGGAATATAACCCCTCGATTCCCCTTCCTGATTAAACCGCTCAGCCTGGAATATAACCCCTCGATTCCCCTTCCTGATTAAACCCCTCGGCCTGGTATATTACCCCTCGATTCCCCTTCCTGATTAAACCCCTCGGCCCTGAAT
The DNA here is from genome assembly GCF_047496795.1 of Chiloscyllium punctatum. Classification (NCBI taxonomy): domain Eukaryota; kingdom Metazoa; phylum Chordata; class Chondrichthyes; order Orectolobiformes; family Hemiscylliidae; genus Chiloscyllium; species Chiloscyllium punctatum. The sequence continues at coordinate 1,707,217 of NW_027309801.1, read as the reverse complement.
ATAAGCCCTCGATTCCCCTTCCTGATTAAACCCCTCTGCCTTGAATATACCCCCTCGATTCCCCCTTCCTGGTTAAACCCCTCGGCCCTGAATATAACCCCTCAATTCCCCTTCCTGATTAAAGCCCACAGGCAGGAATATAACCCCTCGATTCCCCTTTCCTGATTATACCCCACAGACACGAATATAACCCCTCGATTCCCCTTTCTGATTAAACCCCTCGGACTGGAATATAACATTTCGATTCCCCCTTCCTGACTAAACACCTCGGACTAGAATATAACCCCACGATTCCCCTTCCTGATTAAACCCCTCGGCCCTGAATATAACCCCTGGATTCCCCTTCCTGTTTAAACCCCTCGGCCAGGAATATAACGCCTCGATTCCCCCTTCCTGATTAAACCGCTCAGCTTGGAATATAAACCCTCGATTCCCCTTCATGATTAAACCCATCGGCCTGGAATATAACCCCTCGATTCCCCTTCCTGATTAAACCGCTCAGCCTGGAATATAACCCCTCGATTCTCCTTCCTGATTAAACCGCTCAGCCTGGAATATAACCCCTCGATTCCCCTTCCTGATTAAACCCCTCGGCCTGGTATATTACCCCTCGATTCCCCTTCCTGATTAAGCCCCTCGGCCCTGAATATAAGCCCTCGATTCCCCTTCCTGATTAAACCCCTCGGACTGGAATATAACCCCTCGATTCCCCTTCCTGATTAAACCCCAGAGACCGGAATATAACCCCTCGATTCCCCTTCCTGATTAAACCCCACAGACAGGAATATAACCCCTCGATTCCGCTTCCTGAATAAACCCATCAGCCTGGATTTTAATCCCTCGATTCCTCTTCCTGATTAAACCCCTCAGCCTGGAATATAACCCCTCGATTCCCTCTTCCTGATGAAACCCCACAACCTGGAATATAACCACTCGATTCCCCTTCCTGATTAAACCCCTCAGCCTAGAATATAACCCCTCGATTCCCCTTCCTGATTAAACCCATCGGCCTGGAATATAACCCCTCGATTCCCCTTCCTGATTAAATCCATCGGCCTGGAATATAACCCCTCGATTCCCCATTCCTGATTAAACCCATCGGCCTAGAATATAACCCCTCGATTCCCCCTTCCTGATTAAACCCCACAGACTGGAATATAACCCCTCGATTCCCCTTCCTGATTAAACCCCTCAGCCTGGAATATAACCCCTCGATTCCCCTTCCTGATTAAACCCCTCGGACTGGAATATAATATTTCGATTCCCCCTTCCTGACTAAACACCTCGGACTTGAATATAACCCCACGATTCCCCTTCCTGATTAAACCCCTCGGCCCTGAATATAACCCCTGGATTCCCCTTCCTGTTTAAACCCCTCGGCCAGGAATATAACGCCTCGATTCCCCCTTCCTGATTAAACCGCTCAGCTTGGAATATAACCCCTTGATTCCCCCTTCCTGATTAAACCACTCAGCTTGGAATATAACCCCTCGATTCCCCTTCCTGATTAAACCCCTCGGCCTGGTATATTACCCCTCGATTCCCCTTCCTGATTAAACCCCTCGGCCCTGAATATAAGCCCTCGATTCCCCTTCCTGATTAAACCCCTCAGCCTTGAATATAACCCCTCGATTCCCCATTCCTGATTAAACCCCTCGGCCTGGAATATAACCCCTCGATTCCCCTTCCTGATTAAACCCCTCGGCCTGGAATATAACCCCTCGATTCCCCTTCCTGATTAAATCCATCGGCCTGGAATATAACCCCTCGATTCCCCATTCCTGATTAAACCCATCGGCCTGGAATATAACCCCTCGATTCCCCCTTCCTGATTAAACCCCACAGACTGGAATATAACCCCCCGATTCCCCTTCCTGATTCAGTCCCTGAGCCTGGAATATAACCCCTCGATTCCCCTTTCTGATTAAACCCCTCGGACTGGAATATAACATTTCGATTCCCCCTTCCTGACTAAACACCTCGGACTAGAATATAACCCCACGATTCCCCTTCCTGATTAAACCCCTCAGCCCTGAATATAACCCCTGGATTCCCCTTCCTGTTTAAACCCCTCGGCCAGGAATATAACGCCTCGATTCCCCCTTCCTGATTAAACCGCTCAGCTTGGAATATAAACCCTCGATTCCCCTTCCTGATTAAACCCATCGGCCAGGAATATAACGCCTCGAGTCCCCCTTCCTGATTAAACCGCTCAGCTTGGAATATAAACCCTCGATTCCCCTTCCTGATTAAACCCATCGGCCTGGAATATAACCCCTCGATTCCCCTTCCTGATTAAACCGCTCAGCCTGGAATATAACCCCTCGATTCCCCTTCCTGATTAAACCGCTCAGCCTGGAATATAACCCCTCGATTCCCCTTCCTGATTAAACCCCTCGACCTGGTATATTACCCCTCGATTCCCCTTCCTGATTAAACCCCTCGGCCCTGAATATAAGCCCTCGATTCCCCTTCCTGATTAAACCCCTCAGCCTTGAATATACCCCCTCGATTCCCCCTTCCTGGTTAAATCCCTCGGCCCTGAATATAACCCCTCAATTCCCCTTCCTGATTAAAGCCCACAGGCAGGAATATAACCCCTCGATTCCCCTTTCCTGATTATACCCCACAGACAGGAATATAACCCCTCGATTCCTCTTCCTGATTAAAGCCCTCGGCCTGGAATATAACCCCTCGATTCCCCCTTCCTGATTAAACCCCTCGGCCTGGAATATTAACTTTCGATTCCCCCTTCCTGACTAAACGCCTCGGACTGGAATATAACCCCTGGATTCCCCATTTCTGGTTTAACCCCTCAGCCTGGAATATTACCTTTTGATTCCCCCTTCCTGACTAAATGCCTCGGACTGGAATATAACCCCTCGATTCCCCTTCCTGATTAAACCCCTCAGCCTGGAATATAACCCCTCGATTCCCCCTTCCTGATTAAACCCCTCAGCCTGGAATATAACCCCTCGATTCCCCCTTCCTGATGAAACCCCTCGGCCTGGAATATAACCTTTCGATACCCCCTTCCTGATTAAACCCCTCAGCCTGGAATATAACCCCTCGATTCCACTTCCAGATTAAACCCCTCGGCCTACAATATAGCCCCACGATTCCCCCTTCCTGATTAAACCCCTCGGCCCTTAATATAACCCCTCGATTCCCCCTTCCTGATTAAACCCCTCGGCCTGGAATATAACCCCTCGATTCCCCTTCCTGATTAAACCCCACAGACACGAATATAACCCTTCGATTCCTCCTTCCTGATTAAACCCCTCTGCCAGGAATATAACCCCTCGATTTCCCGTTCCTGATTAAACCCCTCGGCCAGGAATATAACCCCTCGATTCCCCTTCCTGATTAAACCCCTCGGCCCTGAATATAACCCTTGGATTCCCCTTCCTGATTAAACCCCTTGGCCTGGAATATAACCCCTCGATTCCCCCTTCCTGATTAAGCACCTCAGCCTGGAATATAACCCCTCGATTCCCCTTCCTGATTAAACCCCTCGGACTGGAATATAGCCTTACGATTCCCCCTTCCTGACTAAACGCCTCGGACTGGAATATAACCCCTCGATTCCCCTTCCTGATTAAAACCCTCGTCCGGGAATATAACCCCTCGATTCCCCTACCTGAAGAAACCCCTCAGCCTGAAATATAACCCCTCGATTCCCCTTACTGATTAAACCCCTCAGCCTGGAATATAACCCCTCGATTCCCCTTCCTGATTAAACCCCTCAGCCTGGAATATAACCCCTCGATTCCCCCTTCCTGATTAAAACCCTCGGCCGGGAATATAACCCCTCGATTCCCCCTTCCTGATTAAGCACCTCAGCCTGGAATATAACCCCTCGATTCCCCTTCCTGATTAAACCCCTCGGACTGGAATATAGCCTTACGATTCCCCCTTCCTGACTAAACGCCTCGGACTGGAATATAACCCCTCGATTCCCCTTCCTGATTAAAACCCTCGTCCGGGAATATAACCCCTCGATTCCCCTACCTGAAGAAACCCCTCAGCCTGAAATATAACCCCTCGATTCCCCTTACTGATTAAACCCCTCAGCCTGGAATATAACCCCTCGATTCCTCTTCCTGATTAAACCCCTCAGCCTGGAATATAACCCCTCGATTCCCTCTTCCTGATGAAACCCCACAACCTGGAATATAACCCCTCGATTCCCCTTCCTGATTAAACCCCTCAGCCTAGAATATAACCCCTCGATTCCCCTTCCTGATTAAACCCCTCGGCCTGGAATATAACCCCTCGATTCCCCCTTCCTGATTAAACCCCACAGACAGGAATATAACCCCTCGATTCCCCTTCCTGATTAAATACCTCGGCCCTGAATATAACCCCTGGATTCCCCTTCCTGATTAAACCACTCGGCCTGGAATATAACCCCTCGATTCCCCTTCCTGATTAAACCCCTCAGCCTGGAATATAACCCCTCGATTCCCCTTCCTGATTAAACCCCTCGCCCTGGAATATAACCCCTCGATTCCCCATTCCTGATTTATCCCCTCGGCCTGGAATATAACCCCTCGATTCCCCTTCCTGATTAAACCCCTCGGCCTGGAATATAACCCCTCGATTCCCCTTCCTGATTAAATCCATCGGCCTGGAATATAACCCCTCGATTCCCCATTCCTGATTAAACCCATCGGCCTGGAATATAACCCCTCGATTCCCCCTTCCTGATTAAACCCCACAGACTGGAATATAACCCCCCGATTCCCCTTCCTGATTCAGTCCCTGAGCCTGGAATATAACCCCTCGATTCCCCTTTCTGATTAAACCCCTCGGACTGGAATATAACATTTCGATTCCCCCTTCCTGACTAAACACCTCGGACTAGAATATACCCCACGATTCCCCTTCCTGATTAAACCCCTCGGCCCTGAATATAACCCCTGGATTCCCCTTCCTGTTTAAACCCCTCGGCCAGGAATATAACGCCTCGATTCCCCCTTCCTGATTAAACCGCTCAGCTTGGAATATAACCCCTCGATTCCCCTTCCTGATTAAACCGCTCAGCCTGGAATATAACCCCTCGATTCCCCTTCCTGATTAAACCCCTCGGCCTGGTATATTACCCCTCGATTCCCCTTCCTGATTAAACCCCACAGGCAGGAATATAACCCCTCGATTCCCCTTTCCTGATTATACCCCACAGACAGGAATATAACCCCTTGATTCCCCTTCCTGATTAAACCCCTCAGCCTGGAATATAGCCGCTCGATTCCCCTTCCTGATTAAACTGATCAGCCTGGAATATAACCCCTCGATTCCACTTCCTGATTAAACCCCTCGGCCTGGAATATAACCCCTCGATTCCCCTTCCTGATTAAACCCCTCGGCCTGGAATATAACCCCTCGATTCCCCTTCCTGATTAAATCCATCGGCCTGGAATATAACCCCTCGATTCCCCTTCCTGATTAAACCCCTCGGCCTGGAATATAACCCCTCGATTCCCCTTCCTGATTAAACCCCACAGACTGGAATATAACCACCCGATTCCTCTTCCTGATTAAACCCCTCGGACTGGAATATAACATTTCGATTCCCCCTTCCTGACTAAACACCTCGGACTAGAATATAACCCGACGATTCCCCTTCCTGATTAAACCCCTCGGCCCTGAATATAACCCCTGGATTCCCCTTCCTGTTTAAACCCCTCGGCCAGGAATATAACGCCTCGATTCCCCCTTCCTGATTAAACCGCTCAGCTTGGAATATAAACCCTCGATTCCCCTTCCTGATTAAACCCATCGGCCTGGAATATAACCCCTCGATTCCCCTTCCTGATTAAACCGCTCAGCCTGGAATATAACCCCTCGATTCCCCTTCCTGATTAAACCGCTCAGCCTGGAATATAACCCCTCGATTCCCCTTCCTGATTAAACCCCTCGGCCTGGTATATTACCCCTCGATTCCCCTTCCTGATTAAACCCCTCGGCCCTGAATATAAGCCCTCGATTCCCCTTCCTGATTAAACCCCTCTGCCTTGAATATACCCCCTCGATTCCCCCTTCCTGGTTAAACCCCTCGGCCCTGAATATAACCCCTCAATTCCCCTTCCTGATTAAAGCCCACAGGCAGGAATATAACCCCTCGATTCCCCTTTCCTGATTATACCCCACAGACAGGAATATAACCCCTCGATTCCTCTTCCTGATTAAAGCCCTCGGCCTGGAATATAACCCCTCGATTCCCCCTTCCTGATTAAACCCCTCGGCTTGGAATATTAACTTTCGATTCCCCCTTCCTGACTAAACGCCTCGGACTGGAATATAACCCCTGGATTCCCCATTTCTGGTTTAACCCCTCAGCCTGGAATATTACCTTTTGATTCCCCCTTCCTGACTAAATGCCTCGGACTGGAATATAACCCCTCGATTCCCCTTCCTGATTAAACCCCTCAGCCTGGAATATAACCCCTCGATTCCCCCTTCCTGATTAAACCCCTCAGCCTGGAATATAACCCCTCGATTCCCCCTTCCTGATGAAACCCCTCGGCCTGGAATATAACCTTTCGATACCCCTTCCTAATTAAACCCCTCGGCCCTTAATATAACCCCTCGATTCCCCCTTCCTGATTAAACCCCTCGGCCTGGAATATAACCCCTCGATTCCCCTTCCTGATTAAACGCCACAGACACGAATATAACCCCTCGATTCCTCCTTCCTGATTAAACCCCTCTGCCAGGAATATAACCCCTCGATTTCCCGTTCCTGATTAAACCCCTCGGCCAGGAATATAACCCCTCGATTCCCCTTCCTGATTAAACCCCTCGGCCCTGAATATAACCCTTGGATTCCCTTTCCTGATTAAACCCCTTGGCCTGGAATATAACCCCTCGATTCCCCCTTCCTGATTAAGCACCTCAGCCTGGAATATAACCCCTTGATTCCCCTTCCTGATTAAACCCCTCGGACTGGAATATAGCCTTTCGATTCCCCCTTCCTGACTAAACGCCTCGGACTGGAATATAACCCCTCGATTCCCCTTCCTGATTAAACCCCTCGGCCTGGAATATAACCCCTCGATTCCCCTTCCTGATTAAACCCCTCGGCCCTGAATATAACCCCTCAATTCCCCTTCCTGATTAAAGCCCACAGGCAGGAATATAACCCCTCGATTCCCCTTTCCTGATTATACCCCACAGACAGGAATATAACCCCTCGATTCCTCTTCCTGATTAAAGCCCTCGGCCTGGAATATAACCCCTCGATTCCCCCTTCCTGATTAAACCCCTCGGCTTGGAATATTAACTTTCGATTCCCCCTTCCTGACTAAACGCCTCGGACTGGAATATAACCCCTGGATTCCCCATTTCTGGTTTAACCCCTCAGCCTGGAATATTACCTTTTGATTCCCCCTTCCTGACTAAATGCCTCGGACTGGAATATAACCCCTCGATTCCCCTTCCTGATTAAACCCCTCAGCCTGGAATATAACCCCTCGATTCCCCCTTCCTGATTAAACCCCTCAGCCTGGAATATAACCCCTCGATTCCCCCTTCCTGATGAAACCCCTCGGCCTGGAATATAACCTTTCGATACCCCCTTCCTGATTAAACCCCTCAGCCTGGAATATAACCCCTCGATTCCACTTCCAGATTAAACCCCTCGGCCTACAATATAGCCCCACGATTCCCCCTTCCTGATTAAACCCCTCGGCCCTTAATATAACCCCTCGATTCCCCCTTCCTGATTAAACCCCTCGGCCTGGAATATAACCCCTCGATTCCCCTTCCTGATTAAACCCCACAGACACGAATATAACCCTTCGATTCCTCCTTCCTGATTAAACCCCTCTGCCAGGAATATAACCCCTCGATTTCCCGTTCCTGATTAAACCCCTCGGCCAGGAATATAACCCCTCGATTCCCCTTCCTGATTAAACCCCTCGGCCCTGAATATAACCCTTGGATTCCCCTTCCTGATTAAACCCCTTGGCCTGGAATATAACCCCTCGATTCCCCCTTCCTGATTAAGCACCTCAGCCTGGAATATAACCCCTCGATTCCCCTTCCTGATTAAACCCCTCGGACTGGAATATAGCCTTACGATTCCCCCTTCCTGACTAAACGCCTCGGACTGGAATATAACCCCTCGATTCCCCTTCCTGATTAAAACCCTCGTCCGGGAATATAACCCCTCGATTCCCCTACCTGAAGAAACCCCTCAGCCTGAAATATAACCCCTCGATTCCCCTTACTGATTAAACCCCTCAGCCTGGAATATAACCCCTCGATTCCCCTTCCTGATTAAACCCCTCAGCCTGGAATATAACCCCTCGATTCCCCCTTCCTGATTAAAACCCTCGGCCGGGAATATAACCCCTCGATTCCCCTTCCTGAAGAAACCCCTCAGCCTGGAATATAACCCCTCGATTCCCCTGACTGATTAAACCCCTCAGCCTGGAATATAACCCCTCGATTCCCCTTCCTGATTAAACCCCACAGACAGGAATATAACCCCTCGATTCCCCTTCCTGATTAAACCCCTCAGCCTGGAATATAACCCCTCGATTCCCCTTCCTGATTAAACCCCACAGACAGGAGTATAACCCCTCGATTCCCCCTTCCTGATTAAACTCCTCGGCCAGGAATATAACCCCTCGATTCCCCTTCCTGATTAAACCCCTCGGCCTGGAATATAACCCCTCGATTCCCCTTCCTGATTAAACCCCACAGACAGGAATATAACCCCTCGATTCCCCTTCCTGATTAAACCCCACAGGCAGGAATATAACCCCTCGATTCCCCTTCCTGATTAAACCCCTCAGCCTGGAATATAACCCCTCGATTCCCCTTCCTGATTAAACCCCACAGACAGGAATATAACCCCTCGATTCCCCCTTCCTGATTAAACCCCTCAGCCTGGAATATAACCCCTCGATTCCCCTTCCTGATTAAACACCTCGGCCTGGAATATAACCCCTCGATTCCCCTTCCTGATTAAACCCCTCAGCCTGGAATATAACCGTTCGATTCCCCTTCCTGATTAAACCCCTCAGCCTGGAATATAAACCCTCGATTCCCCTTCCTGATTAAACCCCTCGGCCAGGAATATAACCCCTCGATTCCCCCTTCATGATTAAACCCCTCAGCCTGGAATATAACCCCTCGATTCCCCTTCCTGATTAAACCCCTCGGCCCTGAATATAACCCCTCGATTCCCCCTTCCTGATTAAAACCCTTGGCCTGGAATATAACCCCTCGATTCCCCCTTCCTGATTATACCCCTCGGCCTGGAATATAACCCCTCGATTCGCTCTTCCTGATGAAACCCCACAACCTGGAATATAACCCCCCGATTCCCCTTTCCTGATTAAACACCTCAGCCTGGAATATAACCCCTCGATTCCCCCTTCCTGATTAAACCCTTCGGCCAGGAATATAACCCCTCGATTCCACTTCTTGATTAAACCCCTGAGCCTGGAATTTAACCCCTCGATTCCCCTTCCTGATTAAACCCCACAGCCTGGAATATAACCCCTCGATTAGCCCTTTCTGATTAAACCCCTCAGCCTGGAATATAACCCCTCGATTCCCCCTTCCTGATTAAACCCCTCGGCCTGGAATATAAGCCCTCGATTCCCCATCCTGATTAATCCCATCAGCCTGGAATATAACCCCTCGATTCCCCCTTCCTGATTAAACCCCTCGGCCTGGAATATAACCCCTCGATTCCCCATCCTGATTAATCCCCTCAGCCTGGAATATAACCCCTCGATTCTCCCTTCCTGATTAAACCCCTCAGCCTGGAATATAACCCCTCGATTCCCCCTTCCTGATTAAACCCCTCGGCCTGGAATATAACCCCTCGATTCCCCCTTCCTGAATAAACCCCACAGCCTGGAATATAACCCCTCGATTCCCCTTCCTGATTAAACCCCTCGGCCTGGAATATAACCCCTGGATTCCCCCTTCCTGATTAAACCTCTCAGCCTGGAATATAACCCCTCGATTCCCCCTTCCTGATTAAACCCCACAGACTGGAATATAACCCCCCGATTCCCCTTCCTGATTCAGTCCCTGAGCCTGGAATATAACCCCTCGATTCCCCTTTCTGATTAAACCCCTCGGACTGGAATATAACATTTCGATTCCCCCTTCCTGACTAAACACCTCGGACTAGAATATAACCCCACGATTCCCCTTCCTGATTAAACCCCTCAGCCCTGAATATAACCCCTGGATTCCCCTTCCTGTTTAAACCCCTCGGCCAGGAATATAACGCCTCGATTCCCCCTTCCTGATTAAACCGCTCAGCTTGGAATATAAACCCTCGATTCCCCTTCCTGATTAAACCCATCGGCCTGGAATATAACCCCTCGATTCCCCTTCCTGATTAAACCGCTCAGCCTGGAATATAACCCCTCGATTCCCCTTCCTGATTAAACTGCTCAGCCTGGAATATAACCCCTCGATTCCCCTTCCTGATTAAACCCCTCGGCATGGTATATTACCCCTCGATTCCCCTTCCTGATTAAACCCCTCGGCCCTGAATATAAGCCCTCGATTCCCCTTCCTGATTAAACCCCTCAGACTGGAATATAACCCCTCGATTCCCCTTCCTGATTAAACCCCAGAGACAGGAATATAACCCCTCGATTCCCCTTCCTGATTAAACCCCACAGACAGGAATATAACCCCTCGATTCCCCTTCCTGAATAAACCCATCAGCCTGGATTTTAATCCCTCGATTCCTCTTCCTGATTAAACCCCTCAGCCTGGAATATAACCCCTCGATTCCCTCTTCCTGATGAAACCCCACAACCTGGAATATAACCCCTCGATTCCCCTTCCTGATTAAACCCCTCAGCCTAGAATATAACCCCTCGATTCCCCTTCCTGATTAAACCCCTCGGCCTGGAATATAACCCCTCGATTCCCCCTTCCTGATTAAACCCCACAGACAGGAATATAACCCCTCGATTCCCCTTCCTGATTAAATACCTCGGCCCTGAATATAACCCCTGGATTCCCCTTCCTGATTAAACCACTCGGCCTGGAATATAACCCCTCGATTCCCCTTCCTGATTAAACCCCTCAGCCTGGAATATAACCCCTCGATTCCCCTTCCTGATTAAACCCCTCGCCCTGGAATATAACCTCTCGATTCCCCATTCCTGATTTATCCCCTCGGCCTGGAATATAACCCCTCGATTCCCCTTCCTGATTAAACCCCTCGGCCTGGAATATAACCCCTCGATTCCCCTTCCTGATTAAATCCATCGGCCTGGAATATAACCCCTCGATTCCCCATTCCTGATTAAACCCATCGGCCTGGAATATAACCCCTCGATTCCCCCTTCCTGATTAAACCCCACAGACTGGAATATAACCCCCCGATTCCCCTTCCTGATTCAGTCCCTGAGCCTGGAATATAACCCCTCGATTCCCCTTTCTGATTAAACCCCTCGGACTGGAATATAACATTTCGATTCCCCCTTCCTGACTAAACACCTCGGACTAGAATATACCCCACGATTCCCCTTCCTGATTAAACCCCTCGGCCCTGAATATAACCCCTGGATTCCCCTTCCTGTTTAAACCCCTCGGCCAGGAATATAACGCCTCGATTCCCCCTTCCTGATTAAACCGCTCAGCTTGGAATATAACCCCTCGATTCCCCTTCCTGATTAAACCGCTCAGCCTGGAATATAACCCCTCGATTCCCCTTCCTGATTAAACCCCTCGGCCTGGTATATTACCCCTCGATTCCCCTTCCTGATTAAACCCCACAGGCAGGAATATAACCCCTCGATTCCCCTTTCCTGATTATACCCCACAGACAGGAATATAACCCCTTGATTCCCCTTCCTGATTAAACCCCTCAGCCTGGAATATAGCCCCTCGATTCCCCTTCCTGATTAAACTGATCAGCCTGGAATATAACCCCTCGATTCCACTTCCTGATTAAACCCCTCGGCCTGGAATATAACCCCTCGATTCCCCCTTCCTGATTAAACCCCACAGACAGGAATATAGCCCCTCGATTCCCCCTTCCTGATTAAACCCCTCTGCCAGGAATATAACCCCTCGATTCCCCATTCCTGATTAAACCCTTCGGCCTGGAATATAACCCGTGGATTCCCCTTCCTGATTAAACCACTCGGCCTGGAATATAACCCCTCGATTCCCCTTCCTGATTAAACCCCTCAGCCTGGAATATAACCCCTCGATTCCCCTTCCTGTTTAAACCCCTCGGCCAGGAATATAACGCCTCGATTCCCCCTTCCTGATTAAACCGCTCAGCTTGGAATATAAACCCTCGATTCCCCTTCCTGATTAAACCCTTCGGCCTGGAATATAACCCCTGGATTCCCCTTCCTGATTAAACCACTCGGCCTGGAATATAACCCCTCGATCCCCCTTCCTGATTAAACCCCTCAGCCTGGAATATAACCCCTGGATTCCCCTTCCTGATTAAACCCCTCGCCCTGGAATATAACCCCTCGATTCCCCCTTCCTGATTAAACCCCTCGGCCTGGAATATAACCCCTCGATTCCCCTTCCTGATTAAACCCCTCGGCCTGGAATATAACCCCTCGATTCCCCTTCCTGATTAAATCCATCGGCCTGGAATATAACCCCTCGATTCCCCTTCCTGATTAAACCCCTCGGCCTGGAATATAACCCCTCGATTCCCCTTCCTGATTAAACCCCACAGACTGGAATATAACCACCCGATTCCTCTTCCTGATTAAACCCCTCGGACTGGAATATAACATTTCGATTCCCCCTTCCTGACTAAACACCTCGGACTAGAATATAACCCGACGATTCCCCTTCCTGATTAAACCCCTCGGCCCTGAATATAACCCCTGGATTCCCCTTCCTGTTTAAACCCCTCGGCCAGGAATATAACGCCTCGATTCCCCCTTCCTGATTAAACCGCTCAGCTTGGAATATAAACCCTCGATTCCCCTTCCTGATTAAACCCATCGGCCTGGAATATAACCCCTCGATTCCCCTTCCTGATTAAACCGCTCAGCCTGGAATATAACCCCTCGATTCCCCTTCCTGATTAAACCGCTCAGCCTGGAATATAACCCCTCGATTCCCCTTCCTGATTAAACCCCTCGGCCTGGTATATTACCCCTCGATTCCCCTTCCTGATTAAACCCCTCGGCCCTGAATATAAGCCCTCGATTCCCCTTCCTGATTAAACCCCTCTGCCTTGAATATACCCCCTCGATTCCCCCTTCCTGGTTAAACCCCTCGGCCCTGAATATAACCCCTCAATTCCCCTTCCTGATTAAAGCCCACAGGCAGGAATATAACCCCTCGATTCCCCTTTCCTGATTATACCCCACAGACAGGAATATAACCCCTCGATTCCTCTTCCTGATTAAAGCCCTCGGCCTGGAATATAACCCCTCGATTCCCCCTTCCTGATTAAACCCCTCGGCTTGGAATATTAACTTTCGATTCCCCCTTCCTGACTAAACGCCTCGGACTGGAATATAACCCCTGGATTCCCCATTTCTGGTTTAACCCCTCAGCCTGGAATATTACCTTTTGATTCCCCCTTCCTGACTAAATGCCTCGGACTGGAATATAACCCCTCGATTCCCCTTCCTGATTAAACCCCTCAGCCTGGAATATAACCCCTCGATTCCCCTTCCTGATTAAACACCTCAGCCTGGAATATAACCCCTCGATTCCCCCTTCCTGATTAAACCCCTCAGCCTGGAATATAACCCCTCGATTCCCCCTTCCTGATGAAACCCCTCGGCCTGGAATATAACCTTTCGATACCCCTTCCTAATTAAACCCCTCGGCCCTTAATATAACCCCTCGATTCCCCCTTCCTGATTAAACCCCTCGGCCTGGAATATAACCCCTCGATTCCCCTTCCTGATTAAACCCCACAGACACGAATATAACCCCTCGATTCCTCCTTCCTGATTAAACCCCTCTGCCAGGAATATAACCCCTCGATTTCCCGTTCCTGATTAAACCCCTCGGCCAGGAATATAACCCCTCGATTCCCCTTCCTGATTAAACCCCTCGGCCCTGAATATAACCCTTGGATTCCCCTTCCTGATTAAACCCCTTGGCCTGGAATATAACCCCTCGATTCCCCCTTCCTGATTAAGCACCTCAGCCTGGAATATAACCCCTTGATTCCCCTTCCTGATTAAACCCCTCGGACTGGAATATAGCCTTTCGATTCCCCCTTCCTGACTAAACGCCTCGGACTGGAATATAACCCCTCGATTCCCCTTCCTGATTAAACCCCTCGGCCTGGAATATAACCCCTCGATTCCCCTTCCTGATTAAACCCCTCGGCCAGGAATATAACCCCTCGATTCCCCCTTCCTGATTAAAACCCTCGGCCGGGAATATAACCCCTCGATTCCCCTACCTGAAGAAACCCCTCAGCCTGAAATATAACCCCTCGATTCCCCTTCCTGATTAAACCGCTCAGCCTGGAATATAACCCCTCGATTCCCCTTCCTGATTAAACCCCTCGGCCTGGTATATTACCCCTCGATTCCCCTTCCTGATTAAACCCCTCGGCCCTGAATATAACCCCTCGATTCCGCTTCCTGATTAAACCCCTCGGCCTGGAATATAACCCCTCGATTCCCCTTCCTGATTAAATCCATCGGCCTGGAATATAACCCCTCGAATCCCCATTCCTGATTAAACCCATCGGCCTGGAATATAACCCCTCGATTCCCCCTTCCTGATTAAACCCCACAGACTGGAATATAACCCCCCGATTCCCCTTCCTGATTAGGTCCCTGAGCCTGGAATATAACCCCTCGATTCCCCTTTCTGATTAAACCCCTCGGACTGGAATATAACATTTCGATTCCCCCTTCCTGACTAAACACCTCGGACTAGAATATAACCCCACGATTCCCCTTCCTGATTAAACCCCTCGGCCCTGAATATAACCCCTGGATTCCCCTTCCTGTTTAAACCCCTCGGCCAGGAATATAACGCCTCGATTCCCCCTTCCTGATTAAACCGCTCAGCTTGGAATATAAACCCTCGATTCCCCTTCCTGATTAAACCCATCGGCCTGGAATATAACCCCTCGATTCCCCTTCCTGATTAAACCGCTCAGCCTGGAATATAACCCCTCGATTCTCCTTCCTGATTAAACCGCTCAGCCTGGAATATAACCCCTCGATTCCCCTTCCTGATTAAACCCCTCGGCCTGGTATATTACCCCTCGATTCCCCTTCCTGATTAAGCCCCTCGGCCCTGAATATAAGCCCTCGATTCCCCTTCCTGATTAAACCCCTCGGACTGGAATATAACCCCTCGATTCCCCTTCCTGATTAAACCCCAGAGACAGGAATATAACCCCTCGATTCCCCTTCCTGATTAAACCCCACAGACAGGAATATAACCCCTCGATTCCCCTTCCTGAATAAACCCATCAGCCTGGATTTTAATCCCTCGATTCCTCTTCCTGATTAAACCCCTCAGCCTGGAATATAACCCCTCGATTCCCTCTTCCTGATGAAACCCATCGGCCTGGAATATAACCCCTCGATTCCCCTTCCTGATTAAATCCATCGGCCTGGAATATAACCCCTCGATTCCCCATTCCTGATTAAACCCATCGGCCTAGAATATAACCCCTCGATTCCCCCTTCCTGATTAAACCCCACAGACTGGAATATAACCCCTCGATTCCCCTTCCTGATTAAACCCCTCAGCCTGGAATATAACCCCTCGATTCCCCTTCCTGATTAAACCCCTCGGACTGGAATATAATATTTCGATTCCCCCTTCCTGACTAAACACCTCGGACTTGAATATAACCGCACGATTCCCCTTCCTGATTAAACCCCTCGGCCCTGAATATAACCCCTGGATTCCCCTTCCTGTTTAAACCCCTCGGCCAGGAATATAACGCCTCGATTCCCCCTTCCTGATTAAACCGCTCAGCTTGGAATATAACCCCTTGATTCCCCCTTCCTGATTAAACCACTCAGCTTGGAATATAACCCCTCGATTCCCCTTCCTGATTAAACCCCTCGGCCCTGAATATAAGCCCTCGATTCCCCTTCCTGATTAAACCCCTCAGCCTTGAATATACCCCCTCGATTCCCGCTTCCTGGTTTAACCCGTCGGCCCTGAATATAACCCCTCGATTCCCCTTCCTGATTAAACCCCACAGGCAGGAATATAACCCCTCGATTCCCCTTTCCTGATTATACCCCACAGACAGGAATATAACCCCTTGATTCCCCTTCCTGATTAAACCCCTCAGCCTGGAATATAGCCCCTCGATTCCCCTTCCTGATTAAACTGATCAGCCTGGAATATAACCCCTCGATTCCACTTCCTGATTAAACCCCTCGGCCTGGAATATAACCCCTCGATTCCCCCTTCCTGATTAAACCCCTCTGCCAGGAATTTCACCCCTCGATTCCCCATTCCTGATTAAACCCTTCGGCCTGGAATATAACCCCTGGATTCCCCTTCCTGATTAAACCACTCGGCCTGGAATATAACCCCTCGATTCCCCTTCCTGATTAAACCCCTCAGCCTGGAATATAACCCCTCGATTCCCCTTCCTGATTAAACCCCTCGCCCTGGAATATAACCCCTCGATTCCCCCTTCCTGATTAAACCCCACGGCCTGGAATATAACCCCTCGATTCCCCTTCCTGATTAAATCCATCGGCCTGGAATATAACCCCTCGATTCCCCTTCCTGATTAAACCCCTCGGCCTGGAATATAACCCCTCGATTCCCCTTCCTGATTAAACCCCACAGACTGGAATATAACCACCCGATTCCCCTTCCTGATTAAACCCCTCGGACTGGAATATAACATTTCGATTCCCCCTTCCTGACTAAACACCTCGGACTAGAATATAACCCCACGATTCCCCTTCCTGATTAAACCCCTCGGCCCTGAATATAACCCCTGGATTCCCCTTCCTGTTTAAACCCCTCGGCCAGGAATATAACGCCTCGAGTCCCCCTTCCTGATTAAACCGCTCAGCTTGGAATATAAACCCTCGATTCCCCTTCCTGATTAAACCCATCGGCCTGGAATATAACCCCTCGATTCCCCTTCCTGATTAAACCGCTCAGCCTGGAATATAACCCCTCGATTCCCCTTCCTGATTAAACCGCTCAGCCTGGAATATAACCCCTCGATTCCCCTTCCTGATTAAACCCCTCGGCCTGGTATATTACCCCTCGATTCCCCTTCCTGATTAAACCCCTCGGCCCTGAATATAAGCCCTCGATTCCCCTTCCTGATTAAACCCCTCAGCCTTGAATATACCCCCTCGATTCCCCCTTCCTGGTTAAACCCCTCGGCCCTGAATATAACCCCTCAATTCCCCTTCCTGATTAAACCCCACAGGCAGGAATATAACCCCTCGATTCCCCTTTCCTGATTATACCCCACAGACAGGAATATAACCCCTCGATTCCTCTTCCTGATTAAAGCCCTCGGCCTGGAATATAACCCCTCGATTCCCCCTTCCTGATTAAACCCCTCGGCCTGGAATATTAACTTTCGATTCCCCCTTCCTGACTAAACGCCTCGGACTGGAATATAACCCCTGGATTCCCCATTTCTGGTTTAACCCCTCAGCCTGGAATATTACCTTTTGATTCCCCCTTCCTGACTAAATGCCTCGGACTGGAATATAACCCCTCGATTCCCCTTCCTGATTAAACCCCTCAGCCTGGAATATAACCCCTCGATTCCCCCTTCCTGATTAAACCCCTCAGCCTGGAATATAACCCCTCGATTCCCCCTTCCTGATGAAACCCCTCGGCCTGGAATATAACCTTTCGATACCCCCTTCCTGATTAAACCCCTCAGCCTGGAATATAACCCCTCGATTCCACTTCCAGATTAAACCCCTCGGCCTACAATATAGCCCCACGATTCCCCCTTCCTGATTAAACCCCTCGGCCCTTAATATAACCCCTCGATTCCCCCTTCCTGATTAAACCCCTCGGCCTGGAATATAACCCCTCGATTCCCCTTCCTGATTAAACCCCACAGACACGAATATAACCCTTCGATTCCTCCTTCCTGATTAAACCCCTCTGCCAGGAATATAACCCCTCGATTTCCCGTTCCTGATTAAACCCCTCGGCCAGGAATATAACCCCTCGATTCCCCTTCCTGATTAAACCCCTCGGCCCTGAATATAACCCTTGGATTCCCCTTCCTGATTAAACCCCTTGGCCTGGAATATAACCCCTCGATTCCCCCTTCCTGATTAAGCACCTCAGCCTGGAATATAACCCCTCGATTCCCATTCCTGATTAAACCCCTCGGACTGGAATATAGCCTTACGATTCCCCCTTCCTGACTAAACGCCTCGGACTGGAATATAACCCCTCGATTCCCCTTCCTGATTAAAACCCTCGTCCGGGAATATAACCCCTCGATTCCCCTACCTGAAGAAACCCCTCAGCCTGAAATATAACCCCTCGATTCCCCTTACTGATTAAACCCCTCAGCTTGGAATATAACCCCTCGATTCCCCTTCCTGATTAAACCCCTCGGCCTGGTATATTACCCCTCGATTCCCCTTCCTGATTAAACCCCTCGGCCCTGAATATAAGCCCTCGATTCCCCTTCCTGATTAAACCCCTCAGCCTTGAATATACCCCCTCGATTCCCCCCTCCTGGTTTAACCCCTCGGCCCTGAATATAACCCCTCGATTCCCCTTCCTGATTAAACCCCACAGGCAGGAATATAACCCCTCGATTCCCCTTTCCTGATTATACCCCACAGACAGGAATATAACCCCTTGATTCCCCTTCCTGATTAAACCCCTCAGCCTGGAAAATAGCCCCTCGATTCCCCTTCCTGATTAAACTGATCAGCCTGGAATATAACCCCTCGATTCCCCTTCCTGATTAAACACCACAGGCAGGAATATAACCCCTCGATTCCCCTTTCCTGATTATACCCCACAGACAGGAATATAACCCCTCGATTCCTCTTCCTGATTAAAGCCCTCGGCCTGGAATATAACCCCTCGATTCCCCCTTCCTGATTAAACCCCTCGGCCTGGAATATTAACTTTCGATTCCCCCTTCCTGACTAAACGCCTCGGACTGGAATATAACCCCTGGATTCCCCATTTCTGGTTTAACCCCTCAGCCTGGAATATTACCTTTTGATTCCCCCTTCCTGACTAAATGCCTCGGACTGGAATATAACCCCTCGATTCCCCTTCCTGATTAAACCCCTCAGCCTGGAATATAACCCCTCGATTCCCCCTTCCTGATTAAACCCCTCAGCCTGGAATATAACCCCTCGATTCCCCCTTCCTGATGAAACCCCTCGGCCTGGAATATAACCTTTCGATACCCCCTTCCTGATTAAACCCCTCAGCCTGGAATATAACCCCTCGATTCCACTTCCAGATTAAACCCCTCGGCCTACAATATAGCCCCACGATTCCCCCTTCCTGATTAAACCCCTCGGCCCTTAATATAACCCCTCGATTCCCCCTTCCTGATTAAACCCCTCGGCCTGGAATATAACCACTCGATTCCCCTTCCTGATTAAACCCCACAGACACGAATATAACCCTTCGATTCCTCCTTCCTGATTAAACCCCTCTGCCAGGAATATAACCCCTCGATTTCCCGTTCCTGATTAAACCCCTCGGCCAGGAATATAACCCCTCGATTCCCCTTCCTGATTAAACCCCTCGGCCCTGAATATAACCCTTGGATTCCCCTTCCTGATTAAACCCCTTGGCCTGGAATATAACCCCTCGATTCCCCCTTCCTGATTAAGCACCTCAGCCTGGAATATAACCCCTCGATTCCCCTTCCTGATTAAACCCCTCGGACTGGAATATAGCCTTACGATTCCCCCTTCCTGACTAAACGCCTCGGACTGGAATATAACCCCTCGATTCCCCTTCCTGATTAAAACCCTCGTCCGGGAATATAACCCCTCGATTCCCCTACCTGAAGAAACCCCTCAGCCTGAAATATAACCCCTCGATTCCCCTTACTGATTAAACACCTCAGCCTGGAATATAACCCCTCGATTCCCCTTCCTGATTAAACCCCTCAGCCTGGCATATAACCCCTCGATTCCCCCTTCCTGATTAAAACCCTCGGCCGGGAATATAACCCCTCGATTCCCCTTCCTGAAGAAACCCCTCAGCCTGGAATATAACCCCTTGATTCCCCTGACTGATTAAACCCCTCAGCCTGGAATATAACCCCTCGATTCCCCTTCCTGATTAAACCCCACAGACAGGAATATAACCCCTCGATTCCCCTTCCTGATTAAACCCCTCAGCCTGGAATATAACCCCTCGATTCCCCTTCCTGATGAAACCCCACAGACAGGAGTATAACCCCTCGATTCCCCCTTCCTGATTAAACTCCTCGGCCAGGAATATAACCCCTCGATTCCCCTTCCTGATTAAACCCCTCGGCCTGGAATATAACCCCTCGATTCCCCTTCCTGATTAAACCCCACAGACAGGAATATAACCCCTCGATTCCCCTTCCTGATTAAACCCCACAGGCAGGAATATAACCCCTCGATTCCCCTTCCTGATTAAACCCCTCAGTCTGGAATATAACCCCTCGATTCCCCTTCCTGATTAAACCCCACAGACAGGAATATAACCCCTCGATTCCCCCTTCCTGATTAAACCCCTCAGCCTGGAATATAACCCCTCGATTCCCCTTCCTGATTAAACACCTCGGCCTGGAATATAACCCCTCGATTCCCCTTCCTGATTAAACCCCTCAGCCTGGAATATAACCGTTCGATTCCCCTTCCTGATTAAACCCCTCAGCCTGGAATATAAACCCTCGATTCCCCTTCCTGATTAAACCCCTCGGCCAGGAATATAACCCCTCGATTCCCCCTTCATGATTAAACCCCTCAGCCTGGAATATAACCCCTCGATTCCCCTTCCTGATTAAACCCCTCGGCCCTGAATATAACCCCTCGATTCCCCCTTCCTGATTAAAACCCTTGGCCTGGAATATAACCCCTCGATTCCCCCTTCCTGATTATACCCCTCGGCCTGGAATATAACCCCTCGATTCGCTCTTCCTGATGAAACCCCACAACCTGGAATATAACCCCCCGATTCCCCTTTCCTGATTAAACACCTCAGCCTGGAATATAACCCCTCGATTCCCCCTTCCTGATTAAACCCTTCGGCCAGGAATATAACCCCTCGATTCCACTTCTTGATTAAACCCCTGAGCCTGGAATTTAACCCCTCGATTCCCCTTCCTGATTAAACCCCACAGCCTGGAATATAACCCCTCGATTAGCCCTTTCTGATTAAACCCCTCAGCCTGGAATATAACCCCTCGATTCCCCCTTCCTGATTAAACCCCTCGGCCTGGAATATAAGCCCTCGATTCCCCATCCTGATTAATCCCATCAGCCTGGAATATAACCCCTCGATTCCCCCTTCCTGATTAAACCACTCGGCCTGGAATATAACCCCTCGATTCCCCATCCTGATTAATCCCCTCAGCCTGGAATATAACCCCTCGATTCTCCCTTCCTGATTAAACCCCTCAGCCTGGAATATAACCCCTCGATTCCCCCTTCCTGATTAAACCCCTCGGCCTGGAATATAACCCCTCGATTCCCCCTTCCTGAATAAACCCCACAGCCTGGAATATAACCCCTCGATTCCCCTTCCTGATTAAACCCCTCGGCCTGGAATATAACCCCTGGATTCCCCCTTCCTGATTAAACCTCTCAGCCTGGAATATAACCCCTCGATTCCCCCTTCCTGATTAAACCCCTCGGCCCTGAATATAACCCCTCGATTCCCCCTTCCTGATTAAACCCCTCAGCCTGGAATATAACCCCTCGATTCCCCCTTCCTGATTAAACCCATCGGCCTGGAATATAACCCCTCGATTCCCCTTCCTGATTAAACCCATCGGCCTGGAATATAACCCCTCGATTCCCCTTCCTGATTAAACCC
Organism: Chiloscyllium punctatum; assembly: GCF_047496795.1. NCBI lineage: Eukaryota > Metazoa > Chordata > Chondrichthyes > Orectolobiformes > Hemiscylliidae > Chiloscyllium > Chiloscyllium punctatum. Next base: position 1,685,242 of record NW_027309801.1, on the reverse strand, counting down.
CTCGGCCCTGAATATAACCCCTGGATTCCCCTTCCTGTTTAAACCCCTCGGCCAGGAATATAACGCCTCGATTCCCCCTTCCTGATTAAACCCCTCGGCCCTGAATATAACCCCTCGATTCCCCCTTCCTGATTAAACCCCTCAGCCTGGAATATAACCCCTCGATTCCCCCTTCCTGATTAAACCCATCGGCCTGGAATATAACCCCTCGATTCCCCTTCCTGACTAAACACCTCGGACTAGAATATAACCCCACGATTCCCCTTCCTGATTAAACCCCTCGGCCCTGAATATAACCCCTGGATTCCCCTTCCTGTTTAAACCCCTCGGCCAGGAATATAACGCCTCGATTCCCCCTTCCTGATTAAACCGCTCAGCTTGGAATATAAACCCTCGATTCCCCTTCCTGATTAAACCCATCGGCCTGGAATATAACCCCTCGATTCCCCTTCCTGATTAAACCGCTCAGCCTGGAATATAACCCCTCGATTCTCCTTCCTGATTAAACCGCTCAGCCTGGAATATAACCCCTCGATTCCCCTTCCTGATTAAACCCCTCGGCCTGGTATATTACCCCTCGATTCCCCTTCCTGATTAAGCCCCTCGGCCCTGAATATAAGCCCGCGATTCCCCTTCCTGATTAAACCCCTCGGACTGGAATATAACCCCTCGATTCCCCTTCCTGATTAAACCCCAGAGACAGGAATATAACCCCTCGATTCCCCTTCCTGATTAAACCCCACAGACAGGAATATAACCCCTCGATTCCCCTTCCTGATTAAACCCCACAGACAGGAATATAACCCCTCGATTCCCCTTCCTGAATAAACCCATCAGCCTGGATTTTAATCCCTCGATTCCTCTTCCTGATTAAACCCCTCAGCCTGGAATATAACCCCTCGATTCCCTCTTCCTGATGAAACCCCACAACCTGGAATATAACCACTCGATTCCCCTTCCTGATTAAACCCCTCAGCCTAGAATATAACCCCTCGATTCCCCTTCCTGATTAAACCCATCGGCCTGGAATATAACCCCTCGATTCCCCTTCCTGATTAAATCCATCGGCCTGGAATATAACCCCTCGATTCCCCATTCCTGATTTAACCCATCGGCCTAGAATATAACCCCTCGATTCCCCCTTCCTGATTAAACCCCACAGACTGGAATATAACCCCTCGATTCCCCTTCCTGATTAAACCCCTCAGCCTGGAATATAACCCCTCGATTCCCCTTCCTGATTAAACCCCTAGGACTGGAATATAATATTTCGATTCCCCCTTCCTGACTAAACACCTCGGACTTGAATATAACCCCACGATTCCCCTTCCTGATTAAACCCCTCGGCCCTGAATATAACCCCTGGATTCCCCTTCCTGTTTAAACCCCTCGGCCAGGAATATAACGCCTCGATTCCCCCTTCCTGATTAAACCGCTCAGCTTGGAATATAACCCCTTGATTCCCCCTTCCTGATTAAACCACTCAGCTTGGAATATAACCCCTCGATACCCCTTCCTGATTAAACCCCTCGGCCTGGTATATTACCCCTCGATTCCCCTTCCTGATTAAACCCCTCGGCCCTGAATATAAGCCCTCGATTCCCCTTCCTGATTAAACCCCTCAGCCTTGAATATACCCCCTCGATTCCCCCTTCCTGGTTTAACCCCTCGGCCCTGAATATAACCCCTCGATTCCCCTTCCTGATTAAACCCCACAGGCAGGAATATAACCCCTCGATTCCCCTTTCCTGATTATACCACACAGACAGGAATATAACCCCTTGATTCCCCTTCCTGATTAAACCCCTCAGCCTGGAATATAGCCCCTCGATTCCCCTTCCTGATTAAACTGATCAGCCTGGAATATAACCCCTCGATTCCACTTCCTGATTAAACACCTCTGCCAGGAATATAACCCCTCGATTACCCATTCCTGATTAAACCCTTCGGCCTGGAATATAACCCCTGGATTCCCCTTCCTGATTAAACCACTCGGCCTGGAATATAACCCCTCGATTCCCCTTCCTGATTAAACCCCTCAGCCTGGAATATAACCTCTCGATTCCCCTTCCTGATTAAACCCCTCGCCCTGGAATATAACCCCTCGATTCCCCCTTCCTGATTAAACCCCTCGGCCTGGAATATAACCCCTCGATTCCCCTTCCTGATTAAACCCCTCGGCCTGGAATATAACCCCTCGATTCCCCTTCCTGATTAAATCCATCGGCCTGGAATATAACCCCTCGATTCCCCTTCCTGATTAAACCCCTCGGCCTGGAATATAACCCCTCGATTCCCCTTCCTGATTAAACCCCACAGACTGGAATATAACCACCCGATTCCCCTTCCTGATTAAACCCCTCGGACTGGAATATAACATTTCGATTCCCCCTTCCTGACTAAACACCTCGGACTAGAATATAACCCCTGGATTCCCCTTCCTGTTTAAACCCCTCGGCCAGGAATATAACGCCTCGATTCCCCCTTCCTGATTAAACCGCTCAGCTTGGAATATAAACCCTCGATTCCCCCTTCCTGATTAAACCCATCGGCCTGGAATATAACCCCTCGATTCCCCTTCCTGATTAAACCGCTCAGCCTGGAATATAACCCCTCGATTCCCCTTCCTGATTAAATCGCTCAGCCTGGAATATAACCCCTCGATTCCCCTTCCTGATTAAACCCCTCGGCCTGGTATATTACCCCTCGATTCCCCTTCCTGATTAAACCCCTCGGCCCTGAATATAAGCCCTCGATTCCCCTTCCTGATTAAACCCCTCAGCCTTGAATATACCCCCTCGATTCCCCCTTCCTGGTTAAACCCCTCGGCCCTGAATATAACCCCTCAATTCCCCTTCCTGATTAAACCCCACAGGCAGGAATATAACCCCTCGATTCCCCTTTCCTGATTATACCCCACAGACAGGAATATAACCCCTCGATTCCTCTTCCTGATTAAAGCCCTCGGCCTGGAATATAACCCCTCGATTCCCCCTTCCTGATTAAACCCCTCGGCCTGGAATATTAACTTTCGATTCCCCCTTCCTGACTAAACGCCTCGGACTGGAATATAACCCCTGGATTCCCCATTTCTGGTTTAACCCCTCAGCCTGGAATATTACCTTTTGATTCCCCCTTCCTGACTAAATGCCTCGGACTGGAATATAACCCCTCGATTCCCCTTCCTGATTAAACCCCTCAGCCTGGAATATAACCCCTCGATTCCCCCTTCCTGATTAAACCCCTCAGCCTGGAATATAACCCCTCGATTCCCCCTTCCTGATGAAACCCCTCGGCCTGGAATATAACCTTTCGATACCCCCTTCCGGATTAAACCCCTCAGCCTGGAATATAACCCCTCGATTCCACTTCCAGATTAAACCCCTCGGCCTACAATATAGCCCCACGATTCCCCCTTCCTGATTAAACCCCTCGGCCCTTAATATAACCCCTCGATTCCCCCTTCCTGATTAAACCCCTCGGCCTGGAATATAACCCCTCGATTCCCCTTCCTGATTAAACCCCACAGACACGAATATAACCCTTCGATTCCTCCTTCCTGATTAAACCCCTCTGCCAGGAATATAACCCCTCGATTTCCCGTTCCTGATTAAACCCCTCAGCCAGGAATATAACCCCTCGATTCCCCTTCCTGATTAAACCCCTCGGCCCTGAATATAACCCTTGGATTCCCCTTCCTGATTAAACCCCTTGGCCTGGAATATAACCCCTCGATTCCCCCTTCCTGATTAAGCACCTCAGCCTGGAATATAACCCCTCGATTCCCCTTCCTGATTAAACCCCTCGGACTGGAATATAGCCTTTCGATTCCCCCTTCCTGACTAAACGCCTCGGACTGGAATATAACCCCTCGATTCCCCTTCCTGATTAAACCCCTCGGCCAGGAATATAACCCCTCGATTCCCCCTTCCTGATTAAAACCCTCAGCCGGGAATATAACCCCTCGATTCCCCTACCTGAAGAAACCCCTCAGCCTGAAATATAACCCCTCGATTCCCCTTACTGATTAAACACCTCAGCCTGGAATATAACCCCTCGATTCCCCTTCCTGATTAAACCCCTCAGCCTGGAATATAACCCCTCGATTCCCCCTTCCTGATTAAAACCCTCGGCCGGGAATATAACCCCTCGATTCCCCTTCCTGAAGAAACCCCTCAGCCTGGAATATAACCCCTCGATTCCCCTTACTGATTAAACCCCTCAGCCTGGAATATAACCCCTCGATTCCCCTTCCTGATTAAACCCCACAGACAGGAATATAACCCCTCGATTCCCCTTCCTGATTAAACCCCTCAGCCTGGAATATAACCCCTCGATTCCCCTTCCTGATTAAACCCCTCAGCCTGGAATATAACCCCTCGATTCCCCTTCCTGATTAAACACCTCGGCCTGGAATATAACCCCTCGATTCCCCTTTCTGATTAAACCCCTCAGCCTGGAATATAACCCCTCGATTCCCCCTTCCCTGATTAAACCCCTCAGCCTGGAATGTAACCCCTCGATTCCCCTTCCTGATTAAACCCCTCAGCCTGGAATATAAACCCTCGATTCCCCTTCCTGATTAAACCCCTCGGCCAGGAATATAACCCCTCGATTCCCCCTTCATGATTAAACCCCTCAGCCTAGAATATAACCCCTCGATTCCCCTTCCTGATTAAACCCCTCGGCCCTGAATATAACCCCTCGATTCCCCCTTCCTGATTAAAACCCTTGGCCTGGAATATAACCCCTCGATTCCCCCTTCCTGATTATACCCCTCGGCCTGGAATATAACCCCTCGATTCCCTCTTCCTGATGAAACCCCACAACCTGGAATATAACCCCCCGATTCCCCTTTCCTGATTAAACACCTCAGCCTGGAATATAACCCCTCGATTCCCCCTTCCTGATTAAACCCTTCGGCCAGGAATATAACCCCTCGATTCCACTTCTTGATTAAACCCCTGAGCCTGGAATTTAACCCCTCGATTCCCCTTCCTGATTCAACCCCACAGCCTGGAATATAACCCCTCGATTCCCCCTTTCTGATTAAACCCCTCAGCCTGGAATATAACCCCTCGATTCCCCCTTCCTGATTAAACCCCTCGGCCTGGAATATAACCCCTCGATTCCCCATCCTGATTAATCCCCTCAGCCTGGAATATAACCCCTCGATTCCCCCTTCCTGATTAAACCCCTCGGCCTGGAATATAACCCCTCGATTCCCCATCCTGATTAATCCCCTCAGCCTGGAATATAACCCCTCGATTCCCCTTCCTGATTAAACCCCTCAGCCTGGAATATAACCCCTCGATTCTCCCTTCCTGATTAAACCCCTCAGCCTGGAATATAACCCCTCGATTCCCCCTTCCTGATTAAACCCCTCGGCCTGGAATATAACCCCTCGATTCCCCCTTCCTGATTAAACCCCACAGCCTGGAATATAACCCCTCGATTCCCCTTCCTGATTAAACCCCTCGGCCTGGAATATAACCCCTCGATTCCCCCTTACTGATTAAAACCCTCGGCCCTGAATATAACCCCTCGATTCCCCCTTCCTGATTAAACCCCTCAGCCTGGAATATAACCCCTCGATTCCCCCTTCCTGATTAAACCCATCGGCCTGGAATATAACCCCTCGATTCCCCCTTCCTGATTAAACCCCTCGGCCTACAATATAACCCCTCGATTCCCCCTTCCTGATTAAAGCCCTCAGCCTGGAATATAACCCCTCGATTCCCTCTTCCTGATGAAACCCCACAACCTGGAATATAACCCCTCGATTCCCCTTCCTGATTAAACCCCTCGGCCTGGAATATAGCCCCTCGATTCCCCCTTCCTGATTAAACCCATCAGCCTGGAATATAACCCCTCGATTCCCCCTTCCTGATTAAACCCTTCAGCCTGGAATATAACCCCACGATTCCCCCTTCCTGAATAAACCCCTCAGGCTGGAATATAACCCCTCGATTCCCCCTTCCTGATTAAACCCTTCAGCCTGGAATATAACCCCACGATTCCCCCTTCCTGAATAAACCCCTCAGCCTGGAATATAACCCCTCGATTCCCCTTCCTGATTAAACCCCTCTGCAAGGAATATAACCCCTCGATTTCCCGTTCCTGATTAAACCCCTCGGCCAGGAATATAACCCCTCGATTCCCCTTCCTGATTAAACCCCTCGGCCCTGAATATAACCCTTGGATTCCCCTTCCTGATTAAACCCCTTGGACTGGAATATAACCCCTCGATTCCCCCTTCCTGATTAAGCACCTCAGCCTGGAATATAACCCCTCGATTCCCCTCCTGATTAAACCCCTCGGACTGGAATATAACCCCTCGATTCCCCTTCCTGATTAAACCCCTCGGCCAGGAATATAACCCCTCGATTCCCCCTTCCTGATTAAAACCCTCAGCCTGGAATATAACCCCTAGATTCCCCCTTCCTGATTAAACCAATCAGCCTGGAATATATCCCCTCGATTCCCCCTTCCTGATTAAACCCCTCAGCCTGGAATATAACTCCTCAATTCCTCTTCCTGATTCAACCCCTCAGCCTGGATAATAACCCCTCGATTCCCTCTTCCTGATGAAACCCCACAACCTGGAATATAACCCCCCGATTCCCCCTTCCTGATTAAACCCCCCGGCCCCGAATGTAACCCCTGGATTCCCCTTCCTGATTAAACCCCTCAGCCTGGAATATAACGCCTGGATTCTACGTCCCGATTAAACCCCACAGTCTGGTATTTTAACCCCTCGATTCCCCTACCTGATTAAACCCCTCGGCCGGGAATATAACCCCTTGATTCCCCCGTCGTGATTAAACCCCACGGTATGGAATATAACCCCGCAATTCCCCTTCCTGATTGAACCCCTCAGCCTGGAATATAACCCGTCGATTCCCCTTCCTGATGAAACCCCACTGCCTGGAATATAACCCCTTGATTCCCCCTTCCTGATTAAACCCCACAGACAGGAATATAACCCCTCGATTCCCCTTCCTGATTAAACCCCTCGGCCTGGAATATAACCCCTCGATTCCCCTTCCAGATTGAACCCCTCAGCCTGGAATATAACCCCTCGATTCCCCTTCCTGATTAAACCCCTCGGCCTGGAATATAACCCCTCGATTCCCCTTCCAGATTGAACCCCTCAGCCTGGAATATAACCCCTCGATTCCCCCTTCCTGATTAAACCCCTCAGCCTGGAATATAACCCCTCGATTCCCCTTCCTGATTAAACCCCTCGGCCTGGAATATAACCCCTCGATTCCCCTTCCAGATTGAACCCCTCAGCCTGGAATATAACCCCTCGATTCCCCTTCCAGATTGAACCCCTCGGCCTTGAATATACCCCCTCGATTCCCCCTTCCTGGTTTAACCCCTCGGCCCTGAATATAACCCCTCGATTCCCCTTCCTGATTAAACCCCACAGGCAGGAATATAACCCCTCGATTCCCCTTTCCTGATTATACCCCATAGACAGGAATATAACCCCTTGATTCCCCTTCCTGATTAAACCCCTCAGCCTGGAATATAGCCCCTCGATTCCCCTTCCTGATTAAACTGATCAGCCTGGAATATAACCCCTCGATTCCACTTCCTGATTAAACCCCTCGGCCTGGAATATAACCCCTCGATTCCCCCTTCCTGATTAAACCCCACAGACAGGAATATAGCCCCTCGATTCCCCCTTCCTGATTAAACCCCTCTGCCAGGAATATAACCCCTCGATTCCCCATTCCTGATTAAACCCATCGGCCTGGAATATAACCCCTCGATTCCCCCTTCCTGATTAAACCCCACAGAAAGGAATATAACCCCTCGATTCCCCTTCCTGATTAAACCACTCGGCCTGGAATATAACCCCTCGATTCCCCTTCCTGATTAAACCCCTCAGCCTGGAATATAACCCCTCGATTCCCCTTCCTGATTAAACCCCTCAGCCTGGAATATAACCCCTCGATTCCCCTTCCTGATTAAATCCATCGGCCTGGAATATAACCCCTCGATTCCCCATTCCTGATTAAACCCATCGGCCTGGAATATAACCCCTCGATTCCCCCTTCCTGATTAAACCCCACAGACTGGAATATAACCCCCCGATTCCCCTTCCTGATTAAGTCCCTGAGCCTGGAATATAACCCCTCGATTCCCCTTTCTGATTAAACCCCTCGGACTGGAATATAACATTTCGATTCCCCCTTCCTGACTAAACACCTCGGACTAGAATATAACCCCACGATTCCCCTTCCTGATTAAACCCCTCGGCCCTGAATATAACCCCTGGATTCCCCTTCCTGTTTAAACCCCTCGGCCTGGAATATAACCCCTCGATTCCCCTTCCTGATTAAACCGCTCAGCCTGGAATATAACCCCTCGATTCCCCTTCCTGATTAAACCGCTCAGCCTGGAATATAACCCCTCGATTCCCCTCCCTGATTAAACCCCTCGGCCTGGTATATTACCCCTCGATTCCCCTTCCTGATTAAACCCCTCGGCCCTGAATATAAGCCCTCGATTCCCCTTCCTGATTAAACCCCTCGGACTGGAATATAACCCCTCGATTCCCCTTCCCGATTAAACCCCAGAGACAGGAATATAACCCCTCGATTCCCCTTCCTGATTAAACCCCACAGACAGGAATATAACCCCTCGATTCCCCTTCCTGAATAAACCCATCAGCCTGGATTTTAATCCCTCGATTCCTCTTCCTGATTAAACCCCTCAGCCCTGGAATATAACCCCTCGATTCCCTCTTCCTGATGAAACCCCACAACCTGGAATATAACCCCTCGATTCCCCTTCCTGATTAAACCCCTCAGCCTAGAATATAACCCCTCGATTCCCCTTCCTGATTAAACCCCTCGGCCTGGAATATAACCCCTCGATTCCCCTTCCTGATTAAATCCATCGGCCTGGAATATAACCCCTCGATTCCCCATTCCTGATTAAACCCATCGGCCTAGAATATAACCCCTCGATTCCCCCTTCCTGATTAAACCCCACAGACTGGAATATAACCCCTCGATTCCCCTTCCTGATTAAACCCCTCAGCCTGGAATATAACCCCTCGATTCCCCTTCCTGATTAAACCCCTCGGACTGGAATATAACATTTCGATTCCCCCTTCCTGACTAAACACCTCGGACTTGAATATAACCTCACGATTCCCCTTCCTGATTAAACCCCTCGGCCCTGAATATAACCCCTGGATTCCCCTTCCTGTTTTAACCCCTCGGCCAGGAATATAACGCCTCGATTCCCCCTTCCTGATTAAACCGCTCAGCTTGGAATATAACCCCTCGATTCCCCCTTCCTGATTAAACCACTCAGCTTGGAATATAACCCCTCGATTCCCCTTCCTGATTAAACCCCTCGGCCTGGTATATTACCCCTCGATTCCCCTTCCTGATTAAACCCCTCGGCCCTGAATATAAGCCCTCGATTCCCCTTCCTGATTAAACCCCTCAGCCTTGAATATACCCCCTCGATTCCCCCCTCCTGGTTTAACCCCTCGGCCCTGAATATAACCCCTCGATTCCCCTTTCCTGATTATACCCCACAGACAGGAATATAACCCCTTGATTCCCCTTCCTGATTAAACCCCTCAGCCTGGAAAATAGCCCCTCGATTCCCCTTCCTGATTAAACTGATCAGCCTGGAATATAACCCCTCGATTCCCCTTCCTGATTAAACACCACAGGCAGGAATATAACCCCTCGATTCCCCTTCCTGATTAAACACCACAGACAGGAATATAACCCCTCGATTCCTCTTCCTGATTAAAGCCCTCGGCCTGGAATATAACCCCTCGATTCCCCCTTCCTGATTAAACCCCTCGGCCTGGAATATTAACTTTCGATTCCCCCTTCCTGACTAAACGCCTCGGACTGGAATATAACCCCTGGATTCCCCATTTCTGGTTTAACCCCTCAGCCTGGAATATTACCTTTTGATTCCCCCTTCCTGACTAAATGCCTCGGACTGGAATATAACCCCTCGATTCCCCTTCCTGATTAAACCCCTCAGCCTGGAATATAACCCCTCGATTCCCCCTTCCTGATTAAACCCCTCAGCCTGGAATATAACCCCTCGATTCCCCCTTCCTGATGAAACCCCTCGGCCTGGAATATAACCTTTCGATACCCCCTTCCTGATTAAACCCCTCAGCCTGGAATATAACCCCTCGATTCCACTTCCAGATTAAACCCCTCGGCCTACAATATAGCCCCACGATTCCCCCTTCCTGATTAAACCCCTCGGCCCTTAATATAACCCCTCGATTCCCCCTTCCTGATTAAACCCCTCGGCCTGGAATATAACCCCTCGATTCCCCTTCCTGATTAAACCCCACAGACACGAATATAACCCTTCGATTCCTCCTTCCTGATTAAACCCCTCTGCCAGGAATATAACCCCTCGATTTCCCGTTCCTGATTAAACCCCTCGGCCAGGAATATAACCCCTCGATTCCCCTTCCTGATTAAACCCCTCGGCCCTGAATATAACCCTTGGATTCCCCTTCCTGATTAAACCCCTTGGCCTGGAATATAACCCCTCGATTCCCCCTTCCTGATTAAGCACCTCAGCCTGGAATATAACCCCTCGATTCCCATTCCTGATTAAACCCCTCGGACTGGAATATAGCCTTACGATTCCCCCTTCCTGACTAAACGCCTCGGACTGGAATATAACCCCTCGATTCCCCTTCCTGATTAAAACCCTCGTCCGGGAATATAACCCCTCGATTCCCCTACCTGAAGAAACCCCTCAGCCTGAAATATAACCCCTCGATTCCCCTTACTGATTAAACCCCTCAGCTTGGAATATAACCCCTCGATTCCCCTTCCTGATTAAACCCCTCGGCCTGGTATATTACCCCTCGATTCCCCTTCCTGATTAAACCCCTCGGCCCTGAATATAAGCCCTCGATTCCCCTTCCTGATTAAACCCCTCAGCCTTGAATATACCCCCTCGATTCCCCCCTCCTGGTTTAACCCCTCGGCCCTGAATATAACCCCTCGATTCCCCTTCCTGATTAAACCCCACAGGCAGGAATATAACCCCTCGATTCCCCTTTCCTGATTATACCCCACAGACAGGAATATAACCCCTTGATTCCCCTTCCTGATTAAACCCCTCAGCCTGGAAAATAGCCCCTCGATTCCCCTTCCTGATTAAACTGATCAGCCTGGAATATAACCCCTCGATTCCCCTTCCTGATTAAACACCACAGGCAGGAATATAACCCCTCGATTCCCCTTTCCTGATTATACCCCACAGACAGGAATATAACCCCTCGATTCCTCTTCCTGATTAAAGCCCTCGGCCTGGAATATAACCCCTCGATTCCCCATTCCTGATTAAACCCATCGGCCTAGAATATAACCCCTCGATTCCCCCTTCCTGATTAAACCCCACAGACTGGAATATAACCCCTCGATTCCCCTTCCTGATTAAACCCCTCAGCCTGGAATATAACCCCTCGATTCCCCTTCCTGATTAAACCCCTCGGACTGGAATATAACATTTCGATTCCCCCTTCCTGACTAAACACCTCGGACTTGAATATAACCTCACGATTCCCCTTCCTGATTAAACCCCTCGGCCCTGAATATAACCCCTGGATTCCCCTTCCTGTTTTAACCCCTCGGCCAGGAATATAACGCCTCGATTCCCCCTTCCTGATTAAACCGCTCAGCTTGGAATATAACCCCTCGATTCCCCCTTCCTGATTAAACCACTCAGCTTGGAATATAACCCCTCGATTCCCCTTCCTGATTAAACCCCTCGGCCTGGTATATTACCCCTCGATTCCCCTTCCTGATTAAACCCCTCGGCCCTGAATATAAGCCCTCGATTCCCCTTCCTGATTAAACCCCTCAGCCTTGAATATACCCCCTCGATTCCCCCCTCCTGGTTTAACCCCTCGGCCCTGAATATAACCCCTCGATTCCCCTTTCCTGATTATACCCCACAGACAGGAATATAACCCCTTGATTCCCCTTCCTGATTAAACCCCTCAGCCTGGAAAATAGCCCCTCGATTCCCCTTCCTGATTAAACTGATCAGCCTGGAATATAACCCCTCGATTCCCCTTCCTGATTAAACACCACAGGCAGGAATATAACCCCTCGATTCCCCTTTCCTGATTATACCCCACAGACAGGAATATAACCCCTCGATTCCTCTTCCTGATTAAAGCCCTCGGCCTGGAATATAACCCCTCGATTCCCCCTTCCTGATTAAACCCCTCGGCCTGGAATATTAACTTTCGATTCCCCCTTCCTGACTAAACGCCTCGGACTGGAATATAACCCCTGGATTCCCCATTTCTGGTTTAACCCCTCAGCCTGGAATATTACCTTTTGATTCCCCCTTCCTGACTAAATGCCTCGGACTGGAATATAACCCCTCGATTCCCCTTCCTGATTAAACCCCACAGCCTGGAATATAACCCCTCGATTCCCCCTTCCTGATTAAACCCCTCAGCCTGGAATATAACCCCTCGATTCCCCCTTCCTGATGAAACCCCTCGGCCTGGAATATAACCTTTCGATACCCCCTTCCTGATTAAACCCCTCAGCCTGGAATATAACCCCTCGATTCCACTTCCAGATTAAACCCCTCGGCCTACAATATAGCCCCACGATTCCCCCTTCCTGATTAAACCCCTCGGCCCTTAATATAACCCCTCGATTCCCCCTTCCTGATTAAACCCCTCGGCCTGGAATATAACCCCTCGATTCCCCTTCCTGATTAAACCCCACAGACACGAATATAACCCTTCGATTCCTCCTTCCTGATTAAACCCCTCTGCCAGGAATATAACCCCTCGATTTCCCGTTCCTGATTAAACCCCTCGGCCAGGAATATAACCCCTCGATTCCCCTTCCTGATTAAACCCCTCGGCCCTGAATATAACCCTTGGATTCCCCTTCCTGATTAAACCCCTTGGCCTGGAATATAACCCCTCGATTCCCCCTTCCTGATTAAGCACCTCAGCCTGGAATATAACCCCTCGATTCCCCTTCCTGATTAAACCCCTCGGACTGGAATATAGCCTTTCGATTCCCCCTTCCTGACTAAACGCCTCGGACTGGAATATAACCCCTCGATTCCCCTTCCTGATTAAAACCCTCGGCCGGGAATATAACCCCTCGATTCCCCTACCTGAAGAAACCCCTCAGCCTGAAATATAACCCCTCGATTCCCCTTACTGATTAAACCCCTCAGCCTGGAATATAACCCCTCGATTCCCCTTCCTGATTAAACCCCTCAGCCTGGAGTATAACCCCTCGATTCCCCCTTCCTGATTAAAACCCTCGGCCGGGAATATAACCCCTCGATTCCCCTTCCTGAAGAAACCCCTCAGCCTGGAATATAACCCCTCGATTCCCCTTACTGATTAAACCCCTCAGCCTGGAATATAACCCCTCGATTCCCCTTCCTGATTAAACCCCACAGACAGGAATATAACCCCTCGATTCCCCTTCCTGAGTAAACCCCTCAGCCTGGAATATAACCCCTCGATTCCCCTTCCTGATTAAACCCCACAGACAGGAATATAACCCCTCGATTCCCCTCCCTGATTAAACTCCTCGGCCAGGAATATAACCCCTCGATTCCCCTTCCTGATTAAACCCCTCGGCCTGGAATATAACCCCTCGATTCCCCCTTCTTAATTAAACCCCTCAGGCTGGAATATAACCCCTCGATTCCCCTTCCTGATTAAACCCCTCAGCCTGGAATATAACCCCTCGATTCCCCTTCCTGATTAAACACCTCGGCCTGGAATATAACCCCTCGATTCCCCTTCCTGATTAAACACCTCAGCCTGGAATATAACCCCTCGATTCCCCCTTCCCTGATTAAACCCCTCAGCCTGGAATGTAACCCCTCGATTCCCCTTCCTGATTAAACCCCTCAGCCTGGAATATAACCGTTCGATTCCCCTTCCTGATTAAACCCCTCAGCCTGGAATATAAACCCTCGATTCCCCTTCCTGATTAAACCCCTCGGCCAGGAATATAACCCCTCGATTCCCCCTTCATGACTAAACCCCTCAGCCTGGAATATATCCCCTCGATTCCCCTTCCTGATTAAACCCCTCAGCCCTGAATATAACCCCTCGATTCCCCCTTCCTGATTAAAACCTTGGCCTGGAATATAACCCCTCGATTCCCCCTTCCTGATTATACCCCTCGGCCTGGAATATAACCCCTCGATTCCCTCTTCCTGATGAAACCCCACGACCTGGAATATAACCCCCCGATTCCCCTTTCCTGATTAAACACCTCAGCCTGGAATATAACCCCTCGATTCCCCCTTCCTGATGAAACCCTTCGGCCAGGAATATAACCCCTCGATTCCACTTCTTGATTAAACCCCTGAGCCTGGAATTTAACCCCTCGATTCCCCTTCCTGATTAAACCCCACAGCCTGGAATATAACTCCTCGATTCCCCCTTTCTGATTAAACCCCTCAGCCTGGAATATAACCCCTCGATTCCCCCTTCCTGATTAAACCCCTCAGCCTGGAATATAACCCCTCGATTCCCCATCCTGATTAATCCCCTCAGCCTGGAATATAACCCCTCGATTCCCCCTTCCTGATTAAACCCCTCGGCCTGGAATATAACCCCTCGATTCCCCTTCCTGATTAAACCCCACAGCCTGGAATATAACCCCTCGATTCCCCTTCCTGATTAAACCCCTCGGCCTGGAATATAACCCCTCGATTCCCCCTTCCTGATTAAACCCCACAGCCTGGAATATAACCCCTCGATTCCCCTTCCTGATTAAACCTCTCAGCCTGGAATATAACCCCTCGATTCCCCCTTCCTGATTAAACCCCTCGGCCCTGAATATAACCCCTCGATTCCCCCTTCCTGATTAAACCCCTCAGCCTGGAATATAACCCCTCGATTCCCCCTTCCTGATTAAACCCATCGGCCTGGAATATAACCCCTTGATTCCCCCTTCCTGATTAAACCCCTCGGCCTACAATATAACCCCTCGATTCCCCCTTCCTGATTAAAGCCCTCAGCCTGGAATATAACCCCTCGATTCCCTCTTCCTGATGAAACCCCACAACCTGGAATATAACCCCTCGATTCCCCTTCCTGATTAAACCCCTCGGCCTGGAATATAGCCCCTCGATTCCCCCTTCCTGATTAAACCCATCAGCCTGGAATATAACCCCTCGATTCCCCCTTCCTGATTAAACCCCTCAGCCTGGAATATAACCCCTCGATTCCCCCTTCCTGAATAAACCCCTCAGGCTGGAATATAACCCCTCGATTCCCCCTTCCTGATTAAACCCCACAACCTGGAATATAACCCCTCGATTCCCCTTCCTGATTAAACCCCTCTGCAAGGAATATAACCCCTCGATTTCCCGTTCCTGATTAAACCCCTCGGTCAGGAATATAACCCCTCGATTCCCCCTTCCTGATTAAACCCCTCAGCCTGGAATATAACCCCTCGATTCCCCTTCCTGATTAAACCCCTCTGCAAGGAATATAACCCCTCGATTTCCCGTTCCTGATTAAACCCCTCGGCCAGGAATATAACCCCTCGATTCCCCTTCCTGATTAAACCCCTCGGCCCTGAATATAACCCTTGGATTCCCCTTCCTGATTAAACCCCTTGGACTGGAATATAACCCCTCGATTCCCCCTTCCTGATTAAGCACCTCAGCCTGGAATATAACCCCTCGATTCCCCTTCCTGATTAAACCCCTCGGACTGGAATATAACCCCTCGATTCCCCTTCCTGATTAAACCCCTCGGCCAGGAATGTAACCCCTCGATTCCCCCTTCCTGATTAAAACCCTCAGCCTGGAATATAACCCCTAGATTCCCCCTTCCTGATTAAACCCCTCTGCCAGGAATATAACCCCTCGATTCCCCCTTCCTGATTAAACCCCTCAGCCTGGAATATAAACCCTGGATTCCCCTTCCTGTTTAAACCCCTCAGCCTGGAATATAACCCCTCGATTCCCTCTTCCTGATGAAACCCCACAACCTGGAATATAACCCCCCGATTCCCCCTTCCTGATTAAACACCTCAGCCTGGAATATAACCCCTCGATTCCCCTTCCTGATTAAACCCCCCGGCCCCGAATGTAACCCCTGGATTCCCCTTCCTGATTAAATCCCTCAGCCTGGAATATAACCCCTGGATTTTACGTCCTGATTAAACCCCACAGCCTGGAATATAACCCCTCGATTCCGCTACCTGATTAAACCCCTCGGCCGGGAATATAACCCCTCGATTCCCCTTCCTGATTAAATCCATCGGCCTGGAATATAACCCCTCGATTCCCCATTCCTGATTAAACCCCTCTGCCAGGAATATAACCCCTCGATTCCCCCTTCCTGATTAAACCCCACAGACTGGAATATAACCCCCCGATTCCCCTTCCTGATTAAGTCCCTGAGCCTGGAATATAACCCCTCGATTCCCCTTCCTGATTAAACCCCTCGGACTGGAAAATAACATTGCGATTCCCCCTTCCTGACTAAACACCTCGGACTAGAATATAACCCCACGATTCCCCTTCCTGATTAAACCCATCGGCCCTGAATATAACCCCTGGATTCCCCTTCCTGTTTAAACCCCTCGGCCAGGAATATAACGCCTCGATTCCCCCTTCCTGATTAAACCGCTCAGCTTGGAATATTAACCCTCGATTCCCCTTCCTGATTAAGCCCCTCGGCCCTGAATATAAGCCCTCGATTCCCCTTCCTGATTAAACCCCTCGGACTGGAATATAACCCCTCGATTCCCCTTCCTGATTAAACCCCAGAGACAGGAATATAACCCCTCGATTCCCCTTCCTGATTAAACCCCACAGACAGGAATATAACCCCTCGATTCCCCTTCCTGAATAAACCCATCAGCCTGGATTTTAATCCCTCGATTCCTCTTCCTGATTAAACCCCTCAGCCTGGAATATAACCCCTCGATTCCCTCTTCCTGATGAAACCCCACAACCTGGAATATAACCACTCGATTCCCCTTCCTGATTAAACCCCTCAGCCTAGAATATAACCCCTCGATTCCCCTTCCTGATTAAACCCATCGGCCTGGAATATAACCCCTCGATTCCCCTTCCTGATTAAATCCATCGGCCTGGAATATAACCCCTCGATTCCCCATTCCTGATTAAACCCCTCAGCCTGGAATATAACCCCTCGATTCCCCTTCCTGATTAAACCCCTCAGCCTGGAGTATAACCCCTCGATTCCCCCTTCCTGATTAAAACCCTCGGCCGGGAATATAACCCCTCGATTCCCCTTCCTGAAGAAACCCCTCAGCCTGGAATATAACCCCTCGATTCCCCTTACTGATTAAACCCCTCAGCCTGGAATATAACCCCTCGATTCCCCTTCCTGATTAAACCCCACAGACAGGAATATAACCCCTCGATTCCCCTTCCTGAGTAAACCCCTCAGCCTGGAATATAACCCCTCGATTCCCCTTCCTGATTAAACCCCACAGACAGGAATATAACCCCTCGATTCCCCTCCCTGATTAAACTCCTCGGCCAGGAATATAACCCCTCGATTCCCCTTCCTGATTAAACCCCTCGGCCTGGAATATAACCCCTCGATTCCCCCTTCTTAATTAAACCCCTCAGGCTGGAATATAACCCCTCGATTCCCCTTCCTGATTAAACCCCTCAGCCTGGAATATAACCCCTCGATTCCCCTTCCTGATTAAACACCTCGGCCTGGAATATAACCCCTCGATTCCCCTTCCTGATTAAACACCTCAGCCTGGAATATAACCCCTCGATTCCCCCTTCCCTGATTAAACCCCTCAGCCTGGAATGTAACCCCTCGATTCCCCTTCCTGATTAAACCCCTCAGCCTGGAATATAACCGTTCGATTCCCCTTCCTGATTAAACCCCTCAGCCTGGAATATAAACCCTCGATTCCCCTTCCTGATTAAACCCCTCGGCCAGGAATATAACCCCTCGATTCCCCCTTCATGACTAAACCCCTCAGCCTGGAATATATCCCCTCGATTCCCCTTCCTGATTAAACCCCTCAGCCCTGAATATAACCCCTCGATTCCCCCTTCCTGATTAAAACCTTGGCCTGGAATATAACCCCTCGATTCCCCCTTCCTGATTATACCCCTCGGCCTGGAATATAACCCCTCGATTCCCTCTTCCTGATGAAACCCCACGACCTGGAATATAACCCCCCGATTCCCCTTTCCTGATTAAACACCTCAGCCTGGAATATAACCCCTCGATTCCCCCTTCCTGATGAAACCCTTCGGCCAGGAATATAACCCCTCGATTCCACTTCTTGATTAAACCCCTGAGCCTGGAATTTAACCCCTCGATTCCCCTTCCTGATTAAACCCCACAGCCTGGAATATAACTCCTCGATTCCCCCTTTCTGATTAAACCCCTCAGCCTGGAATATAACCCCTCGATTCCCCCTTCCTGATTAAACCCCTCAGCCTGGAATATAACCCCTCGATTCCCCATCCTGATTAATCCCCTCAGCCTGGAATATAACCCCTCGATTCCCCCTTCCTGATTAAACCCCTCGGCCTGGAATATAACCCCTCGATTCCCCTTCCTGATTAAACCCCACAGCCTGGAATATAACCCCTCGATTCCCCTTCCTGATTAAACCCCTCGGCCTGGAATATAACCCCTCGATTCCCCCTTCCTGATTAAACCCCACAGCCTGGAATATAACCCCTCGATTCCCCTTCCTGATTAAACCTCTCAGCCTGGAATATAACCCCTCGATTCCCCCTTCCTGATTAAACCCCTCGGCCCTGAATATAACCCCTCGATTCCCCCTTCCTGATTAAACCCCTCAGCCTGGAATATAACCCCTCGATTCCCCCTTCCTGATTAAACCCATCGGCCTGGAATATAACCCCTTGATTCCCCCTTCCTGATTAAACCCCTCGGCCTACAATATAACCCCTCGATTCCCCCTTCCTGATTAAAGCCCTCAGCCTGGAATATAACCCCTCGATTCCCTCTTCCTGATGAAACCCCACAACCTGGAATATAACCCCTCGATTCCCCTTCCTGATTAAACCCCTCGGCCTGGAATATAGCCCCTCGATTCCCCCTTCCTGATTAAACCCATCAGCCTGGAATATAACCCCTCGATTCCCCCTTCCTGATTAAACCCCTCAGCCTGGAATATAACCCCTCGATTCCCCCTTCCTGAATAAACCCCTCAGGCTGGAATATAACCCCTCGATTCCCCCTTCCTGATTAAACCCCACAACCTGGAATATAACCCCTCGATTCCCCTTCCTGATTAAACCCCTCTGCAAGGAATATAACCCCTCGATTTCCCGTTCCTGATTAAACCCCTCGGTCAGGAATATAACCCCTCGATTCCCCCTTCCTGATTAAACCCCTCAGCCTGGAATATAACCCCTCGATTCCCCTTCCTGATTAAACCCCTCTGCAAGGAATATAACCCCTCGATTTCCCGTTCCTGATTAAACCCCTCGGCCAGGAATATAACCCCTCGATTCCCCTTCCTGATTAAACCCCTCGGCCCTGAATATAACCCTTGGATTCCCCTTCCTGATTAAACCCCTTGGACTGGAATATAACCCCTCGATTCCCCCTTCCTGATTAAGCACCTCAGCCTGGAATATAACCCCTCGATTCCCCTTCCTGATTAAACCCCTCGGACTGGAATATAACCCCTCGATTCCCCTTCCTGATTAAACCCCTCGGCCAGGAATGTAACCCCTCGATTCCCCCTTCCTGATTAAAACCCTCAGCCTGGAATATAACCCCTAGATTCCCCCTTCCTGATTAAACCCCTCTGCCAGGAATATAACCCCTCGATTCCCCCTTCCTGATTAAACCCCTCAGCCTGGAATATAAACCCTGGATTCCCCTTCCTGTTTAAACCCCTCAGCCTGGAATATAACCCCTCGATTCCCTCTTCCTGATGAAACCCCACAACCTGGAATATAACCCCCCGATTCCCCCTTCCTGATTAAACACCTCAGCCTGGAATATAACCCCTCGATTCCCCTTCCTGATTAAACCCCCCGGCCCCGAATGTAACCCCTGGATTCCCCTTCCTGATTAAATCCCTCAGCCTGGAATATAACCCCTGGATTTTACGTCCTGATTAAACCCCACAGCCTGGAATATAACCCCTCGATTCCGCTACCTGATTAAACCCCTCGGCCGGGAATATAACCCCTCGATTCCCCTTCCTGATTAAATCCATCGGCCTGGAATATAACCCCTCGATTCCCCATTCCTGATTAAACCCCTCTGCCAGGAATATAACCCCTCGATTCCCCCTTCCTGATTAAACCCCACAGACTGGAATATAACCCCCCGATTCCCCTTCCTGATTAAGTCCCTGAGCCTGGAATATAACCCCTCGATTCCCCTTC
Organism: Chiloscyllium punctatum; assembly: GCF_047496795.1. NCBI lineage: Eukaryota > Metazoa > Chordata > Chondrichthyes > Orectolobiformes > Hemiscylliidae > Chiloscyllium > Chiloscyllium punctatum. Next base: position 1,664,818 of record NW_027309801.1, on the reverse strand, counting down.
CTGATTAAACCCCTCGGACTGGAAAATAACATTGCGATTCCCCCTTCCTGACTAAACACCTCGGACTAGAATATAACCCCACGATTCCCCTTCCTGATTAAACCCATCGGCCCTGAATATAACCCCTGGATTCCCCTTCCTGTTTAAACCCCTCGGCCAGGAATATAACGCCTCGATTCCCCCTTCCTGATTAAACCGCTCAGCTTGGAATATTAACCCTCGATTCCCCTTCCTGATTAAGCCCCTCGGCCCTGAATATAAGCCCTCGATTCCCCTTCCTGATTAAACCCCTCGGACTGGAATATAACCCCTCGATTCCCCTTCCTGATTAAACCCCAGAGACAGGAATATAACCCCTCGATTCCCCTTCCTGATTAAACCCCAGAGACAGGAATATAACCCCTCGATTCCCTCTTCCTGATGAAACCCCACAACCTGGAATATAACCACTCGATTCCCCTTCCTGATTAAACCCCTCAGCCTAGAATATAACCCCTCGATTCCCCTTCCTGATTAAACCCATCGGCCTGGAATATAACCCCTCGATTCCCCTTCCTGATTAAATCCATCGGCCTGGAATATAACCCCTCGATTCCCCATTCCTGATTAAACCCATCGGCCTAGAATATAACCCCTCGATTCCCCCTTCCTGATTAAACCCCACAGACTGGAATATAACCCCTCGATTCCCCTTCCTGATTAAACCCCTCAGCCTGGAATATAACCCCTCGATTCCCCTTCCTGATTAAACCCCTCGGACTGGAATATAATATTTCGATTCCCCCTTCCTGACTAAACACCTCGGACTTGAATATAACCCCACGATTCCCCTTCCTGATTAAACCCATCGGCCCTGAATATAACCCCTGGATTCCCCTTCCTGTTTAAACCCCTCGGCCAGGAATATAACGCCTCGATTCCCCCTTCCTGATTAAACCGCTCAGCTTGGAATATAACCCCTTGATTCCCCCTTCCTGATTAAACCACTCAGCTTGGAATATAACCCCTCGATACCCCTTCCTGATTAAACCCCTCGGCCTGGTATATTACCCCTCGATTCCCCTTCCTGATTAAACCCCTCGGCCCTGAATATAAGCCCTCGATTCCCCTTCCTGATTAAACCCCTCAGCCTTGAATATACCCCCTCGATTCCCCCTTCCTGGTTTAACCCCTCGGCCCTGAATATAACCCCTCGATTCCCCTTCCTGATTAAACCCCACAGGCAGGAATATAACCCCTCGATTCCCCTTTCCTGATTATACCCCACAGACAGGAATATAACCCCTTGATTCCCCTTCCTGATTAAACCCCTCAGCCTGGAATATAGCCCCTCGATTCCCCTTCCTGATTAAACTGATCAGCCTGGAATATAACCCCTCGATTCCACTTCCTGATTAAACCCCTCGGCCTGGAATATAACTCCTCGATTCCCCCTTCCTGATTAAACCCCTCTGCCAGGAATATAACCCCTCGATTCCCCATTCCTGATTAAACCCTTCGGCCTGGAATATAACCCCTGGATTCCCCTTCCTGATTAAACCACTCGGCCAGGAATATAACCCCTCGATTCCCCTTCCTGATTAAACCCCTCAGCCTGGAATATAACCCCTCGATTCCCCTTCCTGATTAAACCCCTCGCCCTGGAATATAACCCCTCGATTCCCCCTTCCTGATTAAACCCCTCGGCCTGGAATATAACCCCTCGATTCCCCTTCCTGATTAAACCCCTCGGCCTGGAATATAACCCCTCGATTCCCCTTCCTGATTAAATCCATCGGCCTGGAATATAACCCCTCGATTCCCCTTCCTTATTAAACCCCTCGGCCTGGAATATAACCCCTCGATTCCCCTTCCTGATTAAACCCCACAGACTGGAATATAACCACCCGATTCCCCTTCCTGATTAAACCCCTCGGACTGGAATATAACATTTCGATTCCCCCTTCCTGACTAAACACCTCGGACTAGAATATAACCCCACGATTCCCCTTCCTGATTAAACCCCTCGGCCCTGAATATAACCCCTGGATTCCCCTTCCTGTTTAAACCCCTCGGCCAGGAATATAACGCCTCGATTCCCCCTTCCTGATTAAACCGCTCAGCTTGGAATATAAACCCTCGATTCCCCCTTCCTGATTAAACCCATCGGCCTGGAATATAACCCCTCGATTCCCCTTCCTATTAAACCGCTCAGCCTGGAATATAACCCCTCGATTCCCCTTCCTGATTAAACCGCTCAGCCTGGAATATAACCCCTCGATTCCCCTTCCTGATTAAACCCCTCGGCCTGGTATATTACCCCTCGATTCCCCTTCCTGATTAAACCCCTCGGCCCTGAATATAAGCCCTCGATTCCCCTTCCTGATTAAACCCCTCAGCCTTGAATATACCCCCTCGATTCCCCCTTCCTGGTTAAACCCCTCGGCCCTGAATATAACCCCTCAATTCCCCTTCCTGATTAAACCCCACAGGCAGGAATATAACCCCTCGATTCCCCTTTCCTGATTATACCCCACAGACAGGAATATAACCCCTCGATTCCTCTTCCTGATTAAAGCCCTCGGCCTGGAATATAACCCCTCGATTCCCCCTTCCTGATTAAACCCCTCGGCCTGGAATATTAACTTTCGATTCCCCCTTCCTGACTAAACGCCTCGGACTGGAATATAACCCCTGGATTCCCCATTTCTGGTTTAACCCCTCAGCCTGGAATATTACCTTTTGATTCCCCCTTCCTGACTAAATGCCTCGGACTGGAATATAACCCCTCGATTCCCCTTCCTGATTAAACCCCTCAGCCTGGAATATAACCCCTCGATTCCCCCTTCCTGATTAAACCCGTCAGCCTGGAATATAACCCCTCGATTCCCCCTTCCTGATGAAACCCCTCGGCCTGGAATATAACCTTTCGATACCCCCTTCCTGATTAAACCCCTCAGCCTGGAATATAACCCCTCGATTCCACTTCCAGATTAAACCCCTCGGCCTACAATATAGCCCCACGATTCCCCCTTCCTGATTAAACCCCTCGGCCCTTAATATAACCCCTCGATTCCCCCTTCCTGATTAAACCCCTCGGCCTGGAATATAACCCCTCGATTCCCCTTCCTGATTAAACCCCACAGACACGAATATAACCCTTCGATTCCTCCTTCCTGATTAAACCCCTCTGCCAGGAATATAACCCCTCGATTTCCCGTTCCTGATTAAACCCCTCGGCCAGGAATATAACCCCTCGATTCCCCTTCCTGATTAAACCCCTCGGCCCTGAATATAACCCTTGGATTCCCCTTCCTGATTAAACCCCTTGGCCTGGAATATAACCCCTCGATTCCCCCTTCCTGATTAAGCACCTCAGCCTGGAATATAACCCCTCGATTCCCCTTCCTGACTAAACGCCTCGGACTGGAATATAACCCCTCGATTCCCCTTCCTGATTAAACCCCTCGGCCAGGAATATAACCCCTCGATTCCCCCTTCCTGATTAAAACCCTCAGCCGGGAATATAACCCCTCGATTCCCCTACCTGAAGAAACCCCTCAGCCTGAAATATAACCCCTCGATTCCCCTTACTGATTAAACACCTCAGCCTGGAATATAACCCCTCGATTCCCCTTCCTGATTAAACCCCTCAGCCTGGAATATAACCCCTCGATTCCCCCTTCCTGATTAAAACCCTCGGCCGGGAATATAACCCCTCGATTCCCCTTCCTGAAGAAACCCCTCAGCCTGGAATATAACCCCTCGATTCCCCTTCCTGATTAAACCCCTCGGCCTGGTATATTACCCCTCGATTCCCCTTCCTGATTAAGCCCCTCGGCCCTGAATATAAGCCCTCGATTCCCCTTCCTGATTAAACCCCTCGGACTGGAATATAACCCCTCGATTCCCCTTCCTGATTAAACCCCAGAGACAGGAATATAACCCCTCGATTCCCCTTCCTGATTAAACCCCACAGACAGGAATATAACCCCTCGATTCCCCTTCCTGAATAAACCCATCAGCCTGGATTTTAATCCCTCGATTCCTCTTCCTGATTAAACCCCTCAGCCTGGAATATAACCCCTCGATTCCCTCTTCCTGATGAAACCCCACAACCTGGAATATAACCACTCGATTCCCCTTCCTGATTAAACCCCTCAGCCTAGAATATAACCCCTCGATTCCCCTTCCTGATTAAACCCATCGGCCTGGAATATAACCCCTCGATTCCCCTTCCTGATTAAATCCATCGGCCTGGAATATAACCCCTCGATTCCCCATTCCTGATTAAACCCATCGGCCTAGAATATAACCCCTCGATTCCCCCTTCCTGATTAAACCCCACAGACTGGAATATAACCCCTCGATTCCCCTTCCTGATTAAACCCCTCAGCCTGGAATATAACCCCTCGGTTCCCCTTCCTGATTAAACCCCTCGGACTGGAATATAATATTTCGATTCCCCCTTCCTGACTAAACACCTCGGACTTGAATATAACCCCACGATTCCCCTTCCTGATTAAACCCCTCGGCCCTGAATATAACCCCTGGATTCCCCTTCCTGTTTAAACCCCTCGGCCAGGAATATAACGCCTCGAATCCCCCTTCCTGATTAAACCGCTCAGCTTGGAATATAACCCCTTGATTCCCCCTTCCTGATTAAACCACTCAGCTTGGAATATAACCCCTCGATTCCCCTTCCTGATTAAACCCCTCGGCCTGGTATATTACCCCTCGATTCCCCTTCCTGATTAAACCCCTCGGCCCTGAATATAAGCCCTCGATTCCCCTTCCTGATTAAACCCCTCAGCCTTGAATATACCCCCTCGATTCCCGCTTCCTGGTTTAACCCGTCGGCCCTGAATATAACCCCTCGATTCCCCTTCCTGATTAAACCCCACAGGCAGGAATATAACCCCTCGATTCCCCTTCCTGATTAAACCCCTCGGCCTGGTATATTACCCCTCGATTCCCCTTCCTGATTAAACCCCTCGGCCCTGAATATAAGCCCGCGATTCCCCTTCCTGATTAAACCCCTCAGCCTTGAATATACCCCCTCGATTCCCCCTTCCTGGTTTAACCCCTCGGCCCTGAATATAACCCCTCGATTCCCCTTCCTGATTAAACCCCACAGGCAGGAATATAACCCCTCGATTCCCCTTTCCTGATTATACCCCACAGTCAGGAATATAACCCCTTGATTCCCCTTCCTGATTAAACCCCTCAGCCTGGAATATAGCCCCTCGATTCCCCTTCCTGATTAAACTGATCAGCCTGGAATATAACCCCTCGATTCCACTTCCTGATTAAACCCCTCGGCCTGGAATATAACCCCTCGATTCCCCCTTCCTGATTAAACCCCTCTGCCAGGAATATAACCCCTCGATTCCCCATTCCTGATTAAACCCTTCGGCCTGGAATATAACCCCTGGATTCCCCTTCCTGATTAAACCACTCGGCCTGGAATATAACCCCTCGATTCCCCTTCCTGATTAAACCCCTCAGCCTGGAATATAACCCCTCGATTCCCCTTCCTGATTAAACCCCTCGCCCTGGAATATAACCCCTCGATTCCCCCTTCCTGATTAAACCCCACGGCCTGGAATATAACCCCTCGATTCCCCTTCCTGATTAAATCCATCGGCCTGGAATATAACCCCTCGATTCCCCTTCCTGATTAAACCCCTCGGCCTGGAATATAACCCCTCGATTCCCCTTCCTGATTAAACCCCACAGACTGGAATATAACCACCCGATTCCCCTTCCTGATTAAACCCCTCGGACTGGAATATAACATTTCGATTCCCCCTTCCTGACTAAACACCTCGGACTAGAATATAACCCCACAATTCCCCTTCCTGATTAAACCCCTCGGCCCTGAATATAACCCCTGGATTCCCCTTCCTGTTTAAACCCCTCGGCCAGGAATATAACGCCTCGAGTCCCCCTTCCTGATTAAACCGCTCAGCTTGGAATATAAACCCTCGATTCCCCTTCCTGATTAAACCCATCGGCCTGGAATATAACCCCTCGATTCCCCTTCCTGATTAAACCGCTCAGCCTGGAATATAACCCCTCGATTCCCCTTCCTGATTAAACCGCTCAGCCTGGAATATAACCCCTCGATTCCCCTTCCTGATTAAACCCCTCGGCCTGGTATATTACCCCTCGATTCCCCTTCCTGATTAAACCCCTCGGCCCTGAATATAAGCCCTCGATTCCCCTTCCTGATTAAACCCCTCAGCCTTGAATATACCCCCTCGATTCCCCCTTCCTGGTTAAACCCCTCGGCCCTGAATATAACCCCTCAATTCCCCTTCCTGATTAAACCCCACAGGCAGGAATATAACCCCTCGATTCCCCTTTCCTGATTATACCCCACAGACAGGAATATAACCCCTCGATTCCTCTTCCTGATTAAAGCCCTCGGCCTGGAATATAACCCCTCGATTCCCCCTTCCTGATTAAACCCCTCGGCCTGGAATATTAACTTTCGATTCCCCCTTCCTGACTAAACGCCTCGGACTGGAATATAACCCCTGGATTCCCCATTTCTGGTTTAACCCCTCAGCCTGGAATATTACCTTTTGATTCCCCCTTCCTGACTAAATGCCTCGGACTGGAATATAACCCCTCGATTCCCCTTCCTGATTAAACCCCTCAGCCTGGAATATAACCCCTCGATTCCCCCTTCCTGATGAAACCCCTCGGCCTGGAATATAACCTTTCGATACCCCCTTCCTGATTAAACCCCTCAGCCTGGAATATAACCCCTCGATTCCACTTCCAGATTAAACCCCTCGGCCTACAATATAGCCCCACGATTCCCCCTTCCTGATTAAACCCCTCGGCCCTTAATATAACCCCTCGATTCCCCCTTCCTGATTAAACCCCTCGGCCTGGAATATAACCCCTCGATTCCCCTTCCTGAGTAAACCCCACAGACACGAATAAAACCCTTCGATTCCTCCTTCCTGATTAAACCCCTCTGCCAGGAATATAACCCCTCGATTTCCCGTTCCTGATTAAACCCCTCGGCCAGGAATATAACCCCTCGATTCCCCTTCCTGATTAAACCCCTCGGCCCTGAATATAACCCTTGGATTCCCCTTCCTGATTAAACCCCTTGGCCTGGAATATAACCCCTCGATTCCCCCTTCCTGATTAAGCACCTCAGCCTGGAATATAACCCCTCGATTCCCCTTCCTGATTAAACCCCTCGGACTGGAATATAGCCTTTCGATTCCCCCTTCCTGACTAAACGCCTCGGACTGGAATATAACCCCTCGATTCCCCTTCCTGATTAAACCCCTCGGCCAGGAATATAACCCCTCGATTCCCCCTTCCTGATTAAAACCCTCAGCCGGGAATATAACCCCTCGATTCCCCTACCTGAAGAAACCCCTCAGCCTGAAATATAACCCCTCGATTCCCCTTACTGATTAAACACCTCAGCCTGGAATATAACCCCTCGATTCCCCTTCCTGATTAAACCCCTCAGCCTGGAATATAACCCCTCGATTCCCCCTTCCTGATTAAAACCCTCGGCCGGGAATATAACCCCTCGATTCCCCTTCCTGAAGAAACCCCTCAGCCTGGAATATAACCCCTCGATTCCCCTTACTGATTAAACCCCTCAGCCTGGAATATAACCCCTCGATTCCCCTTCCTGATTAAACCCCACAGACAGGAATATAACCCCTCGATTCCCCTTCCTGATTAAACCCCTCAGCCTGGAATATAACCCCTCGATTCCCCTTCCTGATTAAACCCCTCAGCCTGGAATATAACCCCTCGATTCCCCTTCCTGATTAAACACCTCGGCCTGGAATATAACCCCTCGATTCCCCTTTCTGATTAAACCCCTCAGCCTGGAATATAACCCCTCGATTCCCCCTTCCCTGATTAAACCCCTCAGCCTGGAATGTAACCCCTCGATTCCCCTTCCTGATTAAACCCCTCAGCCTGGAATATAACCGTTCGATTCCCCTTCCTGATTAAACCCCTCAGCCTGGAATATAAACCCTCGATTCCCCTTCCTGATTAAACCCCTCGGCCAGGAATATAACCCCTCGATTCCCCCTTCATGATTAAACCCCTCAGCCTAGAATATAACCCCTCGATTCCCCTTCCTGATTAAACCCCTCGGCCCTGAATATAACCCCTCGATTCCCCCTTCCTGATTAAAACCCTTGGCCTGGAATATAACCCCTCGATTCCCCCTTCCTGATTATACCCCTCGGCCTGGAATATAACCCCTCGATTCCCTCTTCCTGATGAAACCCCACAACCTGGAATATAACCCCCCGATTCCACTTTCCTGATTAAACACCTCAGCCTGGAATATAACCCCTCGATTCCCCCTTCCTGATTAAACCCTTCGGCCAGGAATATAACCCCTCGATTCCACTTCTTGATTAAACCCCTGAGCCTGGAATTTAACCCCTCGATTCCCCTTCCTGATTCAACCCCACAGCCTGGAATATAACCCCTCGATTCCCCCTTTCTGATTAAACCCCTCAGCCTGGAATATAACCCCTCGATTCCCCCTTCCTGATTAAACCCCTCGGCCTGGAATATAACCCCTCGATTCCCCATCCTGATTAATCCCCTCAGCCTGGAATATAACCCCTCGATTCCCCCTTCCTGATTAAACCCCTCGGCCTGGAATATAACCCCTCGATTCCCCATCCTGATTAATCCCCTCAGCCTGGAATATAACCCCTCGATTCCCCTTCCTGATTAAACCCCTCAGCCTGGAATATAACCCCTCGATTCTCCCTTCCTGATTAAACCCCTCAGCCTGGAATATAACCCCTCGATTCCCCCTTCCTGATTAAACCCCTCGGCCTGGAATATAACCCCTCGATTCCCCCTTCCTGATTAAACCCCACAGCCTGGAATATAACCCCTCGATTCCCCTTCCTGATTAAACCCCTCGGCCTGGAATATAACCCCTCGATTCCCCCTTACTGATTAAACCCCTCGGCCCTGAATATAACCCCTCGATTCCCCCTTCCTGATTAAACCCCTCAGCCTGGAATATAACCCCTCGATTCCCCCTTCCTGATTAAACCCATCGGCCTGGAATATAACCCCTCGATTCCCCCTTCCTGATTAAACCCCTCGGCCTACAATATAACCCCTCGATTCCCCCTTCCTGATTAAAGCCCTCAGCCTGGAATATAACCCCTCGATTCCCTCTTCCTGATGAAACCCCACAACCTGGAATATAACCCCTCGATTCCCCTTCCTGATTAAACCCCTCGGCCTGGAATATAGCCCCTCGATTCCCCCTTCCTGATTAAACCCATCAGCCTGGAATATAACCCCTCGATTCCCCCTTCCTGATTAAACCCTTCAGCCTGGAATATAACCCCACGATTCCCCCTTCCTGAATAAACCCCTCAGGCTGGAATATAACCCCTCGATTCCCCCTTCCTGATTAAACCCTTCAGCCTGGAATATAACCCCACGATTCCCCCTTCCTGAATAAACCCCTCAGCCTGGAATATAACCCCTCGATTCCCCTTCCTGATTAAACCCCTCTGCAAGGAATATAACCCCTCGATTTCCCGTTCCTGATTAAACCCCTCGGCCAGGAATATAACCCCTCGATTCCCCTTCCTGATTAAACCCCTCGGCCCTGAATATAACCCTTGGATTCCCCTTCCTGATTAAACCCCTTGGACTGGAATATAACCCCTCGATTCCCCCTTCCTGATTAAGCACCTCAGCCTGGAATATAACCCCTCGATTCCCCTTCCTGATTAAACCCCTCGGACTGGAATATAACCCCTCGATTCCCCTTCCTGATTAAACCCCTCGGCCAGGAATATAACCCCTCGATTCCCCCTTCCTGATTAAAACCCTCAGCCTGGAATATAACCCCTAGATTCCCCCTTCCTGATTAAACCAATCAGCCTGGAATATATCCCCTCGATTCCCCCTTCCTGATTAAACCCCTCAGCCTGGAATATAACTCCTCAATTCCTCTTCCTGATTCAACCCCTCAGCCTGGATAATAACCCCTCGATTCCCTCTTCCTGATGAAACCCCACAACCTGGAATATAACCCCCCGATTCCCCCTTCCTGATTAAACCCCCCGGCCCCGAATGTAACCCCTGGATTCCCCTTCCTGATTAAACCCCTCAGCCTGGAATATAACGCCTGGATTCTACGTCCCGATTAAACCCCACAGTCTGGTATTTTAACCCCTCGATTCCCCTACCTGATTAAACCCCTCGGCCGGGAATATAACCCCTTGATTCCCCCGTCGTGATTAAACCCCACGGTATGGAATATAACCCCGCAATTCCCCTTCCTGATTGAACCCCTCAGCCTGGAATATAACCCGTCGATTCCCCTTCCTGATGAAACCCCACTGCCTGGAATATAACCCCTTGATTCCCCCTTCCTGATTAAACCCCACAGACAGGAATATAACCCCTCGATTCCCCTTCCTGATTAAACCCCTCGGCCTGGAATATAACCCCTCGATTCCCCTTCCAGATTGAACCCCTCAGCCTGGAATATAACCCCTCGATTCCCCTTCCTGATTAAACCCCTCGGCCTGGAATATAACCCCTCGATTCCCCTTCCAGATTGAACCCCTCAGCCTGGAATATAACCCCTCGATTCCCCCTTCCTGATTAAACCCCTCAGCCTGGAATATAACCCCTCGATTCCCCTTCCTGATTAAACCCCTCGGCCTGGAATATAACCCCTCGATTCCCCTTCCAGATTGAACCCCTCAGCCTGGAATATAACCCCTCGATTCCCCTTCCAGATTGAACCCCTCGGCCTTGAATATACCCCCTCGATTCCCCCTTCCTGGTTTAACCCCTCGGCCCTGAATATAACCCCTCGATTCCCCTTCCTGATTAAACCCCACAGGCAGGAATATAACCCCTCGATTCCCCTTTCCTGATTATACCCCATAGACAGGAATATAACCCCTTGATTCCCCTTCCTGATTAAACCCCTCAGCCTGGAATATAGCCCCTCGATTCCCCTTCCTGATTAAACTGATCAGCCTGGAATATAACCCCTCGATTCCACTTCCTGATTAAACCCCTCGGCCTGGAATATAACCCCTCGATTCCCCCTTCCTGATTAAACCCCACAGACAGGAATATAGCCCCTCGATTCCCCCTTCCTGATTAAACCCCTCTGCCAGGAATATAACCCCTCGATTCCCCATTCCTGATTAAACCCATCGGCCTGGAATATAACCCCTCGATTCCCCCTTCCTGATTAAACCCCACAGAAAGGAATATAACCCCTCGATTCCCCTTCCTGATTAAACCACTCGGCCTGGAATATAACCCCTCGATTCCCCTTCCTGATTAAACCCCTCAGCCTGGAATATAACCCCTTGATTCCCCTTCCTGATTAAATCCATCGGCCTGGAATATAACCCCTCGATTCCCCATTCCTGATTAAACCCATCGGCCTGGAATATAACCCCTCGATTCCCCCTTCCTGATTAAACCCCACAGACTGGAATATAACCCCCCGATTCCCCTTCCTGATTAAGTCCCTGAGCCTGGAATATAACCCCTCGATTCCCCTTTCTGATTAAACCCCTCGGACTGGAATATAACATTTCGATTCCCCCTTCCTGACTAAACACCTCGGACTAGAATATAACCCCACGATTCCCCTTCCTGATTAAACCCCTCGGCCCTGAATATAACCCCTGGATTCCCCTTCCTGTTTAAACCCCTCGGCCTGGAATATAACCCCTCGATTCCCCTTCCTGATTAAACCGCTCAGCCTGGAATATAACCCCTCGATTCCCCTTCCTGATTAAACCGCTCAGCCTGGAATATAACCCCTCGATTCCCCTCCCTGATTAAACCCCTCGGCCTGGTATATTACCCCTCGATTCCCCTTCCTGATTAAACCCCTCGGCCCTGAATATAAGCCCTCGATTCCCCTTCCTGATTAAACCCCTCGGACTGGAATATAACCCCTCGATTCCCCTTCCCGATTAAACCCCAGAGACAGGAATATAACCCCTCGATTCCCCTTCCTGATTAAACCCCACAGACAGGAATATAACCCCTCGATTCCCCTTCCTGAATAAACCCATCAGCCTGGATTTTAATCCCTCGATTCCTCTTCCTGATTAAACCCCTCAGCCCTGGAATATAACCCCTCGATTCCCTCTTCCTGATGAAACCCCACAACCTGGAATATAACCCCTCGATTCCCCTTCCTGATTAAACCCCTCAGCCTAGAATATAACCCCTCGATTCCCCTTCCTGATTAAACCCCTCGGCCTGGAATATAACCCCTCGATTCCCCTTCCTGATTAAATCCATCGGCCTGGAATATAACCCCTCGATTCCCCATTCCTGATTAAACCCATCGGCCTAGAATATAACCCCTCGATTCCCCCTTCCTGATTAAACCCCACAGACTGGAATATAACCCCTCGATTCCCCTTCCTGATTAAACCCCTCAGCCTGGAATATAACCCCTCGATTCCCCTTCCTGATTAAACCCCTCGGACTGGAATATAACATTTCGATTCCCCCTTCCTGACTAAACACCTCGGACTTGAATATAACCCCACGATTCCCCTTCCTGATTAAACCCCTCGGCCCTGAATATAACCCCTGGATTCCCCTTCCTGTTTTAACCCCTCGGCCAGGAATATAACGCCTCGATTCCCCCTTCCTGATTAAACCGCTCAGCTTGGAATATAACCCCTCGATTCCCCCTTCCTGATTAAACCACTCAGCTTGGAATATAACCCCTCGATTCCCCTTCCTGATTAAACCCCTCGGCCTGGTATATTACCCCTCGATTCCCCTTCCTGATTAAACCCCTCGGCCCTGAATATAAGCCCTCGATTCCCCTTCCTGATTAAACCCCTCAGCCTTGAATATACCCCCTCGATTCCCCCCTCCTGGTTTAACCCCTCGGCCCTGAATATAACCCCTCGATTCCCCTTTCCTGATTATACCCCACAGACAGGAATATAACCCCTTGATTCCCCTTCCTGATTAAACCCCTCAGCCTGGAAAATAGCCCCTCGATTCCCCTTCCTGATTAAACTGATCAGCCTGGAATATAACCCCTCGATTCCCCTTCCTGATTAAACACCACAGGCAGGAATATAACCCCTCGATTCCCCTTTCCTGATTATACCCCACAGACAGGAATATAACCCCTCGATTCCTCTTCCTGATTAAAGCCCTCGGCCTGGAATATAACCCCTCGATTCCCCCTTCCTGATTAAACCCCTCGGCCTGGAATATTAACTTTCGATTCCCCCTTCCTGACTAAACGCCTCGGACTGGAATATAACCCCTGGATTCCCCATTTCTGGTTTAACCCCTCAGCCTGGAATATTACCTTTTGATTCCCCCTTCCTGACTAAATGCCTCGGACTGGAATATAACCCCTCGATTCCCCTTCCTGATTAAACCCCTCAGCCTGGAATATAACCCCTCGATTCCCCCTTCCTGATTAAACCCCTCAGCCTGGAATATAACCCCTCGATTCCCCCTTCCTGATGAAACCCCTCGGCCTGGAATATAACCTTTCGATACCCCCTTCCTGATTAAACCCCTCAGCCTGGAATATAACCCCTCGATTCCCCTTCCAGATTAAACCCCTCGGCCTACAATATAGCCCCACGATTCCCCCTTCCTGATTAAACCCCTCGGCCCTTAATATAACCCCTCGATTCCCCCTTCCTGATTAAACCCCTCGGCCTGGAATATAACCCCTCGATTCCCCTTCCTGATTAAACCCCACAGACACGAATATAACCCCTCGATTCCTCCTTCCTGATTAAACCCCTCTGCCAGGAATATAACCCCTCGATTTCCCGTTCCTGATTAAACCCCTCGGCCAGGAATATAACCCCTCGATTCCCCTTCCTGATTAAACCCCTCGGCCCTGAATATAACCCTTGGATTCCCCTTCCTGATTAAACCCCTTGGCCTGGAATATAACCCCTCGATTCCCCCTTCCTGATTAAGCACCTCAGCCTGGAATATAACCCCTCGATTCCCCTTCCTGATTAAACCCCTCGGACTGGAATATAGCCTTTCGATTCCCCCTTCCTGACTAAACGCCTCGGACTGGAATATAACCCCTCGATTCCCCTTCCTGATTAAAACCCTCGGCCGGGAATATAACCCCTCGATTCCCCTACCTGAAGAAACCCCTCAGCCTGAAATATAACCCCTCGATTCCCCTTACTGATTAAACCCCTCAGCCTGGAATATAACCCCTCGATTCCCCTTCCTGATTAAACCCCTCAGCCTGGAGTATAACCCCTCGATTCCCCCTTCCTGATTAAAACCCTCGGCCGGGAATATAACCCCTCGATTCCCCTTCCTGAAGAAACCCCTCAGCCTGGAATATAACCCCTCGATTCCCCTTACTGATTAAACCCCTCAGCCTGGAATATCACCCCTCGATTCCCCTTCCTGATTAAACCCCACAGACAGGAATATAACCCCTCGATTCCCCTTCCTGAGTAAACCCCTCAGCCTGGAATATAACCCCTCGATTCCCCTTCCTGATTAAACCCCACAGACAGGAATATAACCCCTCGATTCCCCTCCCTGATTAAACTCCTCGGCCAGGAATATAACCCCTCGATTCCCCTTCCTGATTAAACCCCTCGGCCTGGAATATAACCCCTCGATTCCCCCTTCTTAATTAAACCCCTCAGGCTGGAATATAACCCCTCGATTCCCCTTCCTGATTAAACCCCTCAGCCTGGAATATAACCCCTCGATTCCCCTTCCTGATTAAACACCTCGGCCTGGAATATAACCCCTCGATTCCCCTTCCTGATTAAACACCTCAGCCTGGAATATAACCCCTCGATTCCCCCTTCCCTGATTAAACCCCTCAGCCTGGAATGTAACCCCTCGATTCCCCTTCCTGATTAAACCCCTCAGCCTGGAATATAACCGTTCGATTCCCCTTCCTGATTAAACCCCTCAGCCTGGAATATAAACCCTCGATTCCCCTTCCTGATTAAACCCCTCGGCCAGGAATATAACCCCTCGATTCCCCCTTCATGACTAAACCCCTCAGCCTGGAATATATCCCCTCGATTCCCCTTCCTGATTAAACCCCTCAGCCCTGAATATAACCCCTCGATTCCCCCTTCCTGATTAAAACCTTGGCCTGGAATATAACCCCTCGATTCCCCCTTCCTGATTATACCCCTCGGCCTGGAATATAACCCCTCGATTCCCTCTTCCTGATGAAACCCCACGACCTGGAATATAACCCCCCGATTCCCCTTTCCTGATTAAACACCTCAGCCTGGAATATAACCCCTCGATTCCCCCTTCCTGATGAAACCCTTCGGCCAGGAATATAACCCCTCGATTCCACTTCTTGATTAAACCCCTGAGCCTGGAATTTAACCCCTCGATTCCCCTTCCTGATTAAACCCCACAGCCTGGAATATAACTCCTCGATTCCCCCTTTCTGATTAAACCCCTCAGCCTGGAATATAACCCCTCGATTCCCCCTTCCTGATTAAACCCCTCAGCCTGGAATATAACCCCTCGATTCCCCATCCTGATTAATCCCCTCAGCCTGGAATATAACCCCTCGATTCCCCCTTCCTGATTAAACCCCTCGGCCTGGAATATAACCCCTCGATTCCCCTTCCTGATTAAACCCCACAGCCTGGAATATAACCCCTCGATTCCCCTTCCTGATTAAACCCCTCGGCCTGGAATATAACCCCTCGATTCCCCCTTCCTGATTAAACCCCACAGCCTGGAATATAACCCCTCGATTCCCCTTCCTGATTAAACCTCTCAGCCTGGAATATAACCCCTCGATTCCCCCTTCCTGATTAAACCCCTCGGCCCTGAATATAACCCCTCGATTCCCCCTTCCTGATTAAACCCCTCAGCCTGGAATATAACCCCTCGATTCCCCCTTCCTGATTAAACCCATCGGCCTGGAATATAACCCCTTGATTCCCCCTTCCTGATTAAACCCCTCGGCCTACAATATAACCCCTCGATTCCCCCTTCCTGATTAAAGCCCTCAGCCTGGAATATAACCCCTCGATTCCCTCTTCCTGATGAAACCCCACAACCTGGAATATAACCCCTCGATTCCCCTTCCTGATTAAACCCCTCGGCCTGGAATATAGCCCCTCGATTCCCCCTTCCTGATTAAACCCATCAGCCTGGAATATAACCCCTCGATTCCCCCTTCCTGATTAAACCCCTCAGCCTGGAATATAACCCCTCGATTCCCCCTTCCTGAATAAACCCCTCAGGCTGGAATATAACCCCTCGATTCCCCCTTCCTGATTAAACCCCACAACCTGGAATATAACCCCTCGATTCCCCTTCCTGATTAAACCCCTCTGCAAGGAATATAACCCCTCGATTTCCCGTTCCTGATTAAACCCCTCGGCCAGGAATATAACCCCTCGATTCCCCCTTCCTGATTAAACCCCTCAGCCTGGAATATAACCCCTCGATTCCCCTTCCTGATTAAACCCCTCTGCAAGGAATATAACCCCTCGATTTCCCGTTCCTGATTAAACCCCTCGGCCAGGAATATAACCCCTCGATTCCCCTTCCTGATTAAACCCCTCGGCCCTGAATATAACCCTTGGATTCCCCTTCCTGATTAAACCCCTTGGACTGGAATATAACCCCTCGATTCCCCCTTCCTGATTAAGCACCTCAGCCTGGAATATAACCCCTCGATTCCCCTTCCTGATTAAACCCCTCGGACTGGAATATAACCCCTCGATTCCCCTTCCTGATTAAACCCCTTGGCCAGGAATATAACCCCTCGATTCCCCCTTCCTGATTAAAACCCTCAGCCTGGAATATAACCCCTAGATTCCCCCTTCCTGATTAAACCCCTCTGCCAGGAATATAACCCCTCGATTCCCCCTTCCTGATTAAACCCCTCAGCCTGGAATATAAACCCTGGATTCCCCTTCCTGTTTAAACCCCTCAGCCTGGAATATAACCCCTCGATTCCCTCTTCCTGATGAAACCCCACAACCTGGAATATAACCCCCCGATTCCCGCTTCCTGATTAAACACCTCAGCCTGGAATATAACCCCTCGATTCCCCTTCCTGATTAAACCCCCCGGCCCCGAATGTAACCCCTGGATTCCCCTTCCTGATTAACTCCCTCAGCCTGGAATATAACCCCTGGATTTTACGTCCTGATTAAACCGCACAGCCTGGAATATAACCCCTCGATTCCGCTACCTGATTAAACCCCTCGGCCGGGAATATAACCCCTCGATTCCCCTTCCTGATTAAATCCATCGGCCTGGAATATAACCCCTCGATTCCCCATTCCTGATTAAACCCCTCTGCCAGGAATATAACCCCTCGATTCCCCCTTCCTGATTAAACCCCACAGACTGGAATATAACCCCCCGATTCCCCTTCCTGATTAAGTCCCTGAGCCTGGAATATAACCCCTCGATTCCCCTTCCTGATTAAACCCCTCGGACTGGAAAATAACATTGCGATTCCCCCTTCCTGACTAAACACCTCGGACTAGAATATAACCCCACGATTCCCCTTCCTGATTAAACCCATCGGCCCTGAATATAACCCCTGGATTCCCCTTCCTGTTTAAACCCCTCGGCCAGGAATATAACGCCTCGATTCCCCCTTCCTGATTAAACCGCTCAGCTTGGAATATTAACCCTCGATTCCCCTTCCTGATTAAGCCCCTCGGCCCTGAATATAAGCCCTCGATTCCCCTTCCTGATTAAACCCCTCGGACTGGAATATAACCCCTCGATTCCCCTTCCTGATTAAACCCCAGAGACAGGAATATAACCCCTCGATTCCCCTTCCTGATTAAACCCCACAGACAGGAATATAACCCCTCGATTCCCCTTCCTGAATAAACCCATCAGCCTGGATTTTAATCCCTCGATTCCTCTTCCTGATTAAACCCCTCAGCCTGGAATATAACCCCTCGATTCCCTCTTCCTGATGAAACCCCACAACCTGGAATATAACCACTCGATTCCCCTTCCTGATTAAACCCCTCAGCCTAGAATATAACCCCTCGATTCCCCTTCCTGATTAAACCCATCGGCCTGGAATATAACCCCTCGATTCCCCTTCCTGATTAAATCCATCGGCCTGGAATATAACCCCTCGATTCCCCATTCCTGATTAAACCCATCGGCCTAGAATATAACCCCTCGATTCCCCCTTCCTGATTAAACCCCACAGACTGGAATATAACCCCTCGATTCCCCTTCCTGATTAAACCCCTCAGCCTGGAATATAACCCCTCGATTCCCCTTCCTGATTAAACCCCTCGGACTGGAATATAATATTTCGATTCCCCCTTCCTGACTAAACACCTCGGACTTGAATATAACCCCACGATTCCCCTTCCTGATTAAACCCCTCGGCCCTGAATATAACCCCTGGATTCCCCTTCCTGTTTAAACCTCTCGGCCAGGAATATAACGCCTCGATTCCCCCTTCCTGATTAAACCGCTCAGCTTGGAATATAACCCCTTGATTCCCCCTTCCTGATTAAACCACTCAGCTTGGAATATAACCCCTCGATTCCCCTTCCTGATTAAACCCCTCGGACTGGAATATAGCCTTTCGATTCCCCCTTCCTGACTAAACGCCTCGGACTGGAATATAACCCCTCGATTCCCCTTCCTGATTAAAACCCTCGGCCGGGAATATAACCCCTCGATTCCCCTACCTGAAGAAACCCCTCAGCCTGAAATATAACCCCTCGATTCCCCTTACTGATTAAACCCCTCAGCCTGGAATATAACCCCTCGATTCCCCTTCCTGATTAAACCCCTCAGCCTGGAGTATAACCCCTCGATTCCCCCTTCCTGATTAAAACCCTCGGCCGGGAATATAACCCCTCGATTCCCCTTCCTGAAGAAACCCCTCAGCCTGGAATATAACCCCTCGATTCCCCTTACTGATTAAACCCCTCAGCCTGGAATATCACCCCTCGATTCCCCTTCCTGATTAAACCCCACAGACAGGAATATAACCCCTCGATTCCCCTTCCTGAGTAAACCCCTCAGCCTGGAATATAACCCCTCGATTCCCCTTCCTGATTAAACCCCACAGACAGGAATATAACCCCTCGATTCCCCTCCCTGATTAAACTCCTCGGCCAGGAATATAACCCCTCGATTCCCCTTCCTGATTAAACCCCTCGGCCTGGAATATAACCCCTCGATTCCCCCTTCTTAATTAAACCCCTCAGGCTGGAATATAACCCCTCGATTCCCCTTCCTGATTAAACCCCTCAGCCTGGAATATAACCCCTCGATTCCCCTTCCTGATTAAACACCTCGGCCTGGAATATAACCCCTCGATTCCCCTTCCTGATTAAACACCTCAGCCTGGAATATAACCCCTCGATTCCCCCTTCCCTGATTAAACCCCTCAGCCTGGAATGTAACCCCTCGATTCCCCTTCCTGATTAAACCCCTCAGCCTGGAATATAACCGTTCGATTCCCCTTCCTGATTAAACCCCTCAGCCTGGAATATAAACCCTCGATTCCCCTTCCTGATTAAACCCCTCGGCCAGGAATATAACCCCTCGATTCCCCCTTCATGACTAAACCCCTCAGCCTGGAATATATCCCCTCGATTCCCCTTCCTGATTAAACCCCTCAGCCCTGAATATAACCCCTCGATTCCCCCTTCCTGATTAAAACCTTGGCCTGGAATATAACCCCTCGATTCCCCCTTCCTGATTATACCCCTCGGCCTGGAATATAACCCCTCGATTCCCTCTTCCTGATGAAACCCCACGACCTGGAATATAACCCCCCGATTCCCCTTTCCTGATTAAACACCTCAGCCTGGAATATAACCCCTCGATTCCCCCTTCCTGATGAAACCCTTCGGCCAGGAATATAACCCCTCGATTCCACTTCTTGATTAAACCCCTGAGCCTGGAATTTAACCCCTCGATTCCCCTTCCTGATTAAACCCCACAGCCTGGAATATAACTCCTCGATTCCCCCTTTCTGATTAAACCCCTCAGCCTGGAATATAACCCCTCGATTCCCCCTTCCTGATTAAACCCCTCAGCCTGGAATATAACCCCTCGATTCCCCATCCTGATTAATCCCCTCAGCCTGGAATATAACCCCTCGATTCCCCCTTCCTGATTAAACCCCTCGGCCTGGAATATAACCCCTCGATTCCCCTTCCTGATTAAACCCCACAGCCTGGAATATAACCCCTCGATTCCCCTTCCTGATTAAACCCCTCGGCCTGGAATATAACCCCTCGATTCCCCCTTCCTGATTAAACCCCACAGCCTGGAATATAACCCCTCGATTCCCCTTCCTGATTAAACCTCTCAGCCTGGAATATAACCCCTCGATTCCCCCTTCCTGATTAAACCCCTCGGCCCTGAATATAACCCCTCGATTCCCCCTTCCTGATTAAACCCCTCAGCCTGGAATATAACCCCTCGATTCCCCCTTCCTGATTAAACCCATCGGCCTGGAATATAACCCCTTGATTCCCCCTTCCTGATTAAACCCCTCGGCCTACAATATAACCCCTCGATTCCCCCTTCCTGATTAAAGCCCTCAGCCTGGAATATAACCCCTCGATTCCCTCTTCCTGATGAAACCCCACAACCTGGAATATAACCCCTCGATTCCCCTTCCTGATTAAACCCCTCGGCCTGGAATATAGCCCCTCGATTCCCCCTTCCTGATTAAACCCATCAGCCTGGAATATAACCCCTCGATTCCCCCTTCCTGATTAAACCCCTCAGCCTGGAATATAACCCCTCGATTCCCCCTTCCTGAATAAACCCCTCAGGCTGGAATATAACCCCTCGATTCCCCCTTCCTGATTAAACCCCACAACCTGGAATATAACCCCTCGATTCCCCTTCCTGATTAAACCCCTCTGCAAGGAATATAACCCCTCGATTTCCCGTTCCTGATTAAACCCCTCGGCCAGGAATATAACCCCTCGATTCCCCCTTCCTGATTAAACCCCTCAGCCTGGAATATAACCCCTCGATTCCCCTTCCTGATTAAACCCCTCTGCAAGGAATATAACCCCTCGATTTCCCGTTCCTGATTAAACCCCTCGGCCAGGAATATAACCCCTCGATTCCCCTTCCTGATTAAACCCCACGGCCCTGAATATAACCCTTGGATTCCCCTTCCTGATTAAACCCCTTGGACTGGAATATAACCCCTCGATTCCCCCTTCCTGATTAAGCACCTCAGCCTGGAATATAACCCCTCGATTCCCCTTCCTGATTAAACCCCTCGGACTGGAATATAACCCCTCGATTCCCCTTCCTGATTAAACCCCTTGGCCAGGAATATAACCCCTCGATTCCCCCTTCCTGATTAAAACCCTCAGCCTGGAATATAACCCCTAGATTCCCCCTTCCTGATTAAACCCCTCTGCCAGGAATATAACCCCTCGATTCCCCCTTCCTGATTAAACCCCTCAGCCTGGAATATAAACCCTGGATTCCCCTTCCTGTTTAAACCCCTCAGCCTGGAATATAACCCCTCGATTCCCTCTTCCTGATGAAACCCCACAACCTGGAATATAACCCCCCGATTCCCGCTTCCTGATTAAACACCTCAGCCTGGAATATAACCCCTCGATTCCCCTTCCTGATTAAACCCCCCGGCCCCGAATGTAACCCCTGGATTCCCCTTCCTGATTAACTCCCTCAGCCTGGAATATAACCCCTGGATTTTACGTCCTGATTAAACCGCACAGCCTGGAATATAACCCCTCGATTCCGCTACCTGATTAAACCCCTCGGCCGGGAATATAACCCCTCGATTCCCCTTCCTGATTAAATCCATCGGCCTGGAATATAACCCCTCGATTCCCCATTCCTGATTAAACCCCTCTGCCAGGAATATAACCCCTCGATTCCCCCTTCCTGATTAAACCCCACAGACTGGAATATAACCCCCCGATTCCCCTTCCTGATTAAGTCCCTGAGCCTGGAATATAACCCCTCGATTCCCCTTCCTGATTAAACCCCTCGGACTGGAAAATAACATTGCGATTCCCCCTTCCTGACTAAACACCTCGGACTAGAATATAACCCCACGATTCCCCTTCCTGATTAAACCCATCGGCCCTGAATATAACCCCTGGATTCCCCTTCCTGTTTAAACCCCTCGGCCAGGAATATAACGCCTCGATTCCCCCTTCCTGATTAAACCGCTCAGCTTGGAATATTAACCCTCGATTCCCCTTCCTGATTAAGCCCCTCGGCCCTGAATATAAGCCCTCGATTCCCCTTCCTGATTAAACCCCTCGGACTGGAATATAACCCCTCGATTCCCCTTCCTGATTAAACCCCAGAGACAGGAATATAACCCCTCGATTCCCCTTCCTGATTAAACCCCACAGACAGGAATATAACCCCTCGATTCCCCTTCCTGAATAAACCCATCAGCCTGGATTTTAATCCCTCGATTCCTCTTCCTGATTAAACCCCTCAGCCTGGAATATAACCCCTCGATTCCCTCTTCCTGATGAAACCCCACAACCTGGAATATAACCACTTGATTCCCCTTCCTGATTAAACCCCTCAGCCTAGAATATAACCCCTCGATTCCCCTTCCTGATTAAACCCATCGGCCTGGAATATAACCCCTCGATTCCCCTTCCTGATTAAATCCATCGGCCTGGAATATAACCCCTCGATTCCCCATTCCTGATTAAACCCATCGGCCTAGAATATAACCCCTCGATTCCCCCTTCCTGATTAAACCCCACAGACTGGAATATAACCCCTCGATTCCCCTTCCTGATTAAACCCCTCAGCCTGGAATATAACCCCTCGATTCCCCTTCCTGATTAAACCCCTCGGACTGGAATATAATATTTCGATTCCCCCTTCCTGACTAAACACCTCGGACTTGAATATAACCCCACGATTCCCCTTCCTGATTAAACCCCTCGGCCCTGAATATAACCCCTGGATTCCCCTTCCTGTTTAAACCTCTCGGCCAGGAATATAACGCCTCGATTCCCCCTTCCTGATTAAACCGCTCAGCTTGGAATATAACCCCTTGATTCCCCCTTCCTGATTAAACCACTCAGCTTGGAATATAACCCCTCGATACCCCTTCCTGATTAAACCCCTCGGCCTGGTATATTACCCCTCGATTCCCCTTCCTGATTAAACCCCTCGGCCCTGAATATAAGCCCGCGATTCCCCTTCCTGATTAAACCCCTCAGCCTTGAATATACCCCCTCGATTCCCCCTTCCTGGTTTAACCCCTCGGCCCTGAATATAACCCCTCGATTCCCCTTCCTGATTAAACCCCACAGGCAGGAATATAACCCCTCGATTCCCCTTTCCTGATTATACCCCACAGACAGGAATATAACCCCTTGATTCCCCTTCCTGATTAAACCCCTCAGCCTGGAATATAGCCCCTCGATTCCCCTTCCTGATTAAACTGATCAGCCTGGAATATAACCCCTCGATTCCACTTCCTGATTAAACCCCTCGGCCTGGAATATAACCCCTCGATTCCCCCTTCCTGATTAAACCCCTCTGCCAGGAATATAACCCCTCGATTCCCCATTCCTGATTAAACCCTTCGGCCTGGAATATAACCCCTGGATTCCCCTTCCTGATTAAACCACTCGGCCAGGAATATAACCCCTCGATTCCCCTTCCTGATTAAACCCCTCAGCCTGGAATATAACCCCTCGATTCCCCTTCCTGATTAAACCCCTCGCCCTGGAATATAACCCCTCGATTCCCCCTTCCTGATTAAACCCCTCGGCCTGGAATATAACCCCTCGATTCCCCTTCCTGATTAAACCCCTCGGCCTGGAATATAACCCCTCGATTCCCCTTCCTGATTAAATCCATCGGCCTGGAATATAACCCCTCGATTCCCCTTCCTGATTAAACCCCTCGGCCTGGAATATAACCCCTCGATTCCCCTTCCTGATTAAACCCCACAGACTGGAATATAACCACCCGATTCCCCTTCCTGATTAAACCCCTCGGACTGGAATATAACATTTCGATTCCCCCTTCCTGACTAAACACCTCGGACTAGAATATAACCCCACGATTCCCCTTCCTGATTAAACCCCTCGGCCCTGAATATAACCCCTGGATTCCCCTTCCTGTTTAAACCCCTCGGCCAGGAATATAACGCCTCGATTCCCCCTTCCTGATTAAACCGCTCAGCTTGGAATATAAACCCTCGATTCCCCCTTCCTGATTAAACCCATCGGCCTGGAATATAACCCCTCGATTCCCCTTCCTGATTAAACCGCTCAGCCTGGAATATAACCCCTCGATTCCCCTTCCTGATTAAACCGCTCAGCCTGGAATATAACCCCTCGATTCCCCTTCCTGATTAAACCCCTCGGCCTGGTATATTACCCCTCGATTCCCCTTCCTGATTAAACCCCTCGGCCCTGAATATAAGCCCTCGATTCCCCTTCCTGATTAAACCCCTCAGCCTTGAATATACCCCCTCGATTCCCCCTTCCTGGTTAAACCCCTCGGCCCTGAATATAACCCCTCAATTCCCCTTCCTGATTAAACCCCACAGGCAGGAATATAACCCCTCGATTCCCCTTTCCTGATTATACCCCACAGACAGGAATATAACCCCTCGATTCCTCTTCCTGATTAAAGCCCTCGGCCTGGAATATAACCCCTCGATTCCCCCTTCCTGATTAAACCCCTCGGCCTGGAATATTAACTTTCGATTCCCCCTTCCTGACTAAACGCCTCGGACTGGAATATAACCCCTGGATTCCCCATTTCTGGTTTAACCCCTCAGCCTGGAATATTACCTTTTGATTCCCCCTTCCTGACTAAATGCCTCGGACTGGAATATAACCCCTCGATTCCCCTTCCTGATTAAACCCCTCAGCCTGGAATATAACCCCTCGATTCCCCCTTCCTGATTAAACCCGTCAGCCTGGAATATAACCCCTCGATTCCCCCTTCCTGATGAAACCCCTCGGCCTGGAATATAACCTTTCGATACCCCCTTCCTGATTAAACCCCTCAGCCTGGAATATAACCCCTCGATTCCACTTCCAGATTAAACCCCTCGGCCTACAATATAGCCCCACGATTCCCCCTTCCTGATTAAACCCCTCGGCCCTTAATATAACCCCTCGATTCCCCCTTCCTGATTAAACCCCTCGGCCTGGAATATAACCCCTCGATTCCCCTTCCTGATTAAACCCCACAGACACGAATATAACCCTTCGATTCCTCCTTCCTGATTAAACCCCTCTGCCAGGAATATAACCCCTCGATTTCCCGTTCCTGATTAAACCCCTCGGCCAGGAATATAACCCCTCGATTCCCCTTCCTGATTAAACCCCTCGGCCCTGAATATAACCCTTGGATTCCCCTTCCTGATTAAACCCCTTGGCCTGGAATATAACCCCTCGATTCCCCCTTCCTGATTAAGCACCTCAGCCTGGAATATAACCCCTCGATTCCCCTTCCTGACTAAACGCCTCGGACTGGAATATAACCCCTCGATTCCCCTTCCTGATTAAACCCCTCGGCCAGGAATATAACCCCTCGATTCCCCCTTCCTGATTAAAACCCTCAGCCGGGAATATAACCCCTCGATTCCCCTACCTGAAGAAACCCCTCAGCCTGAAATATAACCCCTCGATTCCCCTTACTGATTAAACACCTCAGCCTGGAATATAACCCCTCGATTCCCCTTCCTGATTAAACCCCTCAGCCTGGAATATAACCCCTCGATTCCCCCTTCCTGATTAAAACCCTCGGCCGGGAATATAACCCCTCGATTCCCCTTCCTGAAGAAACCCCTCAGCCTGGAATATAACCCCTCGATTCCCCTTACTGATTAAACCCCTCAGCCTGGAATATAACCCCTCGATTCCCCTTCCTGATTAAACCCCACAGACAGGAATATAACCCCTCGATTCCCCTTCCTGATTAAACCCCTCAGCCTGGAATATAACCCCTCGATTCCCCTTCCTGATTAAACCCCACAGACAGGAATATAACCCCTCGATTCCCCCTTCCTGATTAAACTCCTCGGCCAGGAATATAACCCCTCGATTCCCCTTCCTGATTAAACCCCTCGGCCTGGAATATAACCCCTCGATTCCCCTTCCTGATTAAACCCCACAGACAGGAATATAACCCCTCGATTCCCCTTCCTGATTAAACACCTCGGCCTGGAATATAACCCCTCGATTCCCCTTTCTGATTAAACCCCTCAGCCTGGAATATATCCCCTCGATTCCCCCTTCCCTGATTAAACCCCACAGACAGGAATATAACCCCTCGATTCCCCTTCCTGATTAAACCCCACAGACAGGAATATAACCCCTCGATTCCCCTTCCTGATTAAACCCCACAGACAGGAATATAACCCCTCGATTCCCCTTCCTGATTAAACCCCTCAGCCTGGAATATAACCCCTCGATTCCCCTTCCTGATTAAACCCCTCAGCCTGGAATATAACCCCTCGATTCCCCTTCCTGATTAAACACCTCGGCCTGGAATATAACCCCTCGATTCCCCTTTCTGATTAAACCCCTCAGCCTGGAATATAACCCCTCGATTCCCCCTTCCCTGATTAAACCCCTCAGCCTGGAATGTAACCCCTCGATTCCCCTTCCTGATTAAACCCCTCAGCCTGGAATATAACCGTTCGATTCCCCTTCCTGATTAAACCCCTCAGCCTGGAATATAAACCCTCGATTCCCCTTCCTGATTAAACCCCTCGGCCAGGAATATAACCCCTCGATTCCCCCTTCATGATTAAACCCCTCAGCCTAGAATATAACCCCTCGATTCCCCTTCCTGATTAAACCCCACGGCCCTGAATATAACCCCTCGATTCCCCCTTCCTGATTAAAACCCTTGGCCTGGAATATAACCCCTCGATTCCCCCTTCCTGATTATACCCCTCGGCCTGGAATATAACCCCTCGATTCCCTCTTCCTGATGAAACCCCACAACCTGGAATATAACCCCCCGATTCCCCTTTCCTGATTAAACACCTCAGCCTGGAATATAACCCCTCGATTCCCCCTTCCTGATTAAACCCTTCGGCCAGGAATATAACCCCTCGATTCCACTTCTTGATTAAACCCCTGAGCCTGGAATTTAACCCCTCGATTCCCCTTCCTGATTCAACCCCACAGCCTGGAATATAACCCCTCGATTCCCCCTTTCTGATTAAACCCCTCAGCCTGGAATATAACCCCTCGATTCCCCCTTCCTGATTAAACCCCTCGGCCTGGAATATAACCCCTCGATTCCCCATCCTGATTAATCCCCTCAGCCTGGAATATAACCCCTCGATTCCCCCTTCCTGATTAAACCCCTCGGCCTGGAATATAACCCCTCGATTCCCCATCCTGATTAATCCCCTCAGCCTGGAATATAACCCCTCGATTCCCCTTCCTGATTCAACCCCTCAGCCTGGAATATAACCCCTCGATTCTCCCTTCCTGATTAAACCCCTCAGCCTGGAATATAACCCCTCGATTCCCCCTTCCTGATTAAACCCCTCGGCCTGGAATATAACCCCTCGATTCCCCCTTCCTGATTAAACCCCACAGCCTGGAATATAACCCCTCGATTCCCCTTCCTGATTAAACCCCTCGGCCTGGAATATAACCCCTCGATTCCCCCTTACTGATTAAACCCCTCGGCCCTGAATATAACCCCTCGATTCCCCCTTCCTGATTAAACCCCTCAGCCTGGAATATAACCCCTCGATTCCCCCTTCCTGATTAAACCCATCGGCCTGGAATATAACCCCTCGATTCCCCCTTCCTGATTAAACCCCTCGGCCTACAATATAACCCCTCGATTCCCCCTTCCTGATTAAAGCCCTCAGTCTGGAATATAACCCCTCGATTCCCTCTTCCTGATGAAACCCCACAACCAGGAATATAACCCCTCGATTCCCCTTCCTGATTAAACCCCTCGGCCTGGAATATAGCCCCTCGATTCCCCCTTCCTGATTAAACCCATCAGCCTGGAATATAACCCCTCGATTCCCCCTTCCTGATTAAACCCTTCAGCCTGGAATATAACCCCACGATTCCCCCTTCCTGAATAAACCCCTCAGGCTGGAATATAACCCCTCGATTCCCCCTTCCTGATTAAACCCTTCAGCCTGGAATATAACCCCACGATTCCCCCTTCCTGAATAAACCCCTCAGCCTGGAATATAACCCCTCGATTCCCCTTCCTGATTAAACCCCTCTGCAAGGAATATAACCCCTCGATTTCCCGTTCCTGATTAAACCCCTCGGCCAGGAATATAACCCCTCGATTCCCCTTCCTGATTAAACCCCTCGGCCCTGAATATAACCCTTGGATTCCCCTTCCTGAT
Organism: Chiloscyllium punctatum; assembly: GCF_047496795.1. Classification (NCBI taxonomy): domain Eukaryota; kingdom Metazoa; phylum Chordata; class Chondrichthyes; order Orectolobiformes; family Hemiscylliidae; genus Chiloscyllium; species Chiloscyllium punctatum. Next base: position 1,636,440 of record NW_027309801.1, on the reverse strand, counting down.
TAAACCCCTTGGACTGGAATATAACCCCTCGATTCCCCCTTCCTGATTAAGCACCTCAGCCTGGAATATAACCCCTCGATTCCCCTTCCTGATTAAACCCCTCGGCCAGGAATATAACCCCTCGATTCCCCCTTCCTGATTAAAACCCTCAGCCTGGAATATAACCCCTAGATTCCCCCTTCCTGATTAAACCAATCAGCCTGGAATATATCCCCTCGATTCCCCCTTCCTGATTAAACCCCTCAGCCTGGAATATAACTCCTCAATTCCTCTTCCTGATTCAACCCCTCAGCCTGGATAATAACCCCTCGATTCCCTCTTCCTGATGAAACCCCACAACCTGGAATATAACCCCCCGATTCCCCCTTCCTGATTAAACCCCCCGGCCCCGAATGTAACCCCTGGATTCCCCTTCCTGATTAAACCCCTCAGCCTGGAATATAACGCCTGGATTCTACGTCCCGATTAAACCCCACAGTCTGGTATTTTAACCCCTCGATTCCCCTACCTGATTAAACCCCTCGGCCGGGAATATAACCCCTTGATTCCCCCGTCGTGATTAAACCCCACGGTATGGAATATAACCCCGCAATTCCCCTTCCTGATTGAACCCCTCAGCCTGGAATATAACCCGTCGATTCCCCTTCCTGATGAAACCCCACTGCCTGGAATATAACCCCTTGATTCCCCCTTCCTGATTAAACCCCACAGACAGGAATATAACCCCTCGATTCCCCTTCCTGATTAAACCCCTCGGCCTGGAATATAACCCCTCGATTCCCCTTCCAGATTGAACCCCTCAGCCTGGAATATAACCCCTCGATTCCCCTTCCTGATTAAACCCCTCGGCCTGGAATATAACCCCTCGATTCCCCTTCCAGATTGAACCCCTCAGCCTGGAATATAACCCCTCGATTCCCCCTTCCTGATTAAACCCCTCAGCCTGGAATATAACCCCTCGATTCCCCTTCCTGATTAAACCCCTCGGCCTGGAATATAACCCCTCGATTCCCCTTCCAGATTGAACCCCTCAGCCTGGAATATAACCCCTCGATTCCCCTTCCAGATTGAACCCCTCGGCCTTGAATATACCCCCTCGATTCCCCCTTCCTGGTTTAACCCCTCGGCCCTGAATATAACCCCTCGATTCCCCTTCCTGATTAAACCCCACAGGCAGGAATATAACCCCTCGATTCCCCTTTCCTGATTATACCCCATAGACAGGAATATAACCCCTTGATTCCCCTTCCTGATTAAACCCCTCAGCCTGGAATATAGCCCCTCGATTCCCCTTCCTGATTAAACTGATCAGCCTGGAATATAACCCCTCGATTCCACTTCCTGATTAAACCCCTCGGCCTGGAATATAACCCCTCGATTCCCCCTTCCTGATTAAACCCCACAGACAGGAATATAGCCCCTCGATTCCCCCTTCCTGATTAAACCCCTCTGCCAGGAATATAACCCCTCGATTCCCCATTCCTGATTAAACCCATCGGCCTGGAATATAACCCCTCGATTCCCCCTTCCTGATTAAACCCCACAGAAAGGAATATAACCCCTCGATTCCCCTTCCTGATTAAACCACTCGGCCTGGAATATAACCCCTCGATTCCCCTTCCTGATTAAACCCCTCAGCCTGGAATATAACCCCTTGATTCCCCTTCCTGATTAAATCCATCGGCCTGGAATATAACCCCTCGATTCCCCATTCCTGATTAAACCCATCGGCCTGGAATATAACCCCTCGATTCCCCCTTCCTGATTAAACCCCACAGACTGGAATATAACCCCCCGATTCCCCTTCCTGATTAAGTCCCTGAGCCTGGAATATAACCCCTCGATTCCCCTTTCTGATTAAACCCCTCGGACTGGAATATAACATTTCGATTCCCCCTTCCTGACTAAACACCTCGGACTAGAATATAACCCCACGATTCCCCTTCCTGATTAAACCCCTCGGCCCTGAATATAACCCCTGGATTCCCCTTCCTGTTTAAACCCCTCGGCCTGGAATATAACCCCTCGATTCCCCTTCCTGATTAAACCGCTCAGCCTGGAATATAACCCCTCGATTCCCCTTCCTGATTAAACCGCTCAGCCTGGAATATAACCCCTCGATTCCCCTCCCTGATTAAACCCCTCGGCCTGGTATATTACCCCTCGATTCCCCTTCCTGATTAAACCCCTCGGCCCTGAATATAAGCCCTCGATTCCCCTTCCTGATTAAACCCCTCGGACTGGAATATAACCCCTCGATTCCCCTTCCCGATTAAACCCCAGAGACAGGAATATAACCCCTCGATTCCCCTTCCTGATTAAACCCCACAGACAGGAATATAACCCCTCGATTCCCCTTCCTGAATAAACCCATCAGCCTGGATTTTAATCCCTCGATTCCTCTTCCTGATTAAACCCCTCAGCCCTGGAATATAACCCCTCGATTCCCTCTTCCTGATGAAACCCCACAACCTGGAATATAACCCCTCGATTCCCCTTCCTGATTAAACCCCTCAGCCTAGAATATAACCCCTCGATTCCCCTTCCTGATTAAACCCCTCGGCCTGGAATATAACCCCTCGATTCCCCTTCCTGATTAAATCCATCGGCCTGGAATATAACCCCTCGATTCCCCATTCCTGATTAAACCCATCGGCCTAGAATATAACCCCTCGATTCCCCCTTCCTGATTAAACCCCACAGACTGGAATATAACCCCTCGATTCCCCTTCCTGATTAAACCCCTCAGCCTGGAATATAACCCCTCGATTCCCCTTCCTGATTAAACCCCTCGGACTGGAATATAACATTTCGATTCCCCCTTCCTGACTAAACACCTCGGACTTGAATATAACCCCACGATTCCCCTTCCTGATTAAACCCCTCGGCCCTGAATATAACCCCTGGATTCCCCTTCCTGTTTTAACCCCTCGGCCAGGAATATAACGCCTCGATTCCCCCTTCCTGATTAAACCGCTCAGCTTGGAATATAACCCCTCGATTCCCCCTTCCTGATTAAACCACTCAGCTTGGAATATAACCCCTCGATTCCCCTTCCTGATTAAACCCCTCGGCCTGGTATATTACCCCTCGATTCCCCTTCCTGATTAAACCCCTCGGCCCTGAATATAAGCCCTCGATTCCCCTTCCTGATTAAACCCCTCAGCCTTGAATATACCCCCTCGATTCCCCCCTCCTGGTTTAACCCCTCGGCCCTGAATATAACCCCTCGATTCCCCTTCCTGATTAAACCCCTCTGCAAGGAATATAACCCCTCGATTTCCCGTTCCTGATTAAACCCCTCGGCCAGGAATATAACCCCTCGATTCCCCCTTCCTGATTAAACCCCTCAGCCTGGAATATAACCCCTCGATTCCCCTTCCTGATTAAACCCCTCTGCAAGGAATATAACCCCTCGATTTCCCGTTCCTGATTAAACCCCTCGGCCAGGAATATAACCCCTCGATTCCCCTTCCTGATTAAACCCCTCGGCCCTGAATATAACCCTTGGATTCCCCTTCCTGATTAAACCCCTCAGGCTGGAATATAGCCCCTCGATTCCCCTTCCTGATTAAACTGATCAGCCTGGAATATAACCCCTCGATTCCACTTCCTGATTAAACCCCTCAGCCTTGAATATACCCCCTCGATTCCCCCCTCCTGGTTTAACCCCTCGGCCCTGAATATAACCCCTCGATTCCCCTTTCCTGATTATACCCCACAGACAGGAATATAACCCCTTGATTCCCCTTCCTGATTAAACCCCTCAGCCTGGAAAATAGCCCCTCGATTCCCCTTCCTGATTAAACTGATCAGCCTGGAATATAACCCCTCGATTCCCCTTCCTGATTAAACACCACAGGCAGGAATATAACCCCTCGATTCCCCTTTCCTGATTATACCCCACAGACAGGAATATAACCCCTCGATTCCTCTTCCTGATTAAAGCCCTCGGCCTGGAATATAACCCCTCGATTCCCCCTTCCTGATTAAACCCCTCGGCCTGGAATATTAACTTTCGATTCCCCCTTCCTGACTAAACGCCTCGGACTGGAATATAACCCCTGGATTCCCCATTTCTGGTTTAACCCCTCAGCCTGGAATATTACCTTTTGATTCCCCCTTCCTGACTAAATGCCTCGGACTGGAATATAACCCCTCGATTCCCCTTCCTGATTAAACCCCTCAGCCTGGAATATAACCCCTCGATTCCCCCTTCCTGATTAAACCCCTCAGCCTGGAATATAACCCCTCGATTCCCCCTTCCTGATGAAACCCCTCGGCCTGGAATATAACCTTTCGATACCCCCTTCCTGATTAAACCCCTCAGCCTGGAATATAACCCCTCGATTCCCCTTCCAGATTAAACCCCTCGGCCTACAATATAGCCCCACGATTCCCCCTTCCTGATTAAACCCCTCGGCCCTTAATATAACCCCTCGATTCCCCCTTCCTGATTAAACCCCTCGGCCTGGAATATAACCCCTCGATTCCCCTTCCTGATTAAACCCCACAGACACGAATATAACCCCTCGATTCCTCCTTCCTGATTAAACCCCTCTGCCAGGAATATAACCCCTCGATTTCCCGTTCCTGATTAAACCCCTCGGCCAGGAATATAACCCCTCGATTCCCCTTCCTGATTAAACCCCTCGGCCCTGAATATAACCCTTGGATTCCCCTTCCTGATTAAACCCCTTGGCCTGGAATATAACCCCTCGATTCCCCCTTCCTGATTAAGCACCTCAGCCTGGAATATAACCCCTCGATTCCCCTTCCTGATTAAACCCCTCGGACTGGAATATAGCCTTTCGATTCCCCCTTCCTGACTAAACGCCTCGGACTGGAATATAACCCCTCGATTCCCCTTCCTGATTAAAACCCTCGGCCGGGAATATAACCCCTCGATTCCCCTACCTGAAGAAACCCCTCAGCCTGAAATATAACCCCTCGATTCCCCTTACTGATTAAACCCCTCAGCCTGGAATATAACCCCTCGATTCCCCTTCCTGATTAAACCCCTCAGCCTGGAGTATAACCCCTCGATTCCCCCTTCCTGATTAAAACCCTCGGCCGGGAATATAACCCCTCGATTCCCCTTCCTGAAGAAACCCCTCAGCCTGGAATATAACCCCTCGATTCCCCTTACTGATTAAACCCCTCAGCCTGGAATATCACCCCTCGATTCCCCTTCCTGATTAAACCCCACAGACAGGAATATAACCCCTCGATTCCCCTTCCTGAGTAAACCCCTCAGCCTGGAATATAACCCCTCGATTCCCCTTCCTGATTAAACCCCACAGACAGGAATATAACCCCTCGATTCCCCTCCCTGATTAAACTCCTCGGCCAGGAATATAACCCCTCGATTCCCCTTCCTGATTAAACCCCTCGGCCTGGAATATAACCCCTCGATTCCCCCTTCTTAATTAAACCCCTCAGGCTGGAATATAACCCCTCGATTCCCCTTCCTGATTAAACCCCTCAGCCTGGAATATAACCCCTCGATTCCCCTTCCTGATTAAACACCTCGGCCTGGAATATAACCCCTCGATTCCCCTTCCTGATTAAACACCTCAGCCTGGAATATAACCCCTCGATTCCCCCTTCCCTGATTAAACCCCTCAGCCTGGAATGTAACCCCTCGATTCCCCTTCCTGATTAAACCCCTCAGCCTGGAATATAACCGTTCGATTCCCCTTCCTGATTAAACCCCTCAGCCTGGAATATAAACCCTCGATTCCCCTTCCTGATTAAACCCCTCGGCCAGGAATATAACCCCTCGATTCCCCCTTCATGACTAAACCCCTCAGCCTGGAATATATCCCCTCGATTCCCCTTCCTGATTAAACCCCTCAGCCCTGAATATAACCCCTCGATTCCCCCTTCCTGATTAAAACCTTGGCCTGGAATATAACCCCTCGATTCCCCCTTCCTGATTATACCCCTCGGCCTGGAATATAACCCCTCGATTCCCTCTTCCTGATGAAACCCCACGACCTGGAATATAACCCCCCGATTCCCCTTTCCTGATTAAACACCTCAGCCTGGAATATAACCCCTCGATTCCCCCTTCCTGATGAAACCCTTCGGCCAGGAATATAACCCCTCGATTCCACTTCTTGATTAAACCCCTGAGCCTGGAATTTAACCCCTCGATTCCCCTTCCTGATTAAACCCCACAGCCTGGAATATAACTCCTCGATTCCCCCTTTCTGATTAAACCCCTCAGCCTGGAATATAACCCCTCGATTCCCCCTTCCTGATTAAACCCCTCAGCCTGGAATATAACCCCTCGATTCCCCATCCTGATTAATCCCCTCAGCCTGGAATATAACCCCTCGATTCCCCCTTCCTGATTAAACCCCTCGGCCTGGAATATAACCCCTCGATTCCCCTTCCTGATTAAACCCCACAGCCTGGAATATAACCCCTCGATTCCCCTTCCTGATTAAACCCCTCGGCCTGGAATATAACCCCTCGATTCCCCCTTCCTGATTAAACCCCACAGCCTGGAATATAACCCCTCGATTCCCCTTCCTGATTAAACCTCTCAGCCTGGAATATAACCCCTCGATTCCCCCTTCCTGATTAAACCCCTCGGCCCTGAATATAACCCCTCGATTCCCCCTTCCTGATTAAACCCCTCAGCCTGGAATATAACCCCTCGATTCCCCCTTCCTGATTAAACCCATCGGCCTGGAATATAACCCCTTGATTCCCCCTTCCTGATTAAACCCCTCAGCCTACAATATAACCCCTCGATTCCCCCTTCCTGATTAAAGCCCTCAGCCTGGAATATAACCCCTCGATTCCCTCTTCCTGATGAAACCCCACAACCTGGAATATAACCCCTCGATTCCCCTTCCTTATTAAACCCCTCGGCCTGGAATATAGCCCCTCGATTCCCCCTTCCTGATTAAACCCATCAGCCTGGAATATAACCCCTCGATTCCCCCTTCCTGATTAAACCCCTCAGCCTGGAATATAACCCCTCGATTCCCCCTTCCTGAATAAACCCCTCAGGCTGGAATATAACCCCTCGATTCCCCCTTCCTGATTAAACCCCACAACCTGGAATATAACCCCTCGATTCCCCTTCCTGATTAAACCCCTCTGCAAGGAATATAACCCCTCGATTTCCCGTTCCTGATTAAACCCCTCGGCCAGGAATATAACCCCTCGATTCCCCCTTCCTGATTAAACCCCTCAGCCTGGAATATAACCCCTCGATTCCCCTTCCTGATTAAACCCCTCTGCAAGGAATATAACCCCTCGATTTCCCGTTCCTGATTAAACCCCTCGGCCAGGAATATAACCCCTCGATTCCCCTTCCTGATTAAACCCCTCGGCCCTGAATATAACCCTTGGATTCCCCTTCCTGATTAAACCCCTTGGACTGGAATATAACCCCTCGATTCCCCCTTCCTGATTAAGCACCTCAGCCTGGAATATAACCCCTCGATTCCCCTTCCTGATTAAACCCCTCGGACTGGAATATAACCCCTCGATTCCCCTTCCTGATTAAACCCCTTGGCCAGGAATATAACCCCTCGATTCCCCCTTCCTGATTAAAACCCTCAGCCTGGAATATAACCCCTAGATTCCCCCTTCCTGATTAAACCCCTCTGCCAGGAATATAACCCCTCGATTCCCCCTTCCTGATTAAACCCCTCAGCCTGGAATATAAACCCTGGATTCCCCTTCCTGTTTAAACCCCTCAGCCTGGAATATAACCCCTCGATTCCCTCTTCCTGATGAAACCCCACAACCTGGAATATAACCCCCCGATTCCCGCTTCCTGATTAAACACCTCAGCCTGGAATATAACCCCTCGATTCCCCTTCCTGATTAAACCCCCCGGCCCCGAATGTAACCCCTGGATTCCCCTTCCTGATTAAATCCCTCAGCCTGGAATATAACCCCTGGATTTTACGTCCTGATTAAACCGCACAGCCTGGAATATAACCCCTCGATTCCGCTACCTGATTAAACCCCTCGGCCGGGAATATAACCCCTCGATTCCCCTTCCTGATTAAATCCATCGGCCTGGAATATAACCCCTCGATTCCCCATTCCTGATTAAACCCCTCTGCCAGGAATATAACCCCTCGATTCCCCCTTCCTGATTAAACCCCACAGACTGGAATATAACCCCCCGATTCCCCTTCCTGATTAAGTCCCTGAGCCTGGAATATAACCCCTCGATTCCCCTTCCTGATTAAACCCCTCGGACTGGAAAATAACATTGCGATTCCCCCTTCCTGACTAAACACCTCGGACTAGAATATAACCCCACGATTCCCCTTCCTGATTAAACCCATCGGCCCTGAATATAACCCCTGGATTCCCCTTCCTGTTTAAACCCCTCGGCCAGGAATATAACGCCTCGATTCCCCCTTCCTGATTAAACCGCTCAGCTTGGAATATTAACCCTCGATTCCCCTTCCTGATTAAGCCCCTCGGCCCTGAATATAAGCCCTCGATTCCCCTTCCTGATTAAACCCCTCGGACTGGAATATAACCCCTCGATTCCCCTTCCTGATTAAACCCCAGAGACAGGAATATAACCCCTCGATTCCCCTTCCTGATTAAACCCCACAGACAGGAATATAACCCCTCGATTCCCCTTCCTGAATAAACCCATCAGCCTGGATTTTAATCCCTCGATTCCTCTTCCTGATTAAACCCCTCAGCCTGGAATATAACCCCTCGATTCCCTCTTCCTGATGAAACCCCACAACCTGGAATATAACCACTCGATTCCCCTTCCTGATTAAACCCCTCAGCCTAGAATATAACCCCTCGATTCCCCTTCCTGATTAAACCCATCGGCCTGGAATATAACCCCTCGATTCCCCTTCCTGATTAAATCCATCGGCCTGGAATATAACCCCTCGATTCCCCATTCCTGATTAAACCCATCGGCCTAGAATATAACCCCTCGATTCCCCCTTCCTGATTAAACCCCACAGACTGGAATATAACCCCTCGATTCCCCTTCCTGATTAAACCCCTCAGCCTGGAATATAACCCCTCGATTCCCCTTCCTGATTAAACCCCTCGGACTGGAATATAATATTTCGATTCCCCCTTCCTGACTAAACACCTCGGACTTGAATATAACCCCACGATTCCCCTTCCTGATTAAACCCCTCGGCCCTGAATATAACCCCTGGATTCCCCTTCCTGTTTAAACCTCTCGGCCAGGAATATAACGCCTCGATTCCCCCTTCCTGATTAAACCGCTCAGCTTGGAATATAACCCCTTGATTCCCCCTTCCTGATTAAACCACTCAGCTTGGAATATAACCCCTCGATACCCCTTCCTGATTAAACCCCTCGGCCTGGTATATTACCCCTCGATTCCCCTTCCTGATTAAACCCCTCGGCCCTGAATATAAGCCCTCGATTCCCCTTCCTGATTAAACCCCTCAGCCTTGAATATACCCCCTCGATTCCCCCTTCCTGGTTTAACCCCTCGGCCCTGAATATAACCCCTCGATTCCCCTTCCTGATTAAACCCCACAGGCAGGAATATAACCCCTCGATTCCCCTTTCCTGATTATACCCCACAGACAGGAATATAACCCCTTGATTCCCCTTCCTGATTAAACCCCTCAGCCTGGAATATAGCCCCTCGATTCCCCTTCCTGATTAAACTGATCAGCCTGGAATATAACCCCTCGATTCCACTTCCTGATTAAACCCCTCGGCCTGGAATATAACCCCTCGATTCCCCCTTCCTGATTAAACCCCTCTGCCAGGAATATAACCCCTCGATTCCCCATTCCTGATTAAACCCTTCGGCCTGGAATATAACCCCTGGATTCCCCTTCCTGATTAAACCACTCGGCCAGGAATATAACCCCTCGATTCCCCTTCCTGATTAAACCCCTCAGCCTGGAATATAACCCCTCGATTCCCCTTCCTGATTAAACCCCTCGCCCTGGAATATAACCCCTCGATTCCCCCTTCCTGATTAAACCCCTCGGCCTGGAATATAACCCCTCGATTCCCCTTCCTGATTAAACCCCTCGGCCTGGAATATAACCCCACGATTCCCCTTCCTGATTAAATCCATCGGCCTGGAATATAACCCCTCGATTCCCCTTCCTGATTAAACCCCTCGGCCTGGAATATAACCCCTCGATTCCCCTTCCTGATTAAACCCCACAGACTGGAATATAACCACCCGATTCCCCTTCCTGATTAAACCCCTCGGACTGGAATATAACATTTCGATTCCCCCTTCCTGACTAAACACCTCGGACTAGAATATAACCCCACGATTCCCCTTCCTGATTAAACCCCTCGGCCCTGAATATAACCCCTGGATTCCCCTTCCTGTTTAAACCCCTCGGCCAGGAATATAACGCCTCGATTCCCCCTTCCTGATTAAACCGCTCAGCTTGGAATATAAACCCTCGATTCCCCCTTCCTGATTAAACCCATCGGCCTGGAATATAACCCCTCGATTCCCCTTCCTGATTAAACCGCTCAGCCTGGAATATAACCCCTCGATTCCCCTTCCTGATTAAACCGCTCAGCCTGGAATATAACCCCTCGATTCCCCTTCCTGATTAAACCCCTCGGCCTGGTATATTACCCCTCGATTCCCCTTCCTGATTAAACCCCTCGGCCCTGAATATAAGCCCTCGATTCCCCTTCCTGATTAAACCCCTCAGCCTTGAATATACCCCCTCGATTCCCCCTTCCTGGTTAAACCCCTCGGCCCTGAATATAACCCCTCAATTCCCCTTCCTGATTAAACCCCACAGGCAGGAATATAACCCCTCGATTCCCCTTTCCTGATTATACCCCACAGACAGGAATATAACCCCTCGATTCCTCTTCCTGATTAAAGCCCTCGGCCTGGAATATAACCCCTCGATTCCCCCTTCCTGATTAAACCCCTCGGCCTGGAATATTAACTTTCGATTCCCCCTTCCTGACTAAACGCCTCGGACTGGAATATAACCCCTGGATTCCCCATTTCTGGTTTAACCCCTCAGCCTGGAATATTACCTTTTGATTCCCCCTTCCTGACTAAATGCCTCGGACTGGAATATAACCCCTCGATTCCCCTTCCTGATTAAACCCCTCAGCCTGGAATATAACCCCTCGATTCCCCCTTCCTGATTAAACCCGTCAGCCTGGAATATAACCCCTCGATTCCCCCTTCCTGATGAAACCCCTCGGCCTGGAATATAACCTTTCGATACCCCCTTCCTGATTAAACCCCTCAGCCTGGAATATAACCCCTCGATTCCACTTCCAGATTAAACCCCTCGGCCTACAATATAGCCCCACGATTCCCCCTTCCTGATTAAACCCCTCGGCCCTTAATATAACCCCTCGATTCCCCCTTCCTGATTAAACCCCTCGGCCTGGAATATAACCCCTCGATTCCCCTTCCTGATTAAACCCCACAGACACGAATATAACCCTTCGATTCCTCCTTCCTGATTAAACCCCTCTGCCAGGAATATAACCCCTCGATTTCCCGTTCCTGATTAAACCCCTCGGCCAGGAATATAACCCCTCGATTCCCCTTCCTGATTAAACCCCTCGGCCCTGAATATAACCCTTGGATTCCCCTTCCTGATTAAACCCCTTGGCCTGGAATATAACCCCTCGATTCCCCCTTCCTGATTAAGCACCTCAGCCTGGAATATAACCCCTCGATTCCCCTTCCTGACTAAACGCCTCGGACTGGAATATAACCCCTCGATTCCCCTTCCTGATTAAACCCCTCGGCCAGGAATATAACCCCTCGATTCCCCCTTCCTGATTAAAACCCTCAGCCGGGAATATAACCCCTCGATTCCCCTACCTGAAGAAACCCCTCAGCCTGAAATATAACCCCTCGATTCCCCTTACTGATTAAACACCTCAGCCTGGAATATAACCCCTCGATTCCCCTTCCTGATTAAACCCCTCAGCCTGGAATATAACCCCTCGATTCCCCCTTCCTGATTAAAACCCTCGGCCGGGAATATAACCCCTCGATTCCCCTTCCTGAAGAAACCCCTCAGCCTGGAATATAACCCCTCGATTCCCCTTACTGATTAAACCCCTCAGCCTGGAATATAACCCCTCGATTCCCCTTCCTGATTAAACCCCACAGACAGGAATATAACCCCTCGATTCCCCTTCCTGATTAAACCCCTCAGCCTGGAATATAACCCCTCGATTCCCCTTCCTGATTAAACCCCACAGACAGGAATATAACCCCTCGATTCCCCCTTCCTGATTAAACTCCTCGGCCAGGAATATAACCCCTCGATTCCCCTTCCTGATTAAACCCCTCGGCCTGGAATATAACCCCTCGATTCCCCTTCCTGATTAAACCCCACAGACAGGAATATAACCCCTCGATTCCCCTTCCTGATTAAACACCTCGGCCTGGAATATAACCCCTCGATTCCCCTTTCTGATTAAACCCCTCAGCCTGGAATATATCCCCTCGATTCCCCCTTCCCTGATTAAACCCCACAGACAGGAATATAACCCCTCGATTCCCCTTCCTGATTAAACCCCACAGACAGGAATATAACCCCTCGATTCCCCTTCCTGATTAAACCCCTCAGCCTGGAATATAACCCCTCGATTCCCCTTCCTGATTAAACCCCTCAGCCTGGAATATAACCCCTCGATTCCCCTTCCTGATTAAACACCTCGGCCTGGAATATAACCCCTCGATTCCCCTTTCTGATTAAACCCCTCAGCCTGGAATATAACCCCTCGATTCCCCCTTCCCTGATTAAACCCCTCAGCCTGGAATGTAACCCCTCGATTCCCCTTCCTGATTAAACCCCTCAGCCTGGAATATAACCGTTCGATTCCCCTTCCTGATTAAACCCCTCAGCCTGGAATATAAACCCTCGATTCCCCTTCCTGATTAAACCCCTCGGCCAGGAATATAACCCCTCGATTCCCCCTTCATGATTAAACCCCTCAGCCTAGAATATAACCCCTCGATTCCCCTTCCTGATTAAACCCCACGGCCCTGAATATAACCCCTCGATTCCCCCTTCCTGATTAAAACCCTTGGCCTGGAATATAACCCCTCGATTCCCCCTTCCTGATTATACCCCTCGGCCTGGAATATAACCCCTCGATTCCCTCTTCCTGATGAAACCCCACAACCTGGAATATAACCCCCCGATTCCCCTTTCCTGATTAAACACCTCAGCCTGGAATATAACCCCTCGATTCCCCCTTCCTGATTAAACCCTTCGGCCAGGAATATAACCCCTCGATTCCACTTCTTGATTAAACCCCTGAGCCTGGAATTTAACCCCTCGATTCCCCTTCCTGATTCAACCCCACAGCCTGGAATATAACCCCTCGATTCCCCCTTTCTGATTAAACCCCTCAGCCTGGAATATAACCCCTCGATTCCCCCTTCCTGATTAAACCCCTCGGCCTGGAATATAACCCCTCGATTCCCCATCCTGATTAATCCCCTCAGCCTGGAATACAACCCCTCGATTCCCCCTTCCTGATTAAACCCCTCGGCCTGGAATATAACCCCTCGATTCCCCATCCTGATTAATCCCCTCAGCCTGGAATATGACCCCTCGATTCCCCTTCCTAATTAAACCCCTCAGCCTGGAATGTAACCCCTCGATTCTCCCTTCCTGATTAAACCCCTCAGCCTGGAATATAACCCCTCGATTCCCCCTTCCTGATTAAACCCCTCGGCCTGGAATATAACCCCTCGATTCCCCCTTCCTGATTAAACCCCACAGCCTGGAATATAACCCCTCGATTCCCCTTCCTGATTAAACCCCTCGGCCTGGAATATAACCCCTCGATTCCCCCTTACTGATTAAACCCCTCGGCCCTGAATATAACCCCTCGATTCCCCCTTCCTGATTAAACCCATCGGCCTGGAATATAACCCCTCGATTCCCCCTTCCTGATTAAACCCCTCGGCCTACAATATAACCCCTCGATTCCCCCTTCCTGATTAAAGCCCTCAGCCTGGAATATAACCCCTCGATTCCCTCTTCCTGATGAAACCCCACAACCTGGAATATAACCCCTCGATTCCCCTTCCTGATTAAACCCCTCGGCCTGGAATATAGCCCCTCGATTCCCCCTTCCTGATTAAACCCATCAGCCTGGAATATAACCCCTCGATTCCCCCTTCCTGATTAAACCCTTCAGCCTGGAATATAACCCCACGATTCCCCCTTCCTGAATAAACCCCTCAGGCTGGAATATAACCCCTCGATTCCCCCTTCCTGATTAAACCCTTCAGCCTGGAATATAACCCCACGATTCCCCCTTCCTGAATAAACCCCTCAGCCTGGAATATAACCCCTCGATTCCCCTTCCTGATTAAACCCCTCTGCAAGGAATATAACCCCTCGATTTCCCGTTCCTGATTAAACCCCTCGGCCAGGAATATAACCCCTCGATTCCCCTTCCTGATTAAACCCCTCGGCCCTGAATATAACCCTTGGATTCCCCTTCCTGATTAAACCCCTTGGACTGGAATATAACCCCTCGATTCCCCCTTCCTGATTAAGCACCTCAGCCTGGAATATAACCCCTCGATTCCCCTTCCTGATTAAACCCCTCGGACTGGAATATAACCCCTCGATTCCCCTTCCTGATTAAACCCCTCGGCCAGGAATATAACCCCTCGATTCCCCCTTCCTGATTAAAACCCTCAGCCTGGAATATAACCCCTAGATTCCCCCTTCCTGATTAAACCAATCAGCCTGGAATATAACCCCTCGATTCCCCTTCCTGATTAAACCCCTCGGCCTGGTATATTACCCCTCGATTCCCCTTCCTGATTAAACCCCTCGGCCCTGAATATAAGCCCTCGATTCCCCTTCCTGATTAAACCCCTCTGCCTTGAATATACCCCCTCGATTCCCCCTTCCTGGTTAAACCCCTCGGCCCTGAATATAACCCCTCAATTCCCCTTCCTGATTAAAGCCCACAGGCAGGAATATAACCCCTCGATTCCCCTTTCCTGATTATACCCCACAGACAGGAATATAACCCCTCGATTCCTCTTCCTGATTAAAGCCCTCGGCCTGGAATATAACCCCTCGATTCCCCCTTCCTGATTAAACCCCTCGGCTTGGAATATTAACTTTCGATTCCCCCTTCCTGACTAAACGCCTCGGACTGGAATATAACCCCTGGATTCCCCATTTCTGGTTTAACCCCTCAGCCTGGAATATTACCTTTTGATTCCCCCTTCCTGACTAAATGCCTCGGACTGGAATATAACCCCTCGATTCCCCTTCCTGATTAAACCCCTCAGCCTGGAATATAACCCCTCGATTCCCCCTTCCTGATTAAACCCCTCAGCCTGGAATATAACCCCTCGATTCCCCCTTCCTGATGAAACCCCTCGGCCTGGAATATAACCTTTCGATACCCCTTCCTAATTAAACCCCTCGGCCCTTAATATAACCCCTCGATTCCCCCTTCCTGATTAAACCCCTCGGCCTGGAATATAACCCCTCGATTCCCCTTCCTGATTAAACCCCACAGACACGAATATAACCCCTCGATTCCTCCTTCCTGATTAAACCCCTCTGCCAGGAATATAACCCCTCGATTTCCCGTTCCTGATTAAACCCCTCGGCCAGGAATATAACCCCTCGATTCCCCTTCCTGATTAAACCCCTCGGCCCTGAATATAACCCTTGGATTCCCCTTCCTGATTAAACCCCTTGGCCTGGAATATAACCCCTCGATTCCCCCTTCCTGATTAAGCACCTCAGCCTGGAATATAACCCCTTGATTCCCCTTCCTGATTAAACCCCTCGGACTGGAATATAGCCTTTCGATTCCCCCTTCCTGACTAAACGCCTCGGACTGGAATATAACCCCTCGATTCCCCTTCCTGATTAAACCCCTCGGACTGGAATATAACCCCTCGATTCCCCTTCCTGATTAAACCCCTCGGCCAGGAATATAACCCCTCGATTCCCCCTTCCTGATTAAAACCCTCGGCCGGGAATATAACCCCTCGATTCCCCTACCTGAAGAAACCCCTCAGCCTGAAATATAACCCCTCGATTCCCCTTCCTGATTAAACCGCTCAGCCTGGAATATAACCCCTCGATTCCCCTTCCTGATTAAACCCCTCGGCCTGGTATATTACCCCTCGATTCCCCTTCCTGATTAAACCCCTCGGCCCTGAATATAACCCCTCGATTCCGCTTCCTGATTAAACCCCTCGGCCTGGAATATAACCCCTCGATTCCCCTTCCTGATTAAATCCATCGGCCTGGAATATAACCCCTCGAATCCCCATTCCTGATTAAACCCATCGGCCTGGAATATAACCCCTCGATTCCCCCTTCCTGATTAAACCCCACAGACTGGAATATAACCCCCCGATTCCCCTTCCTGATTAGGTCCCTGAGCCTGGAATATAACCCCTCGATTCCCCTTTCTGATTAAACCCCTCGGACTGGAATATAACATTTCGATTCCCCCTTCCTGACTAAACACCTCGGACTAGAATATAACCCCACGATTCCCCTTCCTGATTAAACCCCTCGGCCCTGAATATAACCCCTGGATTCCCCTTCCTGTTTAAACCCCTCGGCCAGGAATATAACGCCTCGATTCCCCCTTCCTGATTAAACCGCTCAGCTTGGAATATAAACCCTCGATTCCCCTTCCTGATTAAACCCATCGGCCTGGAATATAACCCCTCGATTCCCCTTCCTGATTAAACCGCTCAGCCTGGAATATAACCCCTCGATTCTCCTTCCTGATTAAACCGCTCAGCCTGGAATATAACCCCTCGATTCCCCTTCCTGATTAAACCCCTCGGCCTGGTATATTACCCCTCGATTCCCCTTCCTGATTAAGCCCCTCGGCCCTGAATATAAGCCCTCGATTCCCCTTCCTGATTAAACCCCTCGGACTGGAATATAACCCCTCGATTCCCCTTCCTGATTAAACCCCAGAGACAGGAATATAACCCCTCGATTCCCCTTCCTGATTAAACCCCACAGACAGGAATATAACCCCTCGATTCCCCTTCCTGAATAAACCCATCAGCCTGGATTTTAATCCCTCGATTCCTCTTCCTGATTAAACCCCTCAGCCTGGAATATAACCCCTCGATTCCCTCTTCCTGATGAAACCCATCGGCCTGGAATATAACCCCTCGATTCCCCTTCCTGATTAAATCCATCGGCCTGGAATATAACCCCTCGATTCCCCATTCCTGATTAAACCCATCGGCCTAGAATATAACCCCTCGATTCCCCCTTCCTGATTAAACCCCACAGACTGGAATATAACCCCTCGATTCCCCTTCCTGATTAAACCCCTCAGCCTGGAATATAACCCCTCGATTCCCCTTCCTGATTAAACCCCTCGGACTGGAATATAATATTTCGATTCCCCCTTCCTGACTAAACACCTCGGACTTGAATATAACCGCACGATTCCCCTTCCTGATTAAACCCCTCGGCCCTGAATATAACCCCTGGATTCCCCTTCCTGTTTAAACCCCTCGGCCAGGAATATAACGCCTCGATTCCCCCTTCCTGATTAAACCGCTCAGCTTGGAATATAACCCCTTGATTCCCCCTTCCTGATTAAACCACTCAGCTTGGAATATAACCCCTCGATTCCCCTTCCTGATTAAACCCCTCGGCCCTGAATATAAGCCCTCGATTCCCCTTCCTGATTAAACCCCTCAGCCTTGAATATACCCCCTCGATTCCCGCTTCCTGGTTTAACCCGTCGGCCCTGAATATAACCCCTCGATTCCCCTTCCTGATTAAACCCCACAGGCAGGAATATAACCCCTCGATTCCCCTTTCCTGATTATACCCCACAGACAGGAATATAACCCCTTGATTCCCCTTCCTGATTAAACCCCTCAGCCTGGAATATAGCCCCTCGATTCCCCTTCCTGATTAAACTGATCAGCCTGGAATATAACCCCTCGATTCCACTTCCTGATTAAACCCCTCGGCCTGGAATATAACCCCTCGATTCCCCCTTCCTGATTAAACCCCTCTGCCAGGAATTTCACCCCTCGATTCCCCATTCCTGATTAAACCCTTCGGCCTGGAATATAACCCCTGGATTCCCCTTCCTGATTAAACCACTCGGCCTGGAATATAACCCCTCGATTCCCCTTCCTGATTAAACCCCTCAGCCTGGAATATAACCCCTCGATTCCCCTTCCTGATTAAACCCCTCGCCCTGGAATATAACCCCTCGATTCCCCCTTCCTGATTAAACCCCACGGCCTGGAATATAACCCCTCGATTCCCCTTCCTGATTAAATCCATCGGCCTGGAATATAACCCCTCGATTCCCCTTCCTGATTAAACCCCTCGGCCTGGAATATAACCCCTCGATTCCCCTTCCTGATTAAACCCCACAGACTGGAATATAACCACCCGATTCCCCTTCCTGATTAAACCCCTCGGACTGGAATATAACATTTCGATTCCCCCTTCCTGACTAAACACCTCGGACTAGAATATAACCCCACGATTCCCCTTCCTGATTAAACCCCTCGGCCCTGAATATAACCCCTGGATTCCCCTTCCTGTTTAAACCCCTCGGCCAGGAATATAACGCCTCGAGTCCCCCTTCCTGATTAAACCGCTCAGCTTGGAATATAAACCCTCGATTCCCCTTCCTGATTAAACCCATCGGCCTGGAATATAACCCCTCGATTCCCCTTCCTGATTAAACCGCTCAGCCTGGAATATAACCCCTCGATTCCCCTTCCTGATTAAACCGCTCAGCCTGGAATATAACCCCTCGATTCCCCTTCCTGATTAAACCCCTCGGCCTGGTATATTACCCCTCGATTCCCCTTCCTGATTAAACCCCTCGGCCCTGAATATAAGCCCTCGATTCCCCTTCCTGATTAAACCCCTCAGCCTTGAATATACCCCCTCGATTCCCCCTTCCTGGTTAAACCCCTCGGCCCTGAATATAACCCCTCAATTCCCCTTCCTGATTAAACCCCACAGGCAGGAATATAACCCCTCGATTCCCCTTTCCTGATTATACCCCACAGACAGGAATATAACCCCTCGATTCCTCTTCCTGATTAAAGCCCTCGGCCTGGAATATAACCCCTCGATTCCCCCTTCCTGATTAAACCCCTCGGCCTGGAATATTAACTTTCGATTCCCCCTTCCTGACTAAACGCCTCGGACTGGAATATAACCCCTGGATTCCCCATTTCTGGTTTAACCCCTCAGCCTGGAATATTACCTTTTGATTCCCCCTTCCTGACTAAATGCCTCGGACTGGAATATAACCCCTCGATTCCCCTTCCTGATTAAACCCCTCAGCCTGGAATATAACCCCTCGATTCCCCCTTCCTGATTAAACCCCTCAGCCTGGAATATAACCCCTCGATTCCCCCTTCCTGATGAAACCCCTCGGCCTGGAATATAACCTTTCGATACCCCCTTCCTGATTAAACCCCTCAGCCTGGAATATAACCCCTCGATTCCACTTCCAGATTAAACCCCTCGGCCTACAATATAGCCCCACGATTCCCCCTTCCTGATTAAACCCCTCGGCCCTTAATATAACCCCTCGATTCCCCCTTCCTGATTAAACCCCTCGGCCTGGAATATAACCCCTCGATTCCCCTTCCTGATTAAACCCCACAGACACGAATATAACCCTTCGATTCCTCCTTCCTGATTAAACCCCTCTGCCAGGAATATAACCCCTCGATTTCCCGTTCCTGATTAAACCCCTCGGCCAGGAATATAACCCCTCGATTCCCCTTCCTGATTAAACCCCTCGGCCCTGAATATAACCCTTGGATTCCCCTTCCTGATTAAACCCCTTGGCCTGGAATATAACCCCTCGATTCCCCCTTCCTGATTAAGCACCTCAGCCTGGAATATAACCCCTCGATTCCCCTTCCTGATTAAACCCCTCGGACTGGAATATAGCCTTACGATTCCCCCTTCCTGACTAAACGCCTCGGACTGGAATATAACCCCTCGATTCCCCTTCCTGATTAAAACCCTCGTCCGGGAATATAACCCCTCGATTCCCCTACCTGAAGAAACCCCTCAGCCTGAAATATAACCCCTCGATTCCCCTTACTGATTAAACCCCTCAGCTTGGAATATAACCCCTCGATTCCCCTTCCTGATTAAACCCCTCGGCCTGGTATATTACCCCTCGATTCCCCTTCCTGATTAAACCCCTCGGCCCTGAATATAAGCCCTCGATTCCCCTTCCTGATTAAACCCCTCAGCCTTGAATATACCCCCTCGATTCCCCCCTCCTGGTTTAACCCCTCGGCCCTGAATATAACCCCTCGATTCCCCTTCCTGATTAAACCCCACAGGCAGGAATATAACCCCTCGATTCCCCTTTCCTGATTATACCCCACAGACAGGAATATAACCCCTTGATTCCCCTTCCTGATTAAACCCCTCAGCCTGGAAAATAGCCCCTCGATTCCCCTTCCTGATTAAACTGATCAGCCTGGAATATAACCCCTCGATTCCCCTTCCTGATTAAACACCACAGGCAGGAATATAACCCCTCGATTCCCCTTTCCTGATTATACCCCACAGACAGGAATATAACCCCTCGATTCCTCTTCCTGATTAAAGCCCTCGGCCTGGAATATAACCCCTCGATTCCCCCTTCCTGATTAAACCCCTCGGCCTGGAATATTAACTTTCGATTCCCCCTTCCTGACTAAACGCCTCGGACTGGAATATAACCCCTGGATTCCCCATTTCTGGTTTAACCCCTCAGCCTGGAATATTACCTTTTGATTCCCCCTTCCTGACTAAATGCCTCGGACTGGAATATAACCCCTCGATTCCCCTTCCTGATTAAACCCCTCAGCCTGGAATATAACCCCTCGATTCCCCCTTCCTGATTAAACCCCTCAGCCTGGAATATAACCCCTCGATTCCCCCTTCCTGATGAAACCCCTCGGCCTGGAATATAACCTTTCGATACCCCCTTCCTGATTAAACCCCTCAGCCTGGAATATAACCCCTCGATTCCACTTCCAGATTAAACCCCTCGGCCTACAATATAGCCCCACGATTCCCCCTTCCTGATTAAACCCCTCGGCCCTTAATATAACCCCTCGATTCCCCCTTCCTGATTAAACCCCTCGGCCTGGAATATAACCCCTCGATTCCCCTTCCTGATTAAACCCCACAGACACGAATATAACCCTTCGATTCCTCCTTCCTGATTAAACCCCTCTGCCAGGAATATAACCCCTCGATTTCCCGTTCCTGATTAAACCCCTCGGCCAGGAATATAACCCCTCGATTCCCCTTCCTGATTAAACCCCTCGGCCCTGAATATAACCCTTGGATTCCCCTTCCTGATTAAACCCCTTGGCCTGGAATATAACCCCTCGATTCCCCCTTCCTGATTAAGCACCTCAGCCTGGAATATAACCCCTCGATTCCCCTTCCTGATTAAACCCCTCGGACTGGAATATAGCCTTACGATTCCCCCTTCCTGACTAAACGCCTCGGACTGGAATATAACCCCTCGATTCCCCTTCCTGATTAAAACCCTCGTCCGGGAATATAACCCCTCGATTCCCCTACCTGAAGAAACCCCTCAGCCTGAAATATAACCCCTCGATTCCCCTTACTGATTAAACCCCTCAGCCTGGAATATAACCCCTCGATTCCCCTTCCTGATTAAACCCCTCAGCCTGGAATATAACCCCTCGATTCCCCCTTCCTGATTAAAACCCTCGGCCGGGAATATAACCCCTCGATTCCCCTTCCTGAAGAAACCCCTCAGCCTGGAATATAACCCCTCGATTCCCCTGACTGATTAAACCCCTCAGCCTGGAATATAACCCCTCGATTCCCCTTCCTGATTAAACCCCACAGACAGGAATATAACCCCTCGATTCCCCTTCCTGATTAAACCCCTCAGCCTGGAATATAACCCCTCGATTCCCCTTCCTGATTAAACCCCACAGACAGGAGTATAACCCCTCGATTCCCCCTTCCTGATTAAACTCCTCGGCCAGGAATATAACCCCTCGATTCCCCTTCCTGATTAAACCCCTCGGCCTGGAATATAACCCCTCGATTCCCCTTCCTGATTAAACCCCACAGACAGGAATATAACCCCTCGATTCCCCTTCCTGATTAAACCCCACAGGCAGGAATATAACCCCTCGATTCCCCTTCCTGATTAAACCCCTCAGTCTGGAATATAACCCCTCGATTCCCCTTCCTGATTAAACCCCACAGACAGGAATATAACCCCTCGATTCCCCCTTCCTGATTAAACCCCTCAGCCTGGAATATAACCCCTCGATTCCCCTTCCTGATTAAACACCTCGGCCTGGAATATAACCCCTCGATTCCCCTTCCTGATTAAACCCCTCAGCCTGGAATATAACCGTTCGATTCCCCTTCCTGATTAAACCCCTCAGCCTGGAATATAAACCCTCGATTCCCCTTCCTGATTAAACCCCTCGGCCAGGAATATAACCCCTCGATTCCCCCTTCATGATTAAACCCCTCAGCCTGGAATATAACCCCTCGATTCCCCTTCCTGATTAAACCCCTCGGCCCTGAATATAACCCCTCGATTCCCCCTTCCTGATTAAAACCCTTGGCCTGGAATATAACCCCTCGATTCCCCCTTCCTGATTATACCCCTCGGCCTGGAATATAACCCCTCGATTCGCTCTTCCTGATGAAACCCCACAACCTGGAATATAACCCCCCGATTCCCCTTTCCTGATTAAACACCTCAGCCTGGAATATAACCCCTCGATTCCCCCTTCCTGATTAAACCCTTCGGCCAGGAATATAACCCCTCGATTCCACTTCTTGATTAAACCCCTGAGCCTGGAATTTAACCCCTCGATTCCCCTTCCTGATTAAACCCCACAGCCTGGAATATAACCCCTCGATTAGCCCTTTCTGATTAAACCCCTCAGCCTGGAATATAACCCCTCGATTCCCCCTTCCTGATTAAACCCCTCGGCCTGGAATATAAGCCCTCGATTCCCCATCCTGATTAATCCCATCAGCCTGGAATATAACCCCTCGATTCCCCCTTCCTGATTAAACCACTCGGCCTGGAATATAACCCCTCGATTCCCCATCCTGATTAATCCCCTCAGCCTGGAATATAACCCCTCGATTCTCCCTTCCTGATTAAACCCCTCAGCCTGGAATATAACCCCTCGATTCCCCCTTCCTGATTAAACCCCTCGGCCTGGAATATAACCCCTCGATTCCCCCTTCCTGAATAAACCCCACAGCCTGGAATATAACCCCTCGATTCCCCTTCCTGATTAAACCCCTCGGCCTGGAATATAACCCCTGGATTCCCCCTTCCTGATTAAACCTCTCAGCCTGGAATATAACCCCTCGATTCCCCCTTCCTGATTAAACCCCTCGGCCCTGAATATAACCCCTCGATTCCCCCTTCCTGATTAAACCCCTCAGCCAGGAATATAACCCCTCGATTCCCCCTTCCTGATTAAACCCATCGGCCTGGAATATAACCCCTCGATTCCCCTTCCTGATTAAACCCATCGGCCTGGAATATAACCCCTCGATTCCCCTTCCTGATTAAACCCCTCGGCCCTGAATATAACCCCTGGATTCCCCTTCCTGTTTAAACCCCTCGGCCAGGAATATACCGCCTCGATTCCCCCTTCCTGATTAAACCCCTCGGCCCTGAATATAACCCCTCGATTCCCCCTTCCTGATTAAACCCCTCAGCCTGGAATATAACCCCTCGATTCCCCCTTCCTGATTAAACCCATCGGCCTGGAATATAACCCCTCGATTCCCCTTCCTGACTAAACACCTCGGACTAGAATATAACCCCACGATTCCCCTTCCTGATTAAACCCCTCGGCCCTGAATATAACCCCTGGATTCCCCTTCCTGTTTAAACCCCTCGGCCAGGAATATAACGCCTCGATTCCCCCTTCCTGATTAAACCGCTCAGCTTGGAATATAAACCCTCGATTCCCCTTCCTGATTAAACCCATCGGCCTGGAATATAACCCCTCGATTCCCCTTCCTGATTAAACCGCTCAGCCTGGAATATAACCCCTCGATTCTCCTTCCTGATTAAACCGCTCAGCCTGGAATATAACCCCTCGATTCCCCTTCCTGATTAAACCCCTCGGCCTGGTATATTACCCCTCGATTCCCCTTCCTGATTAAGCCCCTCGGCCCTGAATATAAGCCCTCGATTCCCCTTCCTGATTAAACCCCTCGGACTGGAATATAACCCCTCGATTCCCCTTCCTGATTAAACCCCAGAGACAGGAATATAACCCCTCGATTCCCCTTCCTGATTAAACCCCACAGACAGGAATATAACCCCTCGATTCCCCTTCCTGAATAAACCCATCAGCCTGGATTTTAATCCCTCGATTCCTCTTCCTGATTAAACCCCTCAGCCTGGAATATAACCCCTCGATTCCCTCTTCCTGATGAAACCCCACAACCTGGAATATAACCACTCGATTCCCCTTCCTGATTAAACCCCTCAGCCTAGAATATAACCCCTCGATTCCCCTTCCTGATTAAACCCATCGGCCTGGAATATAACCCCTCGATTCCCCTTCCTGATTAAATCCATCGGCCTGGAATATAACCCCTCGATTCCCCATTCCTGATTTAACCCATCGGCCTAGAATATAACCCCTCGATTCCCCCTTCCTGATTAAACCCCACAGACTGGAATATAACCCCTCGATTCCCCTTCCTGATTAAACCCCTCAGCCTGGAATATAACCCCTCGATTCCCCTTCCTGATTAAACCCCTCGGACTGGAATATAATATTTCGATTCCCCCTTCCTGACTAAACACCTCGGACTTGAATATAACCCCACGATTCCCCTTCCTGATTAAACCCCTCGGCCCTGAATATAACCCCTGGATTCCCCTTCCTGTTTAAACCCCTCGGCCAGGAATATAACGCCTCGATTCCCCCTTCCTGATTAAACCGCTCAGCTTGGAATATAACCCCTTGATTCCCCCTTCCTGATTAAACCACTCAGCTTGGAATATAACCCCTCGATACCCCTTCCTGATTAAACCCCTCGGCCTGGTATATTACCCCTCGATTCCCCTTCCTGATTAAACCCCTCGGCCCTGAATATAAGCCCTCGATTCCCCTTCCTGATTAAACCCCTCAGCCTTGAATATACCCCCTCGATTCCCCCTTCCTGGTTTAACCCCTCGGCCCTGAATATAACCCCTCGATTCCCCTTCCTGATTAAACCCCACAGGCAGGAATATAACCCCTCGATTCCCCTTTCCTGATTATACCACACAGACAGGAATATAACCCCTTGATTCCCCTTCCTGATTAAACCCCTCAGCCTGGAATATAGCCCCTCGATTCCCCTTCCTGATTAAACTGATCAGCCTGGAATATAACCCCTCGATTCCACTTCCTGATTAAACACCTCTGCCAGGAATATAACCCCTCGATTCGCCATTCCTGATTAAACCCTTCGGCCTGGAATATAACCCCTGGATTCCCCCTCCTGATTAAACCACTCGGCCTGGAATATAACCCCTCGATTCCCCTTCCTGATTAAACCCCTCAGCCTGGAATATAACCTCTCGATTCCCCTTCCTGATTAAACCCCTCGCCCTGGAATATAACCCCTCGATTCCCCCTTCCTGATTAAACCCCTCGGCCTGGAATATAACCCCTCGATTCCCCTTCCTGATTAAACCCCTCGGCCTGGAATATAACCCCTCGATTCCCCTTCCTGATTAAATCCATCGGCCTGGAATATAACCCCTCGATTCCCCTTCCTGATTAAACCCCTCGGCCTGGAATATAACCCCTCGATTCCCCTTCCTGATTAAACCCCACAGACTGGAATATAACCACCCGATTCCCCTTCCTGATTAAACCCCTCGGACTGGAATATAACATTTCGATTCCCCCTTCCTGACTAAACACCTCGGACTAGAATATAACCCCTGGATTCCCCTTCCTGTTTAAACCCCTCGGCCAGGAATATAACGCCTCGATTCCCCCTTCCTGATTAAACCGCTCAGCTTGGAATATAAACCCTCGATTCCCCCTTCCTGATTAAACCCATCGGCCTGGAATATAACCCCTCGATTCCCCTTCCTGATTAAACCGCTCAGCCTGGAATATAACCCCTCGATTCCCCTTCCTGATTAAATCGCTCAGCCTGGAATATAACCCCTCGATTCCCCTTCCTGATTAAACCCCTCGGCCTGGTATATTACCCCTCGATTCCCCTTCCTGATTAAACCCCTCGGCCCTGAATATAAGCCCTCGATTCCCCTTCCTGATTAAACCCCTCAGCCTTGAATATACCCCCTCGATTCCCCCTTCCTGGTTAAACCCCTCGGCCCTGAATATAACCCCTCAATTCCCCTTCCTGATTAAACCCCACAGGCAGGAATATAACCCCTCGATTCCCCTTTCCTGATTATACCCCACAGACAGGAATATAACCCCTCGATTCCTCTTCCTGATTAAAGCCCTCGGCCTGGAATATAACCCCTCGATTTCCCCTTCCTGATTAAACCCCTCGGCCTGGAATATTAACTTTCGATTCCCCCTTCCTGACTAAACGCCTCGGACTGGAATATAACCCCTGGATTCCCCATTTCTGGTTTAACCCCTCAGCCTGGAATATTACCTTTTGATTCCCCCTTCCTGACTAAATGCCTCGGACTGGAATATATCCCCTCGATTCCCCTTCCTGATTAAACCCCTCAGCCTGGAATATAACCCCTCGATTCCCCCTTCCTGATTAAACCCCTCAGCCTGGAATATAACCCCTCGATTCCCCCTTCCTGATGAAACCCCTCGGCCTGGAATATAACCTTTCGATACCCCCTTCCTGATTAAACCCCTCAGCCTGGAATATAACCCCTCGATTCCACTTCCAGATTAAACCCCTCGGCCTACAATATAGCCCCACGATTCCCCCTTCCTGATTAAACCCCTCGGCCCTTAATATAACCCCTCGATTCCCCCTTCCTGATTAAACCCCTCGGCCTGGAATATAACCCCTCGATTCCCCTTCCTGATTAAACCCCACAGACACGAATATAACCCTTCGATTCCTCCTTCCTGATTAAACCCCTCTGCCAGGAATATAACCCCTCGATTTCCCGTTCCTGATTAAACCCCTCAGCCAGGAATATAACCCCTCGATTCCCCTTCCTGATTAAACCCCTCGGCCCTGAATATAACCCTTGGATTCCCCTTCCTGATTAAACCCCTTGGCCTGGAATATAACCCCTCGATTCCCCCTTCCTGATTAAGCACCTCAGCCTGGAATATAACCCCTCGATTCCCCTTCCTGATTAAACCCCTCGGACTGGAATATAGCCTTTCGATTCCCCCTTCCTGACTAAACGCCTCGGACTGGAATATAACCCCTCGATTCCCCTTCCTGATTAAACCCCTCGGCCAGGAATATAACCCCTCGATTCCCCCTTCCTGATTAAAACCCTCAGCCGGGAATATAACCCCTCGATTCCCCTACCTGAAGAAACCCCTCAGCCTGAAATATAACCCCTCGATTCCCCTTACTGATTAAACACCTCAGCCTGGAATATAACCCCTCGATTCCCCTTCCTGATTAAACCCCTCAGCCTGGAATATAACCCCTCGATTCCCCCTTCCTGATTAAAACCCTCGGCCGGGAATATAACCCCTCGATTCCCCTTCCTGAAGAAACCCCTCAGCCTGGAATATAACCCCTCGATTCCCCTTACTGATTAAACCCCTCAGCCTGGAATATAACCCCTCGATTCCCCTTCCTGATTAAACCCCACAGACAGGAATATAACCCCTCGATTCCCCTTCCTGATTAAACCCCTCAGCCTGGAATATAACCCCTCGATTCCCCTTCCTGATTAAACCCCTCAGCCTGGAATATAACCCCTCGATTCCCCTTCCTGATTAAACACCTCGGCCTGGAATATAACCCCTCGATTCCCCTTTCTGATTAAACCCCTCAGCCTGGAATATAACCCCTCGATTCCCCCTTCCCTGATTAAACCCCTCAGCCTGGAATGTAACCCCTCGATTCCCCTTCCTGATTAAACCCCTCAGCCTGGAATATAAACCCTCGATTCCCCTTCCTGATTAAACCCCTCGGCCAGGAATATAACCCCTCGATTCCCCCTTCATGATTAAACCCCTCAGCCTAGAATATAACCCCTCGATTCCCCTTCCTGATTAAACCCCTCGGCCCTGAATATAACCCCTCGATTCCCCCTTCCTGATTAAAACCCTTGGCCTGGAATATAACCCCTCGATTCCCCCTTCCTGATTATACCCCTCGGCCTGGAATATAACCCCTCGATTCCCTCTTCCTGATGAAACCCCACAACCTGGAATATAACCCCCCGATTCCCCTTTCCTGATTAAACACCTCAGCCTGGAATATAACCCCTCGATTCCCCCTTCCTGATTAAACCCTTCGGCCAGGAATATAACCCCTCGATTCCACTTCTTGATTAAACCCCTGAGCCTGGAATTTAACCCCTCGATTCCCCTTCCTGATTCAACCCCACAGCCTGGAATATAACCCCTCGATTCCCCCTTTCTGATTAAACCCCTCAGCCTGGAATATAACCCCTCGATTCCCCCTTCCTGATTAAACCCCTCGGCCTGGAATATAACCCCTCGATTCCCCATCCTGATTAATCCCCTCAGCCTGGAATATAACCCCTCGATTCCCCCTTCCTGATTAAACCCCTCGGCCTGGAATATAACCCCTCGATTCCCCATCCTGATTAATCCCCTCAGCCTGGAATATAACCCCTCGATTCCCCTTCCTGATTAAACCCCTCAGCCTGGAATATAACCCCTCGATTCTCCCTTCCTGATTAAACCCCTCAGCCTGGAATATAACCCCTCGATTCCCCCTTCCTGATTAAACCCCTCGGCCTGGAATATAACCCCTCGATTCCCCCTTCCTGATTAAACCCCACAGCCTGGAATATAACCCCTCGATTCCCCTTCCTGATTAAACCCCTCGGCCTGGAATATAACCCCTCGATTCCCCCTTACTGATTAAACCCCTCGGCCCTGAATATAACCCCTCGATTCCCCCTTCCTGATTAAACCCCTCAGCCTGGAATATAACCCCTCGATTCCCCCTTCCTGATTAAACCCATCGGCCTGGAATATAACCCCTCGATTCCCCCTTCCTGATTAAACCCCTCGGCCTACAATATAACCCCTCGATTCCCCCTTCCTGATTAAAGCCCTCAGCCTGGAATATAACCCCTCGATTCCCTCTTCCTGATGAAACCCCACAACCTGGAATATAACCCCTCGATTCCCCTTCCTGATTAAACCCCTCGGCCTGGAATATAGCCCCTCGATTCCCCCTTCCTGATTAAACCCATTAGCCTGGAATATAACCCCTCGATTCCCCCTTCCTGATTAAACCCTTCAGCCTGGAATATAACCCCACGATTCCCCCTTCCTGAATAAACCCCTCAGGCTGGAATATAACCCCTCGATTCCCCCTTCCTGATTAAACCCTTCAGCCTGGAATATAACCCCACGATTCCCCCTTCCTGAATAAACCCCTCAGCCTGGAATATAACCCCTCGATTCCCCTTCCTGATTAAACCCCTCTGCAAGGAATATAACCCCTCGATTTCCCGTTCCTGATTAAACCCCTCGGCCAGGAATATAACCCCTCGATTCCCCTTCCTGATTAAACCCCTCGGCCCTGAATATAACCCTTGGATTCCCCTTCCTGATTAAACCCCTTGGACTGGAATATAACCCCTCGATTCCCCCTTCCTGATTAAGCACCTCAGCCTGGAATATAACCCCTCGATTCCCCTTCCTGATTAAACCCCTCGGACTGGAATATAACCCCTCGATTCCCCTTCCTGATTAAACCCCTCGGCCAGGAATATAACCCCTCGATTCCCCCTTCCTGATTAAAACCCTCAGCCTGGAATATAACCCCTAGATTCCCCCTTCCTGATTAAACCAATCAGCCTGGAATATATCCCCTCGATTCCCCCTTCCTGATTAAACCCCTCAGCCTGGAATATAACTCCTCAATTCCTCTTCCTGATTCAACCCCTCAGCCTGGATAATAACCCCTCGATTCCCTCTTCCTGATGAAACCCCACAACCTGGAATATAACCCCCCGATTCCCCCTTCCTGATTAAACCCCCCGGCCCCGAATGTAACCCCTGGATTCCCCTTCCTGATTAAACCCCTCAGCCTGGAATATAACGCCTGGATTCTACGTCCCGATTAAACCCCACAGTCTGGTATTTTAACCCCTCGATTCCCCTACCTGATTAAACCCCTCGGCCGGGAATATAACCCCTTGATTCCCCCGTCGTGATTAAACCCCACGGTATGGAATATAACCCCGCAATTCCCCTTCCTGATTGAACCCCTCAGCCTGGAATATAACCCGTCGATTCCCCTTCCTGATGAAACCCCACTGCCTGGAATATAACCCCTTGATTCCCCCTTCCTGATTAAACCCCACAGACAGGAATATAACCCCTCGATTCCCCTTCCTGATTAAACCCCTCGGCCTGGAATATAACCCCTCGATTCCCCTTCCAGATTGAACCCCTCAGCCTGGAATATAACCCCTCGATTCCCCTTCCTGATTAAACCCCTCGGCCTGGAATATAACCCCTCGATTCCCCTTCCAGATTGAACCCCTCAGCCTGGAATATAACCCCTCGATTCCCCCTTCCTGATTAAACCCCTCAGCCTGGAATATAACCCCTCGATTCCCCTTCCTGATTAAACCCCTCGGCCTGGAATATAACCCCTCGATTCCCCTTCCAGATTGAACCCCTCAGCCTGGAATATAACCCCTCGATTCCCCTTCCAGATTGAACCCCTCGGCCTTGAATATACCCCCTCGATTCCCCCTTCCTGGTTTAACCCCTCGGCCCTGAATATAACCCCTCGATTCCCCTTTCCTGATTATACCCCATAGACAGGAATATAACCCCTTGATTCCCCTTCCTGATTAAACCCCTCAGCCTGGAATATAGCCCCTCGATTCCCCTTCCTGATTAAACTGATCAGCCTGGAATATAACCCCTCGATTCCACTTCCTGATTAAACCCCTCGGCCTGGAATATAACCCCTCGATTCCCCCTTCCTGATTAAACCCCACAGACAGGAATATAGCCCCTCGATTCCCCCTTCCTGATTAAACCCCTCTGCCAGGAATATAACCCCTCGATTCCCCATTCCTGATTAAACCCATCGGCCTGGAATATAACCCCTCGATTCCCCCTTCCTGATTAAACCCCACAGAAAGGAATATAACCCCTCGATTCCCCTTCCTGATTAAACCACTCGGCCTGGAATATAACCCCTCGATTCCCCTTCCTGATTAAACCCCTCAGCCTGGAATATAACCCCTCGATTCCCCTTCCTGATTAAACCCCTCGGCCTGGAATATAACCCCTCGATTCCCCTTCCTGATTAAATCCATCGGCCTGGAATATAACCCCTCGATTCCCCATTCCTGATTAAACCCATCGGCCTGGAATATAACCCCTCGATTCCCCCTTCCTGATTAAACCCCACAGACTGGAATATAACCCCCCGATTCCCCTTCCTGATTAAGTCCCTGAGCCTGGAATATAACCCCTCGATTCCCCTTTCTGATTAAACCCCTCGGACTGGAATATAACATTTCGATTCCCCCTTCCTGACTAAACACCTCGGACTAGAATATAACCCCACGATTCCCCTTCCTGATTAAACCCCTCGGCCCTGAATATAACCCCTGGATTCCCCTTCCTGTTTAAACCCCTCGGCCTGGAATATAACCCCTCGATTCCCCTTCCTGATTAAACCGCTCAGCCTGGAATATAACCCCTCGATTCCCCTTCCTGATTAAACCGCTCAGCCTGGAATATAACCCCTCGATTCCCCTCCCTGATTAAACCCCTCGGCCTGGTATATTACCCCTCGATTCCCCTTCCTGATTAAACCCCTCGGCCCTGAATATAAGCCCTCGATTCCCCTTCCTGATTAAACCCCTCGGACTGGAATATAACCCCTCGATTCCCCTTCCCGATTAAACCCCAGAGACAGGAATATAACCCCTCGATTCCCCTTCCTGATTAAACCCCACAGACAGGAATATAACCCCTCGATTCCCCTTCCTGAATAAACCCATCAGCCTGGATTTTAATCCCTCGATTCCTCTTCCTGATTAAACCCCTCAGCCCTGGAATATAACCCCTCGATTCCCTCTTCCTGATGAAACCCCACAACCTGGAATATAACCCCTCGATTCCCCTTCCTGATTAAACCCCTCAGCCTAGAATATAACCCCTCGATTCCCCTTCCTGATTAAACCCCTCGGCCTGGAATATAACCCCTCGATTCCCCTTCCTGATTAAATCCATCAGCCTGGAATATAACCCCTCGATTCCCAATTCCTGATTAAACCCATCGGCCTAGAATATAACCCCTCGATTCCCCCTTCCTGATTAAACCCCACAGACTGGAATATAACCCCTCGATTCCCCTTCCTGATTAAACCCCTCAGCCTGGAATATAACCCCTCGATTCCCCTTCCTGATTAAACCCCTCGGACTGGAATATAACATTTCGATTCCCCCTTCCTGACTAAACACCTCGGACTTGAATATAACCCCACGATTCCCCTTCCTGATTAAACCCCTCGGCCCTGAATATAACCCCTGGATTCCCCTTCCTGTTTTAACCCCTCGGCCAGGAATATAACGCCTCGATTCCCCCTTCCTGATTAAACCGCTCAGCTTGGAATATAACCCCTCGATTCCCCCTTCCTGATTAAACCACTCAGCTTGGAATATAACCCCTCGATTCCCCTTCCTGATTAAACCCCTCGGCCTGGTATATTACCCCTCGATTCCCCTTCCTGATTAAACCCCTCGGCCCTGAATATAAGCCCTCGATTCCCCTTCCTGATTAAACCCCTCAGCCTTGAATATACCCCCTCGATTCCCCCCTCCTGGTTTAACCCCTCGGCCCTGAATATAACCCCTCGATTCCCCTTTCCTGATTATACCCCACAGACAGGAATATAACCCCTTGATTCCCCTTCCTGATTAAACCCCTCAGCCTGGAAAATAGCCCCTCGATTCCCCTTCCTGATTAAACTGATCAGCCTGGAATATAACCCCTCGATTCCCCTTCCTGATTAAACACCACAGGCAGGAATATAACCCCTCGATTCCCCTTTCCTGATTATACCCCACAGACAGGAATATAACCCCTCGATTCCTCTTCCTGATTAAAGCCCTCGGCCTGGAATATAACCCCTCGATTCCCCCTTCCTGATTAAACCCCTCGGCCTGGAATATTAACTTTCGATTCCCCCTTCCTGACTAAACGCCTCGGACTGGAATATAACCCCTGGATTCCCCATTTCTGGTTTAACCCCTCAGCCTGGAATATTACCTTTTGATTCCCCCTTCCTGACTAAATGCCTCGGACTGGAATATAACCCCTCGATTCCCCTTCCTGATTAAACCCCTCAGCCTGGAATATAACCCCTCGATTCCCCCTTCCTGATTAAACCCCTCAGCCTGGAATATAACCCCTCGACTCCCCCTTCCTGATGAAACCCCTCGGCCTGGAATATAACCTTTCGATACCCCCTTCCTGATTAAACCCCTCAGCCTGGAATATAACCCCTCGATTCCCCTTCCAGATTAAACCCCTCGGCCTACAATATAGCCCCACGATTCCCCCTTCCTGATTAAACCCCTCGGCCCTTAATATAACCCCTCGATTCCCCCTTCCTGATTAAACCCCTCGGCCTGGAATATAACCCCTCGATTCCCCTTCCTGATTAAACCCCTCAGCCTGGAATATAACCCCTCGATTCCCCCTTCCTGATTAAACCCCTCAGCCTGGAATATAACCCCTCGACTCCCCCTTCCTGATGAAACCCCTCGGCCTGGAATATAACCTTTCGATACCCCCTTCCTGATTAAACCCCTCAGCCTGGAATATAACCCCTCGATTCCCCTTCCAGATTAAACCCCTCGGCCTACAATATAGCCCCACGATTCCCCCTTCCTGATTAAACCCCTCGGCCCTTAATATAACCCCTCGATTCCCCCTTCCTGATTAAACCCCTCGGCCTGGAATATAACCCCTCGATTCCCCTTCCTGAATAAACCCATCAGCCTGGATTTTAATCCCTCGATTCCTCTTCCTGATTAAACCCCTCAGCCTGGAATATAACCCCTCGATTCCCTCTTCCTGATGAAACCCCACAACCTGGAATATAACCACTCGATTCCCCTTCCTGATTAAACCCCTCAGCCTAGAATATAACCCCTCGATTCCCCTTCCTGATTAAACCCATCGGCCTGGAATATAACCCCTCGATTCCCCTTCCTGATTAAATCCATCGGCCTGGAATATAACCCCTCGATTCCCCATTCCTGATTAAACCCATCGGCCTAGAATATAACCCCTCGATTCCCCCTTCCTGATTAAACCCCACAGACTGGAATATAACCCCTCGATTCCCCTTCCTGATTAAACCCCTCAGCCTGGAATATAACCCCTCGATTCCCCTTCCTGATTAAACCCCTCGGACTGGAATATAATATTTCGATTCCCCCTTCCTGACTAAACACCTCGGACTTGAATATAACCCCACGATTCCCCTTCCTGATTAAACCCCTCGGCCCTGAATATAACCCCTGGATTCCCCTTCCTGTTTAAACCCCTCGGCCAGGAATATAACGCCTCGATTCCCCCTTCCTGATTAAACCGCTCAGCTTGGAATATAACCCCTTGATTCCCCCTTCCTGATTAAACCACTCAGCTTGGAATATAACCCCTCGATTCCCCTTCCTGATTAAACCCCTCGGCCTGGTATATTACCCCTCGATTCCCCTTCCTGATTAAACCCCTCGGCCCTGAATATAAGCCCTCGATTCCCCTTCCTGATTAAACCCCTCAGCCTTGAATATACCCCCTCGATTCCCGCTTCCTGGTTTAACCCGTCGGCCCTGAATATAACCCCTCGATTCCCCTTCCTGATTAAACCCCACAGGCAGGAATATAACCCCTCGATTCCCCTTTCCTGATTATACCCCACAGTCAGGAATATAACCCCTTGATTCCCCTTCCTGATTAAACCCCTCAGCCTGGAATATAGCCCCTCGATTCCCCTTCCTGATTAAACTGATCAGCCTGGAATATAACCCCTCGATTCCACTTCCTGATTAAACCCCTCGGCCTGGAATATAACCCCTCGATTCCCCCTTCCTGATTAAACCCCTCTGCCAGGAATTTCACCCCTCGATTCCCCATTCCTGATTAAACCCTTCGGCCTGGAATATAACCCCTGGATTCCCCTTCCTGATTAAACCACTCGGCCTGGAATATAACCCCTCGATTCCCCTTCCTGATTAAACCCCTCAGCCTGGAATATAACCCCTCGATTCCCCTTCCTGATTAAACCCCTCGCCCTGGAATATAACCCCTCGATTCCCCCTTCCTGATTAAACCCCACGGCCTGGAATATAACCCCTCGATTCCCCTTCCTGATTAAATCCATCGGCCTGGAATATAACCCCTCGATTCCCCTTCCTGATTAAACCCCTCGGCCTGGAATATAACCCCTCGATTCCCCTTCCTGATTAAACCCCACAGACTGGAATATAACCACCCGATTCCCCTTCCTGATTAAACCCCTCGGACTGGAATATAACATTTCGATTCCCCCTTCCTGACTAAACACCTCGGACTAGAATATAACCCCACGATTCCCCTTCCTGATTAAACCCCTCGGCCCTGAATATAACCCCTGGATTCCCCTTCCTGTTTAAACCCCTCGGCCAGGAATATAACGCCTCGAGTCCCCCTTCCTGATTAAACCGCTCAGCTTGGAATATAAACCCTCGATTCCCCTTCCTGATTAAACCCATCGGCCTGGAATATAACCCCTCGATTCCCCTTCCTGATTAAACCGCTCAGCCTGGAATATAACCCCTCGATTCCCCTTCCTGATTAAACCGCTCAGCCTGGAATATAACCCCTCGATTCCCCTTCCTGATTAAACCCCTCGGCCTGGTATATTACCCCTCGATTCCCCTTCCTGATTAAACCCCTCGGCCCTGAATATAAGCCCTCGATTCCCCTTCCTGATTAAACCCCTCAGCCTTGAATATACCCCCTCGATTCCCCCTTCCTGGTTAAACCCCTCGGCCCTGAATATAACCCCTCAATTCCCCTTCCTGATTAAACCCCACAGGCAGGAATATAACCCCTCGATTCCCCTTTCCTGATTATACCCCACAGACAGGAATATAACCCCTCGATTCCTCTTCCTGATTAAAGCCCTCGGCCTGGAATATAACCCCTCGATTCCCCCTTCCTGATTAAACCCCTCGGCCTGGAATATTAACTTTCGATTCCCCCTTCCTGACTAAACGCCTCGGACTGGAATATAACCCCTGGATTCCCCATTTCTGGTTTAACCCCTCAGCCTGGAATATTACCTTTTGATTCCCCCTTCCTGACTAAATGCCTCGGACTGGAATATAACCCCTCGATTCCCCTTCCTGATTAAACCCCTCAGCCTGGAATATAACCCCTCGATTCCCCCTTCCTGATGAAACCCCTCGGCCTGGAATATAACCTTTCGATACCCCCTTCCTGATTAAACCCCTCAGCCTGGAATATAACCCCTCGATTCCACTTCCAGATTAAACCCCTCGGCCTACAATATAGCCCCACGATTCCCCCTTCCTGATTAAACCCCTCGGCCCTTAATATAACCCCTCGATTCCCCCTTCCTGATTAAACCCCTCGGCCTGGAATATAACCCCTCGATTCCCCTTCCTGATTAAACCCCACAGACACGAATATAACCCTTCGATTCCTCCTTCCTGATTAAACCCCTCTGCCAGGAATATAACCCCTCGATTTCCCGTTCCTGATTAAACCCCTCGGCCAGGAATATAACCCCTCGATTCCCCTTCCTGATTAAACCCCTCGGCCCTGAATATAACCCTTGGATTCCCCTTCCTGATTAAACCCCTTGGCCTGGAATATAACCCCTCGATTCCCCCTTCCTGATTAAGCACCTCAGCCTGGAATATAACCCCTCGATTCCCCTTCCTGATTAAACCCCTCGGACTGGAATATAGCCTTTCGAATCCCCCGTCCTGACTAAACGCCTCGGACTGGAATATAACCCCTCGATTCCCCTTCCTGATTAAACCCCTCGGCCAGGAATATAACCCCTCGATTCCCCCTTCCTGATTAAAACCCTCAGCCGGGAATATAACCCCTCGATTCCCCTACCTGAAGAAACCCCTCAGCCTGAAATATAACCCCTCGATTCCCCTTACTGATTAAACACCTCAGCCTGGAATATAACCCCTCGATTCCCCTTCCTGATTAAACCCCTCAGCCTGGAATATAACCCCTCGATTCCCCCTTCCTGATTAAAACCCTCGGCCGGGAATATAACCCCTCGATTCCCCTTCCTGAAGAAACCCCTCAGCCTGGAATATAACCCCTCGATTCCCCTTACTGATTAAACCCCTCAGCCTGGAATATAACCCCTCGATTCCCCTTCCTGATTAAACCCCACAGACAGGAATATAACCCCTCGATTCCCCCTTCCTGATTAAAACCCTCAGCCGGGAATATAACCCCTCGATTCCCCTACCTGAAGAAACCCCTCAGCCTGAAATATAACCCCTCGATTCCCCTTACTGATTAAACCCCTCAGCCTGGAATATAACCCCTCGATTCCCCTTCCTGATTAAACCCCTCAGCCTGGAATATAACCCCTCGATTCCCCTTCCTGATTAAACACCTCGGCCTGGAATATAACCCCTCGATTCCCCTTTCTGATTAAACCCCTCAGCCTGGAATATAACCCCTCGATTCCCCCTTCCCTGATTAAACCCCTCAGCCTGGAATGTAACCCCTCGATTCCCCTTCCTGATTAAACCCCTCAGCCTGGAATATAACCGTTCGATTCCCCTTCCTGATTAAACCCCTCAGCCTGGAATATAAACCCTCGATTCCCCTTCCTGATTAAACCCCTCGGCCAGGAATATAACCCCTCGATTCCCCCTTCATGATTAAACCCCTCAGCCTAGAATATAACCCCTCGATTCCCCTTCCTGATTAAACCCCTCGGCCCTGAATATAACCCCTCGATTCCCCCTTCCTGATTAAAACCCTTGGCCTGGAATATAACCCCTCGATTCCCCCTTCCTGATTATACCCCTCGGCCTGGAATATAACCCCTCGATTCCCTCTTCCTGATGAAACCCCACGACCTGGAATATAACCCCCCGATTCCCCTTTCCTGATTAAACACCTCAGCCTGGAATATAACCCCTCGATTCCCCCTTCCTGATTAAACCCTTCGGCCAGGAATATAACCCCTCGATTCCACTTCTTGATTAAACCCCTGAGCCTGGAATTTAACCCTCGATTCCCCTTCCTGATTCAACCCCACAGCCTGGAATATAACCCCTCGATTCCCCCTTTCTGATTAAACCCCTCAGCCTGGAATATAACCCCTCGATTCCCCCTTCCTGATTAAACCCCTCGGCCTGGAATATAACCCCTCGATTCCCCATCCTGATTAATCCCCTCAGCCTGGAATATAACCCCTCGATTCCCCCTTCCTGATTAAACCCCTCGGCCTGGAATATAACCCCTCGATTCCCCATCCTGATTAATCCCCTCAGCCTGGAATATAACCCCTCGATTCCCCTTCCTGATTAAACCCCTCAGCCTGGAATATAACCCCTCGATTCTCCCTTCCTGATTAAACCCCTCAGCCTGGAATATAACCCCTCGATTCCCCCTTCCTGATTAAACCCCTCGGCCTGGAATATAACCCCTCGATTCCCCCTTCCTGATTAAACCCCACAGCCTGGAATATAACCCCTCGATTCCCCTTCCTGATTAAACCCCTCGGCCTGGAATATAACCCCTCGATTCCCCCTTACTGATTAAACCCCTCGGCCCTGAATATAACCCCTCGATTCCCCCTTCCTGATTAAACCCCTCAGCCTGGAATATAACCCCTCGATTCCCCCTTCCTGATTAAACCCATCGGCCTGGAATATAACCCCTCGATTCCCCCTTCCTGATTAAACCCCTCGGCCTACAATATAACCCCTCGATTCCCCCTTCCTGATTAAAGCCCTCAGCCTGGAATATAACCCCTCGATTCCCTCTTCCTGATGAAACCCCACAACCTGGAATATAACCCCTCGATTCCCCTTCCTGATTAAACCCCTCGGCCTGGAATATAGCCCCTCGATTCCCCCTTCCTGATTAAACCCATCAGCCTGGAATATAACCCCTCGATTCCCCCTTCCTGATTAAACCCTTCAGCCTGGAATATAACCCCACGATTCCCCCTTCCTGAATAAACCCCTCAGGCTGGAATATAACCCCTCGATTCCCCCTTCCTGATTAAACCCTTCAGCCTGGAATATAACCCCACGATTCCCCCTTCCTGAATAAACCCCTCAGCCTGGAATATAACCCCTCGATTCCCCTTCCTGATTAAACCCCTCTGCAAGGAATATAACCCCTCGATTTCCCGTTCCTGATTAAACCCCTCGGCCAGGAATATAACCCCTCGATTCCCCTTCCTGATTAAACCCCTCGGCCCTGAATATAACCCTTGGATTCCCCTTCCTGATTAAACCCCTTGGACTGGAATATAACCCCTCGATTCCCCCTTCCTGATTAAGCACCTCAGCCTGGAATATAACCCCTCGATTCCCCTTCCTGATTAAACCCCTCGGACTGGAATATAACCCCTCGATTCCCCTTCCTGATTAAACCCCTCGGCCAGGAATATAACCCCTCGATTCCCCCTTCCTGATTAAAACCCTCAGCCTGGAATATAACCCCTAGATTCCCCCTTCCTGATTAAACCAATCAGCCTGGAATATATCCCCTCGATTCCCCCTTCCTGATTAAACCCCTCAGCCTGGAATATAACTCCTCAATTCCTCTTCCTGATTCAACCCCTCAGCCTGGATAATAACCCCTCGATTCCCTCTTCCTGATGAAACCCCACAACCTGGAATATAACCCCCCGATTCCCCCTTCCTGATTAAACCCCCCGGCCCCGAATGTAACCCCTGGATTCCCCTTCCTGATTAAACCCCTCAGCCTGGAATATAACGCCTGGATTCTACGTCCTGATTAAACCCCACAGTCTGGTATTTTAACCCCTCGATTCCCCTACCTGATTAAACCCCTCGGCCGGGAATATAACCCCTTGATTCCCCCGTCGTGATTAAACCCCACGGTATGGAATATAACCCCGCAATTCCCCTTCCTGATTGAACCCCTCAGCCTGGAATATAACCCGTCGATTCCCCTTCCTGATGAAACCCCACTGCCTGGAATATAACCCCTTGATTCCCCCTTCCTGATTAAACCCCACAGACAGGAATATAACCCCTCGATTCCCCTTCCTGATTAAACCCCTCGGCCTGGAATATAACCCCTCGATTCCCCTTCCAGATTGAACCCCTCAGCCTGGAATATAACCCCTCGATTCCCCTTCCTGATTAAACCCCTCGGCCTGGAATATAACCCCTCGATTCCCCTTCCAGATTGAACCCCTCAGCCTGGAATATAACCCCTCGATTCCCCCTTCCTGATTAAACCCCTCAGCCTGGAATATAACCCCTCGATTCCCCTTCCTGATTAAACCCCTCGGCCTGGAATATAACCCCTCGATTCCCCTTCCAGATTGAACCCCTCAGCCTGGAATATAACCCCTCGATTCCCCTTCCAGATTGAACCCCTCGGCCTTGAATATACCCCCTCGATTCCCCCTTCCTGGTTTAACCCCTCGGCCCTGAATATAACCCCTCGATTCCCCTTCCTGATTAAACCCCACAGGCAGGAATATAACCCCTCGATTCCCCTTTCCTGATTATACCCCATAGACAGGAATATAACCCCTTGATTCCCCTTCCTGATTAAACCCCTCAGCCTGGAATATAGCCCCTCGATTCCCCTTCCTGATTAAACTGATCAGCCTGGAATATAACCCCTCGATTCCACTTCCTGATTAAACCCCTCGGCCTGGAATATAACCCCTCGATTCCCCCTTCCTGATTAAACCCCACAGACAGGAATATAGCCCCTCGATTCCCCCTTCCTGATTAAACCCCTCTGCCAGGAATATAACCCCTCGATTCCCCATTCCTGATTAAACCCATCGGCCTGGAATATAACCCCTCGATTCCCCCTTCCTGATTAAACCCCACAGAAAGGAATATAACCCCTCGATTCCCCTTCCTGATTAAACCACTCGGCCTGGAATATAACCCCTCGATTCCCCTTCCTGATTAAACCCCTCAGCCTGGAATATAACCCCTCGATTCCCCTTCCTGATTAAACCCCTCGGCCTGGAATATAACCCCTCGATTCCCCTTCCTGATTAAATCCATCGGCCTGGAATATAACCCCTCGATTCCCCATTCCTGATTAAACCCATCGGCCTGGAATATAACCCCTCGATTCCCCCTTCCTGATTAAACCCCACAGACTGGAATATAACCCCCCGATTCCCCTTCCTGATTAAGTCCCTGAGCCTGGAATATAACCCCTCGATTCCCCTTTCTGATTAAACCCCTCGGACTGGAATATAACATTTCGATTCCCCCTTCCTGACTAAACACCTCGGACTAGAATATAACCCCACGATTCCCCTTCCTGATTAAACCCCTCGGCCCTGAATATAACCCCTGGATTCCCCTTCCTGTTTAAACCCCTCGGCCTGGAATATAACCCCTCGATTCCCCTTCCTGATTAAACCGCTCAGCCTGGAATATAACCCCTCGATTCCCCTTCCTGATTAAACCGCTCAGCCTGGAATATAACCCCTCGATTCCCCTCCCTGATTAAACCCCTCGGCCTGGTATATTACCCCTCGATTCCCCTTCCTGATTAAACCCCTCGGCCCTGAATATAAGCCCTCGATTCCCCTTCCTGATTAAACCCCTCGGACTGGAATATAACCCCTCGATTCCCCTTCCCGATTAAACCCCAGAGACAGGAATATAACCCCTCGATTCCCCTTCCTGATTAAACCCCACAGACAGGAATATAACCCCTCGATTCCCCTTCCTGAATAAACCCATCAGCCTGGATTTTAATCCCTCGATTCCTCTTCCTGATTAAACCCCTCAGCCCTGGAATATAACCCCTCGATTCCCTCTTCCTGATGAAACCCCACAACCTGGAATATAACCCCTCGATTCCCCTTCCTGATTAAACCCCTCAGCCTAGAATATAACCCCTCGATTCCCCTTCCTGATTAAACCCCTCGGCCTGGAATATAACCCCTCGATTCCCCTTCCTGATTAAATCCATCGGCCTGGAATATAACCCCTCGATTCCCCATTCCTGATTAAACCCATCGGCCTAGAATATAACCCCTCGATTCCCCCTTCCTGATTAAACCCCACAGACTGGAATATAACCCCTCGATTCCCCTTCCTGATTAAACCCCTCAGCCTGGAATATAACCCCTCGATTCCCCTTCCTGATTAAACCCCTCGGACTGGAATATAACATTTCGATTCCCCCTTCCTGACTAAACACCTCGGACTTGAATATAACCCCACGATTCCCCTTCCTGATTAAACCCCTCGGCCCTGAATATAACCCCTGGATTCCCCTTCCTGTTTTAACCCCTCGGCCAGGAATATAACGCCTCGATTCCCCCTTCCTGATTAAACCGCTCAGCTTGGAATATAACCCCTCGATTCCCCCTTCCTGATTAAACCACTCAGCTTGGAATATAACCCCTCGATTCCCCTTCCTGATTAAACCCCTCGGCCTGGTATATTACCCCTCGATTCCCCTTCCTGATTAAACCCCTCGGCCCTGAATATAAGCCCTCGATTCCCCTTCCTGATTAAACCCCTCAGCCTTGAATATACCCCCTCGATTCCCCCCTCCTGGTTTAACCCCTCGGCCCTGAATATAACCCCTCGATTCCCCTTTCCTGATTATACCCCACAGACAGGAATATAACCCCTTGATTCCCCTTCCTGATTAAACCCCTCAGCCTGGAAAATAGCCCCTCGATTCCCCTTCCTGATTAAACTGATCAGCCTGGAATATAACCCCTTGATTCCCCTTCCTGATTAAACACCACAGGCAGGAATATAACCCCTCGATTCCCCTTTCCTGATTATACCCCACAGACAGGAATATAACCCCTCGATTCCTCTTCCTGATTAAAGCCCTCGGCCTGGAATATAACCCCTCGATTCCCCCTTCCTGATTAAACCCCTCGGCCTGGAATATTAACTTTCGATTCCCCCTTCCTGACTAAACGCCTCGGACTGGAATATAACCCCTGGATTCCCCATTTCTGGTTTAACCCCTCAGCCTGGAATATTACCTTTTGATTCCCCCTTCCTGACTAAATGCCTCGGACTGGAATATAACCCCTCGATTCCCCTTCCTGATTAAACCCCTCAGCCTGGAATATAACCCCTCGATTCCCCCTTCCTGATTAAACCCCTCAGCCTGGAATATAACCCCTCGATTCCCCCTTCCTGATGAAACCCCTCGGCCTGGAATATAACCTTTCGATACCCCCTTCCTGATTAAACCCCTCAGCCTGGAATATAACCCCTCGATTCCCCTTCCAGATTAAACCCCTCGGCCTACAATATAGCCCCACGATTCCCCCTTCCTGATTAAACCCCTCGGCCCTTAATATAACCCCTCGATTCCCCCTTCCTGATTAAACCCCTCGGCCTGGAATATAACCCCTCGATTCCCCTTCCTGATTAAACCCCACAGACACGAATATAACCCCTCGATTCCTCCTTCCTGATTAAACCCCTCTGCCAGGAATATAACCCCTCGATTTCCCGTTCCTGATTAAACCCCTCGGCCAGGAATATAACCCCTCGATTCCCCTTCCTGATTAAACCCCTCGGCCCTGAATATAACCCTTGGATTCCCCTTCCTGATTAAACCCCTTGGCCTGGAATATAACCCCTCGATTCCCCCTTCCTGATTAAGCACCTCAGCCTGGAATATAACCCCTCGATTCCCCTTCCTGATTAAACCCCTCGGACTGGAATATAGCCTTTCGATTCCCCCTTCCTGACTAAACGCCTCGGACTGGAATATAACCCCTCGATTCCCCTTCCTGATTAAAACCCTCGGCCGGGAATATAACCCCTCGATTCCCCTACCTGAAGAAACCCCTCAGCCTGAAATATAACCCCTCGATTCCC
This sequence comes from Chiloscyllium punctatum, assembly GCF_047496795.1. Lineage (NCBI taxonomy): Eukaryota > Metazoa > Chordata > Chondrichthyes > Orectolobiformes > Hemiscylliidae > Chiloscyllium > Chiloscyllium punctatum. Next base: position 1,592,141 of record NW_027309801.1, on the reverse strand, counting down.
CTTACTGATTAAACCCCTCAGCCTGGAATATAACCCCTCGATTCCCCTTCCTGATTAAACCCCTCAGCCTGGAGTATAACCCCTCGATTCCCCCTTCCTGATTAAAACCCTCGGCCGGGAATATAACCCCTCGATTCCCCTTCCTGAAGAAACCCCTCAGCCTGGAATATAACCCCTCGATTCCCCTTACTGATTAAACCCCTCAGCCTGGAATATCACCCCTCGATTCCCCTTCCTGATTAAACCCCACAGACAGGAATATAACCCCTCGATTCCCCTTCCTGAGTAAACCCCTCAGCCTGGAATATAACCCCTCGATTCCCCTTCCTGATTAAACCCCACAGACAGGAATATAACCCCTCGATTCCCCTCCCTGATTAAACTCCTCGGCCAGGAATATAACCCCTCGATTCCCCTTCCTGATTAAACCCCTCGGCCTGGAATATAACCCCTCGATTCCCCCTTCTTAATTAAACCCCTCAGGCTGGAATATAACCCCTCGATTCCCCTTCCTGATTAAACCCCTCAGCCTGGAATATAACCCCTCGATTCCCCTTCCTGATTAAACACCTCGGCCTGGAATATAACCCCTCGATTCCCCTTCCTGATTAAACACCTCAGCCTGGAATATAACCCCTCGATTCCCCCTTCCCTGATTAAACCCCTCAGCCTGGAATGTAACCCCTCGATTCCCCTTCCTGATTAAACCCCTCAGCCTGGAATATAACCGTTCGATTCCCCTTCCTGATTAAACCCCTCAGCCTGGAATATAAACCCTCGATTCCCCTTCCTGATTAAACCCCTCGGCCAGGAATATAACCCCTCGATTCCCCCTTCATGACTAAACCCCTCAGCCTGGAATATATCCCCTCGATTCCCCTTCCTGATTAAACCCCTCAGCCCTGAATATAACCCCTCGATTCCCCCTTCCTGATTAAAACCTTGGCCTGGAATATAACCCCTCGATTCCCCCTTCCTGATTATACCCCTCGGCCTGGAATATAACCCCTCGATTCCCTCTTCCTGATGAAACCCCACGACCTGGAATATAACCCCCCGATTCCCCTTTCCTGATTAAACACCTCAGCCTGGAATATAACCCCTCGATTCCCCCTTCCTGATGAAACCCTTCGGCCAGGAATATAACCCCTCGATTCCACTTCTTGATTAAACCCCTGAGCCTGGAATTTAACCCCTCGATTCCCCTTCCTGATTAAACCCCACAGCCTGGAATATAACTCCTCGATTCCCCCTTTCTGATTAAACCCCTCAGCCTGGAATATAACCCCTTGATTCCCCTTCCTGATTAAACACCACAGGCAGGAATATAACCCCTCGATTCCCCTTTCCTGATTATACCCCACAGACAGGAATATAACCCCTCGATTCCTCTTCCTGATTAAAGCCCTCGGCCTGGAATATAACCCCTCGATTCCCCCTTCCTGATTAAACCCCTCGGCCTGGAATATTAACTTTCGATTCCCCCTTCCTGACTAAACGCCTCGGACTGGAATATAACCCCTGGATTCCCCATTTCTGGTTTAACCCCTCAGCCTGGAATATTACCTTTTGATTCCCCCTTCCTGACTAAATGCCTCGGACTGGAATATAACCCCTCGATTCCCCTTCCTGATTAAACCCCTCAGCCTGGAATATAACCCCTCGATTCCCCCTTCCTGATTAAACCCCTCAGCCTGGAATATAACCCCTCGATTCCCCCTTCCTGATGAAACCCCTCGGCCTGGAATATAACCTTTCGATACCCCCTTCCTGATTAAACCCCTCAGCCTGGAATATAACCCCTCGATTCCCCTTCCAGATTAAACCCCTCGGCCTACAATATAGCCCCACGATTCCCCCTTCCTGATTAAACCCCTCGGCCCTTAATATAACCCCTCGATTCCCCCTTCCTGATTAAACCCCTCGGCCTGGAATATAACCCCTCGATTCCCCTTCCTGATTAAACCCCACAGACACGAATATAACCCCTCGATTCCTCCTTCCTGATTAAACCCCTCTGCCAGGAATATAACCCCTCGATTTCCCGTTCCTGATTAAACCCCTCGGCCAGGAATATAACCCCTCGATTCCCCTTCCTGATTAAACCCCTCGGCCCTGAATATAACCCTTGGATTCCCCTTCCTGATTAAACCCCTTGGCCTGGAATATAACCCCTCGATTCCCCCTTCCTGATTAAGCACCTCAGCCTGGAATATAACCCCTCGATTCCCCTTCCTGATTAAACCCCTCGGACTGGAATATAGCCTTTCGATTCCCCCTTCCTGACTAAACGCCTCGGACTGGAATATAACCCCTCGATTCCCCTTCCTGATTAAAACCCTCGGCCGGGAATATAACCCCTCGATTCCCCTACCTGAAGAAACCCCTCAGCCTGAAATATAACCCCTCGATTCCCCTTACTGATTAAACCCCTCAGCCTGGAATATAACCCCTCGATTCCCCTTCCTGATTAAACCCCTCAGCCTGGAGTATAACCCCTCGATTCCCCCTTCCTGATTAAAACCCTCGGCCGGGAATATAACCCCTCGATTCCCCTTCCTGAAGAAACCCCTCAGCCTGGAATATAACCCCTCGATTCCCCTTACTGATTAAACCCCTCAGCCTGGAATATCACCCCTCGATTCCCCTTCCTGATTAAACCCCACAGACAGGAATATAACCCCTCGATTCCCCTTCCTGAGTAAACCCCTCAGCCTGGAATATAACCCCTCGATTCCCCTTCCTGATTAAACCCCACAGACAGGAATATAACCCCTCGATTCCCCTCCCTGATTAAACTCCTCGGCCAGGAATATAACCCCTCGATTCCCCTTCCTGATTAAACCCCTCGGCCTGGAATATAACCCCTCGATTCCCCCTTCTTAATTAAACCCCTCAGGCTGGAATATAACCCCTCGATTCCCCTTCCTGATTAAACCCCTCAGCCTGGAATATAACCCCTCGATTCCCCTTCCTGATTAAACACCTCGGCCTGGAATATAACCCCTCGATTCCCCTTCCTGATTAAACACCTCAGCCTGGAATATAACCCCTCGATTCCCCCTTCCCTGATTAAACCCCTCAGCCTGGAATGTAACCCCTCGATTCCCCTTCCTGATTAAACCCCTCAGCCTGGAATATAACCGTTCGATTCCCCTTCCTGATTAAACCCCTCAGCCTGGAATATAAACCCTCGATTCCCCTTCCTGATTAAACCCCTCGGCCAGGAATATAACCCCTCGATTCCCCCTTCATGACTAAACCCCTCAGCCTGGAATATATCCCCTCGATTCCCCTTCCTGATTAAACCCCTCAGCCCTGAATATAACCCCTCGATTCCCCCTTCCTGATTAAAACCTTGGCCTGGAATATAACCCCTCGATTCCCCCTTCCTGATTATACCCCTCGGCCTGGAATATAACCCCTCGATTCCCTCTTCCTGATGAAACCCCACGACCTGGAATATAACCCCCCGATTCCCCTTTCCTGATTAAACACCTCAGCCTGGAATATAACCCCTCGATTCCCCCTTCCTGATGAAACCCTTCGGCCAGGAATATAACCCCTCGATTCCACTTCTTGATTAAACCCCTGAGCCTGGAATTTAACCCCTCGATTCCCCTTCCTGATTAAACCCCACAGCCTGGAATATAACTCCTCGATTCCCCCTTTCTGATTAAACCCCTCAGCCTGGAATATAACCCCTCGATTCCCCCTTCCTGATTAAACCCCTCAGCCTGGAATATAACCCCTCGATTCCCCATCCTGATTAATCCCCTCAGCCTGGAATATAACCCCTCGATTCCCCCTTCCTGATTAAACCCCTCGGCCTGGAATATAACCCCTCGATTCCCCTTCCTGATTAAACCCCACAGCCTGGAATATAACCCCTCGATTCCCCTTCCTGATTAAACCCCTCGGCCTGGAATATAACCCCTCGATTCCCCCTTCCTGATTAAACCCCACAGCCTGGAATATAACCCCTCGATTCCCCTTCCTGATTAAACCTCTCAGCCTGGAATATAACCCCTCGATTCCCCCTTCCTGATTAAACCCCTCGGCCCTGAATATAACCCCTCGATTCCCCCTTCCTGATTAAACCCCTCAGCCTGGAATATAACCCCTCGATTCCCCCTTCCTGATTAAACCCATCGGCCTGGAATATAACCCCTTGATTCCCCCTTCCTGATTAAACCCCTCGGCCTACAATATAACCCCTCGATTCCCCCTTCCTGATTAAAGCCCTCAGCCTGGAATATAACCCCTCGATTCCCTCTTCCTGATGAAACCCCACAACCTGGAATATAACCCCTCGATTCCCCTTCCTGATTAAACCCCTCGGCCTGGAATATAGCCCCTCGATTCCCCCTTCCTGATTAAACCCATCAGCCTGGAATATAACCCCTCGATTCCCCCTTCCTGATTAAACCCCTCAGCCTGGAATATAACCCCTCGATTCCCCCTTCCTGAATAAACCCCTCAGGCTGGAATATAACCCCTCGATTCCCCCTTCCTGATTAAACCCCACAACCTGGAATATAACCCCTCGATTCCCCTTCCTGATTAAACCCCTCTGCAAGGAATATAACCCCTCGATTTCCCGTTCCTGATTAAACCCCTCGGCCAGGAATATAACCCCTCGATTCCCCCTTCCTGATTAAACCCCTCAGCCTGGAATATAACCCCTCGATTCCCCTTCCTGATTAAACCCCTCTGCAAGGAATATAACCCCTCGATTTCCCGTTCCTGATTAAACCCCTCGGCCAGGAATATAACCCCTCGATTCCCCTTCCTGATTAAACCCCTCGGCCCTGAATATAACCCTTGGATTCCCCTTCCTGATTAAACCCCTTGGACTGGAATATAACCCCTCGATTCCCCCTTCCTGATTAAGCACCTCAGCCTGGAATATAACCCCTCGATTCCCCTTCCTGATTAAACCCCTCGGACTGGAATATAACCCCTCGATTCCCCTTCCTGATTAAACCCCTTGGCCAGGAATATAACCCCTCGATTCCCCCTTCCTGATTAAAACCCTCAGCCTGGAATATAACCCCTAGATTCCCCCTTCCTGATTAAACCCCTCTGCCAGGAATATAACCCCTCGATTCCCCCTTCCTGATTAAACCCCTCAGCCTGGAATATAAACCCTGGATTCCCCTTCCTGTTTAAACCCCTCAGCCTGGAATATAACCCCTCGATTCCCTCTTCCTGATGAAACCCCACAACCTGGAATATAACCCCCCGATTCCCGCTTCCTGATTAAACACCTCAGCCTGGAATATAACCCCTCGATTCCCCTTCCTGATTAAACCCCCCGGCCCCGAATGTAACCCCTGGATTCCCCTTCCTGATTAAATCCCTCAGCCTGGAATATAACCCCTGGATTTTACGTCCTGATTAAACCCCACAGCCTGGAATATAACCCCTCGATTCCGCTACCTGATTAAACCCCTCGGCCGGGAATATAACCCCTCGATTCCCCTTCCTGATTAAATCCATCGGCCTGGAATATAACCCCTCGATTCCCCATTCCTGATTAAACCCCTCTGCCAGGAATATAACCCCTCGATTCCCCCTTCCTGATTAAACCCCACAGACTGGAATATAACCCCCCGATTCCCCTTCCTGATTAAGTCCCTGAGCCTGGAATATAACCCCTCGATTCCCCTTCCTGATTAAACCCCTCGGACTGGAAAATAACATTGCGATTCCCCCTTCCTGACTAAACACCTCGGACTAGAATATAACCCCACGATTCCCCTTCCTGATTAAACCCATCGGCCCTGAATATAACCCCTGGATTCCCCTTCCTGTTTAAACCCCTCGGCCAGGAATATAACGCCTCGATTCCCCCTTCCTGATTAAACCGCTCAGCTTGGAATATTAACCCTCGATTCCCCTTCCTGATTAAGCCCCTCGGCCCTGAATATAAGCCCTCGATTCCCCTTCCTGATTAAACCCCTCGGACTGGAATATAACCCCTCGATTCCCCTTCCTGATTAAACCCCAGAGACAGGAATATAACCCCTCGATTCCCCTTCCTGATTAAACCCCACAGACAGGAATATAACCCCTCGATTCCCCTTCCTGAATAAACCCATCAGCCTGGATTTTAATCCCTCGATTCCTCTTCCTGATTAAACCCCTCAGCCTGGAATATAACCCCTCGATTCCCTCTTCCTGATGAAACCCCACAACCTGGAATATAACCACTCGATTCCCCTTCCTGATTAAACCCCTCAGCCTAGAATATAACCCCTCGATTCCCCTTCCTGATTAAACCCATCGGCCTGGAATATAACCCCTCGATTCCCCTTCCTGATTAAATCCATCGGCCTGGAATATAACCCCTCGATTCCCCATTCCTGATTAAACCCATCGGCCTAGAATATAACCCCTCGATTCCCCCTTCCTGATTAAACCCCACAGACTGGAATATAACCCCTCGATTCCCCTTCCTGATTAAACCCCTCAGCCTGGAATATAACCCCTCGATTCCCCTTCCTGATTAAACCCCTCGGACTGGAATATAATATTTCGATTCCCCCTTCCTGACTAAACACCTCGGACTTGAATATAACCCCACGATTCCCCTTCCTGATTAAACCCCTCGGCCCTGAATATAACCCCTGGATTCCCCTTCCTGTTTAAACCTCTCGGCCAGGAATATAACGCCTCGATTCCCCCTTCCTGATTAAACCGCTCAGCTTGGAATATAACCCCTTGATTCCCCCTTCCTGATTAAACCACTCAGCTTGGAATATAACCCCTCGATACCCCTTCCTGATTAAACCCCTCGGCCTGGTATATTACCCCTCGATTCCCCTTCCTGATTAAACCCCTCGGCCCTGAATATAAGCCCTCGATTCCCCTTCCTGATTAAACCCCTCAGCCTTGAATATACCCCCTCGATTCCCCCTTCCTGGTTTAACCCCTCGGCCCTGAATATAACCCCTCGATTCCCCTTCCTGATTAAACCCCACAGGCAGGAATATAACCCCTCGATTCCCCTTTCCTGATTATACCCCACAGACAGGAATATAACCCCTTGATTCCCCTTCCTGATTAAACCCCTCAGCCTGGAATATAGCCCCTCGATTCCCCTTCCTGATTAAACTGATCAGCCTGGAATATAACCCCTCGATTCCACTTCCTGATTAAACCCCTCGGCCTGGAATATAACCCCTCGATTCCCCCTTCCTGATTAAACCCCTCTGCCAGGAATATAACCCCTCGATTCCCCATTCCTGATTAAACCCTTCGGCCTGGAATATAACCCCTGGATTCCCCTTCCTGATTAAACCACTCGGCCAGGAATATAACCCCTCGATTCCCCTTCCTGATTAAACCCCTCAGCCTGGAATATAACCCCTCGATTCCCCTTCCTGATTAAACCCCTCGCCCTGGAATATAACCCCTCGATTCCCCCTTCCTGATTAAACCCCTCGGCCTGGAATATAACCCCTCGATTCCCCTTCCTGATTAAACCCCTCGGCCTGGAATATAACCCCTCGATTCCCCTTCCTGATTAAATCCATCGGCCTGGAATATAACCCCTCGATTCCCCTTCCTGATTAAACCCCTCGGCCTGGAATATAACCCCTCGATTCCCCTTCCTGATTAAACCCCACAGACTGGAATATAACCACCCGATTCCCCTTCCTGATTAAACCCCTCGGACTGGAATATAACATTTCGATTCCCCCTTCCTGACTAAACACCTCGGACTAGAATATAACCCCACGATTCCCCTTCCTGATTAAACCCCTCGGCCCTGAATATAACCCCTGGATTCCCCTTCCTGTTTAAACCCCTCGGCCAGGAATATAACGCCTCGATTCCCCCTTCCTGATTAAACCGCTCAGCTTGGAATATAAACCCTCGATTCCCCCTTCCTGATTAAACCCATCGGCCTGGAATATAACCCCTCGATTCCCCTTCCTGATTAAACCGCTCAGCCTGGAATATAACCCCTCGATTCCCCTTCCTGATTAAACCGCTCAGCCTGGAATATAACCCCTCGATTCCCCTTCCTGATTAAACCCCTCGGCCTGGTATATTACCCCTCGATTCCCCTTCCTGATTAAACCCCTCGGCCCTGAATATAAGCCCTCGATTCCCCTTCCTGATTAAACCCCTCAGCCTTGAATATACCCCCTCGATTCCCCCTTCCTGGTTAAACCCCTCGGCCCTGAATATAACCCCTCAATTCCCCTTCCTGATTAAACCCCACAGGCAGGAATATAACCCCTCGATTCCCCTTTCCTGATTATACCCCACAGACAGGAATATAACCCCTCGATTCCTCTTCCTGATTAAAGCCCTCGGCCTGGAATATAACCCCTCGATTCCCCCTTCCTGATTAAACCCCTCGGCCTGGAATATTAACTTTCGATTCCCCCTTCCTGACTAAACGCCTCGGACTGGAATATAACCCCTGGATTCCCCATTTCTGGTTTAACCCCTCAGCCTGGAATATTACCTTTTGATTCCCCCTTCCTGACTAAATGCCTCGGACTGGAATATAACCCCTCGATTCCCCTTCCTGATTAAACCCCTCAGCCTGGAATATAACCCCTCGATTCCCCCTTCCTGATTAAACCCGTCAGCCTGGAATATAACCCCTCGATTCCCCCTTCCTGATGAAACCCCTCGGCCTGGAATATAACCTTTCGATACCCCCTTCCTGATTAAACCCCTCAGCCTGGAATATAACCCCTCGATTCCACTTCCAGATTAAACCCCTCGGCCTACAATATAGCCCCACGATTCCCCCTTCCTGATTAAACCCCTCGGCCCTTAATATAACCCCTCGATTCCCCCTTCCTGATTAAACCCCTCGGCCTGGAATATAACCCCTCGATTCCCCTTCCTGATTAAACCCCACAGACACGAATATAACCCTTCGATTCCTCCTTCCTGATTAAACCCCTCTGCCAGGAATATAACCCCTCGATTTCACGTTCCTGATTAAACCCCTCGGCCAGGAATATAACCCCTCGATTCCCCTTCCTGATTAAACCCCTCGGCCCTGAATATAACCCTTGGATTCCCCTTCCTGATTAAACCCCTTGGCCTGGAATATAACCCCTCGATTCCCCCTTCCTGATTAAGCACCTCAGCCTGGAATATAACCCCTCGATTCCCCTTCCTGACTAAACGCCTCGGACTGGAATATAACCCCTCGATTCCCCTTCCTGATTAAACCCCTCGGCCAGGAATATAACCCCTCGATTCCCCCTTCCTGATTAAAACCCTCAGCCGGGAATATAACCCCTCGATTCCCCTACCTGAAGAAACCCCTCAGCCTGAAATATAACCCCTCGATTCCCCTTACTGATTAAACACCTCAGCCTGGAATATAACCCCTCGATTCCCCTTCCTGATTAAACCCCTCAGCCTGGAATATAACCCCTCGATTCCCCCTTCCTGATTAAAACCCTCGGCCGGGAATATAACCCCTCGATTCCCCTTCCTGAAGAAACCCCTCAGCCTGGAATATAACCCCTCGATTCCCCTTACTGATTAAACCCCTCAGCCTGGAATATAACCCCTCGATTCCCCTTCCTGATTAAACCCCACAGACAGGAATATAACCCCTCGATTCCCCTTCCTGATTAAACCCCTCAGCCTGGAATATAACCCCTCGATTCCCCTTCCTGATTAAACCCCACAGACAGGAATATAACCCCTCGATTCCCCCTTCCTGATTAAACTCCTCGGCCAGGAATATAACCCCTCGATTCCCCTTCCTGATTAAACCCCTCGGCCTGGAATATAACCCCTCGATTCCCCTTCCTGATTAAACCCCACAGACAGGAATATAACCCCTCGATTCCCCTTCCTGATTAAACACCTCGGCCTGGAATATAACCCCTCGATTCCCCTTTCTGATTAAACCCCTCAGCCTGGAATATATCCCCTCGATTCCCCCTTCCCTGATTAAACCCCACAGACAGGAATATAACCCCTCGATACCCCTTCCTGATTAAACCCCACAGACAGGAATATAACCCCTCGATTCCCCTTCCTGATTAAACCCCACAGACAGGAATATAACCCCTCGATTCCCCTTCCTGATTAAACCCCTCAGCCTGGAATATAACCCCTCGATTCCCCTTCCTGATTAAACCCCTCAGCCTGGAATATAACCCCTCGATTCCCCTTCCTGATTAAACACCTCGGCCTGGAATATAACCCCTCGATTCCCCTTTCTGATTAAACCCCTCAGCCTGGAATATAACCCCTCGATTCCCCCTTCCCTGATTAAACCCCTCAGCCTGGAATGTAACCCCTCGATTCCCCTTCCTGATTAAACCCCTCAGCCTGGAATATAACCGTTCGATTCCCCTTCCTGATTAAACCCCTCAGCCTGGAATATAAACCCTCGATTCCCCTTCCTGATTAAACCCCTCGGCCAGGAATATAACCCCTCGATTCCCCCTTCATGATTAAACCCCTCAGCCTAGAATATAACCCCTCGATTCCCCTTCCTGATTAAACCCCTCGGCCCTGAATATAACCCCTCGATTCCCCCTTCCTGATTAAAACCCTTGGCCTGGAATATAACCCCTCGATTCCCCCTTCCTGATTATACCCCTCGGCCTGGAATATAACCCCTCGATTCCCTCTTCCTGATGAAACCCCACAACCTGGAATATAACCCCCCGATTCCCCTTTCCTGATTAAACACCTCAGCCTGGAATATAACCCCTCGATTCCCCCTTCCTGATTAAACCCTTCGGCCAGGAATATAACCCCTCGATTCCACTTCTTGATTAAACCCCTGAGCCTGGAATTTAACCCCTCGATTCCCCTTCCTGATTCAACCCCACAGCCTGGAATATAACCCCTCGATTCCCCCTTTCTGATTAAACCCCTCAGCCTGGAATATAACCCCTCGATTCCCCCTTCCTGATTAAACCCCTCGGCCTGGAATATAACCCCTCGATTCCCCATCCTGATTAATCCCCTCAGCCTGGAATACAACCCCTCGATTCCCCCTTCCTGATTAAACCCCTCGGCCTGGAATATAACCCCTCGATTCCCCATCCTGATTAATCCCCTCAGCCTGGAATATAACCCCTCGATTCCCCTTCCTGATTAAACCCCTCAGCCTGGAATGTAACCCCTCGATTCTCCCTTCCTGATTAAACCCCTCAGCCTGGAATATAACCCCTCGATTCCCCCTTCCTGATTAAACCCCTCGGCCTGGAATATAACCCCTCGATTCCCCCTTCCTGATTAAACCCCACAGCCTGGAATATAACCCCTCGATTCCCCTTCCTGATTAAACCCCTCGGCCTGGAATATAACCCCTCGATTCCCCCTTACTGATTAAACCCCTCGGCCCTGAATATAACCCCTCGATTCCCCCTTCCTGATTAAACCCATCGGCCTGGAATATAACCCCTCGATTCCCCCTTCCTGATTAAACCCCTCGGCCTACAATATAACCCCTCGATTCCCCCTTCCTGATTAAAGCCCTCAGCCTGGAATATAACCCCTCGATTCCCTCTTCCTGATGAAACCCCACAACCTGGAATATAACCCCTCGATTCCCCTTCCTGATTAAACCCCTCGGCCTGGAATATAGCCCCTCGATTCCCCCTTCCTGATTAAACCCATCAGCCTGGAATATAACCCCTCGATTCCCCCTTCCTGATTAAACCCTTCAGCCTGGAATATAACCCCACGATTCCCCCTTCCTGAATAAACCCCTCAGGCTGGAATATAACCCCTCGATTCCCCCTTCCTGATTAAACCCTTCAGCCTGGAATATAACCCCACGATTCCCCCTTCCTGAATAAACCCCTCAGCCTGGAATATAACCCCTCGATTCCCCTTCCTGATTAAACCCCTCTGCAAGGAATATAACCCCTCGATTTCCCGTTCCTGATTAAACCCCTCGGCCAGGAATATAACCCCTCGATTCCCCTTCCTGATTAAACCCCTCGGCCCTGAATATAACCCTTGGATTCCCCTTCCTGATTAAACCCCTTGGACTGGAATATAACCCCTCGATTCCCCCTTCCTGATTAAGCACCTCAGCCTGGAATATAACCCCTCGATTCCCCTTCCTGATTAAACCCCTCGGACTGGAATATAACCCCTCGATTCCCCTTCCTGATTAAACCCCTCGGCCAGGAATATAACCCCTCGATTTCCCCCTTCCTGATTAAAACCCTCAGCCTGGAATATAACCCCTAGATTCCCCCTTCCTGATTAAACCAATCAGCCTGGAATATATCCCCTCGATTCCCCCTTCCTGATTAAACCCCTCAGCCTGGAATATAACTCCTCAATTCCTCTTCCTGATTCAACCCCTCAGCCTGGATAATAACCCCTCGATTGCCTCTTCCTGATGAAACCCCACAACCTGGAATATAACCCCCCGATTCCCCCTTCCTGATTAAACCCCCCGGCCCCGAATGTAACCCCTGGATTCCCCTTCCTGATTAAACCCCTCAGCCTGGAATATAACGCCTGGATTCTACGTCCTGATTAAACCCCACAGTCTGGTATTTTAACCCCTCGATTCCCCTACCTGATTAAACCCCTCGGCCGGGAATATAACCCCTTGATTCCCCCGTCGTGATTAAACCCCACGGTATGGAATATAACCCCGCAATTCCCCTTCCTGATTGAACCCCTCAGCCTGGAATATAACCCGTCGATTCCCCTTCCTGATGAAACCCCACTGCCTGGAATATAACCCCTTGATTCCCCCTTCCTGATTAAACCCCACAGACAGGAATATAACCCCTCGATTCCCCTTCCTGATTAAACCCCTCGGCCTGGAATATAACCCCTCGATTCCCCTTCCAGATTGAACCCCTCAGCCTGGAATATAACCCCTCGATTCCCCTTCCTGATTAAACCCCTCGGCCTGGAATATAACCCCTCGATTCCCCTTCAAGATTGAACCCCTCAGCCTGGAATATAACCCCTCGATTCCCCCTTCCTGATTAAACCCCTCAGCCTGGAATATAACCCCTCGATTCCCCTTCCTGATTAAACCCCTCGGCCTGGAATATAACCCCTCGATTCCCCTTCCAGATTGAACCCCTCAGCCTGGAATATAACCCCTCGATTCCCCTTCCAGATTGAACCCCTCGGCCTTGAATATACCCCCTCGATTCCCCCTTCCTGGTTTAACCCCTCGGCCCTGAATATAACCCCTCGATTCCCCTTCCTGATTAAACCCCACAGGCAGGAATATAACCCCTCGATTCCCCTTTCCTGATTATACCCCATAGACAGGAATATAACCCCTTGATTCCCCTTCCTGATTAAACCCCTCAGCCTGGAATATAGCCCCTCGATTCCCCTTCCTGATTAAACTGATCAGCCTGGAATATAACCCCTCGATTCCACTTCCTGATTAAACCCCTCGGCCTGGAATATAACCCCTCGATTCCCCCTTCCTGATTAAACCCCACAGACAGGAATATAGCCCCTCGATTCCCCCTTCCTGATTAAACCCCTCTGCCAGGAATATAACCCCTCGATTCCCCATTCCTGATTAAACCCATCGGCCTGGAATATAACCCCTCGATTCCCCTTCCTGATTAAACCCCTCGGCCTGGAATATAACCCCTCGATTCCCCCTTCCTGATTAAAGCCCTCAGCCTGGAATATAACCCCTCGATTCCCCCTTCCTGATTAAACCCCTCGGCCTGGAATATAACCCCTCGATTCCCCCTTCCTGATTAAAGCCCTCAGCCTGGAATATAACCCCTCGATTCCCTCTTCCTGATGAAACCCCACAACCTGGAATATAACCCCTCGATTCCCCTTCCTGATTAAACCCCTCGGCCTGGAATATAGCCCCTCGATTCCCCCTTCCTGATTAAACCCCTCAGCCTGGAATATAACCCCTCGATTCCCCCTTCCTGATTAAACCCCTCAGCCTGGAATATAACCCCTCGATTCCCCCTTCCTGAATAAACCCCTCAGGCTGGAATATAACCCCTCGATTCCCCCTTCCGGATTAAACCCCACAACCTGGAATATAACCCCCCGATTCCCCCTTCCTGATTAAACCCCTCAGCCTGGAATATAACCCCTCGATTCCCCTTCCTGATTAAACCCCACAGACAGGAATATAACGCCTCGATTCCCCTTCCTGATTAAACTCTTCGCCCTGGAATATAACCCCTCGATTCCCCTTCCTGATTAAACCCCTCAGCCTGGAATATAACCCCTCGATTCCCCTTCCTGATTAAACCCCTCAGCCTGGAATATAACCCCTCGATTCCCCTTCCTGATTAAACCCCTCGGCCTGGAATATAACCCCTCGATTCCCCTTCCAGATTGAACCCCTCAGCCTGGAATATAACCCCTCGATTTTCCTTCCTGATTAAACCCCTCGGCCTTGAATATACCCCCTCGATTCCCCCTTCCTGGTTTAACCCCTCGGCCCTGAATATAACCCCTCGATTCCCCTTCCTGATTAAACCCCACAGGCAGGAATATAACCCCTCGATTCCCCTTTCCTGATTATACCCCATAGACAGGAATATAACCCCTTGATTCCCCTTCCTGATTAAACCCCTCAGCCTGGAATATAGCCCCTCGATTCCCCTTCCTGATTAAACTGATCAGCCTGGAATATAACCCCTCGATTCCACTTCCTGATTAAACCCCTCGGCCTGGAATATAACCCCTCGATTCCCCCTTCCTGATTAAACCCCACAGACAGGAATATAGCCCCTCGATTCCCCCTTCCTGATTAAACCCCTCTGCCAGGAATATAACCCCTCGATTCCCCATTCCTGATTAAACCCATCGGCCTGGAATATAACCCCTCGATTCCCCCTTCCTGATTAAACCCCACAGAAAGGAATATAACCCCTCGATTCCCCTTCCTGATTAAACCACTCGGCCTGGAATATAACCCCTCGATTCCCCTTCCTGATTAAACCCCTCAGCCTGGAATATAACCCCTCGATTCCCCTTCCTGATTAAACCCCTCGGCCTGGAATATAACCCCTCGATTCCCCTTCCTGATTAAATCCATCGGCCTGGAATATAACCCCTCGATTCCCCATTCCTGATTAAACCCATCGGCCTGGAATATAACCCCTCGATTCCCCCTTCCTGATTAAACCCCACAGACTGGAATATAACCCCCCGATTCCCCTTCCTGATTAAGTCCCTGAGCCTGGAATATAACCCCTCGATTCCCCTTTCTGATTAAACCCCTCGGACTGGAATATAACATTTCGATTCCCCCTTCCTGACTAAACACCTCGGACTAGAATATAACCCCACGATTCCCCTTCCTGATTAAACCCCTCGGCCCTGAATATAACCCCTGGATTCCCCTTCCTGTTTAAACCCCTCGGCCTGGAATATAACCCCTCGATTCCCCTTCCTGATTAAACCGCTCAGCCTGGAATATAACCCCTCGATTCCCCTTCCTGATTAAACCGCTCAGCCTGGAATATAACCCCTCGATTCCCCTCCCTGATTAAACCCCTCGGCCTGGTATATTACCCCTCGATTCCCCTTCCTGATTAAACCCCTCGGCCCTGAATATAAGCCCTCGATTCCCCTTCCTGATTAAACCCCTCGGACTGGAATATAACCCCTCGATTCCCCTTCCCGATTAAACCCCAGAGACAGGAATATAACCCCTCGATTCCCCTTCCTGATTAAACCCCACAGACAGGAATATAACCCCTCGATTCCCCTTCCTGAATAAACCCATCAGCCTGGATTTTAATCCCTCGATTCCTCTTCCTGATTAAACCCCTCAGCCCTGGAATATAACCCCTCGATTCCCTCTTCCTGATGAAACCCCACAACCTGGAATATAACCCCTCGATTCCCCTTCCTGATTAAACCCCTCAGCCTAGAATATAACCCCTCGATTCCCCTTCCTGATTAAACCCCTCGGCCTGGAATATAACCCCTCGATTCCCCTTCCTGATTAAATCCATCGGCCTGGAATATAACCCCTCGATTCCCCATTCCTGATTAAACCCATCGGCCTAGAATATAACCCCTCGATTCCCCCTTCCTGATTAAACCCATCGGCCTGGAATATAACCCCTTGATTCCCCCTTCCTGATTAAACCCCTCGGCCTACAATATAACCCCTCGATTCCCCCTTCCTGATTAAAGCCCTCAGCCTGGAATATAACCCCTCGATTCCCTCTTCCTGATGAAACCCCACAACCTGGAATATAACCCCTCGATTCCCCTTCCTGATTAAACCCCTCGGCCTGGAATATAGCCCCTCGATTCCCCCTTCCTGATTAAACCCATCAGCCTGGAATATAACCCCTCGATTCCCCCTTCCTGATTAAACCCCTCAGCCTGGAATATAACCCCTCGATTCCCCCTTCCTGAATAAACCCCTCAGGCTGGAATATAACCCCTCGATTCCCCCTTCCTGATTAAACCCCACAACCTGGAATATAACCCCTCGATTCCCCTTCCTGATTAAACCCCTCTGCAAGGAATATAACCCCTCGATTTCCCGTTCCTGATTAAACCCCTCGGCCAGGAATATAACCCCTCGATTCCCCCTTCCTGATTAAACCCCTCAGCCTGGAATATAACCCCTCGATTCCCCTTCCTGATTAAACCCCTCTGCAAGGAATATAACCCCTCGATTTCCCGTTCCTGATTAAACCCCTCGGCCAGGAATATAACCCCTCGATTCCCCTTCCTGATTAAACCCCTCGGCCCTGAATATAACCCTTGGATTCCCCTTCCTGATTAAACCCCTTGGACTGGAATATAACCCCTCGATTCCCCCTTCCTGATTAAGCACCTCAGCCTGGAATATAACCCCTCGATTCCCCTTCCTGATTAAACCCCTCGGACTGGAATATAACCCCTCGATTCCCCTTCCTGATTAAACCCCTTGGCCAGGAATATAACCCCTCGATTCCCCCTTCCTGATTAAAACCCTCAGCCTGGAATATAACCCCTAGATTCCCCCTTCCTGATTAAACCCCTCTGCCAGGAATATAACCCCTCGATTCCCCCTTCCTGATTAAACCCCTCAGCCTGGAATATAAACCCTGGATTCCCCTTCCTGTTTAAACCCCTCAGCCTGGAATATAACCCCTCGATTCCCTCTTCCTGATGAAACCCCACAACCTGGAACATAACCCCCCGATTCCCGCTTCCTGATTAAACACCTCAGCCTGGAATATAACCCCTCGATTCCCCTTCCTGATTAAACCCCCCGGCCCCGAATGTAACCCCTGGATTCCCCTTCCTGATTAAATCCCTCAGCCTGGAATATAACCCCTGGATTTTACGTCCTGATTAAACCCCACAGCCTGGAATATAACCCCTCGATTCCGCTACCTGATTAAACCCCTCGGCCGGGAATATAACCCCTCGATTCCCCTTCCTGATTAAATCCATCGGCCTGGAATATAACCCCTCGATTCCCCATTCCTGATTAAACCCCTCTGCCAGGAATATAACCCCTCGATTCCCCCTTCCTGATTAAACCCCACAGACTGGAATATAACCCCCCGATTCCCCTTCCTGATTAAGTCCCTGAGCCTGGAATATAACCCCTCGATTCCCCTTCCTGATTAAACCCCTCGGACTGGAAAATAACATTGCGATTCCCCCTTCCTGACTAAACACCTCGGACTAGAATATAACCCCACGATTCCCCTTCCTGATTAAACCCATCGGCCCTGAATATAACCCCTGGATTCCCCTTCCTGTTTAAACCCCTCGGCCAGGAATATAACGCCTCGATTCCCCCTTCCTGATTAAACCGCTCAGCTTGGAATATTAACCCTCGATTCCCCTTCCTGATTAAGCCCCTCGGCCCTGAATATAAGCCCTCGATTCCCCTTCCTGATTAAACCCCTCGGACTGGAATATAACCCCTCGATTCCCCTTCCTGATTAAACCCCAGAGACAGGAATATAACCCCTCGATTCCCCTTCCTGATTAAACCCCACAGACAGGAATATAACCCCTCGATTCCCCTTCCTGAATAAACCCATCAGCCTGGATTTTAATCCCTCGATTCCTCTTCCTGATTAAACCCCTCAGCCTGGAATATAACCCCTCGATTCCCTCTTCCTGATGAAACCCCACAACCTGGAATATAACCACTCGATTCCCCTTCCTGATTAAACCCCTCAGCCTAGAATATAACCCCTCGATTCCCCTTCCTGATTAAACCCATCGGCCTGGAATATAACCCCTCGATTCCCCTTCCTGATTAAATCCATCGGCCTGGAATATAACCCCTCGATTCCCCATTCCTGATTAAACCCATCGGCCTAGAATATAACCCCTCGATTCCCCCTTCCTGATTAAACCCCACAGACTGGAATATAACCCCTCGATTCCCCTTCCTGATTAAACCCCTCAGCCTGGAATATAACCCCTCGATTCCCCTTCCTGATTAAACCCCTCGGACTGGAATATAATATTTCGATTCCCCCTTCCTGACTAAACACCTCGGACTTGAATATAACCCCACGATTCCCCTTCCTGATTAAACCCCTCGGCCCTGAATATAACCCCTGGATTCCCCTTCCTGATTAAACCGCTCAGCTTGGAATATAACCCCTTGATTCCCCCTTCCTGATTAAACCACTCAGCTTGGAATATAACCCCTCGATACCCCTTCCTGATTAAACCCCTCGGCCTGGTATATTACCCCTCGATTCCCCTTCCTGATTAAACCCCTCGGCCCTGAATATAAGCCCTCGATTCCCCTTCCTGATTAAACCCCTCAGCCTTGAATATACCCCCTCGATTCCCCCTTCCTGGTTTAACCCCTCGGCCCTGAATATAACCCCTCGATTCCCCTTCCTGATTAAACCCCACAGGCAGGAATATAACCCCTCGATTCCCCTTTCCTGATTATACCCCACAGACAGGAATATAACCCCTTGATTCCCCTTCCTGATTAAACCCCTCAGCCTGGAATATAGCCCCTCGATTCCCCTTCCTGATTAAACTGATCAGCCTGGAATATAACCCCTCGATTCCACTTCCTGATTAAACCCCTCGGCCTGGAATATAACCCCTCGATTCCCCCTTCCTGATTAAACCCCTCTGCCAGGAATATAACCCCTCGATTCCCCATTCCTGATTAAACCCTTCGGCCTGGAATATAACCCCTGGATTCCCCTTCCTGATTAAACCACTCGGCCAGGAATATAACCCCTCGATTCCCCTTCCTGATTAAACCCCTCAGCCTGGAATATAACCCCTCGATTCCCCTTCCTGATTAAACCCCTCGCCCTGGAATATAACCCCTCGATTCCCCCTTCCTGATTAAACCCCTCGGCCTGGAATATAACCCCTCGATTCCCCTTCCTGATTAAACCCCTCGGCCTGGAATATAACCCCTCGATTCCCCTTCCTGATTAAACCCCTCGGCCTGGAATATAGCCCCTCGATTCCCCCTTCCTGATTAAACCCATCAGCCTGGAATATAACCCCTCGATTCCCCCTTCCTGATTAAACCCTTCAGCCTGGAATATAACCCCACGATTCCCCCTTCCTGAATAAACCCCTCAGGCTGGAATATAACCCCTCGATTCCCCCTTCCTGATTAAACCCT
This sequence comes from Chiloscyllium punctatum, assembly GCF_047496795.1. NCBI lineage: Eukaryota > Metazoa > Chordata > Chondrichthyes > Orectolobiformes > Hemiscylliidae > Chiloscyllium > Chiloscyllium punctatum. The sequence continues at coordinate 1,572,568 of NW_027309801.1, read as the reverse complement.
TCAGCCTGGAATATAACCCCACGATTCCCCCTTCCTGAATAAACCCCTCAGCCTGGAATATAACCCCTCGATTCCCCTTCCTGATTAAACCCCTCTGCAAGGAATATAACCCCTCGATTTCCCGTTCCTGATTAAACCCCTCGGCCAGGAATATAACCCCTCGATTCCCCTTCCTGATTAAACCCCTCGGCCCTGAATATAACCCTTGGATTCCCCTTCCTGATTAAACCCCTTGGACTGGAATATAACCCCTCGATTCCCCCTTCCTGATTAAGCACCTCAGCCTGGAATATAACCCCTCGATTCCCCTTCCTGATTAAACCCCTCGGACTGGAATATAACCCCTCGATTCCCCTTCCTGATTAAACCCCTCGGCCAGGAATATAACCCCTCGATTCCCCCTTCCTGATTAAAACCCTCAGCCTGGAATATAACCCCTAGATTCCCCCTTCCTGATTAAACCAATCAGCCTGGAATATATCCCCTCGATTCCCCCTTCCTGATTAAACCCCTCAGCCTGGAATATAACTCCTCAATTCCTCTTCCTGATTCAACCCCTCAGCCTGGATAATAACCCCTCGATTCCCTCTTCCTGATGAAACCCCACAACCTGGAATATAACCCCCCGATTCCCCCTTCCTGATTAAACCCCCCGGCCCCGAATGTAACCCCTGGATTCCCCTTCCTGATTAAACCCCTCAGCCTGGAATATAACGCCTGGATTCTACGTCCTGATTAAACCCCACAGTCTGGTATTTTAACCCCTCGATTCCCCTACCTGATTAAACCCCTCGGCCGGGAATATAACCCCTTGATTCCCCCGTCGTGATTAAACCCCACGGTATGGAATATAACCCCGCAATTCCCCTTCCTGATTGAACCCCTCAGCCTGGAATATAACCCGTCGATTCCCCTTCCTGATGAAACCCCACTGCCTGGAATATAACCCCTTGATTCCCCCTTCCTGATTAAACCCCACAGACAGGAATATAACCCCTCGATTCCCCTTCCTGATTAAACCCCTCGGCCTGGAATATAACCCCTCGATTCCCCTTCCAGATTGAACCCCTCAGCCTGGAATATAACCCCTCGATTCCCCTTCCTGATTAAACCCCTCGGCCTGGAATATAACCCCTCGATTCCCCTTCCAGATTGAACCCCTCAGCCTGGAATATAACCCCTCGATTCCCCCTTCCTGATTAAACCCCTCAGCCTGGAATATAACCCCTCGATTCCCCTTCCTGATTAAACCCCTCGGCCTGGAATATAACCCCTCGATTCCCCTTCCAGATTGAACCCCTCAGCCTGGAATATAACCCCTCGATTCCCCTTCCAGATTGAACCCCTCGGCCTTGAATATACCCCCTCGATTCCCCCTTCCTGGTTTAACCCCTCGGCCCTGAATATAACCCCTCGATTCCCCTTCCTGATTAAACCCCACAGGCAGGAATATAACCCCTCGATTCCCCTTTCCTGATTATACCCCATAGACAGGAATATAACCCCTTGATTCCCCTTCCTGATTAAACCCCTCAGCCTGGAATATAGCCCCTCGATTCCCCTTCCTGATTAAACTGATCAGCCTGGAATATAACCCCTCGATTCCACTTCCTGATTAAACCCCTCGGCCTGGAATATAACCCCTCGATTCCCCCTTCCTGATTAAACCCCACAGACAGGAATATAGCCCCTCGATTCCCCCTTCCTGATTAAACCCCTCTGCCAGGAATATAACCCCTCGATTCCCCATTCCTGATTAAACCCATCGGCCTGGAATATAACCCCTCGATTCCCCCTTCCTGATTAAACCCCACAGAAAGGAATATAACCCCTCGATTCCCCTTCCTGATTAAACCACTCGGCCTGGAATATAACCCCTCGATTCCCCTTCCTGATTAAACCCCTCAGCCTGGAATATAACCCCTCGATTCCCCTTCCTGATTAAACCCCTCGGCCTGGAATATAACCCCTCGATTCCCCTTCCTGATTAAATCCATCGGCCTGGAATATAACCCCTCGATTCCCCATTCCTGATTAAACCCATCGGCCTGGAATATAACCCCTCGATTCCCCCTTCCTGATTAAACCCCACAGACTGGAATATAACCCCCCGATTCCCCTTCCTGATTAAGTCCCTGAGCCTGGAATATAACCCCTCGATTCCCCTTTCTGATTAAACCCCTCGGACTGGAATATAACATTTCGATTCCCCCTTCCTGACTAAACACCTCGGACTAGAATATAACCCCACGATTCCCCTTCCTGATTAAACCCCTCGGCCCTGAATATAACCCCTGGATTCCCCTTCCTGTTTAAACCCCTCGGCCTGGAATATAACCCCTCGATTCCCCTTCCTGATTAAACCGCTCAGCCTGGAATATAACCCCTCGATTCCCCTTCCTGATTAAACCGCTCAGCCTGGAATATAACCCCTCGATTCCCCTCCCTGATTAAACCCCTCGGCCTGGTATATTACCCCTCGATTCCCCTTCCTGATTAAACCCCTCGGCCCTGAATATAAGCCCTCGATTCCCCTTCCTGATTAAACCCCTCGGACTGGAATATAACCCCTCGATTCCCCTTCCCGATTAAACCCCAGAGACAGGAATATAACCCCTCGATTCCCCTTCCTGATTAAACCCCACAGACAGGAATATAACCCCTCGATTCCCCTTCCTGAATAAACCCATCAGCCTGGATTTTAATCCCTCGATTCCTCTTCCTGATTAAACCCCTCAGCCCTGGAATATAACCCCTCGATTCCCTCTTCCTGATGAAACCCCACAACCTGGAATATAACCCCTCGATTCCCCTTCCTGATTAAACCCCTCAGCCTAGAATATAACCCCTCGATTCCCCTTCCTGATTAAACCCCTCGGCCTGGAATATAACCCCTCGATTCCCCTTCCTGATTAAATCCATCGGCCTGGAATATAACCCCTCGATTCCCCATTCCTGATTAAACCCATCGGCCTAGAATATAACCCCTCGATTCCCCCTTCCTGATTAAACCCCACAGACTGGAATATAACCCCTCGATTCCCCTTCCTGATTAAACCCCTCAGCCTGGAATATAACCCCTCGATTCCCCTTCCTGATTAAACCCCTCGGACTGGAATATAACATTTCGATTCCCCCTTCCTGACTAAACACCTCGGACTTGAATATAACCCCACGATTCCCCTTCCTGATTAAACCCCTCGGCCCTGAATATAACCCCTGGATTCCCCTTCCTGTTTTAACCCCTCGGCCAGGAATATAACGCCTCGATTCCCCCTTCCTGATTAAACCGCTCAGCTTGGAATATAACCCCTCGATTCCCCCTTCCTGATTAAACCACTCAGCTTGGAATATAACCCCTCGATTCCCCTTCCTGATTAAACCCCTCGGCCTGGTATATTACCCCTCGATTCCCCTTCCTGATTAAACCCCTCGGCCCTGAATATAAGCCCTCGATTCCCCTTCCTGATTAAACCCCTCAGCCTTGAATATACCCCCTCGATTCCCCCCTCCTGGTTTAACCCCTCGGCCCTGAATATAACCCCTCGATTCCCCTTTCCTGATTATACCCCACAGACAGGAATATAACCCCTTGATTCCCCTTCCTGATTAAACCCCTCAGCCTGGAAAATAGCCCCTCGATTCCCCTTCCTGATTAAACTGATCAGCCTGGAATATAACCCCTTGATTCCCCTTCCTGATTAAACACCACAGGCAGGAATATAACCCCTCGATTCCCCTTTCCTGATTATACCCCACAGACAGGAATATAACCCCTCGATTCCTCTTCCTGATTAAAGCCCTCGGCCTGGAATATAACCCCTCGATTCCCCCTTCCTGATTAAACCCCTCGGCCTGGAATATTAACTTTCGATTCCCCCTTCCTGACTAAACGCCTCGGACTGGAATATAACCCCTGGATTCCCCATTTCTGGTTTAACCCCTCAGCCTGGAATATTACCTTTTGATTCCCCCTTCCTGACTAAATGCCTCGGACTGGAATATAACCCCTCGATTCCCCTTCCTGATTAAACCCCTCAGCCTGGAATATAACCCCTCGATTCCCCCTTCCTGATTAAACCCCTCAGCCTGGAATATAACCCCTCGATTCCCCCTTCCTGATGAAACCCCTCGGCCTGGAATATAACCTTTCGATACCCCCTTCCTGATTAAACCCCTCAGCCTGGAATATAACCCCTCGATTCCCCTTCCAGATTAAACCCCTCGGCCTACAATATAGCCCCACGATTCCCCCTTCCTGATTAAACCCCTCGGCCCTTAATATAACCCCTCGATTCCCCCTTCCTGATTAAACCCCTCGGCCTGGAATATAACCCCTCGATTCCCCTTCCTGATTAAACCCCACAGACACGAATATAACCCCTCGATTCCTCCTTCCTGATTAAACCCCTCTGCCAGGAATATAACCCCTCGATTTCCCGTTCCTGATTAAACCCCTCGGCCAGGAATATAACCCCTCGATTCCCCTTCCTGATTAAACCCCTCGGCCCTGAATATAACCCTTGGATTCCCCTTCCTGATTAAACCCCTTGGCCTGGAATATAACCCCTCGATTCCCCCTTCCTGATTAAGCACCTCAGCCTGGAATATAACCCCTCGATTCCCCTTCCTGATTAAACCCCTCGGACTGGAATATAGCCTTTCGATTCCCCCTTCCTGACTAAACGCCTCGGACTGGAATATAACCCCTCGATTCCCCTTCCTGATTAAAACCCTCGGCCGGGAATATAACCCCTCGATTCCCCTACCTGAAGAAACCCCTCAGCCTGAAATATAACCCCTCGATTCCCCTTACTGATTAAACCCCTCAGCCTGGAATATAACCCCTCGATTCCCCTTCCTGATTAAACCCCTCAGCCTGGAGTATAACCCCTCGATTCCCCCTTCCTGATTAAAACCCTCGGCCGGGAATATAACCCCTCGATTCCCCTTCCTGAAGAAACCCCTCAGCCTGGAATATAACCCCTCGATTCCCCTTACTGATTAAACCCCTCAGCCTGGAATATCACCCCTCGATTCCCCTTCCTGATTAAACCCCACAGACAGGAATATAACCCCTCGATTCCCCTTCCTGAGTAAACCCCTCAGCCTGGAATATAACCCCTCGATTCCCCTTCCTGATTAAACCCCACAGACAGGAATATAACCCCTCGATTCCCCTCCCTGATTAAACTCCTCGGCCAGGAATATAACCCCTCGATTCCCCTTCCTGATTAAACCCCTCGGCCTGGAATATAACCCCTCGATTCCCCCTTCTTAATTAAACCCCTCAGGCTGGAATATAACCCCTCGATTCCCCTTCCTGATTAAACCCCTCAGCCTGGAATATAACCCCTCGATTCCCCTTCCTGATTAAACACCTCGGCCTGGAATATAACCCCTCGATTCCCCTTCCTGATTAAACACCTCAGCCTGGAATATAACCCCTCGATTCCCCCTTCCCTGATTAAACCCCTCAGCCTGGAATGTAACCCCTCGATTCCCCTTCCTGATTAAACCCCTCAGCCTGGAATATAACCGTTCGATTCCCCTTCCTGATTAAACCCCTCAGCCTGGAATATAAACCCTCGATTCCCCTTCCTGATTAAACCCCTCGGCCAGGAATATAACCCCTCGATTCCCCCTTCATGACTAAACCCCTCAGCCTGGAATATATCCCCTCGATTCCCCTTCCTGATTAAACCCCTCAGCCCTGAATATAACCCCTCGATTCCCCCTTCCTGATTAAAACCTTGGCCTGGAATATAACCCCTCGATTCCCCCTTCCTGATTATACCCCTCGGCCTGGAATATAACCCCTCGATTCCCTCTTCCTGATGAAACCCCACGACCTGGAATATAACCCCCCGATTCCCCTTTCCTGATTAAACACCTCAGCCTGGAATATAACCCCTCGATTCCCCCTTCCTGATGAAACCCTTCGGCCAGGAATATAACCCCTCGATTCCACTTCTTGATTAAACCCCTGAGCCTGGAATTTAACCCCTCGATTCCCCTTCCTGATTAAACCCCACAGCCTGGAATATAACTCCTCGATTCCCCCTTTCTGATTAAACCCCTCAGCCTGGAATATAACCCCTTGATTCCCCTTCCTGATTAAACACCACAGGCAGGAATATAACCCCTCGATTCCCCTTTCCTGATTATACCCCACAGACAGGAATATAACCCCTCGATTCCTCTTCCTGATTAAAGCCCTCGGCCTGGAATATAACCCCTCGATTCCCCCTTCCTGATTAAACCCCTCGGCCTGGAATATTAACTTTCGATTCCCCCTTCCTGACTAAACGCCTCGGACTGGAATATAACCCCTGGATTCCCCATTTCTGGTTTAACCCCTCAGCCTGGAATATTACCTTTTGATTCCCCCTTCCTGACTAAATGCCTCGGACTGGAATATAACCCCTCGATTCCCCTTCCTGATTAAACCCCTCAGCCTGGAATATAACCCCTCGATTCCCCCTTCCTGATTAAACCCCTCAGCCTGGAATATAACCCCTCGATTCCCCCTTCCTGATGAAACCCCTCGGCCTGGAATATAACCTTTCGATACCCCCTTCCTGATTAAACCCCTCAGCCTGGAATATAACCCCTCGATTCCCCTTCCAGATTAAACCCCTCGGCCTACAATATAGCCCCACGATTCCCCCTTCCTGATTAAACCCCTCGGCCCTTAATATAACCCCTCGATTCCCCCTTCCTGATTAAACCCCTCGGCCTGGAATATAACCCCTCGATTCCCCTTCCTGATTAAACCCCACAGACACGAATATAACCCCTCGATTCCTCCTTCCTGATTAAACCCCTCTGCCAGGAATATAACCCCTCGATTTCCCGTTCCTGATTAAACCCCTCGGCCAGGAATATAACCCCTCGATTCCCCTTCCTGATTAAACCCCTCGGCCCTGAATATAACCCTTGGATTCCCCTTCCTGATTAAACCCCTTGGCCTGGAATATAACCCCTCGATTCCCCCTTCCTGATTAAGCACCTCAGCCTGGAATATAACCCCTCGATTCCCCTTCCTGATTAAACCCCTCGGACTGGAATATAGCCTTTCGATTCCCCCTTCCTGACTAAACGCCTCGGACTGGAATATAACCCCTCGATTCCCCTTCCTGATTAAAACCCTCGGCCGGGAATATAACCCCTCGATTCCCCTACCTGAAGAAACCCCTCAGCCTGAAATATAACCCCTCGATTCCCCTTACTGATTAAACCCCTCAGCCTGGAATATAACCCCTCGATTCCCCTTCCTGATTAAACCCCTCAGCCTGGAGTATAACCCCTCGATTCCCCCTTCCTGATTAAAACCCTCGGCCGGGAATATAACCCCTCGATTCCCCTTCCTGAAGAAACCCCTCAGCCTGGAATATAACCCCTCGATTCCCCTTACTGATTAAACCCCTCAGCCTGGAATATCACCCCTCGATTCCCCTTCCTGATTAAACCCCACAGACAGGAATATAACCCCTCGATTCCCCTTCCTGAGTAAACCCCTCAGCCTGGAATATAACCCCTCGATTCCCCTTCCTGATTAAACCCCACAGACAGGAATATAACCCCTCGATTCCCCTCCCTGATTAAACTCCTCGGCCAGGAATATAACCCCTCGATTCCCCTTCCTGATTAAACCCCTCGGCCTGGAATATAACCCCTCGATTCCCCCTTCTTAATTAAACCCCTCAGGCTGGAATATAACCCCTCGATTCCCCTTCCTGATTAAACCCCTCAGCCTGGAATATAACCCCTCGATTCCCCTTCCTGATTAAACACCTCGGCCTGGAATATAACCCCTCGATTCCCCTTCCTGATTAAACACCTCAGCCTGGAATATAACCCCTCGATTCCCCCTTCCCTGATTAAACCCCTCAGCCTGGAATGTAACCCCTCGATTCCCCTTCCTGATTAAACCCCTCAGCCTGGAATATAACCGTTCGATTCCCCTTCCTGATTAAACCCCTCAGCCTGGAATATAAACCCTCGATTCCCCTTCCTGATTAAACCCCTCGGCCAGGAATATAACCCCTCGATTCCCCCTTCATGACTAAACCCCTCAGCCTGGAATATATCCCCTCGATTCCCCTTCCTGATTAAACCCCTCAGCCCTGAATATAACCCCTCGATTCCCCCTTCCTGATTAAAACCTTGGCCTGGAATATAACCCCTCGATTCCCCCTTCCTGATTATACCCCTCGGCCTGGAATATAACCCCTCGATTCCCTCTTCCTGATGAAACCCCACGACCTGGAATATAACCCCCCGATTCCCCTTTCCTGATTAAACACCTCAGCCTGGAATATAACCCCTCGATTCCCCCTTCCTGATGAAACCCTTCGGCCAGGAATATAACCCCTCGATTCCACTTCTTGATTAAACCCCTGAGCCTGGAATTTAACCCCTCGATTCCCCTTCCTGATTAAACCCCACAGCCTGGAATATAACTCCTCGATTCCCCCTTTCTGATTAAACCCCTCAGCCTGGAATATAACCCCTCGATTCCCCCTTCCTGATTAAACCCCTCAGCCTGGAATATAACCCCTCGATTCCCCATCCTGATTAATCCCCTCAGCCTGGAATATAACCCCTCGATTCCCCCTTCCTGATTAAACCCCTCGGCCTGGAATATAACCCCTCGATTCCCCTTCCTGATTAAACCCCACAGCCTGGAATATAACCCCTCGATTCCCCTTCCTGATTAAACCCCTCGGCCTGGAATATAACCCCTCGATTCCCCCTTCCTGATTAAACCCCACAGCCTGGAATATAACCCCTCGATTCCCCTTCCTGATTAAACCTCTCAGCCTGGAATATAACCCCTCGATTCCCCCTTCCTGATTAAACCCCTCGGCCCTGAATATAACCCCTCGATTCCCCCTTCCTGATTAAACCCCTCAGCCTGGAATATAACCCCTCGATTCCCCCTTCCTGATTAAACCCATCGGCCTGGAATATAACCCCTTGATTCCCCCTTCCTGATTAAACCCCTCGGCCTACAATATAACCCCTCGATTCCCCCTTCCTGATTAAAGCCCTCAGCCTGGAATATAACCCCTCGATTCCCTCTTCCTGATGAAACCCCACAACCTGGAATATAACCCCTCGATTCCCCTTCCTGATTAAACCCCTCGGCCTGGAATATAGCCCCTCGATTCCCCCTTCCTGATTAAACCCATCAGCCTGGAATATAACCCCTCGATTCCCCCTTCCTGATTAAACCCCTCAGCCTGGAATATAACCCCTCGATTCCCCCTTCCTGAATAAACCCCTCAGGCTGGAATATAACCCCTCGATTCCCCCTTCCTGATTAAACCCCACAACCTGGAATATAACCCCTCGATTCCCCTTCCTGATTAAACCCCTCTGCAAGGAATATAACCCCTCGATTTCCCGTTCCTGATTAAACCCCTCGGCCAGGAATATAACCCCTCGATTCCCCCTTCCTGATTAAACCCCTCAGCCTGGAATATAACCCCTCGATTCCCCTTCCTGATTAAACCCCTCTGCAAGGAATATAACCCCTCGATTTCCCGTTCCTGATTAAACCCCTCGGCCAGGAATATAACCCCTCGATTCCCCTTCCTGATTAAACCCCTCGGCCCTGAATATAACCCTTGGATTCCCCTTCCTGATTAAACCCCTTGGACTGGAATATAACCCCTCGATTCCCCCTTCCTGATTAAGCACCTCAGCCTGGAATATAACCCCTCGATTCCCCTTCCTGATTAAACCCCTCGGACTGGAATATAACCCCTCGATTCCCCTTCCTGATTAAACCCCTTGGCCAGGAATATAACCCCTCGATTCCCCCTTCCTGATTGAAACCCTCAGCCTGGAATATAACCCCTAGATTCCCCCTTCCTGATTAAACCCCTCTGCCAGGAATATAACCCCTCGATTCCCCCTTCCTGATTAAACCCCTCAGCCTGGAATATAAACCCTGGATTCCCCTTCCTGTTTAAACCCCTCAGCCTGGAATATAACCCCTCGATTCCCTCTTCCTGATGAAACCCCACAACCTGGAATATAACCCCCCGATTCCCGCTTCCTGATTAAACACCTCAGCCTGGAATATAACCCCTCGATTCCCCTTCCTGATTAAACCCCCCGGCCCCGAATGTAACCCCTGGATTCCCCTTCCTGATTAAATCCCTCAGCCTGGAATATAACCCCTGGATTTTACGTCCTGATTAAACCCCACAGCCTGGAATATAACCCCTCGATTCCGCTACCTGATTAAACCCCTCGGCCGGGAATATAACCCCTCGATTCCCCTTCCTGATTAAATCCATCGGCCTGGAATATAACCCCTCGATTCCCCATTCCTGATTAAACCCCTCTGCCAGGAATATAACCCCTCGATTCCCCCTTCCTGATTAAACCCCACAGACTGGAATATAACCCCCCGATTCCCCTTCCTGATTAAGTCCCTGAGCCTGGAATATAACCCCTCGATTCCCCTTCCTGATTAAACCCCTCGGACTGGAAAATAACATTGCGATTCCCCCTTCCTGACTAAACACCTCGGACTAGAATATAACCCCACGATTCCCCTTCCTGATTAAACCCATCGGCCCTGAATATAACCCCTGGATTCCCCTTCCTGTTTAAACCCCTCGGCCAGGAATATAACGCCTCGATTCCCCCTTCCTGATTAAACCGCTCAGCTTGGAATATTAACCCTCGATTCCCCTTCCTGATTAAGCCCCTCGGCCCTGAATATAAGCCCTCGATTCCCCTTCCTGATTAAACCCCTCGGACTGGAATATAACCCCTCGATTCCCCTTCCTGATTAAACCCCAGAGACAGGAATATAACCCCTCGATTCCCCTTCCTGATTAAACCCCACAGACAGGAATATAACCCCTCGATTCCCCTTCCTGAATAAACCCATCAGCCTGGATTTTAATCCCTCGATTCCTCTTCCTGATTAAACCCCTCAGCCTGGAATATAACCCCTCGATTCCCTCTTCCTGATGAAACCCCACAACCTGGAATATAACCACTCGATTCCCCTTCCTGATTAAACCCCTCAGCCTAGAATATAACCCCTCGATTCCCCTTCCTGATTAAACCCATCGGCCTGGAATATAACCCCTCGATTCCCCTTCCTGATTAAATCCATCGGCCTGGAATATAACCCCTCGATTCCCCATTCCTGATTAAACCCATCGGCCTAGAATATAACCCCTCGATTCCCCCTTCCTGATTAAACCCCACAGACTGGAATATAACCCCTCGATTCCCCTTCCTGATTAAACCCCTCAGCCTGGAATATAACCCCTCGATTCCCCTTCCTGATTAAACCCCTCGGACTGGAATATAATATTTCGATTCCCCCTTCCTGACTAAACACCTCGGACTTGAATATAACCCCACGATTCCCCTTCCTGATTAAACCCCTCGGCCCTGAATATAACCCCTGGATTCCCCTTCCTGTTTAAACCTCTCGGCCAGGAATATAACGCCTCGATTCCCCCTTCCTGATTAAACCGCTCAGCTTGGAATATAACCCCTTGATTCCCCCTTCCTGATTAAACCACTCAGCTTGGAATATAACCCCTCGATACCCCTTCCTGATTAAACCCCTCGGCCTGGTATATTACCCCTCGATTCCCCTTCCTGATTAAACCCCTCGGCCCTGAATATAAGCCCTCGATTCCCCTTCCTGATTAAACCCCTCAGCCTTGAATATACCCCCTCGATTCCCCCTTCCTGGTTTAACCCCTCGGCCCTGAATATAACCCCTCGATTCCCCTTCCTGATTAAACCCCACAGGCAGGAATATAACCCCTCGATTCCCCTTTCCTGATTATACCCCACAGACAGGAATATAACCCCTTGATTCCCCTTCCTGATTAAACCCCTCAGCCTGGAATATAGCCCCTCGATTCCCCTTCCTGATTAAACTGATCAGCCTGGAATATAACCCCTCGATTCCACTTCCTGATTAAACCCCTCGGCCTGGAATATAACCCCTCGATTCCCCCTTCCTGATTAAACCCCTCTGCCAGGAATATAACCCCTCGATTCCCCATTCCTGATTAAACCCTTCGGCCTGGAATATAACCCCTGGATTCCCCTTCCTGATTAAACCACTCGGCCAGGAATATAACCCCTCGATTCCCCTTCCTGATTAAACCCCTCAGCCTGGAATATAACCCCTCGATTCCCCTTCCTGATTAAACCCCTCGCCCTGGAATATAACCCCTCGATTCCCCCTTCCTGATTAAACCCCTCGGCCTGGAATATAACCCCTCGATTCCCCTTCCTGATTAAACCCCTCGGCCTGGAATATAACCCCTCGATTCCCCTTCCTGATTAAATCCATCGGCCTGGAATATAACCCCTCGATTCCCCTTCCTGATTAAACCCCTCGGCCTGGAATATAACCCCTCGATTCCCCTTCCTGATTAAACCCCACAGACTGGAATATAACCACCCGATTCCCCTTCCTGATTAAACCCCTCGGACTGGAATATAACATTTCGATTCCCCCTTCCTGACTAAACACCTCGGACTAGAATATAACCCCACGATTCCCCTTCCTGATTAAACCCCTCGGCCCTGAATATAACCCCTGGATTCCCCTTCCTGTTTAAACCCCTCGGCCAGGAATATAACGCCTCGATTCCCCCTTCCTGATTAAACCGCTCAGCTTGGAATATAAACCCTCGATTCCCCCTTCCTGATTAAACCCATCGGCCTGGAATATAACCCCTCGATTCCCCTTCCTGATTAAACCGCTCAGCCTGGAATATAACCCCTCGATTCCCCTTCCTGATTAAACCGCTCAGCCTGGAATATAACCCCTCGATTCCCCTTCCTGATTAAACCCCTCGGCCTGGTATATTACCCCTCGATTCCCCTTCCTGATTAAACCCCTCGGCCCTGAATATAAGCCCTCGATTCCCCTTCCTGATTAAACCCCTCAGCCTTGAATATACCCCCTCGATTCCCCCTTCCTGGTTAAACCCCTCGGCCCTGAATATAACCCCTCAATTCCCCTTCCTGATTAAACCCCACAGGCAGGAATATAACCCCTCGATTCCCCTTTCCTGATTATACCCCACAGACAGGAATATAACCCCTCGATTCCTCTTCCTGATTAAAGCCCTCGGCCTGGAATATAACCCCTCGATTCCCCCTTCCTGATTAAACCCCTCGGCCTGGAATATTAACTTTCGATTCCCCCTTCCTGACTAAACGCCTCGGACTGGAATATAACCCCTGGATTCCCCATTTCTGGTTTAACCCCTCAGCCTGGAATATTACCTTTTGATTCCCCCTTCCTGACTAAATGCCTCGGACTGGAATATAACCCCTCGATTCCCCTTCCTGATTAAACCCCTCAGCCTGGAATATAACCCCTCGATTCCCCCTTCCTGATTAAACCCGTCAGCCTGGAATATAACCCCTCGATTCCCCCTTCCTGATGAAACCCCTCGGCCTGGAATATAACCTTTCGATACCCCCTTCCTGATTAAACCCCTCAGCCTGGAATATAACCCCTCGATTCCACTTCCAGATTAAACCCCTCGGCCTACAATATAGCCCCACGATTCCCCCTTCCTGATTAAACCCCTCGGCCCTTAATATAACCCCTCGATTCCCCCTTCCTGATTAAACCCCTCGGCCTGGAATATAACCCCTCGATTCCCCTTCCTGATTAAACCCCACAGACACGAATATAACCCTTCGATTCCTCCTTCCTGATTAAACCCCTCTGCCAGGAATATAACCCCTCGATTTCCCGTTCCTGATTAAACCCCTCGGCCAGGAATATAACCCCTCGATTCCCCTTCCTGATTAAACCCCTCGGCCCTGAATATAACCCTTGGATTCCCCTTCCTGATTAAACCCCTTGGCCTGGAATATAACCCCTCGATTCCCCCTTCCTGATTAAGCACCTCAGCCTGGAATATAACCCCTCGATTCCCCTTCCTGACTAAACGCCTCGGACTGGAATATAACCCCTCGATTCCCCTTCCTGATTAAACCCCTCGGCCAGGAATATAACCCCTCGATTCCCCCTTCCTGATTAAAACCCTCAGCCGGGAATATAACCCCTCGATTCCCCTACCTGAAGAAACCCCTCAGCCTGAAATATAACCCCTCGATTCCCCTTACTGATTAAACACCTCAGCCTGGAATATAACCCCTCGATTCCCCTTCCTGATTAAACCCCTCAGCCTGGAATATAACCCCTCGATTCCCCCTTCCTGATTAAAACCCTCGGCCGGGAATATAACCCCTCGATTCCCCTTCCTGAAGAAACCCCTCAGCCTGGAATATAACCCCTCGATTCCCCTTACTGATTAAACCCCTCAGCCTGGAATATAACCCCTCGATTCCCCTTCCTGATTAAACCCCACAGACAGGAATATAACCCCTCGATTCCCCTTCCTGATTAAACCCCTCAGCCTGGAATATAACCCCTCGATTCCCCTTCCTGATTAAACCCCACAGACAGGAATATAACCCCTCGATTCCCCCTTCCTGATTAAACTCCTCGGCCAGGAATATAACCCCTCGATTCCCCTTCCTGATTAAACCCCTCGGCCTGGAATATAACCCCTCGATTCCCCTTCCTGATTAAACCCCACAGACAGGAATATAACCCCTCGATTCCCCTTCCTGATTAAACACCTCGGCCTGGAATATAACCCCTCGATTCCCCTTTCTGATTAAACCCCTCAGCCTGGAATATATCCCCTCGATTCCCCCTTCCCTGATTAAACCCCACAGACAGGAATATAACCCCTCGATACCCCTTCCTGATTAAACCCCACAGACAGGAATATAACCCCTCGATTCCCCTTCCTGATTAAACCCCACAGACAGGAATATAACCCCTCGATTCCCCTTCCTGATTAAACCCCTCAGCCTGGAATATAACCCCTCGATTCCCCTTCCTGATTAAACCCCTCAGCCTGGAATATAACCCCTCGATTCCCCTTCCTGATTAAACACCTCGGCCTGGAATATAACCCCTCGATTCCCCTTTCTGATTAAACCCCTCAGCCTGGAATATAACCCCTCGATTCCCCCTTCCCTGATTAAACCCCTCAGCCTGGAATGTAACCCCTCGATTCCCCTTCCTGATTAAACCCCTCAGCCTGGAATATAACCGTTCGATTCCCCTTCCTGATTAAACCCCTCAGCCTGGAATATAAACCCTCGATTCCCCTTCCTGATTAAACCCCTCGGCCAGGAATATAACCCCTCGATTCCCCCTTCATGATTAAACCCCTCAGCCTAGAATATAACCCCTCGATTCCCCTTCCTGATTAAACCCCTCGGCCCTGAATATAACCCCTCGATTCCCCCTTCCTGATTAAAACCCTTGGCCTGGAATATAACCCCTCGATTCCCCCTTCCTGATTATACCCCTCGGCCTGGAATATAACCCCTCGATTCCCTCTTCCTGATGAAACCCCACAACCTGGAATATAACCCCCCGATTCCCCTTTCCTGATTAAACACCTCAGCCTGGAATATAACCCCTCGATTCCCCCTTCCTGATTAAACCCTTCGGCCAGGAATATAACCCCTCGATTCCACTTCTTGATTAAACCCCTGAGCCTGGAATTTAACCCCTCGATTCCCCTTCCTGATTCAACCCCACAGCCTGGAATATAACCCCTCGATTCCCCCTTTCTGATTAAACCCCTCAGCCTGGAATATAACCCCTCGATTCCCCCTTCCTGATTAAACCCCTCGGCCTGGAATATAACCCCTCGATTCCCCATCCTGATTAATCCCCTCAGCCTGGAATACAACCCCTCGATTCCCCCTTCCTGATTAAACCCCTCGGCCTGGAATATAACCCCTCGATTCCCCATCCTGATTAATCCCCTCAGCCTGGAATATAACCCCTCGATTCCCCTTCCTGATTAAACCCCTCAGCCTGGAATGTAACCCCTCGATTCTCCCTTCCTGATTAAACCCCTCAGCCTGGAATATAACCCCTCGATTCCCCCTTCCTGATTAAACCCCTCGGCCTGGAATATAACCCCTCGATTCCCCCTTCCTGATTAAACCCCACAGCCTGGAATATAACCCCTCGATTCCCCTTCCTGATTAAACCCCTCGGCCTGGAATATAACCCCTCGATTCCCCCTTACTGATTAAACCCCTCGGCCCTGAATATAACCCCTCGATTCCCCCTTCCTGATTAAACCCATCGGCCTGGAATATAACCCCTCGATTCCCCCTTCCTGATTAAACCCCTCGGCCTACAATATAACCCCTCGATTCCCCCTTCCTGATTAAAGCCCTCAGCCTGGAATATAACCCCTCGATTCCCTCTTCCTGATGAAACCCCACAACCTGGAATATAACCCCTCGATTCCCCTTCCTGATTAAACCCCTCGGCCTGGAATATAGCCCCTCGATTCCCCCTTCCTGATTAAACCCATCAGCCTGGAATATAACCCCTCGATTCCCCCTTCCTGATTAAACCCTTCAGCCTGGAATATAACCCCACGATTCCCCCTTCCTGAATAAACCCCTCAGGCTGGAATATAACCCCTCGATTCCCCCTTCCTGATTAAACCCTTCAGCCTGGAATATAACCCCACGATTCCCCCTTCCTGAATAAACCCCTCAGCCTGGAATATAACCCCTCGATTCCCCTTCCTGATTAAACCCCTCTGCAAGGAATATAACCCCTCGATTTCCCGTTCCTGATTAAACCCCTCGGCCAGGAATATAACCCCTCGATTCCCCTTCCTGATTAAACCCCTCGGCCCTGAATATAACCCTTGGATTCCCCTTCCTGATTAAACCCCTTGGACTGGAATATAACCCCTCGATTCCCCCTTCCTGATTAAGCACCTCAGCCTGGAATATAACCCCTCGATTCCCCTTCCTGATTAAACCCCTCGGACTGGAATATAACCCCTCGATTCCCCTTCCTGATTAAACCCCTCGGCCAGGAATATAACCCCTCGATTTCCCCCTTCCTGATTAAAACCCTCAGCCTGGAATATAACCCCTAGATTCCCCCTTCCTGATTAAACCAATCAGCCTGGAATATATCCCCTCGATTCCCCCTTCCTGATTAAACCCCTCAGCCTGGAATATAACTCCTCAATTCCTCTTCCTGATTCAACCCCTCAGCCTGGATAATAACCCCTCGATTGCCTCTTCCTGATGAAACCCCACAACCTGGAATATAACCCCCCGATTCCCCCTTCCTGATTAAACCCCCCGGCCCCGAATGTAACCCCTGGATTCCCCTTCCTGATTAAACCCCTCAGCCTGGAATATAACGCCTGGATTCTACGTCCTGATTAAACCCCACAGTCTGGTATTTTAACCCCTCGATTCCCCTACCTGATTAAACCCCTCGGCCGGGAATATAACCCCTTGATTCCCCCGTCGTGATTAAACCCCACGGTATGGAATATAACCCCGCAATTCCCCTTCCTGATTGAACCCCTCAGCCTGGAATATAACCCGTCGATTCCCCTTCCTGATGAAACCCCACTGCCTGGAATATAACCCCTTGATTCCCCCTTCCTGATTAAACCCCACAGACAGGAATATAACCCCTCGATTCCCCTTCCTGATTAAACCCCTCGGCCTGGAATATAACCCCTCGATTCCCCTTCCAGATTGAACCCCTCAGCCTGGAATATAACCCCTCGATTCCCCTTCCTGATTAAACCCCTCGGCCTGGAATATAACCCCTCGATTCCCCTTCAAGATTGAACCCCTCAGCCTGGAATATAACCCCTCGATTCCCCCTTCCTGATTAAACCCCTCAGCCTGGAATATAACCCCTCGATTCCCCTTCCTGATTAAACCCCTCGGCCTGGAATATAACCCCTCGATTCCCCTTCCAGATTGAACCCCTCAGCCTGGAATATAACCCCTCGATTCCCCTTCCAGATTGAACCCCTCGGCCTTGAATATACCCCCTCGATTCCCCCTTCCTGGTTTAACCCCTCGGCCCTGAATATAACCCCTCGATTCCCCTTCCTGATTAAACCCCACAGGCAGGAATATAACCCCTCGATTCCCCTTTCCTGATTATACCCCATAGACAGGAATATAACCCCTTGATTCCCCTTCCTGATTAAACCCCTCAGCCTGGAATATAGCCCCTCGATTCCCCTTCCTGATTAAACTGATCAGCCTGGAATATAACCCCTCGATTCCACTTCCTGATTAAACCCCTCGGCCTGGAATATAACCCCTCGATTCCCCCTTCCTGATTAAACCCCACAGACAGGAATATAGCCCCTCGATTCCCCCTTCCTGATTAAACCCCTCTGCCAGGAATATAACCCCTCGATTCCCCATTCCTGATTAAACCCATCGGCCTGGAATATAACCCCTCGATTCCCCTTCCTGATTAAACCCCTCGGCCTGGAATATAACCCCTCGATTCCCCCTTCCTGATTAAAGCCCTCAGCCTGGAATATAACCCCTCGATTCCCCCTTCCTGATTAAACCCCTCGGCCTGGAATATAACCCCTCGATTCCCCCTTCCTGATTAAAGCCCTCAGCCTGGAATATAACCCCTCGATTCCCTCTTCCTGATGAAACCCCACAACCTGGAATATAACCCCTCGATTCCCCTTCCTGATTAAACCCCTCGGCCTGGAATATAGCCCCTCGATTCCCCCTTCCTGATTAAACCCCTCAGCCTGGAATATAACCCCTCGATTCCCCCTTCCTGATTAAACCCCTCAGCCTGGAATATAACCCCTCGATTCCCCCTTCCTGAATAAACCCCTCAGGCTGGAATATAACCCCTCGATTCCCCCTTCCGGATTAAACCCCACAACCTGGAATATAACCCCCCGATTCCCCCTTCCTGATTAAACCCCTCAGCCTGGAATATAACCCCTCGATTCCCCTTCCTGATTAAACCCCACAGACAGGAATATAACGCCTCGATTCCCCTTCCTGATTAAACTCTTCGCCCTGGAATATAACCCCTCGATTCCCCTTCCTGATTAAACCCCTCAGCCTGGAATATAACCCCTCGATTCCCCTTCCTGATTAAACCCCTCAGCCTGGAATATAACCCCTCGATTCCCCTTCCTGATTAAACCCCTCGGCCTGGAATATAACCCCTCGATTCCCCTTCCAGATTGAACCCCTCAGCCTGGAATATAACCCCTCGATTTTCCTTCCTGATTAAACCCCTCGGCCTTGAATATACCCCCTCGATTCCCCCTTCCTGGTTTAACCCCTCGGC
This sequence comes from Chiloscyllium punctatum, assembly GCF_047496795.1. Taxonomy (NCBI): domain Eukaryota; kingdom Metazoa; phylum Chordata; class Chondrichthyes; order Orectolobiformes; family Hemiscylliidae; genus Chiloscyllium; species Chiloscyllium punctatum. The sequence continues at coordinate 1,553,331 of NW_027309801.1, read as the reverse complement.
CCTGAATATAACCCCTCGATTCCCCTTCCTGATTAAACCCCACAGGCAGGAATATAACCCCTCGATTCCCCTTTCCTGATTATACCCCATAGACAGGAATATAACCCCTTGATTCCCCTTCCTGATTAAACCCCTCAGCCTGGAATATAGCCCCTCGATTCCCCTTCCTGATTAAACTGATCAGCCTGGAATATAACCCCTCGATTCCACTTCCTGATTAAACCCCTCGGCCTGGAATATAACCCCTCGATTCCCCCTTCCTGATTAAACCCCACAGACAGGAATATAGCCCCTCGATTCCCCCTTCCTGATTAAACCCCTCTGCCAGGAATATAACCCCTCGATTCCCCATTCCTGATTAAACCCATCGGCCTGGAATATAACCCCTCGATTCCCCCTTCCTGATTAAACCCCACAGAAAGGAATATAACCCCTCGATTCCCCTTCCTGATTAAACCACTCGGCCTGGAATATAACCCCTCGATTCCCCTTCCTGATTAAACCCCTCAGCCTGGAATATAACCCCTCGATTCCCCTTCCTGATTAAACCCCTCGGCCTGGAATATAACCCCTCGATTCCCCTTCCTGATTAAATCCATCGGCCTGGAATATAACCCCTCGATTCCCCATTCCTGATTAAACCCATCGGCCTGGAATATAACCCCTCGATTCCCCCTTCCTGATTAAACCCCACAGACTGGAATATAACCCCCCGATTCCCCTTCCTGATTAAGTCCCTGAGCCTGGAATATAACCCCTCGATTCCCCTTTCTGATTAAACCCCTCGGACTGGAATATAACATTTCGATTCCCCCTTCCTGACTAAACACCTCGGACTAGAATATAACCCCACGATTCCCCTTCCTGATTAAACCCCTCGGCCCTGAATATAACCCCTGGATTCCCCTTCCTGTTTAAACCCCTCGGCCTGGAATATAACCCCTCGATTCCCCTTCCTGATTAAACCGCTCAGCCTGGAATATAACCCCTCGATTCCCCTTCCTGATTAAACCGCTCAGCCTGGAATATAACCCCTCGATTCCCCTCCCTGATTAAACCCCTCGGCCTGGTATATTACCCCTCGATTCCCCTTCCTGATTAAACCCCTCGGCCCTGAATATAAGCCCTCGATTCCCCTTCCTGATTAAACCCCTCGGACTGGAATATAACCCCTCGATTCCCCTTCCCGATTAAACCCCAGAGACAGGAATATAACCCCTCGATTCCCCTTCCTGATTAAACCCCACAGACAGGAATATAACCCCTCGATTCCCCTTCCTGAATAAACCCATCAGCCTGGATTTTAATCCCTCGATTCCTCTTCCTGATTAAACCCCTCAGCCCTGGAATATAACCCCTCGATTCCCTCTTCCTGATGAAACCCCACAACCTGGAATATAACCCCTCGATTCCCCTTCCTGATTAAACCCCTCAGCCTAGAATATAACCCCTCGATTCCCCTTCCTGATTAAACCCCTCGGCCTGGAATATAACCCCTCGATTCCCCTTCCTGATTAAATCCATCGGCCTGGAATATAACCCCTCGATTCCCCATTCCTGATTAAACCCATCGGCCTAGAATATAACCCCTCGATTCCCCCTTCCTGATTAAACCCATCGGCCTGGAATATAACCCCTTGATTCCCCCTTCCTGATTAAACCCCTCGGCCTACAATATAACCCCTCGATTCCCCCTTCCTGATTAAAGCCCTCAGCCTGGAATATAACCCCTCGATTCCCTCTTCCTGATGAAACCCCACAACCTGGAATATAACCCCTCGATTCCCCTTCCTGATTAAACCCCTCGGCCTGGAATATAGCCCCTCGATTCCCCCTTCCTGATTAAACCCATCAGCCTGGAATATAACCCCTCGATTCCCCCTTCCTGATTAAACCCCTCAGCCTGGAATATAACCCCTCGATTCCCCCTTCCTGAATAAACCCCTCAGGCTGGAATATAACCCCTCGATTCCCCCTTCCTGATTAAACCCCACAACCTGGAATATAACCCCTCGATTCCCCTTCCTGATTAAACCCCTCTGCAAGGAATATAACCCCTCGATTTCCCGTTCCTGATTAAACCCCTCGGCCAGGAATATAACCCCTCGATTCCCCCTTCCTGATTAAACCCCTCAGCCTGGAATATAACCCCTCGATTCCCCTTCCTGATTAAACCCCTCTGCAAGGAATATAACCCCTCGATTTCCCGTTCCTGATTAAACCCCTCGGCCAGGAATATAACCCCTCGATTCCCCTTCCTGATTAAACCCCTCGGCCCTGAATATAACCCTTGGATTCCCCTTCCTGATTAAACCCCTTGGACTGGAATATAACCCCTCGATTCCCCCTTCCTGATTAAGCACCTCAGCCTGGAATATAACCCCTCGATTCCCCTTCCTGATTAAACCCCTCGGACTGGAATATAACCCCTCGATTCCCCTTCCTGATTAAACCCCTTGGCCAGGAATATAACCCCTCGATTCCCCCTTCCTGATTAAAACCCTCAGCCTGGAATATAACCCCTAGATTCCCCCTTCCTGATTAAACCCCTCTGCCAGGAATATAACCCCTCGATTCCCCCTTCCTGATTAAACCCCTCAGCCTGGAATATAAACCCTGGATTCCCCTTCCTGTTTAAACCCCTCAGCCTGGAATATAACCCCTCGATTCCCTCTTCCTGATGAAACCCCACAACCTGGAACATAACCCCCCGATTCCCGCTTCCTGATTAAACACCTCAGCCTGGAATATAACCCCTCGATTCCCCTTCCTGATTAAACCCCCCGGCCCCGAATGTAACCCCTGGATTCCCCTTCCTGATTAAATCCCTCAGCCTGGAATATAACCCCTGGATTTTACGTCCTGATTAAACCCCACAGCCTGGAATATAACCCCTCGATTCCGCTACCTGATTAAACCCCTCGGCCGGGAATATAACCCCTCGATTCCCCTTCCTGATTAAATCCATCGGCCTGGAATATAACCCCTCGATTCCCCATTCCTGATTAAACCCCTCTGCCAGGAATATAACCCCTCGATTCCCCCTTCCTGATTAAACCCCACAGACTGGAATATAACCCCCCGATTCCCCTTCCTGATTAAGTCCCTGAGCCTGGAATATAACCCCTCGATTCCCCTTCCTGATTAAACCCCTCGGACTGGAAAATAACATTGCGATTCCCCCTTCCTGACTAAACACCTCGGACTAGAATATAACCCCACGATTCCCCTTCCTGATTAAACCCATCGGCCCTGAATATAACCCCTGGATTCCCCTTCCTGTTTAAACCCCTCGGCCAGGAATATAACGCCTCGATTCCCCCTTCCTGATTAAACCGCTCAGCTTGGAATATTAACCCTCGATTCCCCTTCCTGATTAAGCCCCTCGGCCCTGAATATAAGCCCTCGATTCCCCTTCCTGATTAAACCCCTCGGACTGGAATATAACCCCTCGATTCCCCTTCCTGATTAAACCCCAGAGACAGGAATATAACCCCTCGATTCCCCTTCCTGATTAAACCCCACAGACAGGAATATAACCCCTCGATTCCCCTTCCTGAATAAACCCATCAGCCTGGATTTTAATCCCTCGATTCCTCTTCCTGATTAAACCCCTCAGCCTGGAATATAACCCCTCGATTCCCTCTTCCTGATGAAACCCCACAACCTGGAATATAACCACTCGATTCCCCTTCCTGATTAAACCCCTCAGCCTAGAATATAACCCCTCGATTCCCCTTCCTGATTAAACCCATCGGCCTGGAATATAACCCCTCGATTCCCCTTCCTGATTAAATCCATCGGCCTGGAATATAACCCCTCGATTCCCCATTCCTGATTAAACCCATCGGCCTAGAATATAACCCCTCGATTCCCCCTTCCTGATTAAACCCCACAGACTGGAATATAACCCCTCGATTCCCCTTCCTGATTAAACCCCTCAGCCTGGAATATAACCCCTCGATTCCCCTTCCTGATTAAACCCCTCGGACTGGAATATAATATTTCGATTCCCCCTTCCTGACTAAACACCTCGGACTTGAATATAACCCCACGATTCCCCTTCCTGATTAAACCCCTCGGCCCTGAATATAACCCCTGGATTCCCCTTCCTGATTAAACCGCTCAGCTTGGAATATAACCCCTTGATTCCCCCTTCCTGATTAAACCACTCAGCTTGGAATATAACCCCTCGATACCCCTTCCTGATTAAACCCCTCGGCCTGGTATATTACCCCTCGATTCCCCTTCCTGATTAAACCCCTCGGCCCTGAATATAAGCCCTCGATTCCCCTTCCTGATTAAACCCCTCAGCCTTGAATATACCCCCTCGATTCCCCCTTCCTGGTTTAACCCCTCGGCCCTGAATATAACCCCTCGATTCCCCTTCCTGATTAAACCCCACAGGCAGGAATATAACCCCTCGATTCCCCTTTCCTGATTATACCCCACAGACAGGAATATAACCCCTTGATTCCCCTTCCTGATTAAACCCCTCAGCCTGGAATATAGCCCCTCGATTCCCCTTCCTGATTAAACTGATCAGCCTGGAATATAACCCCTCGATTCCACTTCCTGATTAAACCCCTCGGCCTGGAATATAACCCCTCGATTCCCCCTTCCTGATTAAACCCCTCTGCCAGGAATATAACCCCTCGATTCCCCATTCCTGATTAAACCCTTCGGCCTGGAATATAACCCCTGGATTCCCCTTCCTGATTAAACCACTCGGCCAGGAATATAACCCCTCGATTCCCCTTCCTGATTAAACCCCTCAGCCTGGAATATAACCCCTCGATTCCCCTTCCTGATTAAACCCCTCGCCCTGGAATATAACCCCTCGATTCCCCCTTCCTGATTAAACCCCTCGGCCTGGAATATAACCCCTCGATTCCCCTTCCTGATTAAACCCCTCGGCCTGGAATATAACCCCTCGATTCCCCTTCCTGATTAAATCCATCGGCCTGGAATATAACCCCTCGATTCCCCTTCCTGATTAAACCCCTCGGCCTGGAATATAACCCCTCGATTCCCCTTCCTGATTAAACCCCACAGACTGGAATATAACCACCCGATTCCCCTTCCTGATTAAACCCCTCGGACTGGAATATAACATTTCGATTCCCCCTTCCTGACTAAACACCTCGGACTAGAATATAACCCCACGATTCCCCTTCCTGATTAAACCCCTCGGCCCTGAATATAACCCCTGGATTCCCCTTCCTGTTTAAACCCCTCGGCCAGGAATATAACGCCTCGATTCCCCCTTCCTGATTAAACCGCTCAGCTTGGAATATAAACCCTCGATTCCCCCTTCCTGATTAAACCCATCGGCCTGGAATATAACCCCTCGATTCCCCTTCCTGATTAAACCGCTCAGCCTGGAATATAACCCCTCGATTCCCCTTCCTGATTAAACCGCTCAGCCTGGAATATAACCCCTCGATTCCCCTTCCTGATTAAACCCCTCGGCCTGGTATATTACCCCTCGATTCCCCTTCCTGATTAAACCCCTCGGCCCTGAATATAAGCCCTCGATTCCCCTTCCTGATTAAACCCCTCAGCCTTGAATATACCCCCTCGATTCCCCCTTCCTGGTTAAACCCCTCGGCCCTGAATATAACCCCTCAATTCCCCTTCCTGATTAAACCCCACAGGCAGGAATATAACCCCTCGATTCCCCTTTCCTGATTATACCCCACAGACAGGAATATAACCCCTCGATTCCTCTTCCTGATTAAAGCCCTCGGCCTGGAATATAACCCCTCGATTCCCCCTTCCTGATTAAACCCCTCGGCCTGGAATATTAACTTTCGATTCCCCCTTCCTGACTAAACGCCTCGGACTGGAATATAACCCCTGGATTCCCCATTTCTGGTTTAACCCCTCAGCCTGGAATATTACCTTTTGATTCCCCCTTCCTGACTAAATGCCTCGGACTGGAATATAACCCCTCGATTCCCCTTCCTGATTAAACCCCTCAGCCTGGAATATAACCCCTCGATTCCCCCTTCCTGATTAAACCCGTCAGCCTGGAATATAACCCCTCGATTCCCCCTTCCTGATGAAACCCCTCGGCCTGGAATATAACCTTTCGATACCCCCTTCCTGATTAAACCCCTCAGCCTGGAATATAACCCCTCGATTCCACTTCCAGATTAAACCCCTCGGCCTACAATATAGCCCCACGATTCCCCCTTCCTGATTAAACCCCTCGGCCCTTAATATAACCCCTCGATTCCCCCTTCCTGATTAAACCCCTCGGCCTGGAATATAACCCCTCGATTCCCCTTCCTGATTAAACCCCACAGACACGAATATAACCCTTCGATTCCTCCTTCCTGATTAAACCCCTCTGCCAGGAATATAACCCCTCGATTTCCCGTTCCTGATTAAACCCCTCGGCCAGGAATATAACCCCTCGATTCCCCTTCCTGATTAAACCCCTCGGCCCTGAATATAACCCTTGGATTCCCCTTCCTGATTAAACCCCTTGGCCTGGAATATAACCCCTCGATTCCCCCTTCCTGATTAAGCACCTCAGCCTGGAATATAACCCCTCGATTCCCCTTCCTGACTAAACGCCTCGGACTGGAATATAACCCCTCGATTCCCCTTCCTGATTAAACCCCTCGGCCAGGAATATAACCCCTCGATTCCCCCTTCCTGATTAAAACCCTCAGCCGGGAATATAACCCCTCGATTCCCCTACCTGAAGAAACCCCTCAGCCTGAAATATAACCCCTCGATTCCCCTTACTGATTAAACACCTCAGCCTGGAATATAACCCCTCGATTCCCCTTCCTGATTAAACCCCTCAGCCTGGAATATAACCCCTCGATTCCCCCTTCCTGATTAAAACCCTCGGCCGGGAATATAACCCCTCGATTCCCCTTCCTGAAGAAACCCCTCAGCCTGGAATATAACCCCTCGATTCCCCTTACTGATTAAACCCCTCAGCCTGGAATATAACCCCTCGATTCCCCTTCCTGATTAAACCCCACAGACAGGAATATAACCCCTCGATTCCCCTTCCTGATTAAACCCCTCAGCCTGGAATATAACCCCTCGATTCCCCTTCCTGATTAAACCCCACAGACAGGAATATAACCCCTCGATTCCCCCTTCCTGATTAAACTCCTCGGCCAGGAATATAACCCCTCGATTCCCCTTCCTGATTAAACCCCTCGGCCTGGAATATAACCCCTCGATTCCCCTTCCTGATTAAACCCCACAGACAGGAATATAACCCCTCGATTCCCCTTCCTGATTAAACACCTCGGCCTGGAATATAACCCCTCGATTCCCCTTTCTGATTAAACCCCTCAGCCTGGAATATATCCCCTCGATTCCCCCTTCCCTGATTAAACCCCACAGACAGGAATATAACCCCTCGATACCCCTTCCTGATTAAACCCCACAGACAGGAATATAACCCCTCGATTCCCCTTCCTGATTAAACCCCACAGACAGGAATATAACCCCTCGATTCCCCTTCCTGATTAAACCCCTCAGCCTGGAATATAACCCCTCGATTCCCCTTCCTGATTAAACCCCTCAGCCTGGAATATAACCCCTCGATTCCCCTTCCTGATTAAACACCTCGGCCTGGAATATAACCCCTCGATTCCCCTTTCTGATTAAACCCCTCAGCCTGGAATATAACCCCTCGATTCCCCCTTCCCTGATTAAACCCCTCAGCCTGGAATGTAACCCCTCGATTCCCCTTCCTGATTAAACCCCTCAGCCTGGAATATAACCGTTCGATTCCCCTTCCTGATTAAACCCCTCAGCCTGGAATATAAACCCTCGATTCCCCTTCCTGATTAAACCCCTCGGCCAGGAATATAACCCCTCGATTCCCCCTTCATGATTAAACCCCTCAGCCTAGAATATAACCCCTCGATTCCCCTTCCTGATTAAACCCCTCGGCCCTGAATATAACCCCTCGATTCCCCCTTCCTGATTAAAACCCTTGGCCTGGAATATAACCCCTCGATTCCCCCTTCCTGATTATACCCCTCGGCCTGGAATATAACCCCTCGATTCCCTCTTCCTGATGAAACCCCACAACCTGGAATATAACCCCCCGATTCCCCTTTCCTGATTAAACACCTCAGCCTGGAATATAACCCCTCGATTCCCCCTTCCTGATTAAACCCTTCGGCCAGGAATATAACCCCTCGATTCCACTTCTTGATTAAACCCCTGAGCCTGGAATTTAACCCCTCGATTCCCCTTCCTGATTCAACCCCACAGCCTGGAATATAACCCCTCGATTCCCCCTTTCTGATTAAACCCCTCAGCCTGGAATATAACCCCTCGATTCCCCCTTCCTGATTAAACCCCTCGGCCTGGAATATAACCCCTCGATTCCCCATCCTGATTAATCCCCTCAGCCTGGAATACAACCCCTCGATTCCCCCTTCCTGATTAAACCCCTCGGCCTGGAATATAACCCCTCGATTCCCCATCCTGATTAATCCCCTCAGCCTGGAATATAACCCCTCGATTCCCCTTCCTGATTAAACCCCTCAGCCTGGAATGTAACCCCTCGATTCTCCCTTCCTGATTAAACCCCTCAGCCTGGAATATAACCCCTCGATTCCCCCTTCCTGATTAAACCCCTCGGCCTGGAATATAACCCCTCGATTCCCCCTTCCTGATTAAACCCCACAGCCTGGAATATAACCCCTCGATTCCCCTTCCTGATTAAACCCCTCGGCCTGGAATATAACCCCTCGATTCCCCCTTACTGATTAAACCCCTCGGCCCTGAATATAACCCCTCGATTCCCCCTTCCTGATTAAACCCATCGGCCTGGAATATAACCCCTCGATTCCCCCTTCCTGATTAAACCCCTCGGCCTACAATATAACCCCTCGATTCCCCCTTCCTGATTAAAGCCCTCAGCCTGGAATATAACCCCTCGATTCCCCTTCCTGATTAAACCCCTCGGCCTGGAATATAGCCCCTCGATTCCCCCTTCCTGATTAAACCCATCAGCCTGGAATATAACCCCTCGATTCCCCCTTCCTGATTAAACCCTTCAGCCTGGAATATAACCCCACGATTCCCCCTTCCTGAATAAACCCCTCAGGCTGGAATATAACCCCTCGATTCCCCCTTCCTGATTAAACCCTTCAGCCTGGAATATAACCCCACGATTCCCCCTTCCTGAATAAACCCCTCAGCCTGGAATATAACCCCTCGATTCCCCTTCCTGATTAAACCCCTCTGCAAGGAATATAACCCCTCGATTTCCCGTTCCTGATTAAACCCCTCGGCCAGGAATATAACCCCTCGATTCCCCTTCCTGATTAAACCCCTCGGCCCTGAATATAACCCTTGGATTCCCCTTCCTGATTAAACCCCTTGGACTGGAATATAACCCCTCGATTCCCCCTTCCTGATTAAGCACCTCAGCCTGGAATATAACCCCTCGATTCCCCTTCCTGATTAAACCCCTCGGACTGGAATATAACCCCTCGATTCCCCTTCCTGATTAAACCCCTCGGCCAGGAATATAACCCCTCGATTTCCCCCTTCCTGATTAAAACCCTCAGCCTGGAATATAACCCCTAGATTCCCCCTTCCTGATTAAACCAATCAGCCTGGAATATATCCCCTCGATTCCCCCTTCCTGATTAAACCCCTCAGCCTGGAATATAACTCCTCAATTCCTCTTCCTGATTCAACCCCTCAGCCTGGATAATAACCCCTCGATTCCCTCTTCCTGATGAAACCCCACAACCTGGAATATAACCCCCCGATTCCCCCTTCCTGATTAAACCCCCCGGCCCCGAATGTAACCCCTGGATTCCCCTTCCTGATTAAACCCCTCAGCCTGGAATATAACGCCTGGATTCTACGTCCTGATTAAACCCCACAGTCTGGTATTTTAACCCCTCGATTCCCCTACCTGATTAAACCCCTCGGCCGGGAATATAACCCCTTGATTCCCCCGTCGTGATTAAACCCCACGGTATGGAATATAACCCCGCAATTCCCCTTCCTGATTGAACCCCTCAGCCTGGAATATAACCCGTCGATTCCCCTTCCTGATGAAACCCCACTGCCTGGAATATAACCCCTTGATTCCCCCTTCCTGATTAAACCCCACAGACAGGAATATAACCCCTCGATTCCCCTTCCTGATTAAACCCCTCGGCCTGGAATATAACCCCTCGATTCCCCTTCCAGATTGAACCCCTCAGCCTGGAATATAACCCCTCGATTCCCCTTCCTGATTAAACCCCTCGGCCTGGAATATAACCCCTCGATTCCCCTTCCAGATTGAACCCCTCAGCCTGGAATATAACCCCTCGATTCCCCCTTCCTGATTAAACCCCTCAGCCTGGAATATAACCCCTCGATTCCCCTTCCTGATTAAACCCCTCGGCCTGGAATATAACCCCTCGATTCCCCTTCCAGATTGAACCCCTCAGCCTGGAATATAACCCCTCGATTCCCCTTCCAGATTGAACCCCTCGGCCTTGAATATACCCCCTCGATTCCCCCTTCCTGGTTTAACCCCTCGGCCCTGAATATAACCCCTCGATTCCCCTTCCTGATTAAACCCCACAGGCAGGAATATAACCCCTCGATTCCCCTTTCCTGATTATACCCCATAGACAGGAATATAACCCCTTGATTCCCCTTCCTGATTAAACCCCTCAGCCTGGAATATAGCCCCTCGATTCCCCTTCCTGATTAAACTGATCAGCCTGGAATATAACCCCTCGATTCCACTTCCTGATTAAACCCCTCGGCCTGGAATATAACCCCTCGATTCCCCCTTCCTGATTAAACCCCACAGACAGGAATATAGCCCCTCGATTCCCCCTTCCTGATTAAACCCCTCTGCCAGGAATATAACCCCTCGATTCCCCATTCCTGATTAAACCCATCGGCCTGGAATATAACCCCTCGATTCCCCTTCCTGATTAAACCCCTCGGCCTGGAATATAACCCCTCGATTCCCCCTTCCTGATTAAAGCCCTCAGCCTGGAATATAACCCCTCGATTCCCCCTTCCTGATTAAACCCCTCGGCCTGGAATATAACCCCTCGATTCCCCCTTCCTGATTAAAGCCCTCAGCCTGGAATATAACCCCTCGATTCCCTCTTCCTGATGAAACCCCACAACCTGGAATATAACCCCTCGATTCCCCTTCCTGATTAAACCCCTCGGCCTGGAATATAGCCCCTCGATTCCCCCTTCCTGATTAAACCCCTCAGCCTGGAATATAACCCCTCGATTCCCCCTTCCTGATTAAACCCCTCAGCCTGGAATATAACCCCTCGATTCCCCCTTCCTGAATAAACCCCTCAGGCTGGAATATAACCCCTCGATTCCCCCTTCCGGATTAAACCCCACAACCTGGAATATAACCCCCCGATTCCCCCTTCCTGATTAAACCCCTCAGCCTGGAATATAACCCCTCGATTCCCCTTCCTGATTAAACCCCACAGACAGGAATATAACCCCTCGATTCCCCTTCCTGATTAAACTCTTCGCCCTGGAATATAACCCCTCGATTCCCCTTCCTGATTAAACCCCTCAGCCTGGAATATAACCCCTCGATTCCCCTTCCTGATTAAACCCCTCAGCCTGGAATATAACCCCTCGATTCCCCTTCCTGATTAAACCCCTCGGCCTGGAATATAACCCCTCGATTCCCCTTCCAGATTGAACCCCTCAGCCTGGAATATAACCCCTCGATTTTCCTTCCTGATTAAACCCCTCGGCCTTGAATATACCCCCTCGATTCCCCCTTCCTGGTTTAACCCCTCGGCCCTGAATATAACCCCTCGATTCCCCTTCCTGATTAAACCCCACAGGCAGGAATATAACCCCTCGATTCCCCTTTCCTGATTATACCCCATAGACAGGAATATAACCCCTTGATTCCCCTTCCTGATTAAACCCCTCAGCCTGGAATATAGCCCCTCGATTCCCCTTCCTGATTAAACTGATCAGCCTGGAATATAACCCCTCGATTCCACTTCCTGATTAAACCCCTCGGCCTGGAATATAACCCCTCGATTCCCCCTTCCTGATTAAACCCCACAGACAGGAATATAGCCCCTCGATTCCCCCTTCCTGATTAAACCCCTCTGCCAGGAATATAACCCCTCGATTCCCCATTCCTGATTAAACCCATCGGCCTGGAATATAACCCCTCGATTCCCCCTTCCTGATTAAACCCCACAGAAAGGAATATAACCCCTCGATTCCCCTTCCTGATTAAACCACTCGGCCTGGAATATAACCCCTCGATTCCCCTTCCTGATTAAACCCCTCAGCCTGGAATATAACCCCTCGATTCCCCTTCCTGATTAAACCCCTCGGCCTGGAATATAACCCCTCGATTCCCCTTCCTGATTAAATCCATCGGCCTGGAATATAACCCCTCGATTCCCCATTCCTGATTAAACCCATCGGCCTGGAATATAACCCCTCGATTCCCCCTTCCTGATTAAACCCCACAGACTGGAATATAACCCCCCGATTCCCCTTCCTGATTAAGTCCCTGAGCCTGGAATATAACCCCTCGATTCCCCTTTCTGATTAAACCCCTCGGACTGGAATATAACATTTCGATTCCCCCTTCCTGACTAAACACCTCGGACTAGAATATAACCCCACGATTCCCCTTCCTGATTAAACCCCTCGGCCCTGAATATAACCCCTGGATTCCCCTTCCTGTTTAAACCCCTCGGCCTGGAATATAACCCCTCGATTCCCCTTCCTGATTAAACCGCTCAGCCTGGAATATAACCCCTCGATTCCCCTTCCTGATTAAACCGCTCAGCCTGGAATATAACCCCTCGATTCCCCTCCCTGATTAAACCCATCGGCCTGGTATATTACCCCTCGATTCCCCTTCCTGATTAAACCCCTCGGCCCTGAATATAAGCCCTCGATTCCCCTTCCTGATTAAACCCCTCGGACTGGAATATAACCCCTCGATTCCCCTTCCCGATTAAACCCCAGAGACAGGAATATAACCCCTCGATTCCCCTTCCTGATTAAACCCCACAGACAGGAATATAACCCCTCGATTCCCCTTCCTGAATAAACCCATCAGCCTGGATTTTAATCCCTCGATTCCTCTTCCTGATTAAACCCCTCAGCCCTGGAATATAACCCCTCGATTCCCTCTTCCTGATGAAACCCCACAACCTGGAATATAACCCCTCGATTCCCCTTCCTGATTAAACCCCTCAGCCTAGAATATAACCCCTCGATTCCCCTTCCTGATTAAACCCCTCGGCCTGGAATATAACCCCTCGATTCCCCTTCCTGATTAAATCCATCGGCCTGGAATATAACCCCTCGATTCCCCATTCCTGATTAAACCCATCGGCCTAGAATATAACCCCTCGATTCCCCCTTCCTGATTAAACCCCACAGACTGGAATATAACCCCTCGATTCCCCTTCCTGATTAAACCCCTCAGCCTGGAATATAACCCCTCGATTCCCCTTCCTGATTAAACCCCTCGGACTGGAATATAACATTTCGATTCCCCCTTCCTGACTAAACACCTCGGACTTGAATATAACCCCACGATTCCCCTTCCTGATTAAACCCCTCGGCCCTGAATATAACCCCTGGATTCCCCTTCCTGTTTTAACCCCTCGGCCAGGAATATAACGCCTCGATTCCCCCTTCCTGATTAAACCGCTCAGCTTGGAATATAACCCCTCGATTCCCCCTTCCTGATTAAACCACTCAGCTTGGAATATAACCCCTCGATTCCCCTTCCTGATTAAACCCCTCGGCCTGGTATATTACCCCTCGATTCCCCTTCCTGATTAAACCCCTCGGCCCTGAATATAAGCCCTCGATTCCCCTTCCTGATTAAACCCCTCAGCCTTGAATATACCCCCTCGATTCCCCCCTCCTGGTTTAACCCCTCGGCCCTGAATATAACCCCTCGATTCCCCTTCCTGATTAAACCCCACAGGCAGGAATATAACCCCTCGATTCCCCTTTCCTGATTATACCCCACAGACAGGAATATAACCCCTTGATTCCCCTTCCTGATTAAACCCCTCAGCCTGGAAAATAGCCCCTCGATTCCCCTTCCTGATTAAACTGATCAGCCTGGAATATAACCCCTCGATTCCCCTTCCTGATTAAACACCACAGGCAGGAATATAACCCCTCGATTCCCCTTTCCTGATTATACCCCACAGACAGGAATATAACCCCTCGATTCCTCTTCCTGATTAAAGCCCTCGGCCTGGAATATAACCCCTCGATTCCCCCTTCCTGATTAAACCCCTCGGCCTGGAATATTAACTTTCGATTCCCCCTTCCTGACTAAACGCCTCGGACTGGAATATAACCCCTGGATTCCCCATTTCTGGTTTAACCCCTCAGCCTGGAATATTACCTTTTGATTCCCCCTTCCTGACTAAATGCCTCGGACTGGAATATAACCCCTCGATTCCCCTTCCTGATTAAACCCCTCAGCCTGGAATATAACCCCTCGATTCCCCCTTCCTGATTAAACCCCTCAGCCTGGAATATAACCCCTCGATTCCCCCTTCCTGATGAAACCCCTCGGCCTGGAATATAACCTTTCGATACCCCTTCCTGATTAAACCCCTCAGCCTGGAATATAACCCCTCGATTCCCCTTCCAGATTAAACCCCTCGGCCTACAATATAGCCCCACGATTCCCCCTTCCTGATTAAACCCCTCGGCCCTTAATATAACCCCTCGATTCCCCCTTCCTGATTAAACCCCTCGGCCTGGAATATAACCCCTCGATTCCCCTTCCTGATTAAACCCCACAGACACGAATATAACCCCTCGATTCCTCCTTCCTGATTAAACCCCTCTGCCAGGAATATAACCCCTCGATTTCCCGTTCCTGATTAAACCCCTCGGCCAGGAATATAACCCCTCGATTCCCCTTCCTGATTAAACCCCTCGGCCCTGAATATAACCCTTGGATTCCCCTTCCTGATTAAACCCCTTGGCCTGGAATATAACCCCTCGATTCCCCCTTCCTGATTAAGCACCTCAGCCTGGAATATAACCCCTCGATTCCCCTTCCTGATTAAACCCCTCGGACTGGAATATAGCCTTTCGATTCCCCCTTCCTGACTAAACGCCTCGGACTGGAATATAACCCCTCGATTCCCCTTCCTGATTAAAACCCTTGGCCGGGAATATAACCCCTCGATTCCCCTACCTGAAGAAACCCCTCAGCCTGAAATATAACCCCTCGATTCCCCTTACTGATTAAACCCCTCAGCCTGGAATATAACCCCTCGATTCCCCCTTCCTGATTAAAACCCTCGGCCGGGAATATAACCCCTCGATTCCCCTTCCTGAAGAAACCCCTCAGCCTGGAATATAACCCCTCGATTCCCCTTACTGATTAAACCCCTCAGCCTGGAATATAACCCCTCGATTCCCCTTCCTGATTAAACCCCACAGACAGGAATATAACCCCTCGATTCCCCTTCCTGAGTAAACCCCTCAGCCTGGAATATAACCCCTCGATTCCCCTTCCTGATTAAACCCCACAGACAGGAATATAACCCCTCGATTCCCCTCCCTGATTAAACTCCTCGGCCAGGAATATAACCCCTCGATTCCCCTTCCTGATTAAACCCCTCGGCCTGGAATATAACCCCTCGATTCCCCCTTCTTAATTAAACCCCTCAGGCTGGAATATAACCCCTCGATTCCCCTTCCTGATTAAACCCCTCAGCCTGGAATATAACCCCTCGATTCCCCTTCCTGATTAAACACCTCGGCCTGGAATATAACCCCTCGATTCCCCTTCCTGATTAAACCCCTCAGCCTGGAATATAACCCCTCGATTCCCCCTTCCCTGATTAAACCCCTCAGCCTGGAATGTAACCCCTCGATTCCCCTTCCTGATTAAACCCCTCAGCCTGGAATATAACCGTTCGATTCCCCTTCCTGATTAAACCCCTCAGCCTGGAATATAAACCCTCGATTCCCCTTCCTGATTAAACCCCTCGGCCAGGAATATAACCCCTCGATTCCCCCTTCATGATTAAACCCCTCAGCCTAGAATATAACCCCTCGATTCCCCTTCCTGATTAAACCCCTCGGCCCTGAATATAACCCCTCGATTCCCCCTTCCTGATTAAAACCCTTGGCCTGGAATATAACCCCTCGATTCCCCCTTCCTGATTATACCCCTCGGCCTGGAATATAACCCCTCGATTCCCTCTTCCTGATGAAACCCCACAACCTGGAATATAACCCCCCGATTCCCCTTTCCTGATTAAACACCTCAGCCTGGAATATAACCCCTCGATTCCCCCTTCCTGATTAAACCCTTCGGCCAGGAATATAACCCCTCGATTCCACTTCTTGATTAAACCCCTGAGCCTGGAATTTAACCCCTCGATTCCCCTTCCTGATTCAACCCCACAGCCTGGAATATAACCCCTCGATTCCCCCTTTCTGATTAAACCCCTCAGCCTGGAATATAACCCCTCGATTCCCCCTTCCTGATTAAACCCCTCGGCCTGGAATATAACCCCTCGATTCCCCATCCTGATTAATCCCCTCAGCCTGGAATACAACCCCTCGATTCCCCCTTCCTGATTAAACCCCTCGGCCTGGAATATAACCCCTCGATTCCCCATCCTGATTAATCCCCTCAGCCTGGAATATAACCCCTCGATTCCCCTTCCTGATTAAACCCCTCAGCCTGGAATGTAACCCCTCGATTCTCCCTTCCTGATTAAACCCCTCAGCCTGGAATATAACCCCTCGATTCCCCCTTCCTGATTAAACCCCTCGGCCTGGAATATAACCCCTCGATTCCCCCTTCCTGATTAAACCCCACAGCCTGGAATATAACCCCTCGATTCCCCTTCCTGATTAAACCCCTCGGCCTGGAATATAACCCCTCGATTCCCCCTTACTGATTAAACCCCTCGGCCCTGAATATAACCCCTCGATTCCCCCTTCCTGATTAAACCCATCGGCCTGGAATATAACCCCTCGATTCCCCCTTCCTGATTAAACCCCTCGGCCTACAATATAACCCCTCGATTCCCCCTTCCTGATTAAAGCCCTCAGCCTGGAATATAACCCCTCGATTCCCTCTTCCTGATGAAACCCCACAACCTGGAATATAACCCCTCGATTCCCCTTCCTGATTAAACCCCTCGGCCTGGAATATAGCCCCTCGATTCCCCCTTCCTGATTAAACCCATCAGCCTGGAATATAACCCCTCGATTCCCCCTTCCTGATTAAACCCTTCAGCCTGGAATATAACCCCACGATTCCCCCTTCCTGAATAAACCCCTCAGGCTGGAATATAACCCCTCGATTCCCCCTTCCTGATTAAACCCTTCAGCCTGGAATATAACCCCACGATTCCCCCTTCCTGAATAAACCCCTCAGCCTGGAATATAACCCCTCGATTCCCCTTCCTGATTAAACCCCTCTGCAAGGAATATAACCCCTCGATTTCCCGTTCCTGATTAAACCCCTCGGCCAGGAATATAACCCCTCGATTCCCCTTCCTGATTAAACCCCTCGGCCCTGAATATAACCCTTGGATTCCCCTTCCTGATTAAACCCCTTGGACTGGAATATAACCCCTCGATTCCCCCTTCCTGATTAAGCACCTCAGCCTGGAATATAACCCCTCGATTCCCCTTCCTGATTAAACCCCTCGGACTGGAATATAACCCCTCGATTCCCCTTCCTGATTAAACCCCTCGGCCAGGAATATAACCCCTCGATTTCCCCCTTCCTGATTAAAACCCTCAGCCTGGAATATAACCCCTAGATTCCCCCTTCCTGATTAAACCAATCAGCCTGGAATATATCCCCTCGATTCCCCCTTCCTGATTAAACCCCTCAGCCTGGAATATAACTCCTCAATTCCTCTTCCTGATTCAACCCCTCAGCCTGGATAATAACCCCTCGATTGCCTCTTCCTGATGAAACCCCACAACCTGGAATATAACCCCCCGATTCCCCCTTCCTGATTAAACCCCCCGGCCCCGAATGTAACCCCTGGATTCCCCTTCCTGATTAAACCCCTCAGCCTGGAATATAACGCCTGGATTCTACGTCCTGATTAAACCCCACAGTCTGGTATTTTAACCCCTCGATTCCCCTACCTGATTAAACCCCTCGGCCGGGAATATAACCCCTTGATTCCCCCGTCGTGATTAAACCCCACGGTATGGAATATAACCCCGCAATTCCCCTTCCTGATTGAACCCCTCAGCCTGGAATATAACCCGTCGATTCCCCTTCCTGATGAAACCCCACTGCCTGGAATATAACCCCTTGATTCCCCCTTCCTGATTAAACCCCACAGACAGGAATATAACCCCTCGATTCCCCTTCCTGATTAAACCCCTCGGCCTGGAATATAACCCCTCGATTCCCCTTCCAGATTGAACCCCTCAGCCTGGAATATAACCCCTCGATTCCCCTTCCTGATTAAACCCCTCGGCCTGGAATATAACCCCTCGATTCCCCTTCAAGATTGAACCCCTCAGCCTGGAATATAACCCCTCGATTCCCCCTTCCTGATTAAACCCCTCAGCCTGGAATATAACCCCTCGATTCCCCTTCCTGATTAAACCCCTCGGCCTGGAATATAACCCCTCGATTCCCCTTCCAGATTGAACCCCTCAGCCTGGAATATAACCCCTCGATTCCCCTTCCAGATTGAACCCCTCGGCCTTGAATATACCCCCTCGATTCCCCCTTCCTGGTTTAACCCCTCGGCCCTGAATATAACCCCTCGATTCCCCTTCCTGATTAAACCCCACAGGCAGGAATATAACCCCTCGATTCCCCTTTCCTGATTATACCCCATAGACAGGAATATAACCCCTTGATTCCCCTTCCTGATTAAACCCCTCAGCCTGGAATATAGCCCCTCGATTCCCCTTCCTGATTAAACTGATCAGCCTGGAATATAACCCCTCGATTCCACTTCCTGATTAAACCCCTCGGCCTGGAATATAACCCCTCGATTCCCCCTTCCTGATTAAACCCCACAGACAGGAATATAGCCCCTCGATTCCCCCTTCCTGATTAAACCCCTCTGCCAGGAATATAACCCCTCGATTCCCCATTCCTGATTAAACCCATCGGCCTGGAATATAACCCCTCGATTCCCCTTCCTGATTAAACCCCTCGGCCTGGAATATAACCCCTCGATTCCCCCTTCCTGATTAAAGCCCTCAGCCTGGAATATAACCCCTCGATTCCCCCTTCCTGATTAAACCCCTCGGCCTGGAATATAACCCCTCGATTCCCCCTTCCTGATTAAAGCCCTCAGCCTGGAATATAACCCCTCGATTCCCTCTTCCTGATGAAACCCCACAACCTGGAATATAACCCCTCGATTCCCCTTCCTGATTAAACCCCTCGGCCTGGAATATAGCCCCTCGATTCCCCCTTCCTGATTAAACCCCTCAGCCTGGAATATAACCCCTCGATTCCCCCTTCCTGATTAAACCCCTCAGCCTGGAATATAACCCCTCGATTCCCCCTTCCTGAATAAACCCCTCAGGCTGGAATATAACCCCTCGATTCCCCCTTCCGGATTAAACCCCACAACCTGGAATATAACCCCCCGATTCCCCCTTCCTGATTAAACCCCTCAGCCTGGAATATAACCCCTCGATTCCCCTTCCTGATTAAACCCCACAGACAGGAATATAACGCCTCGATTCCCCTTCCTGATTAAACTCTTCGCCCTGGAATATAACCCCTCGATTCCCCTTCCTGATTAAACCCCTCAGCCTGGAATATAACCCCTCGATTCCCCTTCCTGATTAAACCCCTCAGCCTGGAATATAACCCCTCGATTCCCCTTCCTGATTAAACCCCTCGGCCTGGAATATAACCCCTCGATTCCCCTTCCAGATTGAACCCCTCAGCCTGGAATATAACCCCTCGATTTTCCTTCCTGATTAAACCCCTCGGCCTTGAATATACCCCCTCGATTCCCCCTTCCTGGTTTAACCCCTCGGCCCTGAATATAACCCCTCGATTCCCCTTCCTGATTAAACCCCACAGGCAGGAATATAACCCCTCGATTCCCCTTTCCTGATTATACCCCATAGACAGGAATATAACCCCTTGATTCCCCTTCCTGATTAAACCCCTCAGCCTGGAATATAGCCCCTCGATTCCCCTTCCTGATTAAACTGATCAGCCTGGAATATAACCCCTCGATTCCACTTCCTGATTAAACCCCTCGGCCTGGAATATAACCCCTCGATTCCCCCTTCCTGATTAAACCCCACAGACAGGAATATAGCCCCTCGATTCCCCCTTCCTGATTAAACCCCTCTGCCAGGAATATAACCCCTCGATTCCCCATTCCTGATTAAACCCATCGGCCTGGAATATAACCCCTCGATTCCCCCTTCCTGATTAAACCCCACAGAAAGGAATATAACCCCTCGATTCCCCTTCCTGATTAAACCACTCGGCCTGGAATATAACCCCTCGATTCCCCTTCCTGATTAAACCCCTCAGCCTGGAATATAACCCCTCGATTCCCCTTCCTGATTAAACCCCTCGGCCTGGAATATAACCCCTCGATTCCCCTTCCTGATTAAATCCATCGGCCTGGAATATAACCCCTCGATTCCCCATTCCTGATTAAACCCATCGGCCTGGAATATAACCCCTCGATTCCCCCTTCCTGATTAAACCCCACAGACTGGAATATAACCCCCCGATTCCCCTTCCTGATTAAGTCCCTGAGCCTGGAATATAACCCCTCGATTCCCCTTTCTGATTAAACCCCTCGGACTGGAATATAACATTTCGATTCCCCCTTCCTGACTAAACACCTCGGACTAGAATATAACCCCACGATTCCCCTTCCTGATTAAACCCCTCGGCCCTGAATATAACCCCTGGATTCCCCTTCCTGTTTAAACCCCTCGGCCTGGAATATAACCCCTCGATTCCCCTTCCTGATTAAACCGCTCAGCCTGGAATATAACCCCTCGATTCCCCTTCCTGATTAAACCGCTCAGCCTGGAATATAACCCCTCGATTCCCCTCCCTGATTAAACCCCTCGGCCTGGTATATTACCCCTCGATTCCCCTTCCTGATTAAACCCCTCGGCCCTGAATATAAGCCCTCGATTCCCCTTCCTGATTAAACCCCTCGGACTGGAATATAACCCCTCGATTCCCCTTCCCGATTAAACCCCAGAGACAGGAATATAACCCCTCGATTCCCCTTCCTGATTAAACCCCACAGACAGGAATATAACCCCTCGATTCCCCTTCCTGAATAAACCCATCAGCCTGGATTTTAATCCCTCGATTCCTCTTCCTGATTAAACCCCTCAGCCCTGGAATATAACCCCTCGATTCCCTCTTCCTGATGAAACCCCACAACCTGGAATATAACCCCTCGATTCCCCTTCCTGATTAAACCCCTCAGCCTAGAATATAACCCCTCGATTCCCCTTCCTGATTAAACCCCTCGGCCTGGAATATAACCCCTCGATTCCCCTTCCTGATTAAATCCATCGGCCTGGAATATAACCCCTCGATTCCCCATTCCTGATTAAACCCATCGGCCTAGAATATAACCCCTCGATTCCCCCTTCCTGATTAAACCCATCGGCCTGGAATATAACCCCTTGATTCCCCCTTCCTGATTAAACCCCTCGGCCTACAATATAACCCCTCGATTCCCCCTTCCTGATTAAAGCCCTCAGCCTGGAATATAACCCCTCGATTCCCTCTTCCTGATGAAACCCCACAACCTGGAATATAACCCCTCGATTCCCCTTCCTGATTAAACCCCTCGGCCTGGAATATAGCCCCTCGATTCCCCCTTCCTGATTAAACCCATCAGCCTGGAATATAACCCCTCGATTCCCCCTTCCTGATTAAACCCCTCAGCCTGGAATATAACCCCTCGATTCCCCCTTCCTGAATAAACCCCTCAGGCTGGAATATAACCCCTCGATTCCCCCTTCCTGATTAAACCCCACAACCTGGAATATAACCCCTCGATTCCCCTTCCTGATTAAACCCCTCTGCAAGGAATATAACCCCTCGATTTCCCGTTCCTGATTAAACCCCTCGGCCAGGAATATAACCCCTCGATTCCCCCTTCCTGATTAAACCCCTCAGCCTGGAATATAACCCCTCGATTCCCCTTCCTGATTAAACCCCTCTGCAAGGAATATAACCCCTCGATTTCCCGTTCCTGATTAAACCCCTCGGCCAGGAATATAACCCCTCGATTCCCCTTCCTGATTAAACCCCTCGGCCCTGAATATAACCCTTGGATTCCCCTTCCTGATTAAACCCCTTGGACTGGAATATAACCCCTCGATTCCCCCTTCCTGATTAAGCACCTCAGCCTGGAATATAACCCCTCGATTCCCCTTCCTGATTAAACCCCTCGGACTGGAATATAACCCCTCGATTCCCCTTCCTGATTAAACCCCTTGGCCAGGAATATAACCCCTCGATTCCCCCTTCCTGATTAAAACCCTCAGCCTGGAATATAACCCCTAGATTCCCCCTTCCTGATTAAACCCCTCTGCCAGGAATATAACCCCTCGATTCCCCCTTCCTGATTAAACCCCTCAGCCTGGAATATAAACCCTGGATTCCCCTTCCTGTTTAAACCCCTCAGCCTGGAATATAACCCCTCGATTCCCTCTTCCTGATGAAACCCCACAACCTGGAACATAACCCCCCGATTCCCGCTTCCTGATTAAACACCTCAGCCTGGAATATAACCCCTCGATTCCCCTTCCTGATTAAACCCCCCGGCCCCGAATGTAACCCCTGGATTCCCCTTCCTGATTAAATCCCTCAGCCTGGAATATAACCCCTGGATTTTACGTCCTGATTAAACCCCACAGCCTGGAATATAACCCCTCGATTCCGCTACCTGATTAAACCCCTCGGCCGGGAATATAACCCCTCGATTCCCCTTCCTGATTAAATCCATCGGCCTGGAATATAACCCCTCGATTCCCCATTCCTGATTAAACCCCTCTGCCAGGAATATAACCCCTCGATTCCCCCTTCCTGATTAAACCCCACAGACTGGAATATAACCCCCCGATTCCCCTTCCTGATTAAGTCCCTGAGCCTGGAATATAACCCCTCGATTCCCCTTCCTGATTAAACCCCTCGGACTGGAAAATAACATTGCGATTCCCCCTTCCTGACTAAACACCTCGGACTAGAATATAACCCCACGATTCCCCTTCCTGATTAAACCCATCGGCCCTGAATATAACCCCTGGATTCCCCTTCCTGTTTAAACCCCTCGGCCAGGAATATAACGCCTCGATTCCCCCTTCCTGATTAAACCGCTCAGCTTGGAATATTAACCCTCGATTCCCCTTCCTGATTAAGCCCCTCGGCCCTGAATATAAGCCCTCGATTCCCCTTCCTGATTAAACCCCTCGGACTGGAATATAACCCCTCGATTCCCCTTCCTGATTAAACCCCAGAGACAGGAATATAACCCCTCGATTCCCCTTCCTGATTAAACCCCACAGACAGGAATATAACCCCTCGATTCCCCTTCCTGAATAAACCCATCAGCCTGGATTTTAATCCCTCGATTCCTCTTCCTGATTAAACCCCTCAGCCTGGAATATAACCCCTCGATTCCCTCTTCCTGATGAAACCCCACAACCTGGAATATAACCACTCGATTCCCCTTCCTGATTAAACCCCTCAGCCTAGAATATAACCCCTCGATTCCCCTTCCTGATTAAACCCATCGGCCTGGAATATAACCCCTCGATTCCCCTTCCTGATTAAATCCATCGGCCTGGAATATAACCCCTCGATTCCCCATTCCTGATTAAACCCATCGGCCTAGAATATAACCCCTCGATTCCCCCTTCCTGATTAAACCCCACAGACTGGAATATAACCCCTCGATTCCCCTTCCTGATTAAACCCCTCAGCCTGGAATATAACCCCTCGATTCCCCTTCCTGATTAAACCCCTCGGACTGGAATATAATATTTCGATTCCCCCTTCCTGACTAAACACCTCGGACTTGAATATAACCCCACGATTCCCCTTCCTGATTAAACCCCTCGGCCCTGAATATAACCCCTGGATTCCCCTTCCTGATTAAACCGCTCAGCTTGGAATATAACCCCTTGATTCCCCCTTCCTGATTAAACCACTCAGCTTGGAATATAACCCCTCGATACCCCTTCCTGATTAAACCCCTCGGCCTGGTATATTACCCCTCGATTCCCCTTCCTGATTAAACCCCTCGGCCCTGAATATAAGCCCTCGATTCCCCTTCCTGATTAAACCCCTCAGCCTTGAATATACCCCCTCGATTCCCCCTTCCTGGTTTAACCCCTCGGCCCTGAATATAACCCCTCGATTCCCCTTCCTGATTAAACCCCACAGGCAGGAATATAACCCCTCGATTCCCCTTTCCTGATTATACCCCACAGACAGGAATATAACCCCTTGATTCCCCTTCCTGATTAAACCCCTCAGCCTGGAATATAGCCCCTCGATTCCCCTTCCTGATTAAACTGATCAGCCTGGAATATAACCCCTCGATTCCACTTCCTGATTAAACCCCTCGGCCTGGAATATAACCCCTCGATTCCCCCTTCCTGATTAAACCCCTCTGCCAGGAATATAACCCCTCGATTCCCCATTCCTGATTAAACCCTTCGGCCTGGAATATAACCCCTGGATTCCCCTTCCTGATTAAACCACTCGGCCAGGAATATAACCCCTCGATTCCCCTTCCTGATTAAACCCCTCAGCCTGGAATATAACCCCTCGATTCCCCTTCCTGATTAAACCCCTCGCCCTGGAATATAACCCCTCGATTCCCCCTTCCTGATTAAACCCCTCGGCCTGGAATATAACCCCTCGATTCCCCTTCCTGATTAAACCCCTCGGCCTGGAATATAACCCCTCGATTCCCCTTCCTGATTAAATCCATCGGCCTGGAATATAACCCCTCGATTCCCCTTCCTGATTAAACCCCTCGGCCTGGAATATAACCCCTCGATTCCCCTTCCTGATTAAACCCCACAGACTGGAATATAACCACCCGATTCCCCTTCCTGATTAAACCCCTCGGACTGGAATATAACATTTCGATTCCCCCTTCCTGACTAAACACCTCGGACTAGAATATAACCCCACGATTCCCCTTCCTGATTAAACCCCTCGGCCCTGAATATAACCCCTGGATTCCCCTTCCTGTTTAAACCCCTCGGCCAGGAATATAACGCCTCGATTCCCCCTTCCTGATTAAACCGCTCAGCTTGGAATATAAACCCTCGATTCCCCCTTCCTGATTAAACCCATCGGCCTGGAATATAACCCCTCGATTCCCCTTCCTGATTAAACCGCTCAGCCTGGAATATAACCCCTCGATTCCCCTTCCTGATTAAACCGCTCAGCCTGGAATATAACCCCTCGATTCCCCTTCCTGATTAAACCCCTCGGCCTGGTATATTACCCCTCGATTCCCCTTCCTGATTAAACCCCTCGGCCCTGAATATAAGCCCTCGATTCCCCTTCCTGATTAAACCCCTCAGCCTTGAATATACCCCCTCGATTCCCCCTTCCTGGTTAAACCCCTCGGCCCTGAATATAACCCCTCAATTCCCCTTCCTGATTAAACCCCACAGGCAGGAATATAACCCCTCGATTCCCCTTTCCTGATTATACCCCACAGACAGGAATATAACCCCTCGATTCCTCTTCCTGATTAAAGCCCTCGGCCTGGAATATAACCCCTCGATTCCCCCTTCCTGATTAAACCCCTCGGCCTGGAATATTAACTTTCGATTCCCCCTTCCTGACTAAACGCCTCGGACTGGAATATAACCCCTGGATTCCCCATTTCTGGTTTAACCCCTCAGCCTGGAATATTACCTTTTGATTCCCCCTTCCTGACTAAATGCCTCGGACTGGAATATAACCCCTCGATTCCCCTTCCTGATTAAACCCCTCAGCCTGGAATATAACCCCTCGATTCCCCCTTCCTGATTAAACCCGTCAGCCTGGAATATAACCCCTCGATTCCCCCTTCCTGATGAAACCCCTCGGCCTGGAATATAACCTTTCGATACCCCCTTCCTGATTAAACCCCTCAGCCTGGAATATAACCCCTCGATTCCACTTCCAGATTAAACCCCTCGGCCTACAATATAGCCCCACGATTCCCCCTTCCTGATTAAACCCCTCGGCCCTTAATATAACCCCTCGATTCCCCCTTCCTGATTAAACCCCTCGGCCTGGAATATAACCCCTCGATTCCCCTTCCTGATTAAACCCCACAGACACGAATATAACCCTTCGATTCCTCCTTCCTGATTAAACCCCTCTGCCAGGAATATAACCCCTCGATTTCCCGTTCCTGATTAAACCCCTCGGCCAGGAATATAACCCCTCGATTCCCCTTCCTGATTAAACCCCTCGGCCCTGAATATAACCCTTGGATTCCCCTTCCTGATTAAACCCCTTGGCCTGGAATATAACCCCTCGATTCCCCCTTCCTGATTAAGCACCTCAGCCTGGAATATAACCCCTCGATTCCCCTTCCTGACTAAACGCCTCGGACTGGAATATAACCCCTCGATTCCCCTTCCTGATTAAACCCCTCGGCCAGGAATATAACCCCTCGATTCCCCCTTCCTGATTAAAACCCTCAGCCGGGAATATAACCCCTCGATTCCCCTACCTGAAGAAACCCCTCAGCCTGAAATATAACCCCTCGATTCCCCTTACTGATTAAACACCTCAGCCTGGAATATAACCCCTCGATTCCCCTTCCTGATTAAACCCCTCAGCCTGGAATATAACCCCTCGATTCCCCCTTCCTGATTAAAACCCTCGGCCGGGAATATAACCCCTCGATTCCCCTTCCTGAAGAAACCCCTCAGCCTGGAATATAACCCCTCGATTCCCCTTACTGATTAAACCCCTCAGCCTGGAATATAACCCCTCGATTCCCCTTCCTGATTAAACCCCACAGACAGGAATATAACCCCTCGATTCCCCTTCCTGATTAAACCCCTCAGCCTGGAATATAACCCCTCGATTCCCCTTCCTGATTAAACCCCACAGACAGGAATATAACCCCTCGATTCCCCCTTCCTGATTAAACTCCTCGGCCAGGAATATAACCCCTCGATTCCCCTTCCTGATTAAACCCCTCGGCCTGGAATATAACCCCTCGATTCCCCTTCCTGATTAAACCCCACAGACAGGAATATAACCCCTCGATTCCCCTTCCTGATTAAACACCTCGGCCTGGAATATAACCCCTCGATTCCCCTTTCTGATTAAACCCCTCAGCCTGGAATATATCCCCTCGATTCCCCCTTCCCTGATTAAACCCCACAGACAGGAATATAACCCCTGATTCCCCTTCCTGATTAAACCCCTCAGCCTAGAATATAACCCCTCGATTCCCCTTCCTGATTAAACCCATCGGCCTGGAATATAACCCCTCGATTCCCCTTCCTGATTAAATCCATCGGCCTGGAATATAACCCCTCGATTCCCCATTCCTGATTAAACCCATCGGCCTGGAATATAACCCCTCGATTCCCCCTTCCTGATTAAACCCCACAGACTGGAATATAACCCCTCGATTCCCCTTCCTGATTAAACCCCTCAGCCTGGAATATAACCCCTCGATTCCCCTTCCTGATTAAACCCCTCGGACTGGAATATAATATTTCGATTCCCCCTTCCTGACTAAACACCTCGGACTTGAACATAACCCCACGATTCCCCTTCCTGATTAAACCCCTCGGCCCTGAATATAACCCCTGGATTCCCCTTCCTGTTTAAACCTCTCGGCCAGGAATATAACGCCTCGATTCCCCCTTCCTGATTAAACCGCTCAGCTTGGAATATAACCCCTTGATTCCCCCTTCCTGATTAAACCACTCAGCTTGGAATATTAACTTTCGATTCCCCCTTCCTGACTAAACGCCTCGGACTGGAATATAACCCCTGGATTCCCCATTTCTGGTTTAACCCCTCAGCCTGGAATATTACCTTTTGATTCCCCCTTCCTGACTAAATGCCTCGGACTGGAATATAACCCCTCGATTCCCCTTCCTGATTAAACCCCTCAGCCTGGAATATAACCCCTCGATTCCCCCTTCCTGATTAAACCCGTCAGCCTGGAATATAACCCCTCGATTCCCCCTTCCTGATGAAACCCCTCGGCCTGGAATATAACCTTTCGATACCCCCTTCCTGATTAAACCCCTCAGCCCTGAATATAACCCCTCGATTCCCCCTTCCTGATTAAACCCCTCGGCCCTTAATATAACCCCTCGATTCCCCCTTCCTGATTAAACCCCTCGGCCCTTAATATAACCCCTCGATTCCCCCTTCCTGATTAAACCCCTCGGCCTGGAATATAACCCCTCGATTCCCCTTCCTGATTAAACCCCACAGACACGAATATAACCCTTCGATTCCTCCTTCCTGATTAAACCCCTCTGCCAGGAATATAACCCCTCGATTTCCCGTTCCTGATTAAACCCCTCGGCCAGGAATATAACCCCTCGATTCCCCTTCCTGATTAAACCCCTCGGCCCTGAATATAACCCTTGGATTCCCCTTCCTGATTAAACCCCTTGGCCTGGAATATAACCCCTCGATTCCCCCTTCCTGATTAAGCACCTCAGCCTGGAATATAACCCCTCGATTCCCCTTCCTGACTAAACGCCTCGGACTGGAATATAACCCCTCGATTCCCCTTCCTGATTAAACCCCTCGGCCAGGAATATAACCCCTCGATTCCCCCTTCCTGATTAAAACCCTCAGCCGGGAATATAACCCCTCGATTCCCCTACCTGAAGAAACCCCTCAGCCTGAAATATAACCCCTCGATTCCCCTTACTGATTAAACACCTCAGCCTGGAATATAACCCCTCGATTCCCCTTCCTGATTAAACCCCTCAGCCTGGAATATAACCCCTCGATTCCCCCTTCCTGATTAAAACCCTCGGCCGGGAATATAACCCCTCGATTCCCCTTCCTGAAGAAACCCCTCAGCCTGGAATATAACCCCTCGATTCCCCTTACTGATTAAACCCCTCAGCCTGGAATATAACCCCTCGATTCCCCTTCCTGATTAAACCCCACAGACAGGAATATAACCCCTCGATTCCCCTTCCTGATTAAACCCCTCAGCCTGGAATATAACCCCTCGATTCCCCTTCCTGATTAAACCCCACAGACAGGAATATAACCCCTCGATTCCCCCTTCCTGATTAAACTCCTCGGCCAGGAATATAACCCCTCGATTCCCCTTCCTGATTAAACCCCTCGGCCTGGAATATAACCCCTCGATTCCCCTTCCTGATTAAACCCCACAGACAGGAATATAACCCCTCGATTCCCCTTCCTGATTAAACACCTCGGCCTGGAATATAACCCCTCGATTCCCCTTTCTGATTAAACCCCTCAGCCTGGAATATATCCCCTCGATTCCCCCTTCCCTGATTAAACCCCACAGACAGGAATATAACCCCTCGATTCCCCTTCCTGATTAAACCCCACAGACAGGAATATAACCCCTCGATTCCCCTTCCTGATTAAACCCCACAGACAGGAATATAACCCCTCGATTCCCCTTCCTGATTAAACCCCTCAGCCTGGAATATAACCCCTCGATTCCCCTTCCTGATTAAACCCCTCAGCCTGGAATATAACCCCTCGATTCCCCTTCCTGATTAAACACCTCGGCCTGGAATATAACCCCTCGATTCCCCTTTCTGATTAAACCCCTCAGCCTGGAATATAACCCCTCGATTCCCCCTTCCCTGATTAAACCCCTCAGCCTGGAATGTAACCCCTCGATTCCCCTTCCTGATTAAACCCCTCAGCCTGGAATATAACCGTTCGATTCCCCTTCCTGATTAAACCCCTCAGCCTGGAATATAAACCCTCGATTCCCCTTCCTGATTAAACCCCTCGGCCAGGAATATAACCCCTCGATTCCCCCTTCATGATTAAACCCCTCAGCCTAGAATATAACCCCTCGATTCCCCTTCCTGATTAAACCCCTCGGCCCTGAATATAACCCCTCGATTCCCCCTTCCTGATTAAAACCCTTGGCCTGGAATATAACCCCTCGATTCGGCCTTCCTGATTATACCCCTCGGCCTGGAATATAACCCCTCGATTCCCTCTTCCTGATGAAACCCCACAACCTGGAATATAACCCCCCGATTCCCCTTTCCTGATTAAACACCTCAGCCTGGAATATAACCCCTCGATTCCCCCTTCCTGATTAAACCCTTCGGCCAGGAATATAACCCCTCGATTCCACTTCTTGATTAAACCCCTAAGCCTGGAATTTAACCCCTCGATTCCCCTTCCTGATTCAACCCCACAGCCTGGAATATAACCCCTCGATTCCCCCTTTCTGATTAAACCCCTCAGCCTGGAATATAACCCCTCGATTCCCCCTTCCTGATTAAACCCCTCGGCCTGGAATATAACCCCTCGATTCCCCATCCTGATTAATCCCCTCAGCCTGGAATACAACCCCTCGATTCCCCCTTCCTGATTAAACCCCTCGGCCTGGAATATAACCCCTCGATTCCCCATCCTGATTAATCCCCACAGCCTGGAATATAACCCCTCGATTCCCCTTCCTGATTAAACCCCTCAGCCTGGAATGTAACCCCTCGATTCTCCCTTCCTGATTAAACCCCTCAGCCTGGAATATAACCCCTCGATTCCCCCTTCCTGATTAAACCCCTCGGCCTGGAATATAACCCCTCGATTCCCCCTTCCTGATTAAACCCCACAGCCTGGAATATAACCCCTCGATTCCCCTTCCTGATTAAACCCCTCGGCCTGGAATATAACCCCTCGATTCCCCCTTACTGATTAAACCCCTCGGCCCTGAATATAACCCCTCGATTCCCCCTTCCTGATTAAACCCCTCAGCCTGGAATATAACCCCTCGATTCCCCCTTCCTGATTAAACCCATCGGCCTGGAATATAACCCCTCGATTCCCCCTTCCTGATTAAACCCCTCGGCCTACAATATAACCCCTCGATTCCCCCTTCCTGATTAAAGCCCTCAGCCTGGAATATAACCCCTCGATTCCCTCTTCCTGATGAAACCCCACAACCTGGAATATAACCCCTCGATTCCCCTTCCTGATTAAACCCCTCGGCCTGGAATATAGCCCCTCGATTCCCCCTTCCTGATTAAACCCATCAGCCTGGAATATAACCCCTCGATTCCCCCTTCCTGATTAAACCCTTCAGCCTGGAATATAACCCCACGATTCCCCCTTCCTGAATAAACCCCTCAGGCTGGAATATAACCCCTCGATTCCCCCTTCCTGATTAAACCCTTCAGCCTGGAATATAACCCCACGATTCCCCCTTCCTGAATAAACCCCTCAGCCTGGAATATAACCCCTCGATTCCCCTTCCTGATTAAACCCCTCTGCAAGGAATATAACCCCTCGATTTCCCGTTCCTGATTAAACCCCTCGGCCAGGAATATAACCCCTCGATTCCCCTTCCTGATTAAACCCCTCGGCCCTGAATATAACCCTTGGATTCCCCTTCCTGATTAAACCCCTTGGACTGGAATATAACCCCTCGATTCCCCCTTCCTGATTAAGCACCTCAGCCTGGAATTTAACCCCTCGATTCCCCTTCCTGATTCAACCCCACAGCCTGGAATATAACCCCTCGATTCCCCCTTTCTGATTAAACCCCTCAGCCTGGAATATAACCCCTCGATTCCCCCTTCCTGATTAAACCCCTCGGCCTGGAATATAACCCCTCGATTCCCCATCCTGATTAATCCCCTCAGCCTGGAATACAACCCCTCGATTCCCCCTTCCTGATTAAACCCCTCGGCCTGGAATATAACCCCTCGATTCCCCATCCTGATTAATCCCCACAGCCTGGAATATAACCCCTCGATTCCCCTTCCTGATTAAACCCCTCAGCCTGGAATGTAACCCCTCGATTCTCCCTTCCTGATTAAACCCCTCAGCCTGGAATATAACCCCTCGATTCCCCCTTCCTGATTAAACCCCTCGGCCTGGAATATAACCCCTCGATTCCCCCTTCCTGATTAAACCCCACAGCCTGGAATATAACCCCTCGATTCCCCTTCCTGATTAAACCCCTCGGCCTGGAATATAACCCCTCGATTCCCCCTTACTGATTAAACCCCTCGGCCCTGAATATAACCCCTCGATTCCCCCTTCCTGATTAAACCCCTCAGCCTGGAATATAACCCCTCGATTCCCCCTTCCTGATTAAACCCATCGGCCTGGAATATAACCCCTCGATTCCCCCTTCCTGATTAAACCCCTCGGCCTACAATATAACCCCTCGATTCCCCCTTCCTGATTAAAGCCCTCAGCCTGGAATATAACCCCTCGATTCCCTCTTCCTGATGAAACCCCACAACCTGGAATATAACCCCTCGATTCCCCTTCCTGATTAAACCCCTCGGCCTGGAATATAGCCCCTCGATTCCCCCTTCCTGATTAAACCCATCAGCCTGGAATATAACCCCTCGATTCCCCCTTCCTGATTAAACCCTTCAGCCTGGAATATAACCCCACGATTCCCCCTTCCTGAATAAACCCCTCAGGCTGGAATATAACCCCTCGATTCCCCCTTCCTGATTAAACCCTTCAGCCTGGAATATAACCCCACGATTCCCCCTTCCTGAATAAACCCCTCAGCCTGGAATATAACCCCTCGATTCCCCTTCCTGATTAAACCCCTCTGCAAGGAATATAACCCCTCGATTTCCCGTTCCTGATTAAACCCCTCGGCCAGGAATATAACCCCTCGATTCCCCTTCCTGATTAAACCCCTCGGCCCTGAATATAACCCTTGGATTCCCCTTCCTGATTAAACCCCTTGGACTGGAATATAACCCCTCGATTCCCCCTTCCTGATTAAGCACCTCAGCCTGGAATATAACCCCTCGATTCCCCTTCCTGATTAAACCCCTCGGACTGGAATATAACCCCTCGATTCCCCTTCCTGATTAAACCCCTCGGCCAGGAATATAACCCCTCGATTCCCCCTTCCTGATTAAAACCCTCAGCCTGGAATATAACCCCTAGATTCCCCCTTCCTGATTAAACCAATCAGCCTGGAATATAACCCCTCGATTCCCTCTTCCTGATGAAACCCCACAACCTGGAATATAACCCCCCGATTCCCCCTTCCTGATTAAACCCCCCGGCCCCGAATGTAACCCCTGGATTCCCCTTCCTGATTAAACCCCTCAGCCTGGAATATAACGCCTGGATTCTACGTCCTGATTAAACCCCACAGTCTGGTATTTTAACCCCTCGATTCCCCTACCTGATTAAACCCCTCGGCCGGGAATATAACCCCTTGATTCCCCCGTCGTGATTAAACCCCACGGTATGGAATATAACCCCGCAATTCCTCTTCCTGATTGAACCCCTCAGCCTGGAATATAACCCCTCGATTCCCCTTCCAGATTGAACCCCTCAGCCTGGAATAAAACCCCTCGATTCCCCTTCCTGATTAAACCCCTCGGCCTGGAATATAACCCCTCGATTCCCCTTCCAGATTGAACCCCTCAGCCTGGAATATAACCCCTCGATTCCCCCTTCCTGATTAAACCCCTCAGCCTGGAATATAACCCCTCGATTCCCCTTCCTGATTAAACCCCTCGGCCTGGAATATAACCCCTCGATTCCCCTTCCAGATTGAACCCCTCAGCCTGGAATATAACCCCTCGATTCCCCTTCCAGATTGAACCCCTCGGCCTTGAATATACCCCCTCGATTCCCCCTTCCTGGTTTAACCCCTCGGCCCTGAATATAACCCCTCGATTCCCCTTCCTGATTAAACCCCACAGGCAGGAATATAACCCCTCGATTCCCCTTTCCTGATTATACCCCATAGACAGGAATATAACCCCTTGATTCCCCTTCCTGATTAAACCCCTCAGCCTGGAATATAGCCCCTCGATTCCCCTTCCTGATTAAACTGATCAGCCTGGAATATAACCCCTCGATTCCACTTCCTGATTAAACCCCTCGGCCTGGAATATAACCCCTCGATTCCCCCTTCCTGATTAAACCCCACAGACAGGAATATAGCCCCTCGATTCCCCCTTCCTGATTAAACCCCTCTGCCAGGAATATAACCCCTCGATTCCCCATTCCTGATTAAACCCATCGGCCTGGAATATAACCCCTCGATTCCCCTTCCTGATTAAACCCCTCGGCCTGGAATATAACCCCTCGATTCCCCCTTCCTGATTAAAGCCCTCAGCCTGGAATATAACCCCTCGATTCCCCCTTCCTGATTAAACCCCTCGGCCTGGAATATAACCCCTCGATTCCCCCTTCCTGATTAAAGCCCTCAGCCTGGAATATAACCCCTCGATTCCCTCTTCCTGATGAAACCCCACAACCTGGAATATAACCCCTCGATTCCCCTTCCTGATTAAACCCCTCGGCCTGGAATATAGCCCCTCGATTCCCCCTTCCTGATTAAACCCCTCAGCCTGGAATATAACCCCTCGATTCCCCCTTCCTGATTAAACCCCTCAGCCTGGAATATAACCCCTCGATTCCCCCTTCCGGATTAAACCCCACAACCTGGAATATAACCCCCCGATTCCCCCTTCCTGATTAAACCCCTCAGCCTGGAATATAACCCCTCGATTCCCCTTCCTGATTAAACCCCACAGACAGGAATATAACCCCTCGATTCCCCTTCCTGATTAAACTCTTCGCCCTGGAATATAACCCCTCGATTCCCCTTCCTGATTAAACCCCTCAGCCTGGAATATAACCCCTCGATTCCCCTTCCTGATTAAACCCCTCAGCCTGGAATATAACCCCTCGATTCCCCTTCCTGATTAAACCCCTCGGCCTGGAATATAACCCCTCGATTCCCCTTCCAGATTGAACCCCTCAGCCTGGAATATAACCCCTCGATTTTCCTTCCTGATTAAACCCCTCGGCCTTGAATATACCCCCTCGATTCCCCCTTCCTGGTTTAACCCCTCGGCCCTGAATATAACCCCTCGATTCCCCTTCCTGATTAAACCCCACAGGCAGGAATATAACCCCTCGATTCCCCTTTCCTGATTATACCCCATAGACAGGAATATAACCCCTTGATTCCCCTTCCTGATTAAACCCCTCAGCCTGGAATATAGCCCCTCGATTCCCCTTCCTGATTAAACTGATCAGCCTGGAATATAACCCCTCGATTCCACTTCCTGATTAAACCCCTCGGCCTGGAATATAACCCCTCGATTCCCCCTTCCTGATTAAACCCCACAGACAGGAATATAGCCCCTCGATTCCCCCTTCCTGATTAAAACCCTCTGCCAGGAATATAACCCCTCGATTCCCCATTCCTGATTAAACCCATCGGCCTGGAATATAACCCCTCGATTCCCCCTTCCTGATTAAACCCCACAGAAAGGAATATAACCCCTCGATTCCCCTTCCTGATTAAACCACTCGGCCTGGAATATAACCCCTCGATTCCCCTTCCTGATTAAACCCCTCAGCCTGGAATATAACCCCTCGATTCCCCTTCCTGATTAAACCCCTCGGCCTGGAATATAACCCCTCGATTCCCCTTCCTGATTAAATCCATCGGCCTGGAATATAACCCCTCGATTCCCCATTCCTGATTAAACCCATCGGCCTGGAATATAACCCCTCGATTCCCCCTTCCTGATTAAACCCCACAGACTGGAATATAACCCCCCGATTCCCCTTCCTGATTAAGTCCCTGAGCCTGGAATATAACCCCTCGATTCCCCTTTCTGATTAAACCCCTCGGACTGGAATATAACATTTCGATTCCCCCTTCCTGACTAAACACCTCGGACTAGAATATAACCCCACGATTCCCCTTCCTGATTAAACCCCTCGGCCCTGAATATAACCCCTGGATTCCCCTTCCTGTTTAAACCCCTCGGCCTGGAATATAACCCCTCGATTCCCCTTCCTGATTAAACCGCTCAGCCTGGAATATAACCCCTCGATTCCCCTTCCTGATTAAACCGCTCAGCCTGGAATATAACCCCTCGATTCCCCTCCCTGATTAAACCCCTCGGCCTGGTATATTACCCCTCGATTCCCCTTCCTGATTAAACCCCTCGGCCCTGAATATAAGCCCTCGATTCCCCTTCCTGATTAAACCCCTCGGACTGGAATATAACCCCTCGATTCCCCTTCCCGATTAAACCCCAGAGACAGGAATATAACCCCTCGATTCCCCTTCCTGATTAAACCCCACAGACAGGAATATAACCCCTCGATTCCCCTTCCTGAATAAACCCATCAGCCTGGATTTTAATCCCTCGATTCCTCTTCCTGATTAAACCCCTCAGCCCTGGAATATAACCCCTCGATTCCCTCTTCCTGATGAAACCCCACAACCTGGAATATAACCCCTCGATTCCCCTTCCTGATTAACCCCCTCAGCCTAGAATATAACCCCTCGATTCCCCTTCCTGATTAAACCCCTCGGCCTGGAATATAACCCCTCGATTCCCCTTCCTGATTAAATCCATCGGCCTGGAATATAACCCCTCGATTCCCCATTCCTGATTAAACCCATCGGCCTAGAATATAACCCCTCGATTCCCCCTTCCTGATTAAACCCCACAGACTGGAATATAACCCCTCGATTCCCCTTCCTGATTAAACCCCTCAGCCTGGAATATAACCCCTCGATTCCCCTTCCTGATTAAACCCCTCGGACTGGAATATAACATTTCGATTCCCCCTTCCTGACTAAACACCTCGGACTTGAATATAACCCCACGATTCCCCTTCCTGATTAAACCCCTCGGCCCTGAATATAACCCCTGGATTCCCCTTCCTGTTTTAACCCCTCGGCCAGGAATATAACGCCTCGATTCCCCCTTCCTGATTAAACCGCTCAGCTTGGAATATAACCCCTCGATTCCCCCTTCCTGATTAAACCACTCAGCTTGGAATATAACCCCTCGATTCCCCTTCCTGATTAAACCCCTCGGCCTGGTATATTACCCCTCGATTCCCCTTCCTGATTAAACCCCTCGGCCCTGAATATAAGCCCTCGATTCCCCTTCCTGATTAAACCCCTCAGCCTTGAATATACCCCCTCGATTCCCCCCTCCTGGTTTAACCCCTCGGCCCTGAATATAACCCCTCGATTCCCCTTCCTGATTAAACCCCACAGGCAGGAATATAACCCCTCGATTCCCCTTTCCTGATTATACCCCACAGACAGGAATATAACCCCTTGATTCCCCTTCCTGATTAAACCCCTCAGCCTGGAAAATAGCCCCTCGATTCCCCTTCCTGATTAAACTGATCAGCCTGGAATATAACCCCTCGATTCCCCTTCCTGATTAAACACCACAGGCAGGAATATAACCCCTCGATTCCCCTTTCCTGATTATACCCCACAGACAGGAATATAACCCCTCGATTCCTCTTCCTGATTAAAGCCCTCGGCCTGGAATATAACCCCTCGATTCCCCTTCCTGATTAAACCCCTCGGCCTGGAATATTAACTTTCGATTCCCCCTTCCTGACTAAACGCCTCGGACTGGAAGAGAACCCCTGGATTCCCCATTTCTGGTTTAACCCCTCAGCCTGGAATATTACCTTTTGATTCCCCCTTCCTGACTAAATGCCTCGGACTGGAATATAACCCCTCGATTCCCCTTCCTGATTAAACCCCTCAGCCTGGAATATAACCCCTCGATTCCCCCTTCCTGATGAAACCCCTCGGCCTGGAATATAACCTTTCGATACCCCTTCCTGATTAAACCCCTCAGCCTGGAATATAACCCCTCGATTCCCCTTCCAGATTAAACCCCTCGGCCTACAATATAGCCCCACGATTCCCCCTTCCTGATTAAACCCCTCGGCCCTTAATATAACCCCTCGATTCCCCCTTCCTGATTAAACCCCTCGGCCTGGAATATAACCCCTCGATTCCCCTTCCTGATTAAACCCCACAGACACGAATATAACCCCTCGATTCCTCCTTCCTGATTAAACCCCTCTGCCAGGAATATAACCCCTCGATTTCCCGTTCCTGATTAAACCCCTCGGCCAGGAATATAACCCCTCGATTCCCCTTCCTGATTAAACCCCTCGGCCCTGAATATAACCCTTGGATTCCCCTTCCTGATTAAACCCCTTGGCCTGGAATATAACCCCTCGATTCCCCCTTCCTGATTAAGCACCTCAGCCTGGAATATAACCCCTCGATTCCCCTTCCTGATTAAACCCCTCGGACTGGAATATAGCCTTTCGATTCCCCCTTCCTGACTAAACGCCTCGGACTGGAATATAACCCCTCGATTCCCCTTCCTGATTAAACCCCTCGGCCCTGAATATAACCCCTGGATTCCCCTTCCTGTTTTAACCCCTCGGCCAGGAATATAACGCCTCGATTCCCCCTTCCTGATTAAACCGCTCAGCTTGGAATATAACCCCTCGATTCCCCCTTCCTGATTAAACCACTCAGCTTGGAATATAACCCCTCGATTCCCCTTCCTGATTAAACCCCTCGGCCTGGTATATTACCCCTCGATTCCCCTTCCTGATTAAACCCCTCGGCCCTGAATATAAGCCCTCGATTCCCCTTCCTGATTAAACCCCTCAGCCTTGAATATACCCCCTCGATTCCCCCCTCCTGGTTTAACCCCTCGGCCCTGAATATAACCCCTCGATTCCCCTTCCTGATTAAACCCCACAGGCAGGAATATAACCCCTCGATTCCCCTTCCTGATTAAACTGATCAGCCTGGAATATAACCCCTCGATTCCCCTTCCTGATTAAACACCACAGGCAGGAATATAACCCCTCGATTCCCCTTTCCTGATTATACCCCACAGACAGGAATATAACCCCTCGATTCCTCTTCCTGATTAAAGCCCTCGGCCTGGAATATAACCCCTCGATTCCCCCTTCCTGATTAAACCCCTCGGCCTGGAATATTAACTTTCGATTCCCCCTTCCTGACTAAACGCCTCGGACTGGAATATAACCCCTGGATTCCCCATTTCTGGTTTAACCCCTCAGCCTGGAATATTACCTTTTGATTCCCCCTTCCTGACTAAATGCCTCGGACTGGAATATAACCCCTCGATTCCCCTTCCTGATTAAACCCCTCAGCCTGGAATATAACCCCTCGATTCCCCCTTCCTGATTAAACCCCTCAGCCTGGAATATAACCCCTCGATTCCCCCTTCCTGATGAAACCCCTCGGCCTGGAATATAACCTTTCGATACCCCCTTCCTGATTAAACCCCTCAGCCTGGAATATAACCCCTCGATTCCCCTTCCAGATTAAACCCCTCGGCCTACAATATAGCCCCACGATTCCCCCTTCCTGATTAAACCCCTCGGCCCTTAATATAACCCCTCGATTCCCCCTTCCTGATTAAACCCCTCGGCCTGGAATATAACCCCTCGATTCCCCTTCCTGATTAAACCCCACAGACACGAATATAACCCCTCGATTCCTCCTTCCTGATTAAACCCCTCTGCCAGGAATATAACCCCTCGATTCCCCCTTCCTGATGAAACCCCTCGGCCTGGAATATAACCTTTCGATACCCCTTCCTGATTAAACCCCTCAGCCTGGAATATAACCCCTCGATTCCCCTTCCAGATTAAACCCCTCGGCCTACAATATAGCCCCACGATTCCCCCTTCCTGATTAAACCCCTCGGCCCTTAATATAACCCCTCGATTCCCCCTTCCTGATTAAACCCCTCGGCCTGGAATATAACCCCTCGATTCCCCTTCCTGATTAAACCCCACAGACACGAATATAACCCCTCGATTCCTCCTTCCTGATTAAACCCCTCTGCCAGGAATATAACCCCTCGATTTCCCGTTCCTGATTAAACCCCTCGGCCAGGAATATAACCCCTCGATTCCCCTTCCTGATTAAACCCCTCGGCCCTGAATATAACCCTTGGATTCCCCTTCCTGATTAAACCCCTTGGCCTGGAATATAACCCCTCGATTCCCCCTTCCTGATTAAGCACCTCAGCCTGGAATATAACCCCTCGATTCCCCTTCCTGATTAAACCCCTCGGACTGGAATATAGCCTTTCGATTCCCCCTTCCTGACTAAACGCCTCGGACTGGAATATAACCCCTCGATTCCCCTTCCTGATTAAACCCCTCGGCCCTGAATATAACCCCTGGATTCCCCTTCCTGTTTTAACCCCTCGGCCAGGAATATAACGCCTCGATTCCCCCTTCCTGATTAAACCGCTCAGCTTGGAATATAACCCCTCGATTCCCCCTTCCTG
The DNA here is from genome assembly GCF_047496795.1 of Chiloscyllium punctatum. Classification (NCBI taxonomy): domain Eukaryota; kingdom Metazoa; phylum Chordata; class Chondrichthyes; order Orectolobiformes; family Hemiscylliidae; genus Chiloscyllium; species Chiloscyllium punctatum. The sequence continues at coordinate 1,512,972 of NW_027309801.1, read as the reverse complement.
ATTAAACCACTCAGCTTGGAATATAACCCCTCGATTCCCCTTCCTGATTAAACCCCTCGGCCTGGTATATTACCCCTCGATTCCCCTTCCTGATTAAACCCCTCGGCCCTGAATATAAGCCCTCGATTCCCCTTCCTGATTAAACCCCTCAGCCTTGAATATACCCCCTCGATTCCCCCCTCCTGGTTTAACCCCTCGGCCCTGAATATAACCCCTCGATTCCCCTTCCTGATTAAACCCCACAGGCAGGAATATAACCCCTCGATACCCCTTTCCTGATTATACCCCACAGACAGGAATATAACCCCTCGATTCCCCTTCCTGATTAAACTGATCAGCCTGGAATATAACCCCTCGATTCCCCTTCCTGATTAAACACCACAGGCAGGAATATAACCCCTCGATTCCCCTTTCCTGATTATACCCCACAGACAGGAATATAACCCCTCGATTCCTCTTCCTGATTAAAGCCCTCGGCCTGGAATATAACCCCTCGATTCCCCCTTCCTGATTAAACCCCTCGGCCTGGAATATTAACTTTCGATTCCCCCTTCCTGACTAAACGCCTCGGACTGGAATATAACCCCTGGATTCCCCATTTCTGGTTTAACCCCTCAGCCTGGAATATTACCTTTTGATTCCCCCTTCCTGACTAAATGCCTCGGACTGGAATATAACCCCTCGATTCCCCTTCCTGATTAAACCCCTCAGCCTGGAATATAACCCCTCGATTCCCCCTTCCTGATTAAACCCCTCAGCCTGGAATATAACCCCTCGATTCCCCCTTCCTGATGAAACCCCTCGGCCTGGAATATAACCTTTCGATACCCCCTTCCTGATTAAACCCCTCAGCCTGGAATATAACCCCTCGATTCCCCTTCCAGATTAAACCCCTCGGCCTACAATATAGCCCCACGATTCCCCCTTCCTGATTAAACCCCTCGGCCCTTAATATAACCCCTCGATTCCCCCTTCCTGATTAAACCCCTCGGCCTGGAATATAACCCCTCGATTCCCCTTCCTGATTAAACCCCACAGACACGAATATAACCCCTCGATTCCTCCTTCCTGATTAAACCCCTCTGCCAGGAATATAACCCCTCGATTTCCCGTTCCTGATTAAACCCCTCGGCCAGGAATATAACCCCTCGATTCCCCTTCCTGATTAAACCCCTCGGCCCTGAATATAACCCTTGGATTCCCCTTCCTGATTAAACCCCTTGGCCTGGAATATAACCCCTCGATTCCCCCTTCCTGATTAAGCACCTCAGCCTGGAATATAACCCCTCGATTCCCCTTCCTGATTAAACCCCTCGGACTGGAATATAGCCTTTCGATTCCCCCTTCCTGACTAAACGCCTCGGACTGGAATATAACCCCTCGATTCCCCTTCCTGATTAAAACCCTCGGCCGGGAATATAACCCCTCGATTCCCCTACCTGAAGAAACCCCTCAGCCTGAAATATAACCCCTCGATTCCCCTTACTGATTAAACCCCTCAGCCTGGAATATAACCCCTCGATTCCCCTTCCTGATTAAACCCCTCAGCCTGGAGTATAACCCCTCGATTCCCCCTTCCTGATTAAAACCCTCGGCCGGGAATATAACCCCTCGATTCCCCTTCCTGAAGAAACCCCTCAGCCTGGAATATAACCCCTCGATTCCCCTTACTGATTAAACCCCTCAGCCTGGAATATAACCCCTCGATTCCCCTTCCTGATTAAACCCCTCTGCAAGGAATATAACCCCTCGATTCCCCTTCCTGAGTAAACCCCTCAGCCTGGAATATAACCCCTCGATTCCCCTTCCTGATTAAACCCCACAGACAGGAATATAACCCCTCGATTCCCCTCCCTGATTAAACTCCTCGGCCAGGAATATAACCCCTCGATTCCCCTTCCTGATTAAACCCCTCGGCCTGGAATATAACCCCTCGATTCCCCCTTCTTAATTAAACCCCTCAGGCAGGAATATAACCCCTCGATTACCTTTCCTGATTAAACCCCTCAGCCTGGAATATAACCCCTCGATTCCCCTTCCTGATTAAACACCTCGGCCTGGAATATAACCCCTCGATTCCCCTTCCTGATTAAACCCCTCAGCCTGGAATATAACCCCTCGATTCCCCCTTCCCTGATTAAACCCCTCAGCCTGGAATGTAACCCCTCGATTCCCCTTCCTGATTAAACCCCTCAGCCTGGAATATAACCGTTCGATTCCCCTTCCTGATTAAACCCCTCAGCCTGGAATATAAACCCTCGATTCCCCTTCCTGATTAAACCCCTCGGCCAGGAATATAACCCCTCGATTCCCCCTTCATGACTAAACCCCTCAGCCTGGAATATATCCCCTCGATTCCCCTTCCTGATTAAACCCCTCAGCCCTGAATATAACCCCTCGATTCCCCCTTCCTGATTAAAACCTTGGCCTGGAATATAACCCCTCGATTCCCCCTTCCTGATTATACCCCTCGGCCTGGAATATAACCCCTCGATTCCCTCTTCCTGATGAAACCCCACGACCTGGAATATAACCCCCCGATTCCCCTTTCCTGATTAAACACCTCAGCCTGGAATATAACCCCTCGATTCCCCCTTCCTGATGAAACCCTTCGGCCAGGAATATAACCCCTCGATTCCACTTCTTGATTAAACCCCTGAGCCTGGAATTTAACCCCTCGATTCCCCTTCCTGATTAAACCCCACAGCCTGGAATATAACTCCTCGATTCCCCCTTTCTGATTAAACCCCTCAGCCTGGAATATAACCCCTCGATTCCCCCTTCCTGATTAAACCCCTCAGCCTGGAATATAACCCCTCGATTCCCCATCCTGATTAATCCCCTCAGCCTGGAATATAACCCCTCGATTCCCCCTTCCTGATTAAACCCCTCGGCCTGGAATATAACCCCTCGATTCCCCTTCCTGATTAAACCCCACAGCCTGGAATATAACCCCTCGATTCCCCTTCCTGATTAAACCCCTCGGCCTGGAATATAACCCCTCGATTCCCCCTTCCTGATTAAACCCCACAGCCTGGAATATAACCCCTCGATTCCCCTTCCTGATTAAACCTCTCAGCCTGGAATATAACCCCTCGATTCCCCTTCCTGATTAAACCCCTCGGCCCTGAATATAACCCCTCGATTCCCCCTTCCTGATTAAACCCCTTAGCCTGGAATATAACCCCTCGATTCCCCCTTCCTGATTAAACCCCTCGGCCTGGAATATAACCCCTCGATTCCCCATCCTGATTAATCCCCTCAGCCTGGAATATAACCCCTCGATTCCCCTTCCTGATTAAACCCCTCAGCCTGGAATATAACCCCTCGATTCTCCCTTCCTGATTAAACCCCTCAGCCTGGAATATAACCCCTCGATTCCCACTTCCTGATTAAACCCCTCGGCCTGGAATATAACCCCTCGATTCCCCCTTCCTGATTAAACCCCACAGCCTGGAATATAACCCCTCGATTCCCCTTCCTGATTAAACCTCTCAGCCTGGAATATAACCCCTCGATTCCCCCTTCCTGATTAAACCCCTCGGCCCTGAATATAACCCCTCGATTCCCCCTTCCTGATTAAACCCCTCAGCCTGGAATATAACCCCTCGATTCCCCCTTCCTGATTAAACCCATCGGCCTGGAATATAACCCCTCGATTCCCCCTTCCTGATTAAACCCCTCGGCCTACAATATAACCCCTCGATTCCCCCTTCCTGATTAAAGCCCTCAGCCTGGAATATAACCCCTCGATTCCCTCTTCCTGATGAAACCCCACAACCTGGAATATAACCCCTCGATTCCCCTTCCTGATTAAACCCCTCGGCCTGGAATATAGCCCCTCGATTCCCCCTTCCTGATTAAACCCATCAGCCTGGAATATAACCCCTCGATTCCCCCTTCCTGATTAAACCCCTCAGCCTGGAATATAACCCCTCGATTCCCCCTTCCTGAATAAACCCCTCAGGCTGGAATATAACCCCTCGATTCCCCCTTCCTGATTAAACCCCACAACCTGGAATATAACCCCTCGATTCCCCTTCCTGATTAAACCCCTCTGCAAGGAATATAACCCCTCGATTTCCCGTTCCTGATTAAACCCCTCGGCCAGGAATATAACCCCTCGATTCCCCCTTCCTGATTAAACCCCTCAGCCTGGAATATAACCCCTCGATTCCCCTTCCTGATTAAACCCCTCTGCAAGGAATATAACCCCTCGATTTCCCGTTCCTGATTAAACCCCTCGGCCAGGAATATAACCCCTCGATTCCCCTTCCTGATTAAACCCCTCGGCCCTGAATATAACCCTTGGATTCCCCTTCCTGATTAAACCCCTTGGACTGGAATATAACCCCTCGATTCCCCCTTCCTGATTAAGCACCTCAGCCTGGAATATAACCCCTCGATTCCCCTTCCTGATTAAACCCCTCGGACTGGAATATAACCCCTCGATTCCCCTTCCTGATTAAACCCCTCGGCCAGGAATATAACCCCTCGATTCCCCCTTCCTGATTAAAATCCTCAGCCTGGAATATAACCCCTAGATTCCCCCTTCCTGATTAAACCCCTCTGCCAGGAATATAACCCCTCGATTCCCCCTTCCTGATTAAACCCCTCAGCCTGGAATATAAACCCTGGATTCCCCTTCCTGTTTAAACCCCTCAGCCTGGAATATAACCCCTCGATTCCCTCTTCCTGATGAAACCCCACAACCTGGAATATAACCCCCCGATTCCCCCTTCCTGATTAAACACCTCAGCCTGGAATATAACCCCTCGATTCCCCTTCCTGATTAAACCCCCCGGCCCCGAATGTAACCCCTGGATTCCCCTTCCTGATTAAACCCCTCAGCCTGGAATATAACCCCTGGATTTTACGTCCTGATTAAACCCCACAGCCTGGAATATAACCCCTCGATTCCGCTACCTGATTAAACCCCTCGGCCTGGAATATTAACTTTCGATTCCCCCTTCCTGACTAAACACCTCGGACTAGAATATAACCCCACGATTCCCCTTCCTGATTAAACCCATCGGCCCTGAATATAACCCCTGGATTCCCCTTCCTGTTTAAACCCCTCGGCCAGGAATATAACGCCTCGATTCCCCCTTCCTGATTAAACCGCTCAGCTTGGAATATTAACCCTCGATTCCCCTTCCTGATTAAACCCATCGGCCTGGAATATAACCCCTCGATTCCCCTTCCTGATTAAACCGCTCAGCCTGGAATATAACCCCTCGATTCCCCTTCCTGATTAAATCGCTCAGCCTGGAATATAACCCCTCGATTCCCCTTCTTGATTAAACCCCTCGGCCTGGAATATAACCCCTCGATACCCCTTCCTCATTAAACCCCTCGGCCTGGTATATTACCCCTCGATTCCCCTTCCTGATTAAACCCCACAGCCTGGAATATAACTCCTCGATTCCCCCTTTCTGATTAAACCCCTCAGCCTGGAATATAACCCCTCGATTCCCCCTTCCTGATTAAACCCCTCAGCCTGGAATATAACCCCTCGATTCCCCATCCTGATTAATCCCCTCAGCCTGGAATATAACCCCTCGATTCCCCCTTCCTGATTAAACCCCTCGGCCTGGAATATAACCCCTCGATTCCCCTTCCTGATTAAACCCCACAGCCTGGAATATAACCCCTCGATTCCCCTTCCTGATTAAACCCCTCGGCCTGGAATATAACCCCTCGATTCCCCCTTCCTGATTAAACCCCACAGCCTGGAATATAACCCCTCGATTCCCCTTCCTGATTAAACCTCTCAGCCTGGAATATAACCCCTCGATTCCCCTTCCTGATTAAACCCCTCGGCCCTGAATATAACCCCTCGATTCCCCCTTCCTGATTAAACCCCTTAGCCTGGAATATAACCCCTCGATTCCCCCTTCCTGATTAAACCCCTCGGCCTGGAATATAACCCCTCGATTCCCCATCCTGATTAATCCCCTCAGCCTGGAATATAACCCCTCGATTCCCCTTCCTGATTAAACCCCTCAGCCTGGAATATAACCCCTCGATTCTCCCTTCCTGATTAAACCCCTCAGCCTGGAATATAACCCCTCGATTCCCACTTCCTGATTAAACCCCTCGGCCTGGAATATAACCCCTCGATTCCCCCTTCCTGATTAAACCCCACAGCCTGGAATATAACCCCTCGATTCCCCTTCCTGATTAAACCTCTCAGCCTGGAATATAACCCCTCGATTCCCCCTTCCTGATTAAACCCCTCGGCCCTGAATATAACCCCTCGATTCCCCCTTCCTGATTAAACCCCTCAGCCTGGAATATAACCCCTCGATTCCCCCTTCCTGATTAAACCCATCGGCCTGGAATATAACCCCTCGATTCCCCCTTCCTGATTAAACCCCTCGGCCTACAATATAACCCCTCGATTCCCCCTTCCTGATTAAAGCCCTCAGCCTGGAATATAACCCCTCGATTCCCTCTTCCTGATGAAACCCCACAACCTGGAATATAACCCCTCGATTCCCCTTCCTGATTAAACCCCTCGGCCTGGAATATAGCCCCTCGATTCCCCCTTCCTGATTAAACCCATCAGCCTGGAATATAACCCCTCGATTCCCCCTTCCTGATTAAACCCCTCAGCCTGGAATATAACCCCTCGATTCCCCCTTCCTGAATAAACCCCTCAGGCTGGAATATAACCCCTCGATTCCCCCTTCCTGATTAAACCCCACAACCTGGAATATAACCCCTCGATTCCCCTTCCTGATTAAACCCCTCTGCAAGGAATATAACCCCTCGATTTCCCGTTCCTGATTAAACCCCTCGGCCAGGAATATAACCCCTCGATTCCCCCTTCCTGATTAAACCCCTCAGCCTGGAATATAACCCCTCGATTCCCCTTCCTGATTAAACCCCTCTGCAAGGAATATAACCCCTCGATTTCCCGTTCCTGATTAAACCCCTCGGCCAGGAATATAACCCCTCGATTCCCCTTCCTGATTAAACCCCTCGGCCCTGAATATAACCCTTGGATTCCCCTTCCTGATTAAACCCCTTGGACTGGAATATAACCCCTCGATTCCCCCTTCCTGATTAAGCACCTCAGCCTGGAATATAACCCCTCGATTCCCCTTCCTGATTAAACCCCTCGGACTGGAATATAACCCCTCGATTCCCCTTCCTGATTAAACCCCTCGGCCAGGAATATAACCCCTCGATTCCCCCTTCCTGATTAAAATCCTCAGCCTGGAATATAACCCCTAGATTCCCCCTTCCTGATTAAACCCCTCTGCCAGGAATATAACCCCTCGATTCCCCCTTCCTGATTAAACCCCTCAGCCTGGAATATAAACCCTGGATTCCCCTTCCTGTTTAAACCCCTCAGCCTGGAATATAACCCCTCGATTCCCTCTTCCTGATGAAACCCCACAACCTGGAATATAACCCCCCGATTCCCCCTTCCTGATTAAACACCTCAGCCTGGAATATAACCCCTCGATTCCCCTTCCTGATTAAACCCCCCGGCCCCGAATGTAACCCCTGGATTCCCCTTCCTGATTAAACCCCTCAGCCTGGAATATAACCCCTGGATTTTACGTCCTGATTAAACCCCACAGCCTGGAATATAACCCCTCGATTCCGCTACCTGATTAAACCCCTCGGCCTGGAATATTAACTTTCGATTCCCCCTTCCTGACTAAACACCTCGGACTAGAATATAACCCCACGATTCCCCTTCCTGATTAAACCCATCGGCCCTGAATATAACCCCTGGATTCCCCTTCCTGTTTAAACCCCTCGGCCAGGAATATAACGCCTCGATTCCCCCTTCCTGATTAAACCGCTCAGCTTGGAATATTAACCCTCGATTCCCCTTCCTGATTAAACCCATCGGCCTGGAATATAACCCCTCGATTCCCCTTCCTGATTAAACCGCTCAGCCTGGAATATAACCCCTCGATTCCCCTTCCTGATTAAATCGCTCAGCCTGGAATATAACCCCTCGATTCCCCTTCTTGATTAAACCCCTCGGCCTGGAATATAACCCCTCGATACCCCTTCCTCATTAAACCCCTCGGCCTGGTATATTACCCCTCGATTCCCCTTCCTGATTAAACCCCTCGGCCCTGAATATAATCCCTCGATTCCCCTTCCTGATTAAACCCCTCAGCCTGGAATATAACCCCTCGATTCCCCCTTCCTGATTAAACCCCTCGACCTGGAATATAACCCCTCGATTCTCCCTTCCTGATTAAACCGCTCAGCCTGGAATATAACCCCTCGATTCCCCTTCCTGATTAAATCGCTCAGCCTGGAATATAACCCCTCGATACCCCTTCCTCATTAAACCCCTCGGCCTGGTATATTACCCCTCGATACCCCTTCCTGATTAAACCCCTCGGCCTGGAATATAACCCCTCGATTCTCCCTTCCTGATTAAACCCCTCAGCCTCGAATATAACCCCTCGATTCCCCCTTCCTGATTAAACCCCTCAGCCTGGAATATAACCCCTCGATTCCCCCTTCCTGATTAAACCCCACAGCCTGGAATATAACCCCTCGATTCCCCTTCCTGATTAAACCCCTCGGCCTGGAATATAACCCCTCGATTCCCCCTTCCTGATTAAAGCCCTCAGCCTGGAATATAACCCCTCGATTCCCCCTTCCTGATTAAACCCCTCGGCCTGGAATATAACCCCTCGATTCCCCCTTCCTGATTAAAGCCCTCAGCCTGGAATATAACCCCTCGATTCCCTCTTCCTGATGAAACCCCACAACCTGGAATATAACCCCTCGATTCCCCTTCCTGATTAAACCCCTCGGCCTGGAATATAGCCCCTCGATTCCCCCTTCCTGATTAAACCCCTCAGCCTGGAATATAACCCCTCGATTCCCCCTTCCTGATTAAACCCCTCAGCCTGGAATATAACCCCTCGATTCCCCCTTCCTGAATAAACCCCTCAGGCTGGAATATAACCCCTCGATTCCCCCTTCCGGATTAAACCCCACAACCTGGAATATAACCCCCCGATTCCCCCTTCCTGATTAAACCCCTCAGCCTGGAATATAACCCCTCGATTCCCCTTCCTGATTAAACCCCACAGACAGGAATATAACCCCTCGATTCCCCTTCCTGATTAAACTCTTCGCCCTGGAATATAACCCCTCGATTCCCCTTCCTGATTAAACCCCTCAGCCTGGAATATAACCCCTCGATTCCCCTTCCTGATTAAACCCCAACAGACAGGAATATAACCCCTTGATTCCCCCTTCCTGATTAAACCACTCGGCCAGGATTATAAACCCTCGATTCCCGCTTCCTGATTACACGCCTCGGCCAGGAATATAACCCCTCGATTCCCCCTTCCTGATTAGACCTCTCGGCCCTGAATATAACCCCTGGATTCCCCTTCCTGATTAAACCCCTCGGCCTGGAACATAACCCCTCGATTCCCCTTTCTGATAAAACCCCGCAGCCTGGAATATAACTCCTTGATTCCCCCTTCCTGATTAAACCCCTCGGCTTGGAATATTTACCCCTCGATTCCCATTACTGATTAAACCCCTCGGCCTGGCAGAGAACCCCACAATTCCCCTCCCTGATTAAACCCCTCGGCCTGAAATATAACCCCTCGATTCCCCCTTCCTGATTAAACCCCTCAGCCTGGAATATAAACCCACGATTCCCCCTTCCTGATTAAACCGCTCGGCCTGGAATATAACCCCTCGATTCCCCTTCCTGATTAAACCCCTCGGCCTGAAATATAACCTCTCGATTCCCCCTTCCTGATTAAACCCCTCGGCCAGGAATATAACCCTTCGATTCCCCTCCCTCATTAAACCTCTCGGACCTGAATATAACCCCTGGATTCCCGTTCCTGATTAAACCCCTCAGCCAGGAATATAACCCCTCGATTCCCCTTCCTGATTAAACCCCTCAGACTGGAAAAAAAACCCCTCGATTCCCCTTCCTGATTAAACGCCTCAGCTTGGAATATAACCCTTCGATTCCCCCTTCCTGATTAAACCCCTCAGTCAGGAATATAACCCCTCGATTCCCCTTCCTGATTAGACCCCTCAGCCTGGAATATAACCCCTCGATTCGCCCTTCCTGATTAAACCCCTCAGACTGGAATATAACCCCTCGATTCCCCCTTCCTGATTAAACCCCTCAGCCTGGAATATAACCCCTCGATTCCCCCTTCCTGATTAAACCCCTCAGTCAGGAATATAACCCCTCAATTCCCCTTCCTGATTAGACCCCTCAGCCTGGAATATAACCCCTCGATTCGCCCTTCCCGATTAAACCCCTCGGCCTGGAATATAACCCCTCGATTCCCCCTTCCTGATTAAACCCCTCGGCCTGGAATATAACCCCTCGATTCCCCTTCCTGATTAAACCCCTCAGACTGGAATATAACCCCTCGATTCCCCTTCCTGATTAAACCCCTCAACTTGGAACATGACTCCTCGATTCCCCCTTCCTGATTAAGCCCCTCAGCCTGGAATATAACCCCCCGATTCCCCTTCCTGATTAAACCCCTCAGCCTGGAATATAACCCCTCGATTCCCCTTCCTGATTAAACCCTTCGGCCCTGAATATAACCCCACGATTCCCCCTTCCTGATTAAACCCCTCAGCCTGGAATATAACCACACGATTCCCCTTCCTGATTAAACCCCTCAGCCTGGAAAATAACCCCTCGATTCCCCTTCCTGATTCAACCCCTCAGCCTGGAATATAACCCCTCGATACCCCCTTCCTGATTAAACCCCTCAGCCTGGAATATAACCCCTCGATTTCCCCTTCCTGATTAAACCCCTCAGCCTGGAATATAACGCCTGGATTCCCCTTCCTGATTAAACCCCTCAGCCTGGAATATAACCACTCGATTCCCCCTTCCTGATTAAACCCCTCAGCCTGGAATATAACCCCTCAATTCCCCCTTCCTGATTAAATCCCTCAGCCTGGAATATAACCCCTCGATTTCCCTTCCTGATAAAACCCTACAACCTGGAATATTATCCCTTGATTCCCACTTCCTGATTAAACCCCTCAGCCTGGAATATAACCCCTCGATTCCCCTTCCTGATTAAACCCCTCAGCCTGGAATATAACCCCTCGATTCCCCCTTCCTGATTAAACCCCTCGGCCAGGAATATAATCACTCGATGGCCTTCCTGATTAATCCCCATGGCCTTGAATATAACCCCTCGATTCCCGTTCCTGATTAAACACCTCAGCCTGGAACATAACCCCTCGATTCCGCTTCCTGATTAAACCCCTCAGCCTGGAATATAACCACTCGATTCCCCCATCCTGATTAAACCCCTCGACCTGGAATATAACCCCTTGATTCCCCTTCCTGATTAAACCCCTCAGCCTGGAATATAACCCCTCGATTCCCCTTCCTGATTAACCCCTCGGACTGGAATATAACCCCTCGATTCCCCTTCCTGATTAAACCCCTCAGCCTGGAATATAACCCCTCGATTCTCCTTCCTGATTAAACCCCTCGGCCTGGAATATAACCCCACGATTCCCCTTCCTGATTAAACCCCTCGGCCTGGAATATAACCCCTCGATTCGCCCTTCCTGATTAAACCCCACAGCCTGGAATATAACCCCTCGATTCCCCCTTCCTGATTAAACCCCTCGGCCTGGAATATAACCCCTCGATTCCCCTTCCTGATTAACCCCTCGGACTGGAATATAACCCCTCGATTCCCCTTCCTGATTAAACACCTCGGCTTGGAATATAACCCCTTGATTCCCATTACTGATTAACCCCCTTCGCCTGGAATATAACCCCACGATTCCCCTTCCTGATTAAACCCCTCGGCCTGGAATATAACCCCTCGATTCCCCCTTCCTGATTAAACCCCTCAGCCTGGAATATAACCCCTCGATTCCCCCTTCCTGATTAAACCCCTCGGCCCTGAATATAACCCCCGGAATCCCCTTCCGGATTAAACGCCTCGTCCAGGAATATGACACCTCGATTCCCCCTTCGGGATTAAACCCCTCGTCCAGGAATATGACTCCTCGATTCCCCTTCCTGATTAAGCCGCTCAGCCTGGAATATAATCCCCCGATTCCCCTTCCTGATTAAACCCCCCAGCCTGGAATATAACGCCTGGATTCCCCTTCCTGATTAAACCCCTCAGCCTGTTATATAACCACTCGATTCCCCCTTCCTGATTAAACCCCTCAGCCTGGAATATAACCCCTCGATTCCCCCTTCCTGATTAAACCCCTCAGCCTGGAATATAAACACTCGATTCCCCTCCCTGATTAAACCTCTCGGCCCTGAATATAACCCCTGGATTCCCCTTCCTGATTAAACCCCTCAGCCTGGAATATAACCACTTGATTCCCCTTCCTGATTAAACCCCTCAGCCTGGAATATAACCCCTCGATTCCCCTTCCTAATCATACCCCTCGGCCCTGAATACAACCCCTCGATTCCCCTTCCTGATTAAACCCCTCGGCCAGGAATATAATCACTCGATTCCCCTTCCTGATTAATCCCCACGGCCTCGAATATAACCCCTCGATTCCCCCTTCCTGATTAAACCCCTCAGCCTGGAATATAATCCCTCGATTCCCACTTCCTGATTAAACCCCTCGGCCTGGAACATAACCCCTCGATTCCCCTTCCTGATAAAACCCCTCAGCCTGGAATATAACTCCTTGATTCCCCCTTCCTGATTAAACCCCTCGGCTTGGAATATTTACCGCTCGATTCCCATTACTGATTAAACCCCTCGGCCTGGCAGAGAACCCCACAATTCCCCGCCCTGATTAAACCCCTCGGCCTGAAATATAACCCCTCGATTCCCCCTTCCTGATTAAACCCCTCAGCCTGGAATATAAACCCACGATTCCCCCTTCCTGATTAAACCGCTCGGCCTGGAATATAACCCATCGATTCCCCTTCCTGCTTAAACCACTCGGCCAGGATTATAAACCCTCGATTCCCCCTTCCTGATTACACGCCTCGGCCAGGAATATAACCCTTCGATTCCCCCTTCCTGATTAAACCCCTCAGCCTGGAATATAACCCCTCGATTCCCCTTCCTGATTAAACCCCTCGGCCTGAAATATAACCTCTCGATTCCCCCTTCCTGATTAAACCCCTCGGCCAGGAATATAACCCCTCGATTCCCCTCCCTGATTAAACCTCTCGGCCCTGAATATAACCCCTGGATTCCCGTTCCTGATTAAACCCCTCAGCCTGGAATATAACCCCTCGATTGCCCCTTCCTGATTAAACCCCTCGGCCTGGAATATAATCCCTCAATTCCCCTTCCTGATTAAACCCCTCAGCCAGGAATATAACCCCTCGATTCCCCTTCCTGATTAAACCCCTCAGACTGGAAAAAAAACCCCTCGATTCCCCTTCCTGATTAAACCCCTCAGCTTGGAATATAACCCCTCGATTCCCCCTTCCTGATTAAACCCCTCAGTCAGGAATATAACCCCTCGATTCCCCTTCCTGATTAAACCCCTCAGCCTGGAATATAACCCCTCGATTCGCCCTTCCCGATTAAACCCCTCGGCCTGGAATATAACCCCTCGATTCCCCCTTCCTGATTAAACCCCTCAGCCTGGAATATAAACCCACGATTCCGCCTTCCTGATTAAACCGCTCGGCCTGGAATATAACCCCTCGATTCCCCTTCCTGCTTAAACCACTCGGCCAGGATTATAAACCCTCGATTCCCCCTTCCTGATTACACGCCTCGGCCAGGAATATAACCCTTCGATTCCCCCTTCCTGATTAAACCCCTCAGCCTGGAATATAACCCCTCGATTCCCCTTCCTGATTAAACCCCTCGGCCTGAAATATAACCCCTCGATTCCCCCTTCCTAATTAAACCCCTCGGCCTGGAATATAACCCCTCGATTCCCCCTTCCTGATTAAACCCCTCAGCCTGGAATATAACCCCTCGATTCCCCCTTCCTGATTAAACCCCTCGGCCCAGAATATAACCCCTCGATTCCCCTTCCTGATTAAACCCCTCAGCCTGGAATATAACCCCTCGATTCCCCTTCCTGATTAAACCCCTCAGCCTGGAATATAACCCCTCGATTCTCCTTCCTGATTAAACCCCTCGGCCTGGAATATAACCCCACGATTCCCCTTCCTGATTAAACCCCTCGGCCTGGAATATAACCCCTCGATTCCCCCTTCCTGATTAATCCCCTCAGCCTGGAATATAACCCCTCGATTCCCCTTCCTGATTAAACCCCTCGGCCCTGAATATAACCCCCGGAATCCCCTTCCGGATTAAACCCCTCGTCCAGGAATATGACACCTCGATTCCCCCTTCCGGATTAAACCCCTCGGCCTGGAATATAACCCCTCGATTCCCCTTCCTGATTAAACCCCTCAGCCTGGAATATAACCCCTCGATTCCCCCTTCCTGATTAAACCCCTCAGCCTGGAATATAACCCCTCGATTCCCCCTTTCCTGATTAAACACCTCGGCCTGGAATATAACCCCTCGATTCCCCTTCCTGATTATACCCCTCTGCCTGGAATATAACCCCTCGATTTCCCCTTCCTGATTAAACCCCTCAGCCTGGAATATAACCACTCGATTCCCCCTTCCTGATTAAACCCCTCAGCCTGGAATATAACCACTCGATTCCCCTTCCTGATTAAACCCCTCGGCCTGGAATATAATGCCTCGATCCCCATTCCTGATTAAAGCCCTCAGACTGGAATATGACACCTCAATTCCCCCTTCCTGATTAAACCCCTCAGCCTGGAATATATCCCCTCCATTTCCCTTCCTGATTAACCCCCTCGGCCTGGAATATAATCCCTCGATTCCCCCTTCCTGATAAAACCCTACAGCCTGGAATATTATCCCTCGTTCCCACTTCCTGATTAAACCCCTGAGCCTGGAATAAAACCCCTTGATTCCCCCTTCCTGATTAAACCACTCGGCCAGGATTATAAACCCTCGATTCCCGCTTCCTGATTACACGCCTCGGCCAGGAATATAACCCCTCGATTCCCCCTTCCTGATTAAACCTCTCGGCCCTGAATATAACCCCTGGATTCCCCTTCCTGATTAAACCCCTCGGCCTGGAACATAACCCCTCGATTCCCCTTTCTGATAAAACCCCGCAGCCTGGAATATAACTCCTTGATTCCCCCTTCCTGATTAAACCCCTCGGCTTGGAATATTTACCCCTCGATTCCCATTACTGATTAAACCCCTCGGCCTGGCAGAGAACCCCACAATTCACCTCCCTGATTAAACCCCTCGGCCTGAAATATAACCCCTCGATTCCCCCTTCCTGATTAAACCCCTCAGCCTGGAATATAAACCCACGATTCCGCCTTCCTGATTAAACCGCTCGGCCTGGAATATAACCCCTCGATTCCCCTTCCTGCTTAAACCACTCGGCCAGGATTATAAACCCTCGATTCCCCCTTCCTGATTACACGCCTCGGCCAGGAATATAACCCTTCGATTCCCCCTTCCTGATTAAACCCCTCAGCCTGGAATATAACCCCTCGATTCCCCTTCCTGATTAAACCCCTCGGCCTGAAATATAACCTCTCGATTCCCCCTTCCTGATTAAACCCCTCGGCCAGGAATATAACCCTTCGATTCCCCTCCCTCATTAAACCTCTCGGCCCTGAATATAACCCCTGGATTCCCGTTCCTGATTAAACCCCTCAGCCAGGAATATAACCCCTCGATTCCCCTTCCTGATTAAACCCCTCAGACTGGAAAAAAAACCCCTCGATTCCCCTTCCTGATTAAACCCCTCAGCTTGGAATATAACCCTTCGATTCCCCATTCCTGATTAAACCCCTCAGTCAGGAATATAACCCCTCGATTCCCCTTCCTGATTAGACCCCTCAGCCTGGAATATAACCCCTCGATTCGCCCTTCCTGATTAAACCCCTCAGACTGGAATATAACCCCTCGAATCCCACTTCCTGATTAAACCCCTCAGCCTGGAATATAACCCCTCGATTCACCCTTCCTGATTAAACCCCTCAGTCAGGAATATAACCCCTCAATTCCCCTTCCTGATTAAACCCCTCGGCCTGGAATATAACCCCTCGATTCCCCTTCCTGATTAAACCCCTCAGACTGGAATATAACCCCTCGATTCCCCTTCCTGATTAAACCCCTCAGCTTGGAATATGACTCCTCGATTCCCCCTTCCTGATTAAGCCCCTCAGCCTGGAATATAACCCCCCGATTCCCCTTCCTGATTAAACCCCTCAGCCTGGAATATAACCCCTCGATTCCCCTTCCTGATTAAACCCTTCGGCCCTGAATATAACCCCACGATTCCCCCTTCCTGATTAAACCCCTCAGCCTGGAATATAACCACACGATTCCCCTTCCTGATTAAACCCCTCAGCCTGGAAAATAACCCCTCGATTCCCCTTCCTGATTCAACCCCTCAGCCTGGAATATAACCCCTCGATACCCCCTTCCTGATTAAACCCCTCAGCCTGGAATATAACCCCTCGATTTCCCCTTCCTGATTAAACCCCTCAGCCTGGAATATAACGCCTGGATTCCCCTTCCTGATTAAACCCCTCAGCCTGGAATATAACCACTCGATTCCCCCTTCCTGATTAAACCCCTCAGCCTGGAATATAACCCCTCGATTCCCCCTTCCTGATTAAATCCCTCAGCCTGGAATATAACCCCTCGATTTCCCTTCCTGATAAAACCCTACAACCTGGAATATTATCCCTTGATTCCCACTTCCTGATTAAACCCCTCAGCCTGGAATATAACCCCTCGATTCCCCTTCCTGATTAAACCCCTCGGCCAGGAATATAATCACTCGATGGCCTTCCTGATTAATCCCCATGGCCTTGAATATAACCCCTCGATTCCCCTTCCTGATTAAACACCTCAGCCTGGAACATAACCCCTCGATTCCCCTTCCTGATTAAACCCCTCAGCCTGGAATATAACCACTCGATTCCCCCATCCTGATTAAACCCCTCGACCTGGAATATAACCCCTTGATTCCCCTTCCTGATTAAACCCCTCAGCCTGGAATATAACCCCTCGATTCCCCTTCCTGATTAACCCCTCGGACTGGAATATAACCCCTCGATTCCCCTTCCTGATTAAACCCCTCAGCCTGGAATATAACCCCTCGATTCTCCTTCCTGATTAAACGCCTCGGCCTGGAATATAACCCCTCGATTCCCCCTTTCCTGATTAAACACCTCGGCCTGGAATATAACCCATCGATTCCCATTCCTGATTATACCCCTCTGCCTGGAATATAACCCCTCGATTTCCCCTTCCTGATTAAACCCCTCAGCCTGGAATATAAACACTCGATTCCCCCTTCCTGATTAAACCCCTCAGCCTGGAATATAACCACTCGATTCCCCTTCCTGATTAAACCCCTCGGCCTGGAATATAATGCCTCGATCCCCATTCCTGATTAAAGCCCTCAGACTGGAATATGGCACCTCAATTCCCCCTTCCTGATTAAACCCCTCAGCCTGGAATATATCCCCTCCATTTCCCTTCCTGATTAACCCCCTCGGCCTGGAATATAATCCCTCGATTCCCCCTTCCTGATAAAACCCTACAGCCTGGAATATTATCCCTCGTTCCCACTTCCTGATTAAACCCCTGAGCCTGGAATAAAACCCCTTGATTCCCCCTTCCTGATTAAACCACTCGGCCAGGATTATAAACCCTCGATTCCCGCTTCCTGATTACACGCCTCGGCCAGGAATATAACCCCTCGATTCCCCCTTCCTGATTAAACCTCTCGGCCCTGAATATAACCCCTGGATTCCCCTTCCTGATTAAACCCCTCGGCCTGGAACATAACCCCTCGATTCCCCTTTCTGATAAAACCCCGCAGCCTGGAATATAACTCCTTGATTCCCCCTTCCTGATTAAACCCCTCGGCTTGGAATATTTACCCCTCGATTCCCATTACTGATTAAACCCCTCGGCCTGGCAGAGAACCCCACAATTCCCCTCCCTGATTAAACCCCTCGGCCTGAAATATAACCCCTCGATTCCCCCTTCCTGATTAAACCCCTCAGCCTGGAATATAAACCCACGATTCCCCCTTCCTGATTAAACCGCTCGGCATGGAATATAACCCCTCGATTCCCCTTCCTGCTTAAACCACTCGGCCAGGATTATAAACCCTCGATTCCCCCTTCCTGATTACACGCCTCGGCCAGGAATATAATCCTTCGATTCCCCCTTCCTGATTAAACCCCTCAGCCTGGAATATAACCCCTCGATTCCCCTTCCTGATTAAACCCCTCGGCCTGAAATATAACCTCTCGATTCCCCCTTCCTGATTAAACCCCTCGGCCAGGAATATAACCCTTCGATTCCCCTCCCTCATTAAACCTCTCGGCCCTGAATATAACCCCTGGATTCCCGTTCCTGATTAAACCCCTCAGCCAGGAATATAACCCCTCGATTCCCCTTCCTGATTAAACCCCTCAGACTGGAAAAAAAAACCCTCGATTCCCCTTCCTGATTAAACCCCTCAGCTTGGAATATAACCCTTCGATTCCCCCTTCCTGATTAAACCCCTCAGTCAGGAATATAACCCCTCGATTCCCCTTCCTGATTAGACCCCTCAGCCTGGAATATAACCCCTCGATTCGCCCTTCCCAATTAAACCCCTCGGCCTGGAATATAACCCCTCGATTCCCCCTTCCTGATTAAACCCCTCAGCCTGGAATATAACCCCTCGATTCCCCCTTCCTGATTAAACCCCTCAGACTGGAATATAACCCCTCGATTCCCCCTTCCTGATTAAACCCCTCAGCCTGGAATATAACCCCTCGATTCCCCCTTCCTGATTAAACCCCTCAGTCAGGAATATAACCCCTCGATTCCCCTTCCTGATTAGACCCCTCAGCCTGGAATATAACCCCTCGATTCGCCCTTCCCGATTAAACCCCTCGGCCTGGAATATAACCCCTCGATTCCCCCTTCCTGATTAAACCCCTCGGCCTGGAATATAACCCCTCGATTCCCCTTCCTGATTAAACCCCTCAGACTGGAATATAACCCCTCGATTCCCCTTCCTGATTAAACCCCTCAGCTTGGAATATGACTCCTCGATTCCCCCTTCCTGATTAAGCCCCTCAGCCTGGAATATAACCCCCCGATTTCCCTTCCTGATTAAACCCCTCAGCCTGGAATATAACCCCTCGATTCCCCTTCCTGATTAAACCCTTCGGCCCTGAATATAACCCCACGATTCCCCCTTCCTGATTAAACCCCTCAGCCTGGAATATAACCACACGATTCCCCTTCCTGATTAAACCCCTCAGCCTGGAAAATAACCCCTCGATTCCCCTTCCTGATTCAACCCCTCAGCCTGGAATATAACCCCTCGATACCCCCTTCCTGATTAAACCCCTCAGCCTGGAATATAACCCCTCGATTTCCCCTTCCTGATTAAACCCCTCAGCCTGGAATATAACGCCTGGATTCCCCTTCCTGATTAAACCCCTCAGCCTGGAATATAACCACTCGATTCCCCCTTCCTGATTAAACCCCACAGCCTGGATTATAACCCCTCGATTCCCCGTCCTGATTAAACCCCTCGGCCGTGAATATAAACCCTCGATTCCCCCTTCCTGGTTAAACCCGTCGGTCTGGAATATAACCCCTCGATTCCCACATCCGAATTAAAGCCCTCAGCCTGGAATATAACACCTCGATTCCCCCTTCCTGATTAAACCCCTCGGCCGTGAATATAAACGCTCGATTCCCCTTCCTGATTAAACCGCTCGGCCTGGAATATAACCCCTCGATTCCCACTTCCTGATTGAACCCCTCGGCCAGGAATATAACCCCTCGATTCCCCCTTCCTGGTTAAACCACTCGTCCAGGAATATAACCCCTCGATTCCCCCTTCCTGCTTAAACCCCCGGCCAGGATTATAAACCATCGATTCCACCTTCCTGATTAAACGCCTCGGCCAGGAATATAACCCCTGGATTCCCCTTCCTGATAAAAACCCTCAGCCTGGAATATAACCCCTCGATTCCCCCTTCCTGATTAAACCGCTTAGCCTGGAATATAACCCCTCAATTCCCCTTCCTGATTAAACCCCTCGGCCTGGAATATAACCCCTCGATTCCCCCTTCCTGATTAAACCACTCAGCCTGGAATATAACCCCTGGATTCCCCCTTCCTGATTAAACCCCTCAGTCAGGAATATAACCCCTCGATTTCGCTTCCTGATTAAACCCCTCAACCTGGAATATAACCCCTCGATTCCCCTTCCTGATTAAACCCCTCGTCCAGGAATATGACACCTCGATTCCCCCTTCAGGATTAAACCCCTCGTCAAGGAATATGACTCCTCGATTCCCCTTCCTGATTAAGCCCCTCAGCCTGGAATATAACCCCCCGATTGCCCCTTCCTGATTAAACCCCTCAGCCTGGAATATAAACCCACGATTCCCCTTCCTGATTAAACCGCTCGGCCTGGAAAATAACCCCTCGATTCCCCCTTCCTGCTTAAACCCCTCGGCCAGTATTATAACCCCTCGATTCCGCCTTCCTGATTAAACCCCTCGGCCTGAAATATAACCCCTCGATTCCCCTTCCTGATTAAACGCCTCGGCCAGGAATATAACCCCTGGATTCCCCTTCCTGATAAAACCTCTCAGCCTGAAATATAAGCCCTCCATTCCCCCTTCCTGATTAAACCCCTCGGACAGGAATATAACCCCTCGATTCCCCCTTCCTGATTAAACCCCTCAGCCTGGAATATAACCCCTCGATTCCCCTTCCTGATTACCCCCTCAGCCTGGAATATAACCCCTCTATTCCCCTTCCTGATTAAACACATCGGCCTGAAATATAACCCCTCGATTCCCCCTTCCTGATTAAACCTCTTGGCCCTGAATATAACCCCTGGATTCCCTTCCTGATTAAACCCCTCAGCCTGGAATATAACCCCTCAATTCCCCCTTCCTGATTAAACCCCCCGGCCTGGAATATAATCCCTCAATTCCCCTTCCTGATTAAACCCCTCAGCCAGGAATATCACCCCTCGATTCCCCTTCCTGATTAAACCCCTCGGCCTGGAATATAACCCCTCGATTCCCCCTTCCTTATTAAACCCCTCAGCCTGGAATATAACCCCTCGATTCGCCCTTCCTGATTAAACCCCACAGCCTGGAATATAACCCCTCGATTCCCCCTTCCTGATTAAACCCCTCGGCCTGGAATATAACCCCTCGATTCCCCTTCCTGATTAACCCCTCGGACTGGAATATAACCCCTCGATTCCCCTTCCTGATTAAACACCTCGGCTTGGAATATAACCCCTTGATTCCCATTACTGATTAACCCCCTTCGCCTGGAATATAACCCCACGATTCCCCTTCCTGATTAAACCCCTCGGCCTGGAATATAACCCCTCGATTCCCCCTTCCTGATTAAACCCCTCAGCCTGGAATATAACCCCTCCATTCCCCCTTCCTGATTAAACCCCTCGGCCCTGAATATAACCCCCGGAATCCCCTTCCGGATTAAACGCCTCGTCCAGGAATATGACTCCTCGATTCCCCTTCCTGATTAAGCCGCTCAGCCTGGAATATAACCCCCCGATTCCCCTTCCTGATTAAACCCCCCAGCCTGGAATATAACGCCTGGATTCCCCTTCCTGATTAAACCCCTCAGCCTGTTATATAACCACTCGATTCCCCCTTCCTGATTAAACCCCTCAGCCTGGAATATAACCCCTGGATTCCCCTTCCTGATTAAACCCCTCAGCCTGGAATATAACCACTTGATTCCCCTTCCTGATTAAACCCCTCAGCCTGGAATATAACCCCTCGATTCCCCTTCCTGATCATACCCCTCGGCCCTGAATACAACCCCTCGATTCCCCTTCCTGATTGAACCCCTCGGCCAGGAATATAATCACTCGATTCCCCTTCCTGATTAATCCCCACGGCCTCGAATATAACCCCTCGATTCCCCCTTCCTGATTAAACCCCTCAGCCTGGAATATAATCCCTCGATTCCCACTTCCTGATTAAACCCCTCGGCCTGGAACATAACCCCTCGATTCCCCTTCCTGATAAAACCCCTCAGCCTGGAATATAACTCCTTGATTCCCCCTTCCTGATTAAACCCCTCGGCTTGGAATATTTACCGCTCGATTTCCATTACTGATTAAACCCCTCGGCCTGGCAGAGAACCCCACAATTCCCCGCCCTGATTAAACCCCTCGGCCTGAAATATAACCCCTCGATTCCCCCTTCCTGATTAAACCCCTCAGCCTGGAATATAAACCCACGATTCCCCCTTCCTGATTCAACCGCTCGGCCTGGAATATAACCCCTCGATTCCCCTTCCTGCTTAAACCACTCGGCCAGGATTATAAACCCTCGATTCCCCCTTCCTGATTACACGCCTCGGCCAGGAATATAACCCTTCGATTCCCCCTTCCTGATTAAACCCCTCAGCCTGGAATATAACCCCTCGATTCCCCTTCCTGATTAAACCCCTCGGCCTGAAATATAACCTCTCGATTCCCCCTTCCTGATTAAACCCCTCGGCCAGGAATATAACCCCTCGATTCCCCTCCCTGATTAAACCTCTCGGCCCTGAATATAACCCCTGGATTCCTGTTCCTGATTAAACCCCTCAGCCTGGAATATAACCCCTCGATTGCCCCTTCCTGATTAAACCCCTCGGCCTGGAATATAATCCCTCAATTCCCCTTCCTGATTAAACCCCTCAGCCAGGAATATAACCCCTCGATTCCCCTTCCTGATTAAACCCCTCAGACTGGAAAAAAAACCCCTCGATTCCCCTTCCTGATTAAACCCCTCAGCTTGGAATATAACCCCTCGATTCCCCCTTCCTGATTAAACCCCTCAGTCAGGAATATAACCCCTCGATTCCCCTTCCTGATTAAACCCCTCAGCCTGGAATATAACCCCTCGATTCGCCCTTCCCGATTAAACCCCTCGGCCTGGAATATAACCCCTCGATTCCCCCTTCCTGATTAAACCCCTCAGCCTGGAATATAACCCCTCGATTCCCCCTTCCTGATTAAACCCCTCGGCCCAGAATATAACCCCTCGATTCCCCTTCCTGATTAAACCCCTCAGCCTGGAATATAACCCCTCGATTCCCCTTCCTGATTAAACCCCTCAGCCTGGAATATAACCCCTCGATTCTCCTTCCTGATTAAACCCCTCGGCCTGGAATATAAACCCACGATTCCCCTTCCTGATTAAACCCCTCGGCCTGGAATATAACCCCTCGATTCCCCCTTCCTGATTAATCCCCTCAGCCTGGAATATAACCCCTCGATTCCCCTTCCTGATTAAACCCCTCGGCCCTGAATATAACCCCCGGAATCCCCTTCCGGATTAAACCCCTCGTCCAGGAATATGACACCTCGATTCCCCCTTCCGGATTAAACCCCTCGGCCTGGAATATAACCCCTCGATTCCCCTTCCTGATTAAACCCCTCAGCCTGGAATATAACCCCTCGATTCCCCCTTCCTGATTAAACCCCTCAGCCTGGAATATAACCCCTCGATTCCCCCTTTCCTGATTAAACACCTCGGCCTGGAATATAACCCCTCGATTCCCCTTCCTGATTATACCCCTCTGCCTGGAATATAACCCCTCGATTTCCCCTTCCTGATTAAACCCCTCAGCCTGGAATATAACCACTCGATTCCCCCTTCCTGATTAAACCCCTCAGCCTGGAATATAACCACTCGATTCCCCTTCCTGATTAAACCCCTCGGCCTGGAATATAATGCCTCGATCCCCATTCCTGATTAAAGCCCTCAGACTGGAATATGACACCTCAATTCCCCCTTCCTGATTAAACCCCTCAGCCTGGAATATATCCCCTCCATTTCCCTTCCTGATTAACCCCCTCGGCCTGGAATATAATCCCTCGATTCCCCCTTCCTGATAAAACCCTACAGCCTGGAATATTATCCCTCGTTCCCACTTCCTGATTAAACCCCTGAGCCTGGAATAAAACCCCTTGATTCCCCCTTCCTGATTAAACCACTCGGCCAGGATTATAAACCCTCGATTCCCGCTTCCTGATTACACGCCTCGGCCAGGAATATAACCCCTCGATTCCCCCTTCCTGATTAAACCTCTCGGCCCTGAATATAACCCCTGGATTCCCCTTCCTGATTAAACCCCTCGGCCTGGAACATAACCCCTCGATTCCCCTTTCTGATAAAACCCCGCAGCCTGGAATATAACTCCTTGATTCCCCCTTCCTGATTAAACCCCTCGGCTTGGAATATTTACCCCTCGATTCCCATTACTGATTAAACCCCTCGGCCTGGCAGAGAACCCCACAATTCCCCTCCCTGATTAAACCCCTCGGCCTGAAATATAACCCCTCGATTCCCCCTTCCTGATTAAACCCCTCAGCCTGGAATATAAACCCACGATTCCGCCTTCCTGATTAAACCGCTCGGCCTGGAATATAACCCCTCGATTCCCCTTCCTGCTTAAACCACTCGGCCAGGATTATAAACCCTCGATTCCCCCTTCCTGATTACACGCCTCGGCCAGGAATATAACCCTTCGATTCCCCCTTCCTGATTAAACCCCTCAGCCTGGAATATAACCCCTCGATTCCCCTTCCTGATTAAACCCCTCGGCCTGAAATATAACCTCTCGATTCCCCCTTCCTGATTAAACCCCTCGGCCAGGAATATAACCCTTCGATTCCCCTCCCTCATTAAACCTCTCGGCCCTGAATATAACCCCTGGATTCCCGTTCCTGATTAAACCCCTCAGCCAGGAATATAACCCCTCGATTCCCCTTCCTGATTAAACCCCTCAGACTGGAAAAAAAACCCCTCGATTCCCCTTCCTGATTAAACCCCTCAGCTTGGAATATAACCCTTCGATTCCCCCTTCCTGATTAAACCCCTCAGTCAGGAATATAACCCCTCGATTCCCCTTCCTGATTAGACCCCTCAGCCTGGAATATAACCCCTCGATTCGCCCTTCCCGATTAAACCCCTCGGCCTGGAATATAACCCCTCGATTCCCCCTTCCTGATTAAACCCCTCAGCCTGGAATATAACCCCTCGATTCCCCCTTCCTGATTAAACCCCTCAGACTGGAATATAACCCCTCGATTCCCCCTTCCTGATTAAACCCCTCAGCCTGGAATATAACCCCTCGATTCCCCCTTCCTGATTAAACCCCTCAGTCAGGAATATAACCCCTCAATTCCCCTTCCTGATTAGACCCCTCAGCCTGGAATATAACCCCTCGATTCGCCCTTCCCGATTAAACCCCTCGGCCTGGAATATAACCCCTCGATTCCCCCTTCCTGATTAAACCCCTCGGCCTGGAATATAACCCCTCGATTCCCCTTCCTGATTAAACCCCTCAGACTGGAATATAACCCCTCGAATCCCCTTCCTGATTAAACCCCTCAGCTTGGAATATGACTCCTCGATTCCCCCTTCCTGATTAAGCCCCTCAGCCTGGAATATAACCCCCCGATTCCCCTTCCTGATTAAACCCCTCAGCCTGGAATATAACCCCTCGATTCCCCTTCCTGATTAAACCCTTCGGCCCTGAATATAACCCCACGATTCCCCCTTCCTGATTAAACCCCTCAGCCTGGAATATAACCACACGATTCCCCTTCCTGATTAAACCCCTCAGCCTGGAAAATAACCCCTCGATTCCCCTTCCTGATTCAACCCCTCAGCCTGGAATATAACCCCTCGATACCCCCTTCCTGATTAAACCCCTCAGCCTGGAATATAACCCCTCGATTTCCCCTTCCTGATTAAACCCCTCAGCCTGGAATATAACGCCTGGATTCCCCTTCCTGATTAAACCCCTCAGCCTGGAATATAACCACTCGATTCCCCCTTCCTGATTAAACCCCTCAGCCTGGAATATAACCCCTCGATTCCCCCTTCCTGATTAAATCCCTCAGCCTGGAATATAACCCATCGATTTCCCTTCCTGATAAAACCCTACAACCTGGAATATTATCCCTTGATTCCCACTTCCTGATTAAACCCCTCAGCCTGGAATATAACCCCTCGATCCCCCTTCCTGATTAAACCCCTCAGCCTGGAATATAACCCCTCGATTCCCCCTTCCTGATTAAACCCCTCGGCCAGGAATATAATCACTCGATGGCCTTCCTGATTAATCCCCATGGCCTTGAATATGACACCTCAATTCCCCCTTCCTGATTAAACCCCTCAGCCTGGAATATATCCCCTCCATTTCCCTTCCTGATTAACCCCCTCGGCCTGGAATATAATCCCTCGATTCCCCCTTCCTGATAAAACCCTACAGCCTGGAATATTATCCCTCGTTCCCACTTCCTGATTAAACCCCTGAGCCTGGATTAAAACCCCTTGATTCCCCCTTCCTGATTAAACCACTCGGCCAGGATTATAAACCCTCGATTCCCGCTTCCTGATTACACGCCTCGGCCAGGAATATAACCCCTCGATTCCCCCTTCCTGATTAAACCTCTCGGCCCTGAATATAATCCCTGGATTCCCCTTCCTGATTAAACCCCTCGGCCTGGAACATAACCCCTCGATTCCCCTTTCTGATAAAACCCCGCAGCCTGGAATATAACTCCTTGATTCCCCCTTCCTGATTAAACCCCTCGGCTTGGAATATTTACCCCTCGATTCCCATTACTGATTAAACCCCTCGGCCTGGCAGAGAACCCCACAATTCCCCTCCCTGATTAAACCCCTCGGCCTGAAATATAACCCCTCGATTCCCCCTTCCTGATTAAACCCCTCAGCCTGGAATATAAACCCACGATTCCCCCTTCCTGATTAAACCGCTCGGCCTGGAATATAACCCCTCGATTCCCCTTCCTGCTTAAACCACTCGGCCAGGATTATAAACCCTCGATTCCCCCTTCCTGATTACACGCCTCGGCCAGGAATATAACCCTTCGATTCCCCCTTCCTGATTAAACCCCTCAGCCTGGAATATAACCCCTCGATTCCCCTTCCTGATTAAACCCCTCGGCCTGAAATATAACCTCTCGATTCCCCCTTCCTGATTAAACCCCTCGGCCAGGAATATAACCCTTCGATTCCCCTCCCTCATTAAACCTCTCGGCCCTGAATATAACCCCTGGATTCCCGTTCCTGATTAAACCCCTCAGCCAGGAATATAACCCCTCGATTCCCCTTCCTGATTAAACCCCTCAGACTGGAAAAAAAAACCCTCGATTCCCCTTCCTGATTAAACCCCTCAGCTTGGAATATAACCCTTCGATTCCCCCTTCCTGATTAAACCCCTCAGTCAGGAATATAACCCCTCGATTCCCCTTCCTGATTAGACCCCTCAGCCTGGAATATAACCCCTCGATTCGCCCTTCCCGATTAAACCCCTCGGCCTGGAATATAACCCCTCGATTCCCCCTTCCTGATTAAACCCCTCAGCCTGGAATATAACCCCTCGATTCCCCCTTCCTGATTAAACCCCTCAGACTGGAATATAACCCCTCGATTCCCCCTTCCTGATTAAACCCCTCAGCCTGGAATATAACCCCTCGATTCCCCCTTCCTGATTAAACCCCTCAGTCAGGAATATAACCCCTCAATTCCCCTTCCTGATTAGACCCCTCAGCCTGGAATATAACCCCTCGATTCGCCTTTCCCGATTAAACCCCTCGGCCTGGAATATAACCCCTCGATTCCCCCTTCCTGATTAAACCCCTCAGTCAGGAATATAACCCCTCGATTCCCCTTCCTGATTAGACCCCTCAGCCTGGAATATAACCCCTCGATTCGCCCTTCCCGATTAAACCCCTCGGCCTGGAATATAACCCCTCGATTCCCCCTTCCTGATTAAACCCCTCGGCCTGGAATATAACCCCTCGATTCCCCTTCCTGATTAAACCCCTCAGACTGGAATATAACCCCTCGATTCCCCTTCCTGATTAAACCCCTCAGCTTGGAATATGACTCCTCGATTCCCCCTTCCTGATAAAACCCTACAGCCTGGAATATTATCCCTCGTTCCCACTTCCTGATTAAACCCCTGAGCCTGGATTAAAACCCCTTGATTCCCCCTTCCTGATTAAACCACTCGGCCAGGATTATAAACCCTCGATTCCCGCTTCCTGATTACACGCCTCGGCCAGGAATATAACCCCTCGATTCCCCCTTCCTGATTAAACCTCTCGGCCCTGAATATAATCCCTGGATTCCCCTTCCTGATTAAACCCCTCGGCCTGGAACATAACCCCTCGATTCCCCTTTCTGATAAAACCCCGCAGCCTGGAATATAACTCCTTGATTCCCCCTTCCTGATTAAACCCCTCGGCTTGGAATATTTACCCCTCGATTCCCATTACTGATTAAACCCCTCGGCCTGGCAGAGAACCCCACAATTCCCCTCCCTGATTAAACCCCTCGGCCTGAAATATAACCCCTCGATTCCCCCTTCCTGATTAAACCCCTCAGCCTGGAATATAAACCCACGATTCCCCCTTCCTGATTAAACCGCTCGGCCTGGAATATAACCCCTCGATTCCCCTTCCTGCTTAAACCACTCGGCCAGGATTATAAACCCTCGATTCCCCCTTCCTGATTACACGCCTCGGCCAGGAATATAACCCTTCGATTCCCCCTTCCTGATTAAACCCCTCAGCCTGGAATATAACCCCTCGATTCCCCTTCCTGATTAAACCCCTCGGCCTGAAATATAACCTCTCGATTCCCCCTTCCTGATTAAACCCCTCGGCCAGGAATATAACCCTTCGATTCCCCTCCCTCATTAAACCTCTCGGCCCTGAATATAACCCCTGGATTCCCGTTCCTGATTAAACCCCTCAGCCAGGAATATAACCCCTCGATTCCCCTTCCTGATTAAACCCCTCAGACTGGAAAAAAAAACCCTCGATTCCCCTTCCTGATTAAACCCCTCAGCTTGGAATATAACCCTTCGATTCCCCCTTCCTGATTAAACCCCTCAGTCAGGAATATAACCCCTCGATTCCCCTTCCTGATTAGACCCCTCAGCCTGGAATATAACCCCTCGATTCGCCCTTCCCGATTAAACCCCTCGGCCTGGAATATAACCCCTCGATTCCCCCTTCCTGATTAAACCCCTCAGCCTGGAATATAACCCCTCGATTCCCCCTTCCTGATTAAACCCCTCAGACTGGAATATAACCCCTCGATTCCCCCTTCCTGATTAAACCCCTCAGCCTGGAATATAACCCCTCGATTCCCCCTTCCTGATTAAACCCCTCAGTCAGGAATATAACCCCTCAATTCCCCTTCCTGATTAGACCCCTCAGCCTGGAATATAACCCCTCGATTCGCCCTTCCCGATTAAACCCCTCGGCCTGGAATATAACCCCTCGATTCCCCCTTCCTGATTAAACCCCTCAGTCAGGAATATAACCCCTCGATTCCCCTTCCTGATTAGACCCCTCAGCCTGGAATATAACCCCTCGATTCGCCCTTCCCGATTAAACCCCTCGGCCTGGAATATAACCCCTCGATTCCCCCTTCCTGATTAAACCCCTCGGCCTGGAATATAACCCCTCGATTCCCCTTCCTGATTAAACCCCTCAGACTGGAATATAACCCCTCGATTCCCCTTCCTGATTAAACCCCTCAGCTTGGAATATGACTCCTCGATTCCCCCTTCCTGATTAAGCCCCTCAGCCTGGAATATAACCCCCCGATTCCCCTTCCTGATTAAACCCCTCAGCCTGGAATATAACCCCTCGATTCCCCTTCCTGATTAAACCCTTCGGCCCTGAATATAACCCCACGATTCCCCCTTCCTGATTAAACCCCTCAGCCTGGAATATAACCACACGATTCCCCTTCCTGATTAAACCCCTCAGCCTGGAAAATAACCCCGCGATTCCCCTTCCTGATTAAACCCCTCAGTCAGGAATATAACCCCTCGATTTCGCTTCCTGATTAAACCCCTCAACCTGGAATATAACCCCTCGATTCCCCTTCCTGATTAAACCCCTCGTCCAGGAATATGACACCTCGATTCCCCCTTCAGGATTAAACCCCTCGTCAAGGAATATGACTCCTCGATTCCCCTTCCTGATTAAGCCCCTCAGCCTGGAATATAACCCCCCGATTGCCCCTTCCTGATTAAACCCCTCAGCCTGGAATATAAACCCACGATTCCCCTTCCTGATTAAACCGCTCGGCCTGGAAAATAACCCCTCGATTCCCCCTTCCTGCTTAAACCCCTCGGCCAGTATTATAACCCCTCGATTCCGCCTTCCTGATTAAACCCCTCGGCCTGAAATATAACCCCTCGATTCCCCTTCCTGATTAAACGCCTCGGCCAGGAATATAACCCCTGGATTCCCCTTCCTGATAAAACCTCTCAGCCTGAAATATAAGCCCTCTATTCCCCCTTCCTGATTAAACCCCTCGGACAGGAATATAACCCCTCGATTCCCCCTTCCTGATTAAACCCCTCAGCCTGGAATATAACCCCTCGATTCCCCTTCCTGATTACCCCCTCAGCCTGGAATATAACCCCTCTATTCCCCTTCCTGATTAAACACATCGGCCTGAAATATAACCCCTCGATTCCCCCTTCCTGATTAAACCTCTTGGCCCTGAATATAACCCCTGGATTCCCTTCCTGATTAAACCCCTCAGCCTGGAATATAACCCCTCAATTCCCCCTTCCTGATTAAACCCCCCGGCCTGGAATATAATCCCTCAATTCCCCTTCCTGATTAAACCCCTCAGCCAGGAATATCACCCCTCGATTCCCCTTCCTGATTAAACCCCTCGGCCTGGAATATAACCCCTCGATTCCCCCTTCCTTATTAAACCCCTCAGCCTGGAATATAACCCCTCGATTCGCCCTTCCTGATTAAACCCCACAGCCTGGAATATAACCCCTCGATTCCCCCTTCCTGATTAAACCCCTCGGCCTGGAATATAACCCCTCGATTCCCCTTCCTGATTAACCCCTCGGCCTGGAATATAACCCCTCGATTCCCCTTCCTGATTAAACACCTCGGCTTGGAATATAACCCCTTGATTCCCATTACTGATTAACCCCCTTCGCCTGGAATATAACCCCACGATTCCCCTTCCTGATTAAACCCCTCGGCCTGGAATATAACCCCTCGATTCCCCCTTCCTGATTAAACCCCTCAGCCTGGAATATAACCCCTCCATTCCCCCTTCCTGATTAAACCCCTCGGCCCTGAATATAACCCCCGGAATCCCCTTCCGGATTAAACGCCTCGTCCAGGAATATGACTCCTCGATTCCCCTTCCTGATTAAGCCGCTCAGCCTGGAATATAACCCCCCGATTCCCCTTCCTGATTAAACCCCCCAGCCTGGAATATAACGCCTGGATTCCCCTTCCTGATTAAACCCCTCAGCCTGTTATATAACCACTCGATTCCCCCTTCCTGATTAAACCCCTCAGCCTGGAATATAACCCCTGGATTCCCCTTCCTGATTAAACCCCTCAGCCTGGAATATAACCACTTGATTCCCCTTCCTGATTAAACCCCTCAGCCTGGAATATAACCCCTCGATTCCCCTTCCTGATCATACCCCTCGGCCCTGAATACAACCCCTCGATTCCCCTTCCTGATTGAACCCCTCGGCCAGGAATATAATCACTCGATTCCCCTTCCTGATTAATCCCCACGGCCTCGAATATAACCCCTCGATTCCCCCTTCCTGATTAAACCCCTCAGCCTGGAATATAATCCCTCGATTCCCACTTCCTGATTAAACCCCTCGGCCTGGAACATAACCCCTCGATTCCCCTTCCTGATAAAACCCCTCAGCCTGGAATATAACTCCTTGATTCCCCCTTCCTGATTAAACCCCTCGGCTTGGAATATTTACCGCTCGATTTCCATTACTGATTAAACCCCTCGGCCTGGCAGAGAACCCCACAATTCCCCGCCCTGATTAAACCCGTCGGCCTGAAATATAACCCCTCGATTCCCCCTTCCTGATTAAACCCCTCAGCCTGGAATATAAACCCACGATTCCCCCTTCCTGATTCAACCGCTCGGCCTGGAATATAACCCCTCGATTCCCCTTCCTGCTTAAACCACTCGGCCAGGATTATAAACCCTCGATTCCCCCTTCCTGATTACACGCCTCGGCCAGGAATATAACCCTTCGATTCCCCCTTCCTGATTAAACCCCTCAGCCTGGAATATAACCCCTCGATTCCCCTTCCTGATTAAACCCCTCGGCCTGAAATATAACCTCTCGATTCCCCCTTCCTGATTAAACCCCTCGGCCAGGAATATAACCCCTCGATTCCCCTCCCTGATTAAACCTCTCGGCCCTGAATATAACCCCTGGATTCCTGTTCCTGATTAAACCCCTCAGCCTGGAATATAACCCCTCGATTGCCCCTTCCTGATTAAACCCCTCGGCCTGGAATATAATCCCTCAATTCCCCTTCCTGATTAAACCCCTCAGCCAGGAATATAACCCCTCGATTCCCCTTCCTGATTAAACCCCTCAGACTGGAAAAAAAACCCCTCGATTCCCCTTCCTGATTAAACCCCTCAGCTTGGAATATAACCCCTCGATTCCCCCTTCCTGATTAAACCCCTCAGTCAGGAATATAACCCCTCGATTCCCCTTCCTGATTAAACCCCTCAGCCTGGAATATAACCCCTCGATTCGCCCTTCCTGATTAAACCCCTCAGCCTGGAATATAACCCCTCGATTCCCCCTTCCTGATTAAACCCCTCGGCCCAGAATATAACCCCTCGATTCCCCTTCCTGATTAAACCCCTCAGCCTGGAATATAACCCCTCGATTCCCCTTCCTGATTAAACCCCTCAGCCTGGAATATAACCCCTCGATTCTCCTTCCTGATTAAACCCCTCGGCCTGGAATATAAACCCACGATTCCCCTTCCTGATTAAACCCCTCGGCCTGGAATATAACCCCTCGATTCCCCCTTCCTGATTAATCCCCTCAGCCTGGAATATAACCCCTCGATTCCCCTTCCTGATTAAACCCCTCGGCCCTGAATATAACCCCCGGAATCCCCTTCCGGATTAAACCCCTCGTCCAGGAATATGACACCTCGATTCCCCCTTCCGGATTAAACCCCTCGGCCTGGAATATAACCCCTCGATTCCCCTTCCTGATTAAACCCCTCAGCCTGGAATATAACCCCTCGATTCCCCCTTCCTGATTAAACCCCTCAGCCTGGAATATAACCCCTCGATTCCCCCTTTCCTGATTAAACACCTCGGCCTGGAATATAACCCCTCGATTCCCCTTCCTGATTATACCCCTCTGCCTGGAATATAACCCCTCGATTTCCCCTTCCTGATTAAACCCCTCAGCCTGGAATATAACCACTCGATTCCCCCTTCCTGATTAAACCCCTCAGCCTGGAATATAACCACTCGATTCCCCTTCCTGATTAAACCCCTCGGCCTGGAATATAATGCCTCGATCCCCATTCCTGATTAAAGCCCTCAGACTGGAATATGACACCTCAATTCCCCCTTCCTGATTAAACCCCTCAGCCTGGAATATATCCCCTCCATTTCCCTTCCTGATTAACCCCCTCGGCCTGGAATATAATCCCTCGATTCCCCCTTCCTGATAAAACCCTACAGCCTGGAATATTATCCCTCGTTCCCACTTCCTGATTAAACCCCTGAGCCTGGAATAAAACCCCTTGATTCCCCCTTCCTGATTAAACCACTCGGCCAGGATTATAAACCCTCGATTCCCGCTTCCTGATTACACGCCTCGGCCAGGAATATAACCCCTCGATTCCCCCTTCCTGATTAAACCTCTCGGCCCTGAATATAACCCCTGGATTCCCCTTCCTGATTAAACCCCTCGGCCTGGAACATAACCCCTCGATTCCCCTTTCTGATAAAACCCCGCAGCCTGGAATATAACTCCTTGATTCCCCCTTCCTGATTAAACCCCTCGGCTTGGAATATTTACCCCTCGATTCCCATTACTGATTAAACCCCTCGGCCTGGCAGAGAACCCCACAATTCCCCTCCCTGATTAAACCCCTCGGCCTGAAATATAACCCCTCGATTCCCCCTTCCTGATTAAACCCCTCAGCCTGGAATATAAACCCACGATTCCGCCTTCCTGATTAAACCGCTCGGCCTGGAATATAACCCCTCGATTCCCCTTCCTGCTTAAACCACTCGGCCAGGATTATAAACCCTCGATTCCCCCTTCCTGATTACACGCCTCGGCCAGGAATATAACCCTTCGATTCCCCCTTCCTGATTAAACCCCTCAGCCTGGAATATAACCCCTCGATTCCCCTTCCTGATTAAACCCCTCGGCCTGAAATATAACCTCTCGATTCCCCCTTCCTGATTAAACCCCTCGGCCAGGAATATAACCCTTCGATTCCCCTCCCTCATTAAACCTCTCGGCCCTGAATATAACCCCTGGATTCCCGTTCCTGATTAAACCCCTCAGCCAGGAATATAACCCCTCGATTCCCCTTCCTGATTAAACCCCTCAGACTGGAAAAAAAACCCCTCGATTCCCCTTCCTGATTAAACCCCTCAGCTTGGAATATAACCCTTCGATTCCCCCTTCCTGATTAAACCCCTCAGTCAGGAATATAACCCCTCGATTCCCCTTCCTGATTAGACCCCTCAGCCTGGAATATAACCCCTCGATTCGCCCTTCCCGATTAAACCCCTCGGCCTGGAATATAACCCCTCGATTCCCCCTTCCTGATTAAACCCCTCAGCCTGGAATATAACCCCTCGATTCCCCCTTCCTGATTAAACCCCTCAGACTGGAATATAACCCCTCGATTCCCCCTTCCTGATTAAACCCCTCAGCCTGGAATATAACCCCTCGATTCCCCCTTCCTGATTAAACCCCTCAGTCAGGAATATAACCCCTCAATTCCCCTTCCTGATTAGACCCCTCAGCCTGGAATATAACCCCTCGATTCGCCCTTCCCGATTAAACCCCTCGGCCTGGAATATAACCCCTCGATTCCCCCTTCCTGATTAAACCCCTCGGCCTGGAATATAACCCCTCGATTCCCCTTCCTGATTAAACCCCTCAGACTGGAATATAACCCCTCGAATCCCCTTCCTGATTAAACCCCTCAGCTTGGAATATGACTCCTCGATTCCCCCTTCCTGATTAAGCCCCTCAGCCTGGAATATAACCCCCCGATTCCCCTTCCTGATTAAACCCCTCAGCCTGGAATATAACCCCTCGATTCCCCTTCCTGATTAAACCCTTCGGCCCTGAATATAACCCCACGATTCCCCCTTCCTGATTAAACCCCTCAGCCTGGAATATAACCACACGATTCCCCTTCCTGATTAAACCCCTCAGCCTGGAAAATAACCCCTCGATTCCCCTTCCTGATTCAACCCCTCAGCCTGGAATATAACCCCTCGATACCCCCTTCCTGATTAAACCCCTCAGCCTGGAATATAACCCCTCGATTTCCCCTTCCTGATTAAACCCCTCAGCCTGGAATATAACGCCTGGATTCCCCTTCCTGATTAAACCCCTCAGCCTGGAATATAACCACTCGATTCCCCCTTCCTGATTAAACCCCTCAGCCTGGAATATAACCCCTCGATTCCCCCTTCCTGATTAAATCCCTCAGCCTGGAATATAACCCATCGATTTCCCTTCCTGATAAAACCCTACAACCTGGAATATTATCCCTTGATTCCCACTTCCTGATTAAACCCCTCAGCCTGGAATATAACCCCTCGATCCCCCTTCCTGATTAAACCCCTCAGCCTGGAATATAACCCCTCGATTCCCCCTTCCTGATTAAACCCCTCGGCCAGGAATATAATCACTCGATGGCCTTCCTGATTAATCCCCATGGCCTTGAATATGACACCTCAATTCCCCCTTCCTGATTAAACCCCTCAGCCTGGAATATATCCCCTCCATTTCCCTTCCTGATTAACCCCCTCGGCCTGGAATATAATCCCTCGATTCCCCCTTCCTGATAAAACCCTACAGCCTGGAATATTATCCCTCGTTCCCACTTCCTGATTAAACCCCTGAGCCTGGATTAAAACCCCTTGATTCCCCCTTCCTGATTAAACCACTCGGCCAGGATTATAAACCCTCGATTCCCGCTTCCTGATTACACGCCTCGGCCAGGAATATAACCCCTCGATTCCCCCTTCCTGATTAAACCTCTCGGCCCTGAATATAATCCCTGGATTCCCCTTCCTGATTAAACCCCTCGGCCTGGAACATAACCCCTCGATTCCCCTTTCTGATAAAACCCCGCAGCCTGGAATATAACTCCTTGATTCCCCCTTCCTGATTAAACCCCTCGGCTTGGAATATTTACCCCTCGATTCCCATTACTGATTAAACCCCTCGGCCTGGCAGAGAACCCCACAATTCCCCTCCCTGATTAAACCCCTCGGCCTGAAATATAACCCCTCGATTCCCCCTTCCTGATTAAACCCCTCAGCCTGGAATATAAACCCACGATTCCCCCTTCCTGATTAAACCGCTCGGCCTGGAATATAACCCCTCGATTCCCCTTCCTGCTTAAACCACTCGGCCAGGATTATAAACCCTCGATTCCCCCTTCCTGATTACACGCCTCGGCCAGGAATATAACCCTTCGATTCCCCCTTCCTGATTAAACCCCTCAGCCTGGAATATAACCCCTCGATTCCCCTTCCTGATTAAACCCCTCGGCCTGAAATATAACCTCTCGATTCCCCCTTCCTGATTAAACCCCTCGGCCAGGAATATAACCCTTCGATTCCCCTCCCTCATTAAACCTCTCGGCCCTGAATATAACCCCTGGATTCCCGTTCCTGATTAAACCCCTCAGCCAGGAATATAACCCCTCGATTCCCCTTCCTGATTAAACCCCTCAGACTGGAAAAAAAAACCCTCGATTCCCCTTCCTGATTAAACCCCTCAGCTTGGAATATAACCATTCGATTCCCCCTTCCTGATTAAACCCCTCAGTCAGGAATATAACCCCTCGATTCCCCTTCCTGATTAGACCCCTCAGCCTGGAATATAACCCCTCGATTCGCCCTTCCCGATTAAACCCCTCGGCCTGGAATATAACCCCTCGATTCCCCCTTCCTGATTAAACCCCTCAGCCTGGAATATAACCCCTCGATTCCCCCTTCCTGATTAAACCCCTCAGACTGGAATATAACCCCTCGATTCCCCCTTCCTGATTAAACCCCTCAGCCTGGAATATAACCCCTCGATTCCCCCTTCCTGATTAAACCCCTCAGTCAGGAATATAACCCCTCAATTCCCCTTCCTGATTAGACCCCTCAGCCTGGAATATAACCCCTCGATTCGCCCTTCCCGATTAAACCCCTCGGCCTGGAATATAACCCCTCGATTCCCCCTTCCTGATTAAACCCCTCAGTCAGGAATATAACCCCTCGATTCCCCTTCCTGATTAGACCCCTCAGCCTGGAATATAAACCCTCGATTCGCCCTTCCCGATTAAACCCCTCGGCCTGGAATATAACCCCTCGATTCCCCCTTCCTGATTAAACCCCTCGGCCTGGAATATAACCCCTCGATTCCCCTTCCTGATTAAACCCCTCAGACTGGAATATAACCCCTCGATTCCCCTTCCTGATTAAACCCCTCAGCTTGGAATATGACTCCTCGATTCCCCCTTCCTGATTAAGCCCCTCAGCCTGGAATATAACCCCCCGATTCCCCTTCCTGATTAAACCCCTCAGCCTGGAATATAACCCCTCGATTCCCCTTCCTGATTAAACCCTTCGGCCCTGAATATAACCCCACGATTCCCCCTTCCTGATTAAACCCCTCAGCCTGGAATATAACCCCTCGATTCCCCTTCCTGATTAAACCCCTCGGCCTGAAATATAACCTCTCGATTCCCCCTTCCTGATTAAACCCCTCGGCCAGGAATATAACCCTTCGATTCCCCTCCCTCATTAAACCTCTCGGCCCTGAATATAACCCCTGGATTCCCGTTCCTGATTAAACCCCTCAGCCAGGAATATAACCCCTCGATTCCCCTTCCTGATTAAACCCCTCAGACTGGAAAAAAAACCCCTCGATTCCCCTTCCTGATTAAACCCCTCAGCTTGGAATATAACCCTTCGATTCCCCCTTCCTGATTAAACCCCTCAGTCAGGAATATAACCCCTCGATTCCCCTTCCTGATTAGACCCCTCAGCCTGGAATATAACCCCTCGATTCGCCCTTCCCGATTAAACCCCTCGGCCTGGAATATAACCCCTCGATTCCCCCTTCCTGATTAAACCCCTCAGCCTGGAATATAACCCCTCGATTCCCCCTTCCTGATTAAACCCCTCAGACTGGAATATAACCCCTCGATTCCCCCTTCCTGATTAAACCCCTCAGCCTGGAATATAACCCCTCGATTCCCCCTTCCTGATTAAACCCCTCAGTCAGGAATATAACCCCTCAATTCCCCTTCCTGATTAGACCCCTCAGCCTGGAATATAACCCCTCGATTCGCCCTTCCCGATTAAACCCCTCGGCCTGGAATATAACCCCTCGATTCCCCCTTCCTGATTAAACCCCTCGGCCTGGAATATAACCCCTCGATTCCCCTTCCTGATTAAACCCCTCAGACTGGAATATAACCCCTCGAATCCCCTTCCTGATTAAACCCCTCAGCTTGGAATATGACTCCTCGATTCCCCCTTCCTGATTAAGCCCCTCAGCCTGGAATATAACCCCCCGATTCCCCTTCCTGATTAAACCCCTCAGCCTGGAATATAACCCCTCGATTCCCCTTCCTGATTAAACCCTTCGGCCCTGAATATAACCCCACGATTCCCCCTTCCTGATTAAACCCCTCAGCCTGGAATATAACCCCTCGATTCCCCTTCCTGATTCAACCCTTCGGCCCTGAATATAACCCCACGATTCCCCTTACTGATTAAACCCCTCAGCCTGGAAAATAACCCCTCGATTCCCCTTCCTGATTAAACCCCTCAGCCTGGAATATAACCCCTCGATTCCCCTTCCTGATTAAACCCTTCGGCCCTGAATATAACCCCACGATTCCCCCTTCCTGATTAAACCCCTCAGCCTGGAATATAACCCCTCGATTCCCCTTCCTGATTAAACCCTTCGGCCCTGAATATAACCCCACGATTCCCCTTCCTGATTAAACCCCTCAGCCTGGAAAATAACCCCTCGATTCCCCTTCCTGATTCAACCCCTCAGCCTGGAATATAACCCCTCGATACCCCCTTCCTGATTAAACCCCTCAGCCTGGAATATAACCCCTCGATTTCCCCTTCCTGATTAAACCCCTCAGCCTGGAATATAACGCCTGGATTCCCCTTCCTGATTAAACCCCTCAGCCTGGAATATAACCACTCGATTCCCCCTTCCTGATTAAACCCCTCAGCCTGGAATATAACCCCTCGATTCCCCCTTCCTGATTAAATCCCTCAGCCTGGAATATAACCCATCGATTTCCCTTCCTGATAAAACCCTACAACCTGGAATATTATCCCTTGATTCCCACTTCCTGATTAAACCCCTCAGCCTGGAATATAACCCCTCGATCCCCCTTCCTGATTAAACCCCTCAGCCTGGAATATAACCCCTCGATTCCCCCTTCCTGATTAAACCCCTCGGCCAGGAATATAATCACTCGATGGCCTTCCTGATTAATCCCCATGGCCTTGAATATGACACCTCAATTCCCCCTTCCTGATTAAACCCCTCAGCCTGGAATATATCCCCTCCATTTCCCTTCCTGATTAACCCCCTCGGCCTGGAATATAATCCCTCGATTCCCCCTTCCTGATAAAACCCTACAGCCTGGAATATTATCCCTCGTTCCCACTTCCTGATTAAACCCCTGAGCCTGGATTAAAACCCCTTGATTCCCCCTTCCTGATTAAACCACTCGGCCAGGATTATAAACCCTCGATTCCCGCTTCCTGATTACACGCCTCGGCCAGGAATATAACCCCTCGATTCCCGCTTCCTGATTAAACCTCTCGGCCCTGAATATAATCCCTGGATTCCCCTTCCTGATTAAACCCCTCGGCCTGGAACATAACCCCTCGATTCCCCTTTCTGATAAAACCCCGCAGCCTGGAATATAACTCCTTGATTCCCCCTTCCTGATTAAACCCCTCGGCTTGGAATATTTACCCCTCGATTCCCATTACTGATTAAACCCCTCGGCCTGGCAGAGAACCCCACAATTCCCCTCCCTGATTAAACCCCTCGGCCTGAAATATAACCCCTCGATTCCCCCTTCCTGATTAAACCCCTCAGCCTGGAATATAAACCCACGATTCCCCCTTCCTGATTAAACCGCTCGGCCTGGAATATAACCCCTCGATTCCCCTTCCTGCTTAAACCACTCGGCCAGGATTATAAACCCTCGATTCCCCCTTCCTGATTACACGCCTCGGCCAGGAATATAACCCTTCGATTCCCCCTTCCTGATTAAACCCCTCAGCCTGGAATATAACCCCTCGATTCCCCTTCCTGATTAAACCCCTCGGCCTGAAATATAACCTCTCGATTCCCCCTTCCTGATTAAACCCCTCGGCCAGGAATATAACCCTTCGATTCCCCTCCCTCATTAAACCTCTCGGCCCTGAATATAACCCCTGGATTCCCGTTCCTGATTAAACCCCTCAGCCAGGAATATAACCCCTCGATTCCCCTTCCTGATTAAACCCCTCAGACTGGAAAAAAAAACCCTCGATTCCCCTTCCTGATTAAACCCCTCAGCTTGGAATATAACCATTCGATTCCCCCTTCCTGATTAAACCCCTCAGTCAGGAATATAACCCCTCGATTCCCCTTCCTGATTAGACCCCTCAGCCTGGAATATAACCCCTCGATTCGCCCTTCCCGATTAAACCCCTCGGCCTGGAATATAACCCCTCGATTCCCCCTTCCTGATTAAACCCCTCAGCCTGGAATATAACCCCTCGATTCCCCCTTCCTGATTAAACCCCTCAGACTGGAATATAACCCCTCGATTCCCCCTTCCTGATTAAACCCCTCAGCCTGGAATATAACCCCTCGATTCCCCCTTCCTGATTAAACCCCTCAGTCAGGAATATAACCCCTCAATTCCCCTTCCTGATTAGACCCCTCAGCCTGGAATATAACCCCTCGATTCGCCCTTCCCGATTAAACCCCTCGGCCTGGAATATAACCCCTCGATTCCCCCTTCCTGATTAAACCCCTCAGTCAGGAATATAACCCCTCGATTCCCCTTCCTGATTAGACCCCTCAGCCTGGAATATAAACCCTCGATTCGCCCTTCCCGATTAAACCCCTCGGCCTGGAATATAACCCCTCGATTCCCCCTTCCTGATTAAACCCCTCGGCCTGGAATATAACCCCTCGATTCCCCTTCCTGATTAAACCCCTCAGACTGGAATATAACCCCTCGATTCCCCTTCCTGATTAAACCCCTCAGCTTGGAATATGACTCCTCGATTCCCCCTTCCTGATTAAGCCCCTCAGCCTGGAATATAACCCCCCGATTCCCCTTCCTGATTAAACCCCTCAGCCTGGAATATAACCCCTCGATTCCCCTTCCTGATTAAACCCTTCGGCCCTGAATATAACCCCACGATTCCCCCTTCCTGATTAAACCCCTCAGCCTGGAATATAACCACACGATTCCCCTTCCTGATTAAACCCCTCAGCCTGGAAAATAACCCCGCGATTCCCCTTCCTGATTCAACCCCTCAGCCTGGAATATAACCCCTCGATACCCCCTTCCTGATTAAACCCCTCAGCCTGGAATATAACGCCTGGATTCCCCTTCCTGATTAAACCCCTCAGCCTGGAATATAACCACTCGATTCCCCCTTCCTGATTAAACCCCTCAGCCTGGAATATAACCCCTCGATTCCCCCTTCCTGATTAAATCCCTCAGCCTGGAATATAACCCCTCGATTTCCCTTCCTGATAAAACCCTACAACCTGGAATATTATCCCTTGATTCCCACTTCCTGATTAAACCCCTCAGCCTGGAATATAACCCCTCGATTCCCCTTCCTGATTAAAACCCTCAGCCTGGAATATAACCCCTCGATTCCCCCTTCCTGATTAAACCCCTCGGCCAGGAATATAATCACTCGATGGCCTTCCTGATTAATCCCCATGGCCTTGAATATAACCCCTCGATTCCCCTTCCTGATTAAACCCCTCAGCCTGGAATATAACCACTCGATTCCCCCTTCCTGATTAAACCCCTCGACCTGGAATATAACCCCTTGATTCCCCTTCCTGATTAAACCCCT
Organism: Chiloscyllium punctatum; assembly: GCF_047496795.1. Classification (NCBI taxonomy): domain Eukaryota; kingdom Metazoa; phylum Chordata; class Chondrichthyes; order Orectolobiformes; family Hemiscylliidae; genus Chiloscyllium; species Chiloscyllium punctatum. The sequence continues at coordinate 1,470,689 of NW_027309801.1, read as the reverse complement.
CAGCCTGGAATATAACCCCTCGATTCCCCTTCCTGATTAACCCCTCGGACTGGAATATAACCCCTCGATTCCCCTTCCTGATTAAACCCCTCAGCCTGGAATATAACCCCTCGATTCTCCTTCCTGATTAAACCCCTCGGCCTGGAATATAACCCCACGATTCCCCTTCCTGATTAAACCCCTCGGCCTGGAATATAACCCCTCGATTCCCCCTTCCTGATTAATCCCCTCAGCCTGGAATATAACCCCTCGATTCCCCTTCCTGATTAAACTCCTCGGCCCTGAATATAACCCCCGGAATCCCCTTCCGGATTAAACCCCTCGTCCAGGAATATGACACCTCTATTCCCCCTTCCGGATTAAACCCCTCGGCCTGGAATATAACCCCTCGATTCCCCTTCCTGATTAAACCCCTCAGCCTGGAATATAACCCCTCGATTCCCCCTTCCTGATTAAACCCCTCAGCCTGGAATATAACCCCTCGATTCCCCCTTTCCTGATTAAACACCTCGGCCTGGAATATAACCCCTCGATTCCCCTTCCTGATTATACCCCTCTGCCTGGAATATAACCCCTCGATTTCCCCTTCCTGATTAAACCCCTCAGCCTGGAATATAACCACTCGATTCCCCTTCCTGATTAAACCCCTCAGCCTGGAATATAACCACTCGATTCCCCCTTCCTGATTAAACCCCTCAGCCTGGAATATAACCACTCGATTCCCCTTCCTGATTAAACCCCTCGGCCTGGAATATAATGCCTCGATCCCCCTTCCTGATTAAAGCCCTCAGACTGGAATATGACACCTCAATTCCCCCTTCCTGATTAAACCCCTCAGCCTGGAATATATCCCCTCCATTTCCCTTCCTGATTAACCCCCTCGGCCTGGAATATAATCCCTCGATTCCCCCTTCCTGATAAAACCCTACAGCCTGGAATATTATCCCTCGTTCCCACTTCCTGATTAAACCCCTGAGCCTGGAATAAAACCCCTTGATTCCCCCTTCCTGATTAAACCACTCGGCCAGGATTATAAACCCTCGATTCCCGCTTCCTGATTACACGCCTCGGCCAGGAATATAACCCCTCGATTCCCCCTTCCTGATTAAACCCCTCAGCCTGGAATATAACCCCGCGATTCCCCTTCCTGATTAAACCCCTCGGCCTGAAATATAACCCCTCGATTCCCCCTTCCTGATTAAACCCCTCGGCTTGGAATATTTACCCCTCGATTCCCATTACTGATTAAACCCCTCGGCCTGGCAGAGAACCCCACAATTCCCCTCCCTGATTAAACCCCTCGGCCTGAAATATAACCCCTCGATTCCCCCTTCCTGATTAAACCCCTCAGCCTGGAATATAAACCCACGATTCCCCCTTCCTGATTAAACCGCTCGGCCTGGAATATAACCCCTCGATTCCCCTTCCTGCTTAAACCACTCGGCCAGGATTATAAACCCTCGATTCCCCCTTCCTGATTACACGCCTCGGCCAGGAATATAACCCTTCGATTCCCCCTTCCTGATTAAACCCCTCAGCCTGGAATATAACCCCTCGATTCCCCTTCCTGATTAAACCCCTCGGCCTGAAATATAACCTCTCGATTCCCCCTTCCTGATTAAACCCCTCGGCCAGGAATATAACCCTTCGATTCCCCTCCCTCATTAAACCTCTCGGCCCTGAATATAACCCCTGGATTCCCGTTCCTGATTAAACCCCTCAGCCAGGAATATAACCCCTCGATTCCCCTTCCTGATTAAACCCCTCAGACTGGAAAAAAAACCCCTCGATTCCCCTTCCTGATTAAACCCCTCAGCTTGGAATATAACCCCTCGATTCCCCCTTCCTGATTAAACCCCTCAGCCTGGAATATAACCCCTTGATTCGCCCTTCCCGATTAAACCCCTCGGCCTGGAATATAACCCCTCGATTCCCCCTTCCTGATTAAACCCCTCAGCCTGGAATATAACCCCTCGATTCCCCCTTCCTGATTAAACCCCTCGGCCCAGAATATAACCGCTCGATTCCCCCTTCCTAATTAAACCCCCGGCCCTGAATATAAGTCCTCGATTCCACCTTCCTGATTAAACCCCTCAGCCTGGAATATAACCCCTCGATTCGCCCTTCCTGATTAAACCCCTCGGCCCAGAATATAACCCCTCGATTCCCCTTCCTGATTAAACCCCTCAGCCTGGAATATAACCCCTGGATTCCCCTTCCTGATTAAACCCCTCAGCCTGGAATATAACCCCTAGATTTCCCTTCCTGATTAAACCCCTCGGCCTGAAATATAACCTCTCGATTCCCCCTTCCTGATTAAACCCCTCGACCAGGAATATAACCCTTCGATTCCCCTCCCTCATTAAACCTCTCGGCCCTGAATATAACCCCTGGATTCCCGTTCCAGATTAAACCCCTCAGCGAGGAATATAACCCCTCGATTCCCCTTCCTGATTAAACCCCTCAGACTGGAAAAAAATACCCTCGATTCCCCTTCCTGATTAAACCCCTCAGCTTGGAATATCACCCCTCGATTCCCCCTTCCTGATTAAACCCCTCAGCCTGGAATATAACCCCTCGATTCCCCCTTCCTGATTAAACCCCTCGGCCCTGAATATAACCGCTCGATTCCCCCTTCCTAATTAAACCCCCGGCCCTGAATATAAGTCCTCGATTCCACCTTCCTGATTAAACCCCTCAGCCTGGAATATAACCCCTCGATTCTCCTTCCTGATTAAACCCCTCGGCCTGGAATATAACCCCACGATTCCACTTCCTGATTAAACCCCTCGGCCTGGAATATAACCCCTCGATTCCCCCTTCCTGATTAATCCCCTCAGCCTGGAATATAACCCCTCGATTCCCCTTCCTGATTAAACCCCTCGGCCCTGAATATAACCCCCGGAATCCCGTTCCTGATTAAACCCCTCAGCCAGGAATATAACCCCTCGATTCCCCTTCCTGATTAAACCCCTCAGACTGGAAAAAAAACCCCTCGATTCCCCTTCCTGATTAAACCCCTCAGCTTGGAATATAACCCCTCGATTCCCCCTTCCTGATGAAACCCCTCAGCCTGGAATATAACCCCTCGATTCCCCCTTCCTGATTAAACCCCTCGGCCCTGAATATAACCGCTCGATTCCCCCTTCCTAATTAAACCCCCGGCCCTGAATATAAGTCCTCGATTCCACCTTCCTGATTAAACCCCTCAGCCTGGAATATAACCCCTGGATTCCCCTTCCTGATTAAACCCCTCAGCCTGGAATATAACCCCTCGATTTCCCTTCCTGATTAAACCCCTCAGCCTGGTATATAACCCCTCGATTCCCCCTTCCTGATAAAAACCCTCAGCCTGGAATATAACCACTCGATTCCCCCTTCCTGATTAAACCCCTCGGCCTGGAATATAAACCCTTGATTCCCCTTCCTGATTAAACCCCTCAGCCTGGAATATAACCCCTCGATTCCCCTTCCTGATTAACCCCTCGGACTGGAATATAACCCCTCGATTCCCCTTCCTGATTAAACCCCTCAGCCTGGAATATAACCCCTCGATTCTCCTTCCTGATTAAACCCCTCGGCCCTGAATATAACCGCTCGATTCCCCCTTCCTAATTAAACCCCCGGCCCTGAATATAAGTCCTCGATTCCACCTTCCTGATTAAACCCCTCAGCCTGGAATATAACCCCTCGATTCCCCCTTCCTGATTAAACCCTTCGGCCCTGAATATAACCCCACGATTCCCCCTTCCTGATTAAACCCCTCAGCCTGGAATATAACCACTCGATTCCCCTTCCTGATTAAACCCCTCAGCCTGGAATATAACCCCTCGATTCCCCTTCCTGATTAAACCCCTCAGCCTGGAAAATAACCCCTCGATTCCCCTTCCTGATTCAACCCCTCAGCCTGGAATATAACCCCTCGAGTCCCCCTTCCTGATTAAACGCCTCAGCCTGGAATATAACCCCTCGATTCCCCCTTTCCTGATTAAACACCTCGGTCTGGAATATAACCCCTCGATTCCCCTTCCTGATTATACCCCTCAGCCTGGAATATAACCCCTCGATTCCCCCTTCCTGATTAAACCCCTCGGCCTGGAATATAATGCCTCGATCCCCATTCCTGATTAAAGCCCTCAGACTGGAATATGACACCTCAATTCCCCCTTCCTGATTAAACCCCTCAGCCTGGAATATATCCCCTCCATTTCCCTTCCTGATTAACCCCCTCGGCCTGGAATATAATCCCTCGATTCCCCCTTCCTGATAAAACCCTACAGCCTGGAATATTATCCCTCGTTCCCACTTCCTGATTAAACCCCTGAGCCTGGAATAAAACCCCTTGATTCCCCCTTCCTGATTAAACCACTCGGCCAGGATTATAAACCCTCGATTCCCGCTTCCTGATTACACGCCTCGGCCAGGAATATAATCCTTCGATTCCCCCTTCCTGATTAAACCCCTCAGCCTGGAATATAAACCCTCGATTCCCGTTCCTGATTAAACCCCTCAGCCAGGAATATAACCCCTCGATTCCCCTTCCTGATTAAACCCCTCAGACTGGAAAAAAAACCCCTCGATTCCCCTTCCTGATTAAACCCCTCAGCTTGGAATATAACCCTTCGATTCCCCCTTCCTGATTAAACCCCTCAGTCAGGAATATAACCCCTCGATTCCCCTTCCTGATTAAACCCCTCAGCCTGGAATATAACCCATCGATTCTCCCTTCCTGATTAAACCCCTCGGCCTGGAATATAACCCCTCGATTCCCCCTTCCTGATTAAACCCCTCAGCCTGGAATATAACCCCTCGATTCCCCCTTCCTGATTAAACCCCTCAGACTGGAATATAACCCCTCGATTCCCCCTTCCTGATTAAACCCCTCAGCCTGGAATATAACCCCTCGATTCCCCCTTCCTGATTAAACCCCTCAGTCAGGAATATAACCCCTCAATTCCCCTTCCTGATTAGACCCCTCAGCCTGGAATATAACCCCTCGATTCGCCCTTCCCGATTAAACCCCTCGGCCTGGAATATAACCCCTCGATTCCCCCTTCCTGATTAAACCCCTCGGCCTGGAATATAACCCCTCGATTCCCCTTCCTGATTAAACCCCTCAGACTGGAATATAACCCCTCGATTCCCCTTCCTGATTAAACCCCTCAGCTTGGAATATGACTCCTCGATTCCCCCTTCCTGATTAAGCCCCTCAGCCTGGAATATAACCCCCCGATTCCCCTTCCTGATTAAACCCCTCAGCCTGGAATATAACCCCTCGATTCCCCTTCCTGATTAAACCCTTCGGCCCTGAATATAACCCCACGATTCCCCCTTCCTGATTAAACCCCTCAGCCTGGAATATAACCACACGATTCCCCTTCCTGATTAAACCCCTCAGCCTGGAAAATAACCCCTCGATTCCCCTTCCTGATTAAACCCTTCGGCCCTGAATATAACCCCACGATTCCCCCTTCCTGATTAAACCCCTCAGCCTGGAATATAACCCCTCGATTTCCCTTCCTGATTAAACCCCTCAGCCTGGTATATAACCCCTCGATTCCCCCTTCCTGATAAAAACCCTCAGCCTGGAATATAACCACTCGATTCCCCCTTCCTGATTAAACCCCTCGGCCTGGAATATAAACCCTTGATTCCCCTTCCTGATTAAACCCCTCAGCCTGGAATATAACCCCTCGATTCCCCTTCCTGATTAACCCCTCGGACTGGAATATAACCCCTCGATTCCCCTTCCTGATTAAACCCCTCAGCCTGGAATATAACCCCTCGATTCTCCTTCCTGATTAAACCCCTCGGCCCTGAATATAACCGCTCGATTCCCCCTTCCTAATTAAACCCCCGGCCCTGAATATAAGTCCTCGATTCCACCTTCCTGATTAAACCCCTCAGCCTGGAATATAACCCCTCGATTCCCCCTTCCTGATTAAACCCTTCGGCCCTGAATATAACCCCACGATTCCCCCTTCCTGATTAAACCCCTCAGCCTGGAATATAACCACTCGATTCCCCTTCCTGATTAAACCCCTCAGCCTGGAATATAACCCCTCGATTCCCCTTCCTGATTAAACCCCTCAGCCTGGAAAATAACCCCTCGATTCCCCTTCCTGATTCAACCCCTCAGCCTGGAATATAACCCCTCGAGTCCCCCTTCCTGATTAAACGCCTCAGCCTGGAATATAACCCCTCGATTCCCCCTTTCCTGATTAAACACCTCGGTCTGGAATATAACCCCTCGATTCCCCTTCCTGATTATACCCCTCAGCCTGGAATATAACCCCTCGATTCCCCCTTCCTGATTAAACCCCTCGGCCTGGAATATAATGCCTCGATCCCCATTCCTGATTAAAGCCCTCAGACTGGAATATGACACCTCAATTCCCCCTTCCTGATTAAACCCCTCAGCCTGGAATATATCCCCTCCATTTCCCTTCCTGATTAACCCCCTCGGCCTGGAATATAATCCCTCGATTCCCCCTTCCTGATAAAACCCTACAGCCTGGAATATTATCCCTCGTTCCCACTTCCTGATTAAACCCCTGAGCCTGGAATAAAACCCCTTGATTCCCCCTTCCTGATTAAACCACTCGGCCAGGATTATAAACCCTCGATTCCCGCTTCCTGATTACACGCCTCGGCCAGGAATATAATCCTTCGATTCCCCCTTCCTGATTAAACCCCTCAGCCTGGAATATAAACCCTCGATTCCCGTTCCTGATTAAACCCCTCAGCCAGGAATATAACCCCTCGATTCCCCTTCCTGATTAAACCCCTCAGACTGGAAAAAAAACCCCTCGATTCCCCTTCCTGATTAAACCCCTCAGCTTGGAATATAACCCTTCGATTCCCCCTTCCTGATTAAACCCCTCAGTCAGGAATATAACCCCTCGATTCCCCTTCCTGATTAAACCCCTCAGCCTGGAATATAACCCATCGATTCTCCCTTCCTGATTAAACCCCTCGGCCTGGAATATAACCCCTCGATTCCCCCTTCCTGATTAAACCCCTCAGCCTGGAATATAACCCCTCGATTCCCCCTTCCTGATTAAACCCCTCAGACTGGAATATAACCCCTCGATTCCCCCTTCCTGATTAAACCCCTCAGCCTGGAATATAACCCCTCGATTCCCCCTTCCTGATTAAACCCCTCAGTCAGGAATATAACCCCTCAATTCCCCTTCCTGATTAGACCCCTCAGCCTGGAATATAACCCCTCGATTCGCCCTTCCCGATTAAACCCCTCGGCCTGGAATATAACCCCTCGATTCCCCCTTCCTGATTAAACCCCTCGGCCTGGAATATAACCCCTCGATTCCCCTTCCTGATTAAACCCCTCAGACTGGAATATAACCCCTCGATTCCCCTTCCTGATTAAACCCCTCAGCTTGGAATATGACTCCTCGATTCCCCCTTCCTGATTAAGCCCCTCAGCCTGGAATATAACCCCCCGATTCCCCTTCCTGATTAAACCCCTCAGCCTGGAATATAACCCCTCGATTCCCCTTCCTGATTAAACCCTTCGGCCCTGAATATAACCCCACGATTCCCCCTTCCTGATTAAACCCCTCAGCCTGGAATATAACCACACGATTCCCCTTCCTGATTAAACCCCTCAGCCTGGAAAATAACCCCTCGATTCCCCTTCCTGATTAAACCCTTCGGCCCTGAATATAACCCCACGATTCCCCCTTCCTGATTAAACCCCTCAGCCTGGAATATAACCACACGATTCCCCTTCCTGATTAAACCCCTCAGCCTGGAATATAACCACTCGATTCCCCCTTCCTGATTAAACCCCTCAGCCTGGAATATAACCCCTCGATTCCCCCTTCCTGATTAAATCCCTCAGCCTGGAATATAACCCATCGATTTCCCTTCCTGATAAAACCCTACAACCTGGAATATTATCCCTTGATTCCCACTTCCTGATTAAACCCCTCAGCCTGGAATATAACCCCTCGATCCCCCTTCCTGATTAAACCCCTCAGCCTGGAATATAACCCCTCGATTCCCCCTTCCTGATTAAACCCCTCGGCCAGGAATATAATCACTCGATGGCCTTCCTGATTAATCCCCATGGCCTTGAATATGACACCTCAATTCCCCCTTCCTGATTAAACCCCTCAGCCTGGAATATATCCCCTCCATTTCCCTTCCTGATTAACCCCCTCGGCCTGGAATATAATCCCTCGATTCCCCCTTCCTGATAAAACCCTACAGCCTGGAATATTATCCCTCGTTCCCACTTCCTGATTAAACCCCTGAGCCTGGATTAAAACCCCTTGATTCCCCCTTCCTGATTAAACCACTCGGCCAGGATTATAAACCCTCGATTCCCGCTTCCTGATTACACGCCTCGGCCAGGAATATAACCCCTCGATTCCCCCTTCCTGATTAAACCTCTCGGCCCTGAATATAATCCCTGGATTCCCCTTCCTGATTAAACCCCTCGGCCTGGAACATAACCCCTCGATTCCCCTTTCTGATAAAACCCCGCAGCCTGGAATATAACTCCTTGATTCCCCCTTCCTGATTAAACCCCTCGGCTTGGAATATTTACCCCTCGATTCCCATTACTGATTAAACCCCTCGGCCTGGCAGAGAACCCCACAATTCCCCTCCCTGATTAAACCCCTCGGCCTGAAATATAACCCCTCGATTCCCCCTTCCTGATTAAACCCCTCAGCCTGGAATATAAACCCACGATTCCCCCTTCCTGATTAAACCGCTCGGCCTGGAATATAACCCCTCGATTCCCCTTCCTGCTTAAACCACTCGGCCAGGATTATAAACCCTCGATTCCCCCTTCCTGATTACACGCCTCGGCCAGGAATATAACCCTTCGATTCCCCCTTCCTGATTAAACCCCTCAGCCTGGAATATAACCCCTCGATTCCCCTTCCTGATTAAACCCCTCGGCCTGAAATATAACCTCTCGATTCCCCCTTCCTGATTAAGCCCCTCGGCCAGGAATATAACCCTTCGATTCCCCTCCCTCATTAAACCTCTCGGCCCTGAATATAACCCCTGGATTCCCGTTCCTGATTAAACCCCTCAGCCAGGAATATAACCCCTTGATTCCCCTTCCTGATTAAACCCCTCAGACTGGAAAAAAAAACCCTCGATTCCCCTTCCTGATTAAACCCCTCAGCTTGGAATATAACCCTTCGATTCCCCCTTCCTGATTAAACCCCTCAGTCAGGAATATAACCCCTGGATTCCCCTTCCTGATTAGACCCCTCAGCCTGGAATATAACCCCTCGATTCGCCCTTCCCGATTAAACCCCTCGGCCTGGAATATAACCCCTCGATTCCCCCTTCCTGATTAAACCCCTCAGCCTGGAATATAACCCCTCGATTCCCCCTTCCTGATTAAACCCCTCAGACTGGAATATAACCCCTCGATTCCCCCTTCCTGATTAAACCCCTCAGCCTGGAATATAACCCCTCGATTCCCCCTTCCTGATTAAACCCCTCAGTCAGGAATATAACCCCTCAATTCCCCTTCCTGATTAGACCCCTCAGCCTGGAATATAACCCCTCGATTCGCCCTTCCCGATTAAACCCCTCGGCCTGGAATATAACCCCTCGATTCCCCCTTCCTGATTAAACCCCTCAGTCAGGAATATAACCCCTCGATTCCCCTTCCTGATTAGACCCCTCAGCCTGGAATATAACCCCTCGATTCGCCCTTCCCGATTAAACCCCTCGGCCTGGAATATAACCCCTCGATTCCCCCTTCCTGATTAAACCCCTCGGCCTGGAATATAACCCCTCGATTCCCCTTCCTGATTAAACCCCTCAGACTGGAATATAACCCCTCGATTCCCCTTCCTGATTAAACCCCTCAGCTTGGAATATGACACCTCGATTCCCCCTTCCTGATTAAGCCCCTCAGCCTGGAATATAACCCCCCGATTCCCCTTCCTGATTAAACCCCTCAGCCTGGAATATAACCCCTCGATTCCCCTTCCTGATTAAACCCTTCGGCCCTGAATATAACCCCACGATTCCCCCTTCCTGATTAAACCCCTCACCCTGGAATATAACCACACGATTCCCCTTCCTGATTAAACCCCTCAGCCTGGAAAATAACCCCGCGATTCCCCTTCCTGATTCAACCCCTCAGCCTGGAATATAACCCCTCGATACCCCCTTCCTGATTAAACCCCTCAGCCTGGAATATAACGCCTGGATTCCCCTTCCTGATTAAACCCCTCAGCCTGGAATATAACCACTCGATTCCCCCTTCCTGATTAAACCCCTCAGCCTGGAATATAACCCCTCGATTCCCCCTTCCTGATTAAATCCCTCAGCCTGGAATATAACCCCTCGATTTCCCTTCCTGATAAAACCCTACAACCTGGAATATTATCCCTTGATTCCCACTTCCTGATTAAACCCCTCAGCCTGGAATATAACCCCTCGATTCCCCTTCCTGATTAAACCCCTCAGCCTGGAATATAACCCCTCGATTCCCCCTTCCTGATTAAACCCCTCGGCCAGGAATATAATCACTCGATGGCCTTCCTGATTAATCCCCATGGCCTTGAATATAACCCCTCGATTCCCCTTCCTGATTAAACCCCTCAGCCTGGAATATAACCACTCGATTCCCCCTTCCTGATTAAACCCCTCGACCTGGAATATAACCCCTTGATTCCCCTTCCTGATTAAACCCCTCAGCCTGGAATATAACCCCTCGATTCCCCTTCCTGATTAACCCCTCGGACTGGAATATAACCCCTCGATTCCCCTTCCTGATTAAACCCCTCAGCCTGGAATATAACCCCTCGATTCTCCTTCCTGATTAAACCCCTCGGCCTGGAATATAACCCCACGATTCCCCTTCCTGATTAAACCCCTCGGCCTGGAATATAACCCCTCGATTCCCCCTTCCTGATTAATCCCCTCAGCCTGGAATATAACCCCTCGATTCCCCTTCCTGATTAAACCCCTCGGCCCTGAATATAACCCCCGGAATCCCCTTCCGGATTAAACCCCTCGTCCAGGAATATGACACCTCTATTCCCCCTTCCGGATTAAACCCCTCGGCCTGGAATATAACCCCTCGATTCCCCTTCCTGATTAAACCCCTCAGCCTGGAATATAACCCCTCGATTCCCCCTTCCTGATTAAACCCCTCAGCCTGGAATATAACCCCTCGATTCCCCCTTTCCTGATTAAACACCTCGGCCTGGAATATAACCCCTCGATTCCCCTTCCTGATTATACCCCTCTGCCTGGAATATAACCCCTCGATTTCCCCTTCCTGATTAAACCCCTCAGCCTGGAATATAACCACTCGATTCCCCTTCCTGATTAAACCCCTCAGCCTGGAATATAACCACTCGATTCCCCCTTCCTGATTAAACCCCTCAGCCTGGAATATAACCACTCGATTCCCCTTCCTGATTAAACCCCTCGGCCTGGAATATAATGCCTCGATCCCCCTTCCTGATTAAAGCCCTCAGACTGGAATATGACACCTCAATTCCCCCTTCCTGATTAAACCCCTCAGCCTGGAATATATCCCCTCCATTTCCCTTCCTGATTAACCCCCTCGGCCTGGAATATAATCCCTCGATTCCCCCTTCCTGATAAAACCCTACAGCCTGGAATATTATCCCTCGTTCCCACTTCCTGATTAAACCCCTGAGCCTGGAATAAAACCCCTTGATTCCCCCTTCCTGATTAAACCACTCGGCCAGGATTATAAACCCTCGATTCCCGCTTCCTGATTACACGCCTCGGCCAGGAATATAACCCCTCGATTCCCCCTTCCTGATTAAACCCCTCAGCCTGGAATATAACCCCGCGATTCCCCTTCCTGATTAAACCCCTCGGCCTGAAATATAACCCCTCGATTCCCCCTTCCTGATTAAACCCCTCGGCCAGGAATATAACCCCTCGATTCCCCCTTCCTGATTAAACCTCTCGGCCCTGAATATAACCCCTGGATTCCCCTTCCTGATTAAACCCCTCGGCCTGGAACATAACTCCTCGATTCCCCTTTCTGATAAAACCCCGCAGCCTGGAATATAACTCCTTGATTCCCCCTTCCTGATAAAACCCCTCGGCTTGGAATATTTACCCCTCGATTCCCATTACTGATTAAACCCCTCGGCCTGGCAGAGAACCCCACAATTCCCCTCCCTGATTAAACCCCTCGGCCTGAAATATAACCCCTCGATTCCCCCTTCCTGATTAAACCCCTCAGCCTGGAATATAAACCCACGATTCCCCCTTCCTGATTAAACCGCTCGGCCTGGAATATAACCCCTCGATTCCCCTTCCTGCTTAAACCACTCGGCCAGGATTATAAACCCTCGATTCCCCCTTCCTGATTACACGCCTCGGCCAGGAATATAACCCTTCGATTCCCCCTTCCTGATTAAACCCCTCAGCCTGGAATATAACCCCTCGATTCCCCTTCCTGATTAAACCCCTCGGCCTGAAATATAACCTCTCGATTCCCCCTTCCTGATTAAACCCCTCGGCCAGGAATATAACCCTTCGATTCCCCTCCCTCATTAAACCTCTCGGCCCTGAATATAACCCCTGGATTCCCGTTCCTGATTAAACCCCTCAGCCAGGAATATAACCCCTCGATTCCCCTTCCTGATTAAACCCCTCAGACTGGAAAAAAAACCCCTCGATTCCCCTTCCTGATTAAACCCCTCAGCTTGGAATATAACCCCTCGATTCCCCCTTCCTGATTAAACCCCTCAGCCTGGAATATAACCCCTCGATTCGCCCTTCCCGATTAAACCCCTCGGCCTGGAATATAACCCCTCGATTCCCCCTTCCTGATTAAACCCCTCAGCCTGGAATATAACCCCTCGATTCCCCCTTCCTGATTAAACCCCTCGGCCCAGAATATAACCGCTCGATTCCCCCTTCCTAATTAAACCCCCGGCCCTGAATATAAGTCCTCGATTCCACCTTCCTGATTAAACCCCTCAGCCTGGAATATAACCCCTCGATTCGCCCTTCCTGATTAAACCCCTCGGCCCAGAATATAACCCCTCGATTCCCCTTCCTGATTAAACCCCTCAGCCTGGAATATAACCCCTGGATTCCCCTTCCTGATTAAACCCCTCAGCCTGGAATATAACCCCTAGATTTCCCTTCCTGATTAAACCCCTCGGCCTGAAATATAACCTCTCGATTCCCCCTTCCTGATTAAACCCCTCGACCAGGAATATAACCCTTCGATTCCCCTCCCTCATTAAACCTCTCGGCCCTGAATATAACCCCTGGATTCCCGTTCCTGATTAAACCCCTCAGCGAGGAATATAACCCCTCGATTCCCCTTCCTGATTAAACCCCTCAGACTGGAAAAAAAAACCCTCGATTCCCCTTCCTGATTAAACCCCTCAGCTTGGAATATCACCCCTCGATTCCCCCTTCCTGATTAAACCCCTCAGCCTGGAATATAACCCCTCGATTCCCCCTTCCTGATTAAACCCCTCGGCCCTGAATATAACCGCTCGATTCCCCCTTCCTAATTAAACCCCCGGCCCTGAATATAAGTCCTCGATTCCACCTTCCTGATTAAACCCCTCAGCCTGGAATATAACCCCTCGATTCTCCTTCCTGATTAAACCCCTCGGCCTGGAATATAACCCCACGATTCCACTTCCTGATTAAACCCCTCGGCCTGGAATATAACCCCTCGATTCCCCCTTCCTGATTAATCCCCTCAGCCTGGAATATAACCCCTCGATTCCCCTTCCTGATTAAACCCCTCGGCCCTGAATATAACCCCGGAATCCAGTTCCTGATTAAACCCCTCAGCCAGGAATATAACCCCTCGATTCCCCTTCCTGATTAAACCCCTCAGACTGGAAAAAAAACCCCTCGATTCCCCTTCCTGATTAAACCCCTCAGCTTGGAATATAACCCCTCGATTCCCCCTTCCTGATGAAACCCCTCAGCCTGGAATATAACCCCTCGATTCCCCCTTCCTGATTAAACCCCTCGGCCCTGAATATAACCGCTCGATTCCCCCTTCCTAATTAAACCCCCGGCCCTGAATATAAGTCCTCGATTCCACCTTCCTGATTAAACCCCTCAGCCTGGAATATAACCCCTGGATTCCCCTTCCTGATTAAACCCCTCAGCCTGGAATATAACCCCTAGATTTCCCTTCCTGATTAAACCCCTCAGCCTGGTATATAACCCCTCGATTCCCCCTTCCTGATAAAAACCCTCAGCCTGGAATATAACCACTCGATTCCCCCTTCCTGATTAAACCCCTCGGCCTGGAATATAAACCCTTGATTCCCCTTCCTGATTAAACCCCTCAGCCTGGAATATAACCCCTCGATTCCCCTTCCTGATTAACCCCTCGGACTGGAATATAACCCCTCGATTCCCCTTCCTGATTAAACCCCTCAGCCTGGAATATAACCCCTCGATTCTCCTTCCTGATTAAACCCCTCGGCCCTGAATATAACCGCTCGATTCCCCCTTCCTAATTAAACCCCCGGCCCTGAATATAAGTCCTCGATTCCACCTTCCTGATTAAACCCCTCAGCCTGGAATATAACCCCTCGATTCCCCCTTCCTGATTAAACCCTTCGGCCCTGAATATAACCCCACGATTCCCCCTTCCTGATTAAACCCCTCAGCCTGGAATATAACCACTCGATTCCCCTTCCTGATTAAACCCCTCAGCCTGGAAAATAACCCCTCGATTCCCCTTCCTGATTCAACCCCTCAGCCTGGAATATAACCCCTCGATTTCCCCTTCCTGATTAAACCCCTCAGCCTGGAATATAACCCCTCGATTTCCCCTTCCTGATTAAACCCCTCAGACTGGAATATAACCCCTCAATTCCCCTTCCTGATTAGACCCCTCAGCCTGGAATATAACCCCTCGATTCGCCCTTCCCGATTAAACCCCTCGGCCTGGAATATAACCCCTCGATTCCCCCTTCCTGATTAAACCCCTCAGTCAGGAATATAACCCCTCGATTCCCCTTCCTGATTAGACCCCTCAGCCTGGAATATAACCCCTCGATTCGCCCTTCCCGATTAAACCCCTCGGCCTGGAATATAACCCCTCGATTCCCCCTTCCTGATTAAACCCCTCGGCCTGGAATATAACCCCTCGATTCCCCTTCCTGATTAAACCCCTCAGACTGGAATATAACCCCTCGATTCCCCTTCCTGATTAAACCCCTCAGCTTGGAATATGACTCCTCGATTCCCCCTTCCTGATTAAGCCCCTCAGCCTGGAATATAACCCCCCGATTCCCCTTCCTGATTAAACCCCTCAGCCTGGAATATAACCCCTCGATTCCCCTTCCTGATTAAACCCTTCGGCCCTGAATATAACCCCACGATTCCCCCTTCCTGATTAAACCCCTCAGCCTGGAATATAACCACACGATTCCCCTTCCTGATTAAACCCCTCAGCCTGGAAAATAACCCCGCGATTCCCCTTCCTGATTCAACCCCTCAGCCTGGAATATAACCCCTCGATACCCCCTTCCTGATTAAACCCCTCAGCCTGGAATATAACCACTCGATTCCCCCTTCCTGATTAAACCCCTCAGCCTGGAATATAACCCCTCGATTCCCCCTTCCTGATTAAATCCCTCAGCCTGGAATATAACCCCTCGATTTCCCTTCCTGATAAAACCCTACAACCTGGAATATTATCCCTTGATTCCCACTTCCTGATTAAACCCCTCAGCCTGGAATATAACCCCTCGATTCCCCTTCCTGATTAAACCCCTCAGCCTGGAATATAACCCCTCGATTCCCCCTTCCTGATTAAACCCCTCGGCCAGGAATATAATCACTCGATGGCCTTCCTGATTAATCCCCATGGCCTTGAATATAACCCCTCGATTCCCCTTCCTGATTAAACCCCTCAGCCTGGAATATAACCACTCGATTCCCCCTTCCTGATTAAACCCCTCGACCTGGAATATAACCCCTTGATTCCCCTTCCTGATTAAACCCCTCAGCCTGGAATATAACCCCTCGATTCCCCTTCCTGATTAACCCCTCGGACTGGAATATAACCCCTCGATTCCCCTTCCTGATTAAACCCCTCAGCCTGGAATATAACCCCTCGATTCTCCTTCCTGATTAAACCCCTCGGCCTGGAATATAACCCCACGATTCCCCTTCCTGATTAAACCCCTCGGCCTGGAATATAACCCCTCGATTCCCCCTTCCTGATTAATCCCCTCAGCCTGGAATATAACCCCTCGATTCCCCTTCCTGATTAAACCCCTCGGCCCTGAATATAACCCCCGGAATCCCCTTCCGGATTAAACCCCTCGTCCAGGAATATGACACCTCTATTCCCCCTTCCGGATTAAACCCCTCGGCCTGGAATATAACCCCTCGATTCCCCTTCCTGATTAAACCCCTCAGCCTGGAATATAACCCCTCGATTCCCCCTTCCTGATTAAACCCCTCAGCCTGGAATATAACCCCTCGATTCCCCCTTTCCTGATTAAACACCTCGGCCTGGAATATAACCCCTCGATTCCCCTTCCTGATTATACCCCTCTGCCTGGAATATAACCCCTCGATTTCCCCTTCCTGATTAAACCCCTCAGCCTGGAATATAACCACTCGATTCCCCTTCCTGATTAAACCCCTCAGCCTGGAATATAACCACTCGATTCCCCCTTCCTGATTAAACCCCTCAGCCTGGAATATAACCACTCGATTCCCCTTCCTGATTAAACCCCTCGGCCTGGAATATAATGCCTCGATCCCCCTTCCTGATTAAAGCCCTCAGACTGGAATATGACACCTCAATTCCCCCTTCCTGATTAAACCCCTCAGCCTGGAATATATCCCCTCCATTTCCCTTCCTGATTAACCCCCTCGGCCTGGAATATAATCCCTCGATTCCCCCTTCCTGATAAAACCCTACAGCCTGGAATATTATCCCTCGTTCCCACTTCCTGATTAAACCCCTGAGCCTGGAATAAAACCCCTTGATTCCCCCTTCCTGATTAAACCACTCGGCCAGGATTATAAACCCTCGATTCCCGCTTCCTGATTACACGCCTCGGCCAGGAATATAACCCCTCGATTCCCCCTTCCTGATTAAACCCCTCAGCCTGGAATATAACCCCGCGATTCCCCTTCCTGATTAAACCCCTCGGCCTGAAATATAACCCCTCGATTCCCCCTTCCTGATTAAACCCCTCGGCCAGGAATATAACCCCTCGATTCCACCTTCCTGATTAAACCTCTCGGCCCTGAATATAACCCCTGGATTCCCCTTCCTGATTAAACCGCTCGGCCTGGAACATAACTCCTCGATTCCCCTTTCTGATAAAACCCCGCAGCCTGGAATATAACTCCTTGATTCCCCCTTCCTGATAAAACCCCTCGGCTTGGAATATTTACCCCTCGATTCCCATTACTGATTAAACCCCTCGGCCTGGCAGAGAACCCCACAATTCCCCTCCCTGATTAAACCCCTCGGCCTGAAATATAACCCCTCGATTCCCCCTTCCTGATTAAACCCCTCAGCCTGGAATATAAACCCACGATTCCCCCTTCCTGATTAAACCGCTCGGCCTGGAATATAACCCCTCGATTCCCCTTCCTGCTTCAACCACTCGGCCAGGATTATAAACCCTCGATTCCCCCTTCCTGATTACACGCCTCGGCCAGGAATATAACCCTTCGATTCCCCCTTCCTGATTAAACCCCTCAGCCTGGAATATAACCCCTCGATTCCCCTTCCTGATTAAACCCCTCGGCCTGAAATATAACCTCTCGATTTCCCCTTCCTGATTAAACCCCTCGGCCAGGAATATAACCCTTCGATTCCCCTCCCTCATTAAACCTCTCGGCCCTGAATATAACCCCTGGATTCCCGTTCCTGATTAAACCCCTCAGCCAGGAATATAACCCCTCGATTCCCCTTCCTGATTAAACCCCTCAGACTGGAAAAAAAACCCCTCGATTCCCCTTCCTGATTAAACCCCTCAGCTTGGAATATAACCCCTCGATTCCCCCTTCCTGATTAAACCCCTCAGCCTGGAATATAACCCCTCGATTCGCCCTTCCCGATTAAACCCCTCGGCCTGGAATATAACCCCTCGATTCCCCCTTCCTGATTAAACCCCTCAGCCTGGAATATAACCCCTCGATTCCCCCTTCCTGATTAAACCCCTCGGCCCAGAATATAACCGCTCGATTCCCCCTTCCTAATTAAACCCCCGGCCCTGAATATAAGTCCTCGATTCCACCTTCCTGATTAAACCCCTCAGCCTGGAATATAACCCCTCGATTCGCCCTTCCTGATTAAACCCCTCGGCCCAGAATATAACCCCTCGATTCCCCTTCCTGATTAAACCCCTCAGCCTGGAATATAACCCCTGGATTCCCCTTCCTGATTAAACCCCTCAGCCTGGAATATAACCCCTAGATTTCCCTTCCTGATTAAACCCCTCGGCCTGAAATATAACCTCTCGATTCCCCCTTCCTGATTAAACCCCTCGACCAGGAATATAACCCTTCGATTCCCCTCCCTCATTAAACCTCTCGGCCCTGAATATAACCCCTGGATTCCCGTTCCTGATTAAACCCCTCAGCGAGGAATATAACCCCTCGATTCCCCTTCCTGATTAAACCCCTCAGACTGGAAAAAAAAACCCTCGATTCCCCTTCCTGATTAAACCCCTCAGCTTGGAATATCACCCCTCGATTCCCCCTTCCTGATTAAACCCCTCAGCCTGGAATATAACCCCTCGATTCCCCCTTCCTGATTAAACCCCTCGGCCCTGAATATAACCGCTCGATTCCCCCTTCCTAATTAAACCCCCGGCCCTGAATATAAGTCCTCGATTCCACCTTCCTGATTAAACCCCTCAGCCTGGAATATAACCCCTCGATTCTCCTTCCTGATTAAACCCCTCGGCCTGGAATATAACCCCACGATTCCACTTCCTGATTAAACCCCTCGGCCTGGAATATAACCCCTCGATTCCCCCTTCCTGATTAATCCCCTCAGCCTGGAATATAACCCCTCGATTCCCCTTCCTGATTAAACCCCTCGGCCCTGAATATAACCCCCGGAATCCCGTTCCTGATTAAACCCCTCAGCCAGGAATATAACCCCTCGATTCCCCTTCCTGATTAAACCCCTCAGACTGGAAAAAAAACCCCTCGATTCCCCTTCCTGATTAAACCCCTCAGCTTGGAATATAACCCCTCGATTCCCCCTTCCTGATGAAACCCCTCAGCCTGGAATATAACCCCTCGATTCCCCCTTCCTGATTAAACCCCTCGGCCCTGAATATAACCGCTCGATTCCCCCTTCCTAATTAAACCCCCGGCCCTGAATATAAGTCCTCGATTCCACCTTCCTGATTAAACCCCTCAGCCTGGAATATAACCCCTGGATTCCCCTTCCTGATTAAACCCCTCAGCCTGGAATATAACCCCTAGATTTCCCTTCCTGATTAAACCCCTCAGCCTGGTATATAACCCCTCGATTCCCCCTTCCTGATAAAAACCCTCAGCCTGGAATATAACCACTCGATTCCCCCTTCCTGATTAAACCCCTCGGCCTGGAATATAAACCCTTGATTCCCCTTCCTGATTAAACCCCTCAGCCTGGAATATAACCCCTCGATTCCCCTTCCTGATTAACCCCTCGGACTGGAATATAACCCCTCGATTCCCCTTCCTGATTAAACCCCTCAGCCTGGAATATAACCCCTCGATTCTCCTTCCTGATTAAACCCCTCGGCCCTGAATATAACCGCTCGATTCCCCCTTCCTAATTAAACCCCCGGCCCTGAATATAAGTCCTCGATTCCACCTTCCTGATTAAACCCCTCAGCCTGGAATATAACCCCTCGATTCCCCCTTCCTGATTAAACCCTTCGGCCCTGAATATAACCCCACGATTCCCCCTTCCTGATTAAACCCCTCAGCCTGGAATATAACCACTCGATTCCCCTTCCTGATTAAACCCCTCAGCCTGGAATATAACCACTCGATTCCCCTTCCTGATTAAACCCCTCAGCCTGGAAAATAACCCCTCGATTCCCCTTCCTGATTAAACCCCTCAGCCTGGAATATAACCCCTCGATTTCCCCTTCCTGATTAAACCCCTCAGACTGGAATATAACGCCTGGATTCCCCTTCCTGATTAAACCCCTTAGCATGGAATATAACCACTCGATTCCCCCTTCCTGATTAAACCCCTCAGCCTGGAATATAACCCCTCGATTCCCCCTTCCTGATTAAACCCCTCGGCCTGGAATATAACCCCTCGATTCGCCCTTCCTGATTAAACCCCTCAGCCTGGAATATAACCACTCGATTCCCCCTTCCTGATTAAACCCCTCAGCCTGGAATATAACCCCTCGATTCCCCCTTCCTGATTAAACCCCTCGGCCCTGAATATAACCGCTCGATTCCCCCTTCCTAATTAAACCCCCGGCCCTGAATATAAGTCCTCGATTCCACTTCCTGATTAAACCCCTCGGCCTGGAATATAACCCCTCGATTCCCCCTTCCTGATTAATCCCCTCAGCCTGGAATATAACCCCTCGATTCCCCTTCCTGATTAAACCCCTCGGCCCTGAATATAACCCCCGGAATCCCGTTCCTGATTAAACCCCTCAGCCAGGAATATAACCCCTCGATTCCCCTTCCTGATTAAACCCCTCAGACTGGAAAAAAAACCCCTCGATTCCCCTTCCTGATTAAACCCCTCAGCTTGGAATATAACCCCTCGATTCCCCCTTCCTGATGAAACCCCTCAGCCTGGAATATAACCCCTCGATTCCCCCTTCCTGATTAAACCCCTCGGCCCTGAATATAACCGCTCGATTCCCCCTTCCTAATTAAACCCCCGGCCCTGAATATAAGTCCTCGATTCCACCTTCCTGATTAAACCCCTCAGCCTGGAATATAACCCCTGGATTCCCCTTCCTGATTAAACCCCTCAGCCTGGAATATAACCCCTAGATTTCCCTTCCTGATTAAACCCCTCAGCCTGGTATATAACCCCTCGATTCCCCCTTCCTGATAAAAACCCTCAGCCTGGAATATAACCACTCGATTCCCCCTTCCTGATTAAACCCCTCGGCCTGGAATATAAACCCTTGATTCCCCTTCCTGATTAAACCCCTCAGCCTGGAATATAACCCCTCGATTCCCCTTCCTGATTAACCCCTCGGACTGGAATATAACCCCTCGATTCCCCTTCCTGATTAAACCCCTCAGCCTGGAATATAACCCCTCGATTCTCCTTCCTGATTCAACCCCTCGGCCCTGAATATAACCGCTCGATTCCCCCTTCCTAATTAAACCCCCGGCCCTGAATATAAGTCCTCGATTCCACCTTCCTGATTAAACCCCTCAGCCTGGAATATAACCCCTCGATTCCCCCTTCCTGATTAAACCCTTCGGCCCTGAATATAACCCCACGATTCCCCCTTCCTGATTAAACCCCTCAGCCTGGAATATAACCACTCGATTCCCCTTCCTGATTAAACCCCTCAGCCTGGAAAATAACCCCTCGATTCCCCTTCCTGATTCAACCCCTCAGCCTGGAATATAACCCCTCGATACCCCCTTCCTGATTAAACCCCTCAGCCTGGAATATAACCCCTCGATTTCCCCTTCCTGATTAAACCCCTCAGACTGGAATATAACGCCTGGATTCCCCTTCCTGATTAAACCCCTTAGCATGGAATATAACCACTCGATTCCCCCTTCCTGATTAAACCCCTCAGCCTGGAATATAACCCCTCGATTCCCCCTTCCTGATTAAACCCCTCGGCCTGGAATATAACCCCTCGATTCGCCCTTCCTGATTAAACCCCTCAGCCTGGAATATAACCACTCGATTCCCCCTTCCTGATTAAACCCCTCAGCCTGGAATATAACCCCTCGATTTCCCTTCCTGATTAAACCCCTCGGCCCTGAATATAACCCCTCGATTTCCCTTCCTGATAAAACCCCTCAGCCTGGAATATAACCCCTCGATTCCCCTTCCTGATTCAACCCCTCAGCCTGGAATATAACCCCTCGAGTCCCCCTTCCTGATTAAACGCCTCAGCCTGGAATATAACCCCTCGATTCCCCCTTTCCTGATTAAACACCTCGGTCTGGAATATAACCCCTCGATTCCCCTTCCTGATTATACCCCTCAGCCTGGAATATAACCCCTCGATTCCCCCTTCCTGATTAAACCCCTCGGCCTGGAATATAATGCCTCGATCCCCATTCCTGATTAAAGCCCTCAGACTGGAATATGACACCTCAATTCCCCCTTCCTGATTAAACCCCTCAGCCTGGAATATATCCCCTCCATTTCCCTTCCTGATTAACCCCCTCGGCCTGGAATATAATCCCTCGATTCCCCCTTCCTGATAAAACCCTACAGCCTGGAATATTATCCCTCGTTCCCACTTCCTGATTAAACCCCTGAGCCTGGAATAAAACCCCTTGATTCCCCCTTCCTGATTAAACCACTCGGCCAGGATTATAAACCCTCGATTCCCGCTTCCTGATTACACGCCTCGGCCAGGAATATAACCCCTCGATTCCCCCTTCCTGATTAAACCTCTCGGCCCTGAATATAACCCCTGGATTCCCCTTCCTGATTAAACCCCTCGGCCTGGAACATAACCCCTCGATTCCCCTTTCTGATAAAACCCCGCAGCCTGGAATATAACTCCTTGATTCCCCCTTCCTGATTAAACCCCTCGGCTTGAAATATTTACCCCTCGATTCCCATTACTGATTAAACCCCTCGGCCTGGCAGAGAACCCCACAATTCCCCTCCCTGATTAAACCCCTCGGCCTGAAATATAACCCCTCGATTCCCCCTTCCTGATTAAACCCCTCAGCCTGGAATATAAACCCACGATTCCCCCTTCCTGATTAAACCGCTCGGCCTGGAATATAACCCCTCGATTCCCCTTCCTGCTTAAACCACTCGGCCAGGATTATAAACCCTCGATTCCCCCTTCCTGATTACACGCCTCGGCCATGAATATAATCCTTCGATTCCCCCTTCCTGATTAAACCCCTCAGCCTGGAATATAACCCCTCGATTCCCCTTCCTGATTAAACCCCTCGGCCTGAAATATAACCTCTCGATTCCCCCTTCCTGATTAAACCCCTCGGCCAGGAATATAACCCTTCAATTCCCCTCCCTCATTAAACCTCTCGGCCCTGAATATAACCCCTGGATTCCCGTTCCTGATTAAACCCCTCAGCCAGGAATATAACCCCTCGATTCCCCTTCCTGATTAAACCCCTCAGACTGGAAAAAAAACCCCTCGATTCCCCTTCCTGATTAAACCCCTCAGCTTGGAATATAACCCTTCGATTCCCCCTTCCTGATTAAACCCCTCAGTCAGGAATATAACCCCTCGATTCCCCTTCCTGATTAGACCCCTCAGCCTGGAATATAACCCCTCGATTCGCCCTTCCCGATTAAACCCCTCGGCCTGGAATATAACCCCTCGATTCCCCCTTCCTGATTAAACCCCTCAGCCTGGAATATAACCCCTCGATTCCCCCTTCCTGATTAAACCCCTCAGACTGGAATATAACCCCTCGATTCCCCCTTCCTGATTAAACCCCTCAGCCTGGAATATAACCCCTCGATTCCCCCTTCCTGATTAAACCCCTCAGTCAGGAATATAACCCCTCGATTCACCTTCCTGATTAGACCCCTCAGCCTGGAATATAACCCCTCGATTCCCCCTTCCTGATTAAACCCCTCGGCCTGGAATATAACCCCTCGATTCCCCTTCCTGATTAAACCCCTCAGACTGGAATATAACCCCTCGATTCCCCTTCCTGATTAAACCCCTCAGCTTGGAATATGACTCCTCGATTCCCCCTTCCTGATTAAGCCCCTCAGCCTAGAATATAACCCCCCGATTCCCCTTCCTGATTAAACCCCTCAGCCTGGAATATAACCCCTCGATTCCCCTTCCTGATTAAACCCTTCGGCCCTGAATATAACCCCACGATTCCCCCTTCCTGATTAAACCCCTCAGCCTGGAATATAACCACACGATTCCCCTTCCTGATTAAACCCCTCAGCCTGGAAAATAACCCCTCGATTCCCCTTCCTGATTAAACCCTTCGGCCCTGAATATAACCCCACGATTCCCCCTTCCTGATTAAACCCCTCAGCATGGAATATAACCACACGATTCCCCTTCCTGATTAAACCCCTCAGCCTGGAAAATAACCCCTCGATTCCCCTTCCTGATTCAACCCCTCAGCCTGGAATATAACCCCTCGATACCCCCTTCCTGATTAAACCCCTCAGCCTGGAAGATAACCCCTCGATTTCCCCTTCCTGATTAAACCCCTCAGCCTGGAATATAACGCCTGGATTCCCCTTCCTGATTAAACCCCTCAGCCTGGAATATAACCACTCGATTCCCCCTTCCTGACTAAACCCCACAGCCTGGATTATAACCCCTCGATTCCCCGTCCTGATTAATCCCCTCGGCCGTGAATATAAACCCTCGATTCCCCCTTCCTGGTTAAACCCGTCGGTCTGGAATATAACCCCTCGATTCCCACATCCGAATTAAAGCCCTCAGCCTGGAATATAACACCTCGATTCCCCCTTCCTGATTAAACCCCTCGGCCGTGAATATAAACGCTCGATTCCCCTTCCTGATTAAACCGCTCGGCCTGGAATATAACCCCTCGATTCCCACTTCCTGATTGAACCCCTCGGCCAGGAATATAACCCCTCGATTCCCCCTTCCTGGTTAAACCACTCGTCCAGGAATATAACCCCTCGATTCCCCCTTCCTGCTTAAACCCCCGGCCAGGATTATAAACCATCGATTCCACCTTCCTGATTAAACGCCTCGGCCAGGAATATAACCCCTGGATTCCCCTTCCTGATAAAAACCCTCAGCCTGGAATATAACCCCTCGATTCCCCCTTCCTGATTAAACCGCTTAGCCTGGAATATAACCCCGCAATTCCCCTTCCTGATTAAACCCCTCGGCCTGGAATATAACCCCTCGATTCCCCCTTCCTGATTAAACCACTCAGCCTGGAATATAACCCCTGGATTCCCCCTTCCTGATTAAACCCCTCAGTCAGGAATATAACCCCTCGATTTCGCTTCCTGATTAAACCCCTCAACCTGGAATATAACCCCTCGATTCCCCTTCCTGATTAAACCCCTCGTCCAGGAATATGACACCTCGATTCCCCCTTCAGGATTAAACCCCTCGTCAAGGAATATGACTCCTCGATTCCCCTTCCTGATTAAGCCCCTCAGCCTGGAATATAACCCCCCGATTGCCCCTTCCTGATTAAACCCCTCAGCCTGGAATATAAACCCACGATTCCCCTTCCTGATTAAACCGCTCGGCCTGGAAAATAACCCCTCGATTCCCCCTTCCTGCTTAAACCCCTCGGCCAGTATTATAACCCCTCGATTCCGCCTTCCTGATTAAACCCCTCGGCCTGAAATATAACCCCTCGATTCCCCTTCCTGATTAAACGCCTCGGCCAGGAATATAACCCCTGGATTCCCCTTCCTGATAAAACCTCTCAGCCTGAAATATAACCCCTCTATTCCCCCTTCCTGATTAAACCCCTCGGACAGGAATATAACCCCTCGATTCCCCCTTCCTGATTAAACCCCTCAGCCTGGAATATAACCCCTCGATTCCCCTTCCTGATTACCCCCTCAGCCTGGAATATAACCCCTCTATTCCCCTTCCTGATTAAACACATCGGCCTGAAATATAACCCCTCGATTCCCCCTTCCTGATTAAACCTCTTGGCCCTGAATATAACCCCTGGATTCCCTTCCTGATTAAACCCCTCAGCCTGGAATATAACCCCTCAATTCCCCCTTCCTGATTAAACCACTCGGCCTGGAATATAATCCCTCAATTCCCCTTCCTGATTAAACCCCTCAGCCAGGAATATCACCCCTCGATTCCCCTTCCTGATTAAACCCCTCGGCCTGGAATATAACCCCTCGATTCCCCCTTCCTTATTAAACCCCTCAGCCTGGAATATAACCCCTCGATTCGCCCTTCCTGATTAAACCCCACAGCCTGGAATATAACCCCTCGATTCCCCCTTCCTGATTAAACCCCTCGGCCTGGAATATAACCCCTCGATTCCCTTTCCTGATTACCCCCTCGGACTGGAATATAACCCCTCGATTCCCCTTCCTGATTAAACACCTCGGCTTGGAATATAACCCCTTGATTCCCATTACTGATTAACTCCCTTCGCCTGGAATATAACCCCACGATTCCCCTTCCTGATTAAACCCCTCGGCCTGGAATAGAACCCCTCGATTCCCCCTTCCTGATTAAACCCCTCAGCCTGGAATATAACCCCTCGATTCCCCCTTCCCGATTAAACCCCTCGGCCTGGAATATAACCCCTCGATTCCCCCTTCCTGATTAAACCCCTCAGCCTGGAATATAACCCCTCGATTCCCCCTTCCTGATTAAACCCCTCGGCCCTGAATATAACCCCCGGAATCCCCTTCCGGATTAAACCCCTCGTCCAGGAATATGACACCTCGATTCCCCCTTCGGGATTAAACCCCTCGTCCAGGAATATGACTCCTCGATTCCCCTTCCTGATTAAGCCGCTCAGCCTGGAATATAACCCCCCGATTCCCCTTCCTGATTAAACCCCCCAGCCTGGAATATAACGCCTGGATTCCCCTTCCTGATTAAACCCCTCAGCCTGTTATATAACCCCTCGATTCCCCCTTCCTGATTAAACCCCTCAGCCTGGAATATAAACACTCGATTCCCCTCCCTGATTAAACCTCTCGGCCCTGAATATAACCCCTGGATTCCCCTTCCTGATTAAACCCCTCAGCCTGGAATATAACCACTTGATTCCCCTTCCTGATTAAACCCCTCAGCCTGGAATATAACCCCTCGATTCCCCTTCCTGATCATACCCCTCGGCCCTGAATACAACCCCTCGATTCCCCTTCCTGATTAAACCCCTCGGCCAGGAATATAATCACTCGATTCCCCTTCCTGATTAATCCCCACGGCCTCGAATATAACCCCTCGATTCCCCCTTCCTGATTAAACCCCTCAGCCTGGAATATAATCCCTCGATTCCCACTTCCTGATTAAACCCCTCGGCCTGGAACATAACCCCTCGATTCCCCTGCCTGATAAAACCCCTCAGCCTGGAATATAACTCCTTGATTCCCCCTTCCTGATTAAACCCCTCGGCTTGGAATATTTACCGCTCGATTCCCATTACTGATTAAACCCCTCGGCCTGGCAGAGAACCCCACAATTCCCCGCCCTGATTAAACCCCTCGGCCTGAAATATAACCCCTCGATTCCCCCTTCCTGATTAAACCCCTCAGCCTGGAATATAAACCCACGATTCCCCCTTCCTGATTAAACCGCTCGGCCTGGAGTATAACCCCTCGATTCCCCTTCCTGCTTAAACCACTCGGCCAGGATTATAAACCCTCGATTCCCACTTCCTGATTACACGCCTCGGCCAGGAATATAACCCTTCGATTCCCCCTTCCTGATTAAACCCCTCAGCCTGGAATATAACCCCTCGATTCCCCTTCCTGATTAAACCCCTCGGCCTGAAATATAACCTCTCGATTCCCCCTTCCTGATTAAACCCCTCGGCCAGGAATATAACCCCTCGATTCCCCTCCCTGATTAAACCTCTCGGCCCTGAATATAACCCCTGGATTCCCGTTCCTGATTAAACCCCTCAGCCTGGAATATAACCCCTCGATTGCCCCTTCCTGATTAAACCCCTCGGCCTGGAATATAATCCCTCAATTCCCCTTCCTGATTAAACCCCTCAGCCAGGAATATAACCCCTCGATTCCCCTTCCTGATTAAACCCCTCAGACTGGAAAAAAAACCCCTCGATTCCCCTTCCTGATTAAACCCCTCAGCTTGGAATATAACCCCTCGATTCCCCCTTCCTGATTAAACCCCTCAGTCAGGAATATAACCCCTCGATTCCCCTTCCTGATTAAACCCCTCAGCCTGGAATATAACCCCTCGATTCGCCCTTCCCGATTAAACCCCTCGGCCTGGAATATAACCCCTCGATTCCCCCTTCCTGATTAAACCCCTCAGCCTGGAATATAACCCCTCGATTCCCCCTTCCTGATTAAACCCCTCGGCCCAGAATATAACCCCTCGATTCCCCTTCCTGATTAAACCCCTCAGCCTGGAATATAACCCCTGGATTCCCCTTCCTGATTAAACCCCGTAGCGTGGAATATAACTCCTAGATTTCCCTTCCTGATTAAACCCCTCAGCCTGGTATATAACCCCTCGATTCCCCCTTCCTGATTAAAACCCTCAGCCTGGAATATAACCACTCGATTCCCCCTTCCTGATTAAACCCCTCGGCCTGGAATATAACCCCTTCATTCCCCTTTCTGATTAAACCCCTCAGCCTGGAATATAACCCCTCGATTCCCCTTCCTGATTAACCCCTCGGACTGGAATAAAACCCCTCGATTCCCCTTCCTGATTAAACCCCTCAGCCTGGAATATAACCCCTCGATTCTCCTTCCTGATTAAACCCCTCGGCCTGGAATATAACCCCACGATTCCCCTTCCTGATTAAACCCCTCGGCCTGGAATATAACCCCTCGATTCCCCCTTCCTGATTAATCCCCTCAGACTGGAATATAACCCCTCGATTCCCCTTCCTGATTAAACCCCTCGGCCCTGAATATAACCCCCGGAATCCCCTTCCGGATTAAACCCCTCGTCCAGGAATATGACACCTCGATTCCCCCTTCCGGATTAAACCCCTCGGCCTGGAATATAACCCCTCGATTCCCCTTCCTGATTAAACCCCTCAGCCTGGAATATAACCCCTCGATTCCCCCTTCCTGATTAAACCCCTCAGCCTGGAATATAACCCCTCGATTCCCCCTTTCCTGATTAAACACCTCGGCCTGGAATATAACCCATCGATTCCCCTTCCTGATTATACCCCTCTGCCTGGAATATAACCCCTCGATTTCCCCTTCCTGATTAAACCCTTCGGCCCTGAATATAACCCCACGATTCCCCCTTCCTGATTAAACCCCTCAGCATGGAATATAACCCCTCGATTCCCCCTTCCTGATTAAACCCCTCAGCCTGGAATATAACCACACGATTCCCCTTCCTGATTAAACCCCTCAGCCTGGAAAATAACCCCTCGATTCCCCTTCCTGATTAAACCCTTCGGCCCTGAATATAACCCCACGATTCCCCCTTCCTGATTAAACCCCTCAGCATGGAATATAACCACACGATTCCCCTTCCTGATTAAACCCCTCAGCCTGGAAAATAACCCCTCGATTCCCCTTCCTGATTCAACCCCTTAGCCTGGAATATAACCCCTCGATACCCCCTTCCTGATTAAACCCCTCAGCCTGGAATATAACCCCTCGATTTCCCCTTCCTGATTAAACCCCTCAGCCTGGAATATAACGCCTGGATTCCCCTTCCTGATTAAACCCCTCAGCCTGGAATATAACCACTCGATTCCCCCTTCCTGACTAAACCCCACAGCCTGGATTATAACCCCTCGATTCCCCGTCCTGATTAATCCCCTCGGCCGTGAATATAAACCCTCGATTCCCCCTTCCTGGTTAAACCCGTCGGTCTGGAATATAACCCCTCGATTCCCACATCCGAATTAAAGCCCTCAGCCTGGAATATAACACCTCGATTCCCCCTTCCTGATTAAACCCCTCGGCCGTGAATATAAACGCTCGATTCCCCTTCCTGATTAAACCGCTCGGCCTGGAATATAACCCCTCGATTCCCACTTCCTGATTGAACCCCTCGGCCAGGAATATAACCCCTCGATTCCCCCTTCCTGGTTAAACCACTCGTCCAGGAATATAACCCCTCGATTCCCCCTTCCTGCTTAAACCCCCGGCCAGGATTATAAACCATCGATTCCACCTTCCTGATTAAACGCCTCGGCCAGGAATATAACCCCTGGATTCCCCTTCCTGATAAAAACCCTCAGCCTGGAATATAACCCCTCGATTCCCCCTTCCTGATTAAACCGCTTAGCCTGGAATATAACCCCTCAATTCCCCTTCCTGATTAAACCCCTCGGCCTGGAATATAACCCCTCGATTCCCCCTTCCTGATTAAACCACTCAGCCTGGAATATAACCCCTGGATTCCCCCTTCCTGATTAAACCCCTCAGTCAGGAATATAACCCCTCGATTTCGCTTCCTGATTAAACCCCTCAACCTGGAATATAACCCCTCGATTCCCCTTCCTGATTAAACCCCTCGTCCAGGAATATGACACCTCGATTCCCCCTTCAGGATTAAACCCCTCGTCAAGGAATATGACTCCTCGATTCCCCTTCCTGATTAAGCCCCTCAGCCTGGAATATAACCCCCCGATTGCCCCTTCCTGATTAAACCCCTCAGCCTGGAATATAAACCCACGATTCTCCTTCCTGATTAAACCGCTCGGCCTGGAAAATAACCCCTCGATTCCCCCTTCCTGCTTAAACCCCTCGGCCAGTATTATAACCCCTCGATTCCGCCTTCCTGATTAAACCCCTCGGCCTGAAATATAACCCCTCGATTCCCCTTCCTGATTAAACGCCTCGGCCAGGAATATAACCCCTGGATTCCCCTTCCTGATAAAACCTCTCAGCCTGAAATATAACCCCTCTATTCCCCCTTCCTGATTAAACCCCTCGGACAGGAATATAACCCCTCGATTCCCCCTTCCTGATTAAACCCCTCAGCCTGGAATATAACCCCTCGATTCCCCTTCCTGATTACCCCCTCAGCCTGGAATATAACCCCTCTATTCCCCTTCCTGATTAAACACATCGGCCTGAAATATAACCCCTCGATTCCCCCTTCCTGATTAAACCTCTTGGCCCTGAATATAACCCCTGGATTCCCTTCCTGATTAAACCCCTCAGCCTGGAATATAACCCCTCAATTCCCCCTTCCTGATTAAACCACTCGGCCTGGAATATAATCCCTCAATTCCCCTTCCTGATTAAACCCCTCAGCCAGGAATATCACCCCTCGATTCCCCTTCCTGATTAAACCCCTCGGCCTGGAATATAACCCCTCGATTCCCCCTTCCTTATTAAACCCCTCAGCCTGGAATATAACCCCTCGATTCGCCCTTCCTGATTAAACCCCACAGCCTGGAATATAACCCCTCGATTCCCCCTTCCTGATTAAACCCCTCGGCCTGGAATATAACCCCTCGATTCCCTTTCCTGATTACCCCCTCGGACTGGAATATAACCCCTCAATTCCCCTTCCTGATTAAACACCTCGGCTTGGAATATAACCCCTTGATTCCCATTACTGATTAACCCCCTTCGCCTGGAATATAACCCCACGATTCCCCTTCCTGATTAAACCCCTCGGCCTGGAATAGAACCCCTCGATTCCCCCTTCCTGATTAAACCCCTCAGCCTGGAATATAACCCCTCGATTCCCCCTTCCCGATTAAACCCCTCGGCCTGGAATATAACCCCTCGATTCCCCCTTCCTGATTAAACCCCTCAGCCTGGAATATAACCCCTCGATTCCCCCTTCCTGATTAAACCCCTCGGCCCTGAATATAACCCCCGGAATCCCCTTCCGGATTAAACCCCTCGTCCAGGAATATGACACCTCGATTCCCCCTTCGGGATTAAACCCCTCGTCCAGGAATATGACTCCTCGATTCCCCTTCCTGATTAAGCCGCTCAGCCTGGAATATAACCCCCCGATTCCCCTTCCTGATTAAACCCCCCAGCCTGGAATATAACGCCTGGATTCCCCTTCCTGATTAAACCCCTCAGCCTGTTATATAACCCCTCGATTCCCCCTTCCTGATTAAACCCCTCAGCCTGGAATATAAACACTCGATTCCCCTCCCTGATTAAACCTCTCGGCCCTGAATATAACCCCTGGATTCCCCTTCCTGATTAAACCCCTCAGCCTGGAATATAACCACTTGATTCCCCTTCCTGATTAAACCCCTCAGCCTGGAATATAACCCCTCGATTCCCCTTCCTGATCATACCCCTCGGCCCTGAATACAACCCCTCGATTCCCCTTCCTGATTAAACCCCTCGGCCAGGAATATAATCACTCGATTCCCCTTCCTGATTAATCCCCACGGCCTCGAATATAACCCCTCGATTCCCCCTTCCTGATTAAACCCCTCAGCCTGGAATATAATCCCTCGATTCCCACTTCCTGATTAAACCCCTCGGCCTGGAACATAACCCCTCGATTCCCCTGCCTGATAAAACCCCTCAGCCTGGAATATAACTCCTTGATTCCCCCTTCCTGATTAAACCCCTCGGCTTGGAATATTTACCGCTCGATTCCCATTACTGATTAAACCCCTCGGCCTGGCAGAGAACCCCACAATTCCCCGCCCTGATTAAACCCCTCGGCCTGAAATATAACCCCTCGATTCCCCCTTCCTGATTAAACCCCTCAGCCTGGAATATAAACCCACGATTCCCCCTTCCTGATTAAACCGCTCGGCCTGGAGTATAACCCCTCGATTCCCCTTCCTGCTTAAACCACTCGGCCAGGATTATAAACCCTCGATTCCCCCTTCCTGATTACACGCCTCGGCCAGGAATATAACCCTTCGATTCCCCCTTCCTGATTAAACCCCTCAGCCTGGAATATAACCCCTCGATTCCCCTTCCTGATTAAACCCCTCGGCCTGAAATATAACCTCTCGATTCCCCCTTCCTGATTAAACCCCTCGGCCAGGAATATAACCCCTCGATTCCCCTCCCTGATTAAACCTCTCGGCCCTGAATATAACCCCTGGATTCCCGTTCCTGATTAAACCCCTCAGCCTGGAATATAACCCCTCGATTGCCCCTTCCTGATTAAACCCCTCGGCCTGGAATATAATCCCTCAATTCCCCTTCCTGATTAAACCCCTCAGCCAGGAATATAACCCCTCGATTCCCCTTCCTGATTAAACCCCTCAGACTGGAAAAAAAACCCCTCGATTCCCCTTCCTGATTAAACCCCTCAGCTTGGAATATAACCCCTCGATTCCCCCTTCCTGATTAAACCCCTCAGTCAGGAATATAACCCCTCGATTCCCCTTCCTGATTAAACCCCTCAGCCTGGAATATAACCCCTCGATTCGCCCTTCCCGATTAAACCCCTCGGCCTGGAATATAACCCCTCGATTCCCCCTTCCTGATTAAACCCCTCAGCCTGGAATATAACCCCTCGATTCCCCCTTCCTGATTAAACCCCTCGGCCCAGAATATAACCCCTCGATTCCCCTTCCTGATTAAACCCCTCAGCCTGGAATATAACCCCTGGATTCCCCTTCCTGATTAAACCCCGTAGCGTGGAATATAACTCCTAGATTTCCCTTCCTGATTAAACCCCTCAGCCTGGTATATAACCCCTCGATTCCCCCTTCCTGATTAAAACCCTCAGCCTGGAATATAACCACTCGATTCCCCCTTCCTGATTAAACCCCTCGGCCTGGAATATAACCCCTTCATTCCCCTTTCTGATTAAACCCCTCAGCCTGGAATATAACCCCTCGATTCCCCTTCCTGATTAACCCCTCGGACTGGAATATAACCCCTCGATTCCCCTTCCTGATTAAACCCCTCAGCCTGGAATATAACCACTCGATTCCCCCTTCCTGATTAAACCCCTCAGCCTGGAATATAACCACTCGATTCCCCTTCCTGATTAAACCCCTCGGCCTGGAATATAATGCCTCGATCCCCATTCCTGATTAAAGCCCTCAGACTGGAATATGACACCTCAATTCCCCCTTCCTGATTAAACCCCTCAGCCTGGAATATATCCCCTCCATTTCCCTTCCTGATTAACCCCCTCGGCCTGGAATATAATCCCTCGATTCCCCCTTCCTGATAAAACCCTACAGCCTGGAATATTATCCCTCGTTCCCACTTCCTGATTAAACCCCTGAGCCTGGAATAAAACCCCTTGATTCCCCCTTCCTGATTAAACCACTCGGCCAGGATTATAAACCCTCGATTCCCGCTTCCTGATTACACGCCTCGGCCAGGAATATAACCCCTCGATTCCCCCTTCCTGATTAAACCTCTCGGCCCTGAATATAACCCCTGGATTCCCCTTCCTGATTAAACCCCTCGGCCTGGAACATAACCCCTCGATTCCCCTTTCTGATAAAGCCCCGCAGCCTGGAATATAACTCCTTGATTCCCCCTTCCTGATTAAACCCCTCGGCTTGGAATATTTACCCCTCGATTCCCATTACTGATTAAACCCCTCGGCCTGGCAGAGAACCCCACAATTCCCCTCCCTGATTAAACCCCTCGGCCTGAAATATAACCCCTCGATTCCCCCTTCCTGATTAAACCCCTCAGCCTGGAATATAAACCCACGATTCCCCCTTCCTGATTAAACCGCTCGGCCTGGAATATAACCCCTCGATTCCCCTTCCTGCTTAAACCACTCGGCCAGGATTATAAACCCTCGATTCCCCCTTCCTGATTACACGC
Source organism: Chiloscyllium punctatum (assembly GCF_047496795.1). Taxonomy (NCBI): domain Eukaryota; kingdom Metazoa; phylum Chordata; class Chondrichthyes; order Orectolobiformes; family Hemiscylliidae; genus Chiloscyllium; species Chiloscyllium punctatum. The sequence continues at coordinate 1,436,149 of NW_027309801.1, read as the reverse complement.
CTCGGCCAGGAATATAATCCTTCGATTCCCCCTTCCTGATTAAACCCCTCAGACTGGAATATAACCCCTCGATTCCCCTTCCTGATTAAACCCCTCGGCCTGAAATATAACCTCTCGATTCCCCCTTCCTGATTAAACCCCTCGGCCAGGAATATAACCCTTCGATTCCCCTCCCTCATTAAACCTCTCGGCCCTGAATATAACCCCTGGATTCCCCTTCCTGCTTAAACCACTCGGCCAGGATTATAAACCCTCGATTCCCCCTTCCTGATTAAACCCCTCAGTCAGGAATATAACCCCTCGATTCCCCTTCCTGATTAAACCCCTCAGACTGGAAAAAAAAACCCTCGATTCCCCTTCCTGATTAAACCCCTCAGCTTGGAATATAACCCCTCGATTCCCCCTTCCTGATTAAACCCCTCAGTCAGGAATATAACCCCTCGATTCCCCTTCCTGATTAAACCCCTCAGCCTGGAATATAACCCCTCGATTCGCCCTTCCCGATTAAACCCCTCGGCCTGGAATATAACCCCTCGATTCCCCCTTCCTGATTAAACCCCTCAGCCTGGAATATAACCCCTCGATTCCCCCTTCCTGATTAAACCCCTCGGCCCAGAATATAACCCCTCGATTCCCCTTCCTGATTAAACCCCTCAGCCTGGAATATAACCCCTCGATTCCCCTTCCTGATTAAACCCCTCAGCCTGGAATATAACCCCTCGATTCTCCTTCCTGATTAAACCCCTCGGCCTGGAATATAACCCCACGATTCCCCTTCCTGATTAAACCCCTCGGCCTGGAATATAACCCCTCGATTCCCCCTTCCTGATTAATCCCCTCAGCCTGGAATATAACCCCTCGATTCCCCTTCCTGATTAAACCCCTCGGCCCTGAATATAACCCCCGGAATTCCCTTCCGGATTAAACCCCTCGTCCAGGAATATGACACCTCGATTCCCCCTTCCGGATTAAACCCCTCGGCCTGGAATATAACCCCTCGATTCCCCTTCCTGATTAAACCCCTCAGCCTGGAATATAACCCCTCGATTCCCCCTTCCTGATTAAACCCCTCAGCCTGGAATATAACCCCTCGATTCCCCCTTTCCTGATTAAACACCTCGGCCTGGAATATAACCCCTCGATTCCCCTTCCTGATTATACCCCTCTGCCTGGAATATAACCCCTCGATTTCCCCTTCCTGATTAAACCCCTCAGCCTGGAATATAACCCCTCGATTCCCCTTCCTGATTAAACCCCTCAGACTGGAATATAACCCCTCGATTCCCCTTCCTGATTAAACCCCTCAGCTTGGAATATGACTCCTCGATTCCCCCTTCCTGATTAAGCCCCTCAGCCTGGAATATAACCCCCCGATTCCCCTTCCTGATTAAACCCCTCAGCCTGGAATATAACCCCTCGATTCCCCTTCCTGATTAAACCCTTCGGCCCTGAATATAACCCCACGATTCCCCCTTCCTGATTAAACCCCTCAGCCTGGAATATAACCACACGATTCCCCTTCCTGATTAAACCCCTCAGCCTGGAAAATAACCCCTCGATTCCCCTTCCTGATTCAACCCCTCAGCCTGGAATATAACCCCTCGATACCCCCTTCCTGATTAAACCCCTCAGCCTGGAATATAACCCCTCGATTTCCCCTTCCTGATTAAACCCCTCAGCCTGGAATATAACGCCTGGATTCCCCTTCCTGATTAAACCCCTCAGCCTGGAATATAACCACTCGATTCCCCCTTCCTGATTAAACCCCTCAGCCTGGAATATAACCCCTCGATTCCCCCTTCCTGATTAAATCCCTCAGCCTGGAATATAACCCCTCGATTTCCCTTCCTGATAAAACCCTACAACCTGGAATATTATCCCTTGATTCCCACTTCCTGATTAAACCCCTCAGCCTGGAATATAACCCCTCGATTCCCCTCCTGATTAAATCCCTCAGCCTGGAATATAACCCCTCGATTCCCCCTTCCTGATTAAACCCCTCGGCCAGGAATATAATCACTCGATGGCCTTCCTGATTAATCCCCATGGCCTTGAATATAACCCCTCGATTCCCCTTCCTGATTAAACACCTCAGCCTGGAACATAACCCCTTGATTCCCCTTCCTGCTTAAACCCCTCAGCCTGGAATATAACCACTCGATTCCCCCTTCCTGATTAAACCCCTCGACCTGGAATATAACCCCTTGATTCCCCTTCCTGATTAAACCCCTCAGCCTGGAATATAACCCCTCGATTCCCCTTCCTGATTAACCCCTCGGACTGGAATATAACCCCTCGATTCCCCTACCTGATTAAACACCTTAGCCTGGAATATAACCCCTCGATTCTCCTTCCTGATTAAACCCCTCGGCCTGGAATATAACCCCACGATTCCCCTTCCTGATTAAACCCCTCGGCCTGGAATATAACCCCTCGATTCCCCCTTCCTGATTAATCCCCTCAGCCTGGAATATAACCCCTCGATTCCCCTTCCTGATTAAACCCCTCGGCCCTGAATATAACCCCCGGAATCCCCTTCCGGATTAAACCCCTCGTCCAGGAATATGACACCTCGATTCCCCCTTCCGGATTAAACCCCTCGGCCTGGAATATAACCCCTCGATTCCCCTTCCTGATTAAACCCCTCAGCCTGGAATATAACCCCTCGATTCCCCCTTCCTGATTAAACCCCTCAGCCTGGAATATAACCCCTCGATTCCCCCTTTCCTGATTAAACACCTCGGCCTGGAATATAACCCCTCGATTCCCCTTCCTGATTATACCCCTCTGCCTGGAATATAACCCCTCGATTTCCCCTTCCTGATTAAACCCCTCAGCCTGGAATATAACCACTCGATTCCCCTTCCTGATTAAACCCCTCAGCCTGGAATATAACCACTCGATTCTCCCTTCCTGATTAAACCCCTCAGCCTGGAATATAACCACTCGATTCCCCTTCCTGATTAAACCCCTCGGCCTGGAATATAATGCCTCGATCCCCCTTCCTGATTAAAGCCCTCAGACTGGAATATGACACCTCAATTCCCCCTTCCTGATTAAACCCCTCAGCCTGGAATATATCCCCTCCATTTCCCTTCCTGATTAACCCCCTCGGCCTGGAATATAATCCCTCGATTCCCCCTTCCTGATAAAACCCTACAGCCTGGAATATTATCCCTCGTTCCCACTTCCTGATTAAACCCCTGAGCCTGGAATAAAACCCCTTGATTCCCCCTTCCTGATTAAACCACTCGGCCAGGATTATAAACCCTCGATTCCCGCTTCCTGATTACACGCCTCGGCCAGGAATATAACCCCTCGATTCCCCCTTCCTGATTAAACCCCTCAGCCTGGAATATAACCCCGCGATTCCCCTTCCTGATTAAACCCCTCGGCCTGAAATATAACCCCTCGATTCCCCCTTCCTGATTAAACCCCTCGGCCTGGAATATAACCCCTCGATTCCCCCTTCCTGATTAAACCCCTCAGCCTGGAATATAACCCCTCGATTCCCCCTTCCTGATTAAACCCCTCAGCCCAGAATATAACCGCTCGATTCCCCCTTCCTAATTAAACCCCCGGCCCTGAATATAAGTCCTCGATTCCACCTTCCTGATTAAACCCCTCAGCCTGGAATATAACCCCTCGATTCGCCCTTCCTGATTAAACCCCTTGGCCCAGAATATAACCCCTCGATTCCCCTTCCTGATTAAACCCCTCAGCCTGGAATATAACCCCTGGATTCCCCTTCCTGATTAAACCCCTCAGCCTGGAATATAACCCCTAGATTTCCCTTCCTGATTAAACCCCTCGGCCTGAAATATAACCTCTCGATTCCCCCTTCCTGATTAAACCCCTCGACCAGGAATATAACCCTTCGATTCCCCTCCCTCATTAAACCTCTCGGCCCTGAATATAACCCCTGGATTCCCGTTCCTGATTAAACCCCTCAGCCAGGAATATAACCCCTCGATTCCCCTTCCTGATTAAACCCCTCAGACTGGAAAAAAAAACCCTCGATTCCCCTTCCTGATTAAACCCCTCAGCTTGGAATATCACCCCTTGATTCCCCCTTCCTGATTAAACCCCTCAGCCTGGAATATAACCCCTCGATTCCCCCTTCCTGATTAAACCCCTCGGCCCTGAATATAACCGCTCGATTCCCCCTTCCTAATTAAACCCCCGGCCCTGAATATAAGTCCTCGATTCCACCTTCCTGATTAAACCCCTCAGCCTGGAATATAACCCCTCGATTCTCCTTCCTGATTAAACCCCTCGGCCTGGAATATAACCCCACGATTCCACTTCCTGATTAAACCCCTCGGCCTGGAATATAACCCCTCGATTCCCCCTTCCTGATTAATCCCCTCAGCCTGGAATATAACCCCTCGATTCCCCTTCCTGATTAAACCCCTCGGCCCTGAATATAACCCCCGGAATCCCGTTCCTGATTAAACCCCTCAGCCAGGAATATAACCCCTCGATTCCCCTTCCTGATTAAACCCCTCAGACTGGAAAAAAAACCCCTCGATTCCCCTTCCTGATTAAACCCCTCAGCTTGGAATATAACCCCTCGATTCCCCCTTCCTGATGAAACCCCTCAGCCTGGAATATAACCCCTCGATTCCCCCTTCCTGATTAAACCCCTCGGCCCTGAATATAACCGCTCGATTCCCCCTTCCTAATTAAACCCCCGGCCCTGAATATAAGTCCTCGATTCCACCTTCCTGATTAAACCCCTCAGCCTGGAATATAACCCCTGGATTCCCCTTCCTGATTAAACCCCTCAGCCTGGAATATAACCCCTAGATTTCCCTTCCTGATTAAACCCCTCAGCCTGGTATATAACCCCTCGATTCCCCCTTCCTGATAAAAACCCTCAGCCTGGAATATAACCACTCGATTCCCCCTTCCTGATTAAACCCCTCGGCCTGGAATATAAACCCTTGATTCCCCTTCCTGATTAAACCCCTCAGCCTGGAATATAACCCCTCGATTCCCCTTCCTGATTAACCCCTCGGACTGGAATATAACCCCTCGATTCCCCTTCCTGATTAAACCCCTCAGCCTGGAATATAACCCCTCGATTCTCCTTCCTGATTAAACCCCTCGGCCCTGAATATAACCGCTCGATTCCCCCTTCCTAATTAAACCCCCGGCCCTGAATATAAGTCCTCGATTCCACCTTCCTGATTAAACCCCTCAGCCTGGAATATAACCCCTCGATTCCCCCTTCCTGATTAAACCCTTCGGCCCTGAATATAACCCCACGATTCCCCCTTCCTGATTAAACCCCTCAGCCTGGAATATAAACACTCGATTCCCCTTCCTGATTAAACCCCTCAGCCTGGAAAATAACCCCTCGATTCCCCTTCCTGATTCAACCCCTCAGCCTGGAATATAACCCCTCGATACCCCCTTCCTGATTAAACCCCTCAGCCTGGAATATAACCCCTCGATTTCCCCTTCCTGATTAAACCCCTCAGACTGGAATATAACGCCTGGATTCCCCTTCCTGATTAAACCCCTTAGCATGGAATATAACCACTCGATTCCCCCTTCCTGATTAAACCCCTCAGCCTGGAATATAACCCCTCGATTCCCCCTTCCTGATTAAACCCCTCGGCCTGGAATATAACCCCTCGATTCGCCCTTCCTGATTAAACCCCTCAGCCTGGAATATAACCACTCGATTCCCCCTTCCTGATTAAACCCCTCAGCCTGGAATATAACCCCTCGATTTCCCTTCCTGATTAAACCCCTCGGCCCTGAATATAACCCCTCGATTTCCCTTCCTGATAAAACCCCTCAGCCTGGAATATAACCCCTCGATTCCCCTTCCTGATTAAACCCCTCAGCCTGGAATATAACCCCTCGAGTCCCCCTTCCTGATTAAACGCCTCAGCCTGGAATATAACCCCTCGATTCCCCCTTTCCTGATTAAACACCTCGGTCTGGAATATAACCCCTCGATTCCCCTTCCTGATTATACCCCTCTGCCTGGAATATAACCCCTCGATTTCCCCTTCCTGATTAAACCCCTCAGCCTGGAATATAACCACTCGATTCCCCTTTCCTGATTAAACCCCTCAGCCTGGAATATAACCACTCGATCCCCCTTCCTGATTAAACCCCTCGGCCTGGAATATAATGCCTCGATCCCCATTCCTGATTAAAGCCCTCAGACTGGAATATGACACCTCAATTCCCCCTTCCTGATTAAACCCCTCAGCCTGGAATATATCCCCTCCATTTCCCTTCCTGATTAACCCCCTTGGCCTGGAATATAATCCCTCGATTCCCCCTTCCTGATAAAACCCTACAGCCTGGAATATTATCCCTCATTCCCACTTCCTGATTAAGCCCCTGAGCCTGGAATAAAACCCCTTGATTCCCCCTTCCTGATTAAACCACTCGGCCAGGATTATAAACCCTCGATTCCCGCTTCCTGATTACACGCCTCGGCCAGGAATATAACCCCTCGATTCCCCCTTCCTGATTAAACCTCTCGGCCCTGAATATAACCCCTGGATTCCCCTTCCTGATTAAACCCCTCGGCTTGGAATATTTACCCCTCGATTCCCATTACTGATTAAACCCCTCGGCCTGGCAGAGAACCCCACAATTCCCCTCCCTGATTAAACCCCTCGGCCTGAAATATAACCCCTCGATTCCCCCTTCCTGATTAAACCCCTCAGCCTGGAATATAAACCCACGATTCCCCCTTCCTGATTAAACCGCTCGGCCTGGAATATAACCCCTCGATTCCCCTTCCTGCTTAAACCACTCGGCCAGGATTATAAACCCTCGATTCCCCCTTCCTGATTACACGCCTCGGCCAGGAATATAATCCTTCGATTCCCCCTTCCTGATTAAACCCCTCAGACTGGAATATAACCCCTCGATTCCCCTTCCTGATTAAACCCCTCGGCCTGAAATATAACCTCTCGATTCCCCCTTCCTGATTAAACCCCTCGGCCAGGAATATAACCCTTCGATTCCCCTCCCTCATTAAACCTCTCGGCCCTGAATATAACCCCTGGATTCCCGTTCCTGATTAAACCCCTCAGCCAGGAATATAACCCCTCGATTCCCCTTCCTGATTAAACCCCTCAGACTGGAAAAAAAAACCCTCGATTCCCCTTCCTGATTAAACCCCTCAGCTTGGAATATAAACCTTCGATTCCCCCTTCCTGATTAAACCCCTCAGTCAGGAATATAACCCCTCGATTCCCCTTCCTGATTAGACCCCTCAGCCTGGAATATAACCCCTCGATTCGCCCTTCCCGATTAAACCCCTCGGCCTGGAATATAACCCCTCGATTCCCCCTTCCTGATTAAACCCCTCAGCCTGGAATGTAACCCCTCGATTCCCCCTTCCTGATTAAACCCCTCAGACTGGAATATAACCCCTCGATTCCCCCTTCCTGATTAAACCCCTCAGCCTGGAATATAACCCCTCGATTCCCCCTTCCTGATTAAACCCCTCAGTCAGGAATATAACCCCTCGATTCCCCTTCCTGATTAAACCCCTCAGACTGGAAAAAAAAACCCTCGATTCCCCTTCCTGATTAAACCCCTCAGCTTGGAATATAACCCCTCGATTCCCCCTTCCTGATTAAACCCCTCAGTCAGGAATATAACCCCTCGATTCCCCTTCCTGATTAAACCCCTCAGCCTGGAATATAACCCCTCGATTCGCCCTTCCCGATTAAACCCCTCGGCCTGGAATATAACCCCTCGATTCCCCCTTCCTGATTAAACCCCTCAGCCTGGAATATAACCCCTCGATTCCCCCTTCCTGATTAAACCCCTCGGCCCAGAATATAACCCCTCGATTCCCCTTCCTGATTAAACCCCTCAGCCTGGAATATAACCCCTCGATTCCCCTTCCTGATTAAACCCTTCAGTCAGGAATATAACGCCTGGATTCCCCTTCCTGATTAAACCCCTCAGCCTGGAATATAACCACTCGATTCCCCCTTCCTGATTAAACCCCACAGCCTGGATTATAACCCCTCGATTCCCCGTCCTGATTAATCCCCTCGGCCGTGAATATAAACCCTCGATTCCCCCTTCCTGGTTAAACCCGTCGGTCTGGAATATAACCCCTCGATTCCCACATCCGAATTAAAGCCCTCAGCCTGGAATATAACACCTCGATTCCCCCTTCCTGATTAAACCCCTCGGCCGTGAATATAAACGCTCGATTCCCCTTCCTGATTAAACCGCTCGGCCTGGAATATAACCCCTCGATTCCCACTTCCTGATTGAACCCCTCGGCCAGGAATATAACCCCTCGATTCCCCCTTCCTGGTTAAACCACTCGTCCAGGAATATAACCCCTCGATTCCCCCTTCCTGCTTAAACCCCCGGCCAGGATTATAAACCATCGATTCCACCTTCCTGATTAAACGCCTCGGCCAGGAATATAACCCCTGGATTCCCCTTCCTGATAAAAACCCTCAGCCTGGAATATAACCCCTCGATTCCCCCTTCCTGATTAAACCGCTTAGCCTGGAATATAACCCCTCAATTCCCCTTCCTGATTAAACCCCTCGGCCTGGAATATAACCCCTCAATTCCCCCTTCCTGATTAAACCACTCAGCCTGGAATATAACCCCTGGATTCCCCCTTCCTGATTAAACCCCTCAGTCAGGAATATAACCCCTCGATTTCGCTTCCTGATTAAACCCCTCAACCTGGAATATAACCCCTCGATTCCCCTTCCTGATTAAACCCCTCGTCCAGGAATATGACACCTCGATTCCCCCTTCAGGATTAAACCCCTCGTCAAGGAATATGACTCCTCGATTCCCCTTCCTGATTAAGCCCCTCAGCCTGGAATATAACCCCCCGATTGCCCCTTCCTGATTAAACCCCTCAGCCTGGAATATAAACCCACGATTCCCCTTCCTGATTAAACCGCTCGGCCTGGAAAATAACCCCTCGATTCCCCCTTCCTGCTTAAACCCCTCGGCCAGTATTGTAACCCCTCGATTCCGCCTTCCTGATTAAACCCCTCGGCCTGAAATATAACCCCTCGATTCCCCTTCCTGATTAAACGCCTCGGCCAGGAATATAACCCCTGGATTCCCCTTCCTGATAAAACCTCTCAGCCTGAAATATAACCCCTCTATTCCCCCTTCCTGATTAAACCCCTCGGACAGGAATATAACCCCTCGATTCCCCCTTCCTGATTAAACCCCTCAGCCTGGAATATAACCCCTCGATTCCCCTTCCTGATTACCCCCTCAGCCTGGAATATAACCCCTCTATTCCCCTTCCTGATTAAACACATCGGCCTGAAATATAACCCCTCGATTCCCCCTTCCTGATTAAACCTCTTGGCCCTGAATATAACCCCTGGATTCCCTTCCTGATTAAACCCCTCAGCCTGGAATATAACCCCTCAATTCCCCCTTCCTGATTAAACCCCTCGGCCTGGAATATAATCCCTCAATTCCCCTTCCTGATTAAACCCCTCAGCCAGGAATATCACCCCTCGATTCCCCTTCCTGATTAAACCCCTCGGCCTGGAATATAACCCCTCGATTCCCCCTTCCTTATTAAACCCCTCAGCCTGGAATATAACCCCTCGATTCGCCCTTCCTGATTAAACCCCACAGCCTGGAATATAACCCCTCGATTCCCCCTTCCTGATTAAACCCCTCGGCCTGGAATATAACCCCTCGATTCCCTTTCCTGATTAACCCCTCGGACTGGAATATAACCCCTCGATTCCCCTTCCTGATTAAACACCTCGGCTTGGAATATAACCCCTTGATTCCCATTACTGATTAACCCCCTTCTCCTGGAATATAACCCCCGGAATCCCCTTCCGGATTAAACCCCTCGTCCAGGAATATGACACCTCGATTCCCCCTTCGGGATTAAACCCCTCGTCCAGGAATATGACTCCTCGATTCCCCTTCCTGATTAAGCCGCTCAGCCTGGAATATAACCCCCCGATTCCCCTTCCTGATTAAACCCCCCAGCCTGGAATATAACGCCTGGATTCCCCTTCCTGATTAAACCCCTCAGCCTGTTATATAACCACTCGATTCCCCCTTCCTGATTAAACCCCTCAGCCTGGAATATAACCCCTCGATTCCCCCTTCCTGATTAAACCCCTCAGCCTGGAATATAAACACTCGATTCCCCTCCCTGATTAAACCTCTCGGCCCTGAATATAACCCCTGGATTCCCCTTCCTGATTAAACCCCTCAGCCTGGAATATAACCACTTGATTCCCCTTCCTGATTAAACCCCTCAGCCTGGAATATAACCCCTCGATTCCCCTTCCTGATCATACCCCTCGGCCCTGAATACAACCCCTCGATTCCCCTTCCTGATTAAACCCCTCGGCCAGGAATATAATCACTCGATTCCCCTTCCTGATTAATCCCCACGGCCTCGAATATAACCCCTCGATTCCCCCTTCCTGATTAAACCCCTCAGCCTGGAATATAATCCCTCGATTCCCACTTCCTGATTAAACCCCTCGGCCTGGTACATAACCCCTCGATTCCCCTTCCTGATAAAACCCCTCAGCCTGGAATATAACTCCTTGATTCCCCCTTCCTGATTAAACCCCTCGGCTTGGAATATTTACCGCTCGATTCCCATTACTGATTAAACCCCTCGGCCTGGCAGAGAACCCCACAATTCCCCGCCCTGATTAAACCCCTCGGCCTGAAATATAACCCCTCGATTCCCCCTTCCTGATTAAACCCCTCAGCCTGGAATATAAACCCACGATTCCCCCTTCCTGATTAAACCGCTCGGCCTGGAATATAACCCCTCGATTCCCCTTCCTGCTTAAACCACTCGGCCAGGATTATAAACCCTCGATTCCCCCTTCCTGATTACACGCCTCGGCCAGGAATATAACCCTTCGATTCCCCCTTCCTGATTAAACCCCTCAGCCTGGAATATAACCCCTCGATTCCCCTTCCTGATTAAACCCCTCGGCCTGAAATATAACCTCTCGATTCCCCCTTCCTGATTAAACCCCTCGGCCAGGAATATAACCCCTCGATTCCCCTCCCTGATTAAACCTCTCGGCCCTGAATATAACCCCTGGATTCCCGTTCCTGATTAAACCCCTCAGCCTGGAATATAACCCCTCGATTGCCCCTTCCTGATTAAACCCCTCGGCCTGGAATATAATCCCTCAATTCCCCTTCCTGATTAAACCCCTCAGCCAGGAATATAACCCCTCGATTCCCCTTCCTGATTAAACCCCTCAGACTGGAAAAAAAACCCCTCGATTCCCCTTCCTGATTAAACCCCTCAGCTTGGAATATAACCCCTCGATTCCCCCTTCCTGATTAAACCCCTCAGTCAGGAATATAACCCCTCGATTCCCCTTCCTGATTAAACCCCTCAGCCTGGAATATAACCCCTCGATTCGCCCTTCCCGATTAAACCCCTCGGCCTGGAATATAACCCCTCGATTCCCCCTTCCTGATTAAACCCCTCAGCCTGGAATATAACCCCTCGATTCCCCCTTCCTGATTAAACCCCTCGGCCCAGAATATAACCCCTCGATTCCCCTTCCTGATTAAACCCCTCAGCCTGGAATATAACCCCTGGATTCCCCTTCCTGATTAAACCCCGTAGCGTGGAATATAACCCCTAGATTTCCCTTCCTGATTAAACCCCTCAGCCTGGTATATAACCCCTCGATTCCCCCTTCCTGATTAAAACCCTCAGCCTGGAATATAACCACTCGATTCCCCCTTCCTGATTAAACCCCTCGGCCTGGAATATAACCCCTTGATTCCCCTTTCTGATTAAACCCCTCAGCCTGGAATATAACCCCTCGATTCCCCTTCCTGATTAACCCCTCGGACTGGAATATAACCCCTCGATTCCCCTTCCTGATTAAACCCCTCAGCCTGGAATATAACCCCTCGATTCTCCTTCCTGATTAAACCCCTCGGCCTGGAATATAACCCCACGATTCCCCTTCCTGATTAAACCCCTCGGCCTGGAATATAACCCCTCGATTCCCCCTTCCTGATTAATCCCCTCAGCCTGGAATATAACCCCTCGATTCCCCTTCCTGATTAAACCCCTCGGCCCTGAATATAACCCCCGGAATCCCCTTCCGGATTAAACCCCTCGTCCAGGAATATGACACCTCGATTCCCCCTTCCGGATTAAACCCCTCGGCCTGGAATATAACCCCTCGATTCCCCTTCCTGATTAAACCCCTCAGCCTGGAATATAACCCCTCGATTCCCCTTCCTGATTAAACCCCTCAGCCTGGAATATAACCCCTCGATTCCCCCTTCCTGATTAAACCCCTCAGCCTGGAATATAACCACTCGATTCCCCCTTCCTGATTAAACCCCTCAGCCTGGAATATAACCACTCGATTCCCCTTCCTGATTAAACCCCTCGGCCTGGAATATAATGCCTAAATCCCCATTCCTGATTAAAGCCCTCAGACTGGAATATGACACCTCAATTCCCCCTTCCTGATTAAACCCCTCAGCCTGGAATATATCCCCTCCATTTCCCTTCCTGATTAACCGCCTCGGCCTGGAATATAATCCCTCGATTCCCCCTTCCTGATAAAACCCTACAGCCTGGAATATTATCCCTCGTTCACACTTCCTGATTAAACCCCTGAGCCTGGAATAAAACCCCTTGATTCCCCCTTCCTGATTAAACCACTCGGCCAGGATTATAAACCCTCGATTCCCGCTTCCTGATTACACGCCTCGGCCAGGAATATAACCCCTCGATTCCCCCTTCCTGATTAAACCTCTCGGCCCTGAATATAACCCCTGGATTCCCCTTCCTGATTAAACCCCTCGGCCTGGAACATAACCCCTCGATTCCCCTTTCTGATAAAACCCCGCAGCCTGGAATATAACTCCTTGATTCCCCCTTCCTGATTAAACCCCTCGGCTTGGAATATTTACCCCTCGATTCCCATTACTGATTAAACCCCTCGGCCTGGCAGAGAACCCCACAATTCCCCTCCCTGATTAAACCCCTCGGCCTGAAATATAACCCCTCGATTCCCCCTTCCTGATTAAACCCCTCAGCCTGGAATATAAACCCACGATTCCCCCTTCCTGATTAAACCGCTCGGCCTGGAATATAACCCCTCGATTCCCCTTCCTGCTTAAACCACTCGGCCAGGATTATAAACCCTCGATTCCCCCTTCCTGATTACACGCCTCGGCCAGGAATATAATCCTTCGATTACCCCTTCCTGATTAAACCCCTCAGCCTGGAATATAACCCCTCGATTCCCCTTCCTGATTAAACCCCTCGGCCTGAAATATAACCTCTCGATTCCCCCTTCCTGATTAAACCCCTCGGCCAGGAATATAACCCTTCGATTCCCCTCCCTCATTAAACCTCTCGGCCCTGAATATAACCCCTGGATTCCCGTTCCTGATTAAACCCCTCAGCCAGGAATATAACCCCTCGATTCCCCTTCCTGATTAAACCCCTCAGACTGGAAAAAAAACCCCTCGATTCCCCTTCCTGATTAAACCCCTCAGCTTGGAATATAACCCTTCGATTCCCCCTTCCTGATTAAACCCCTCAGTCAGGAATATAACCCCTCGATTCCCCATCCTGATTAGACCCCTCAGCCTGGAATATAACCCCTCGATTCGCCCTTCCCGATTAAACCCCTCGGCCTGGAATATAACCCCTCGATTCCCCCTTCCTGATTAAACCCCTCAGCCTGGAATATAACCCCTCGATTCCCCCTTCCTGATTAAACCCCTCAGACTGGAATATAACCCCTCGATTCCCCCTTCCTGATTAAACCCCTCAGCCTGGAATATAACCCCTCGATTCCCCCTTCCTGATTAAACCCCTCAGTCAGGAATATAACCCCTCGATTCCCCTTCCTGATTAGACCCCTCAGCCTGGAATATAACCCCTCGATTCGCCCTTCCCGATTAAACCCCTCGGCCTGGAATATAACCCCTCGATTCCCCCTTCCTGATTAAACCCCTCGGCCTGGAATATAACCCCTCGATTCCCCTTCCTGATTAAACCCCGCAGCTTGGAATATGACTCCTCGATTCCCCCTTCCTGATTAAGCCCCTCAGCCTGGAATATAACCCCCCGATTCCCCTTCCTGATTAAACCCCTCAGCCTGGAATATAACCCCTCGATTCCCCTTCCTGATTAAACCCTTCGGCCCTGAATATAACCCCACGATTCCCCCTTCCTGATTAAACCCCTCAGCCTGGAATATAACCACACGATTCCCCTTCCTGATTAAACCCCTCAGCCTGGAAAATAACCCCTCGATTCCCCTTCCTGATTCAACCCCTCAGCCTGGAATATAACCCCTCGATACCCCCTTCCTGATTAAACCCCTCAGCCTGGAATATAACCCCTCGATTTCCCCTTCCTGATTAAACCCCTCAGCCTGGAATATAACGCCTGGATTCCCCTTCCTGATTAAACCCCTCAGCCTGGAATATAACCACTCGATTCCCCCTTCCTGATTAAACCCCACAGCCTGGATTATAACCCCTCGATTCCCCGTCCTGATTAAACCCCTCGGCCGTGAATATAAACCCTCGATTCCCCCTTCCTGGTTAAACCCGTCGGTCTGGAATATAACCCCTCGATTCCCACATCCGAATTAAAGCCCTCAGCCTGGAATATAACACCTCGATTCCCCCTTCCTGATTAAACCCCTCGGCCGTGAATATAAACGCTCGATTCCCCTTCCTGATTAAACCGCTCGGCCTGGAATATAACCCCTCGATTCCCACTTCCTGATTGAACCCCTCGGCCAGGAATATAACCCCTCGATTCCCCCTTCCTGGTTAAACCACTCGTCCAGGAATATAACCCCTCGATTCCCCCTTCCTGCTTAAACCCCCGGCCAGGATTATAAACCATCGATTCCACCTTACTGATTAAACGCCTCGGCCAGGAATATAACCCCTGGATTCCCCTTCCTGATAAAAACCCTCAGCCTGGAATATAACCCCTCGATTCCCCCTTCCTGATTAAACCGCTTAGCCTGGAATATAACCCCTCAATTCCCCTTCCTGATTAAACCCCTCGGCCTGGAATATAACCCCTCGATTCCCCCTTCCTGATTAAACCACTCAGCCTGGAATATAACCCCTGGATTCCCCCTTCCTGATTAAACCCCTCAGTCAGGAATATAACCCCTCGATTTCGCTTCCTGATTAAACCCCTCAACCTGGAATATAACCCCTCGATTCCCCTTCCTGATTAAACCCCTCGTCCAGGAATATGACACCTCGATTCCCCCTTCAGGATTAAACCCCTCGTCAAGGAATATGACTCCTCGATTCCCCTTCCTGATTAAGCCCCTCAGCCTGGAATATAACCCCCCGATTGCCCCTTCCTGATTAAACCCCTCAGCCTGGAATATAAACCCACGATTCCCCTTCCTGATTAAACCGCTCGGCCTGGAAAATAACCCCTCGATTCCCCCTTCCTGCTTAAACCCCTCGGCCAGTATTATAACCCCTCGATTCCGCCTTCCTGATTAAACCCCTCGGCCTGAAATATAACCCCTCGATTCCCCTTCCTGATTAAACGCCTCGGCCAGGAATATAACCCCTGGATTCCCCTTCCTGATAAAACCTCTCAGCCTGAAATATAACCCCTCTATTCCCCCTTCCTGATTAAAACCCTCGGACAGGAATATAACCCCTCGATTCCCCCTTCCTGATTAAACCCCTCAGCCTGGAATATAACCCCTCGATTCCCCTTCCTGATTACCCCCTCAGCCTGGAATATAACCCCTCTATTCCCCTTCCTGATTAAACACATCGGCCTGAAATATAACCCCTCGATTCCCCCTTCCTGATTAAACCTCTTGGCCCTGAATATAACCCCTGGATTCCCTTCCTGATTAAACCCCTCAGCCTGGAATATAACCCCTCAATTCCCCCTTCCTGATTAAACCCCCCGGCCTGGAATATAATCCCTCAATTCCCCTTCCTGATTAAACCCCTCAGCCAGGAATATCACACCTCGATTCCCCTTCCTGATTAAACCCCTCGGCCTGGAATATAACCCCTCGATTCCCCCTTCCTTATTAAACCCCTCAGCCTGGAATATAACCCCTCGATTCGCCCTTCCTGATTAAACCCCACAGCCTGGAATATAACCCCTCGATTCCCCCTTCCTGATTAAACCCCTCGGCCTGGAATATAACCCCTCGATTCCCCTTCCTGATTAACCCCTCGGACTGGAATATAACCCCTCGATTCCCCTTCCTGATTAAACACCTCGGCTTGGAATATAACCCCTTGATTCCCATTACTGATTAACCCCCTTCGCCTGGAATATAACCCCACGATTCCCCTTCCTGATTAAACCCCTCGGCCTGGAATATAACCCCTCGATTCCCCCTTCCTGATTAAACCCCTCAGCCTGGAATATAACCCCTCGATTCCCCCTTCCTGATTAAACCCCTCGGCCCTGAATATAACCCCCGGAATCCCCTTCCGGATTAAACCCCTCGTCCAGGAATATGACACCTCGATTCCCCCTTCGGGATTAAACCCCTCGTCCAGGAATATGACTCCTCGATTCCCCTTCCTGATTAAGCCGCTCAGCCTGGAATATAACCCCCCGATTCCCCTTCCTGATTAAACCCCCCAGCCTGGAATATAACGCCTGGATTCCCCTTCCTGATTAAACCCCTCAGCCTGTTATATAACCACTCGATTCCCCCTTCCTGATTAAACCCCTCAGCCTGGAATATAACCCCTCGATTCCCCCTTCCTGATTAAACCCCTCAGCCTGGAATATAAACACTCGATTCCCCTCCCTGATTAAACCTCTCGGCCCTGAATATAACCCCTGGATTCCCCTTCCTGATTAAACCCCTCAGCCTGGAATATAACCACTTGATTCCCCTTCCTGATTAAACCCCTCAGCCTGGAATATAACCCCTCGATTCCCCTTCCTGATCATACCCCTCGGCCCTGAATACAACCCCTCGATTCCCCTTCCTGATTAAACCCCTCGGCCAGGAATATAATCACTCGATTCCCCTTCCTGATTAATCCCCACGGCCTCGAATATAACCCCTCGATTCCCCCTTCCTGATTAAACCCCTCAGCCTGGAATATAATCCCTCGATTCCCACTTCCTGATTAAACCCCTCGGCCTGGAACATAACCCCTCGATTCCCCTTCCTGATAAAACCCCTCAGCCTGGAATATAACTCCTTGATTCCCCCTTCCTGATTAAACCCCTCGGCTTGGAATATTTACCGCTCGATTCCCATTACTGATTAAACCCCTCGGCCTGGCAGAGAACCCCACAATTCCCCGCCCTGATTAAACCCCTCGGCCTGAAATATAACCCCCCGATTCCCCCTTCCTGATTAAACCCCTCAGCCTGGAATATAAACCCACGATTCCCCCTTCCTGATTAAACCGCTCGGCCTGGAATATAACCCCTCGATTCCCCTTCCTGCTTAAACCACTCGGCCAGGATTATAAACCCTCGATTCCCCCTTCCTGATTACACGCCTCGGCCACGAATATAACCCTTCGATTCCCCCTTCCTGATTAAACCCCTCAGCCTGGAATATAACCCCTCGATTCCCCTTCCTGATTAAACCCCTCGGCCTGAAATATAACCTCTCGATTCCCCCTTCCTGATTAAACCCCTCGGCCAGGAATATAACCCCTCGATTCCCCTCCCTGATTAAACCTCTCGGCCCTGAATATAACCCCTGGATTCCCGTTCCTGATTAAACCCCTCAGCCTGGAATATAACCCCTCGATTGCCCCTTCCTGATTAAACCCCTCGGCCTGGAATATAATCCCTCAATTCCCCTTCCTGATTAAACCCCTCAGCCAGGAATATAACCCCTCGATTCCCCTTCCTGATTAAACCCCTCAGACTGGAAAAAAAACCCCTCGATTCCCCTTCCTGATTAAACCCCTCAGCTTGGAATATAACCCCTCGATTCCCCCTTCCTGATTAAACCCCTCAGTCAGGAATATAACCCCTCGATTCCCCTTCCTGATTAAACCCCTCAGCCTGGAATATAACCCCTCGATTCGCCCTTCCCGATTAAACCCCTCGGCCTGGAATATAACTCCTCGATTCCCCCTTCCTGATTAAACCCCTCAGCCTGGAATATAACCCCTCGATTCCCCCTTCCTGATTAAACCCCTCGGCCCAGAATATAACCCCTCGATTCCCCTTCCTGATTAAACCCCTCAGCCTGGAATATAACCCCTCGATTCCCCTTCCTGATTAAACCCCTCAGCCTGGAATATAACCCCTCGATTCTCCTTCCTGATTAAACCCCTCGGCCTGGAATATAACCCCACGATTCCCCTTCCTGATTAAACCCCTCGGCCTGGAATATAACCCCTCGATTCCCCCTTCCTGATTAATCCCCTCAGCCTGGAATATAACCCCTCGATTCCCCTTCCTGATTAAACCCCTCGGCCCTGAATATAACCCCCGGAATCCCCTTCCGGATTAAACCCCTCGTCCAGGAATATGACACCTCGATTCCCCCTTCCGGATTAAACCCCTCGGCCTGGAATATAACCCCTCGATTCCCCTTCCTGATTAAACCCCTCAGCCTGGAATATAACCCCTCGATTCCCCCTTCCTGATTAAACCCCTCAGCCTGGAATATAACCCCTCGATTCCCCCTTTCCTGATTAAACACCTCGGCCTGGAATATAACCCCTCGATTCCCCTTCCTGATTATACCCCTCTGCCTGGAATATAACCCCTCGATTTCCCCTTCCTGATTAAACCCCTCAGCCTGGAATATAACCACTCGATTCCCCCTTCCTGATTAAACCCCTCAGCCTGGAATATAACCACTCGATTCCCCTTCCTGATTAAACCCCTCGGCCTGGAATATAATGCCTCGATCCCCATTCCTGATTAAAGCCCTCAGACTGGAATATGACACCTCAATTCCCCCTTCCTGATTAAACCCCTCAGCCTGGAATATATCCCCTCCATTTCCCTTCCTGATTAACCCCCTCGGCCTGGAATATAATCCCTCGATTCCCCCTTCCTGATAAAACCCTACAGCCTGGAATATTATCCCTCGTTCCCACTTCCTGATTAAACCCCTGAGCCTGGAATAAAACCCCTTGATTCCCCCTTCCTGATTAAACCACTCGGCCAGGATTATAAACCCTCGATTCCCGCTTCCTGATTACACGCCTCGGCCAGGAATATAACTCCTCGATTCCCCCTTCCTGATTAAACCTCTCGGCCCTGAATATAACCCCTGGATTCCCCTTCCTGATTAAACCCCTCGGCCTGGAACATAACCCCTCGATTCCCCTTTCTGATAAAACCCCGCAGCCTGGAATATAACTCCTTGATTCCCCCTTCCTGATTAAACCCCTCGGCTTGGAATATTTACCCCTCGATTCCCATTACTGATTAAACCCCTCGGCCTGGCAGAGAACCCCACAATTCCCCTCCCTGATTAAACCCCTCGGCCTGAAATATAACCCCTCGATTCCCCCTTCCTGATTAAACCCCTCAGCCTGGAATATAAACCCACGATTCCCCCTTCCTGATTAAACCGCTCGGCCTGGAATATAACCCCTCGATTCCCCTTCCTGCTTAAATCACTCGGCCAGGATTATAAACCCTCGATTCCCCCTTCCTGATTACACGCCTCGGCCAGGAATATAATCCTTCGATTCCCCCTTCCTGATTAAACCCCTCAGCCTGGAATATAACCCCTCGATTCCCCTTCCTGATTAAACCCCTCGGCCTGAAATATAACCTCTCGATTCCCCCTTCCTGATTAAACCCCTCGGCCAGGAATATAACCCTTCGATTCCCCTCCCTCATTAAACCTCTCGGCCCTGAATATAACCCCTGGATTCCCGTTCCTGATTAAACCCCTCAGCCAGGAATATAACCCCTCGATTCCCCTTCCTGATTAAACCCCTCAGACTGGAAAAAAAACCCCTCGATTCCCCTTCCTGATTAAACCCCTCAGCTTGGAATATAACCCTTCGATTCCCCCTTCCTGATTAAACCCCTCAGTCAGGAATATAACCCCTCGATTCCCCTTCCTGATTAGACCCCTCAGCCTGGAATATAACCCCTCGATTCGCCCTTCCTGATTAAACCCCTCGGCCTGGAATATAACCCCTCGATTCCCCCTTCCTGATTAAACCCCTCAGCCTGGAATATAACCCCTCGATTCCCCCTTCCTGATTAAACCCCTCAGACTGGAATATAACCCCTCGATTCCCCCTTCCTGATTAAACCCCTCAGCCTGGAATATAACCCCTCGATTCCCCCTTCCTGATTAAACCCCTCAGTCAGGAATATAACCCCTCGATTCCCCTTCCTGATTAGACCCCTCAGCCTGGAATATAACCCCTCGATTCGCCCTTCCCGATTAAACCCCTCGGCCTGGAATATAACCCCTCGATTCCCCCTTCCTGATTAAACCCCTCGGCCTGGAATATAACCCCTCGATTCCCCTTCCTGATTAAACCCCTCAGACTGGAATATAACCCCTCGATTCCCCTTCCTGATTAAACCCCTCAGCTTGGAATATGACTCCTCGATTCCCCCTTCCTGATTAAGCCCCTCAGCCTGGAATATAACCCCCCGATTCCCCTTCCTGATTAAACCCCTCAGCCTGGAATATAACCCCTCGATTCCCCTTCCTGATTAAACCCTTCGGCCCTGAATATAACCCCACGATTCCCCCTTCCTGATTAAACCCCTCAGCCTGGAATATAACCACACGATTCCCCTTCCTGATTAAACCCCTCAGCCTGGAAAATAACCCCTCGATTCCCCTTCCTGATTAAACCCTTCGGCCCTGAATATAACCCCACGATTCCCCCTTCCTGATTAAACCCCTCAGCCTGGAATATAACCACACGATTCCCCTTCCTGATTAAACCCCTCAGCCTGGAAAATAACCCCTCGATTCCCCTTCCTGATTCAACCCCTCAGCCTGGAATATAACCCCTCGATACCCCCTTCCTGATTAAACCCCTCAGCCTGGAATATAACCCCTCGATTTCCCCTTCCTGATTAAACCCCTCAGCCTGGAATATAACGCCTGGATTCCCCTTCCTGATTAAACCCCTCAGCCTGGAATATAACCACTCGATTCCCCCTTCCTGATTAAACCCCACAGCCTGGATTATAACCCCTCGATTCCCCGTCCTGATTAATCCCCTCGGCCGTGAATATAAACCCTCGATTCCCCCTTCCTGGTTAAACCCGTCGGTCTGGAATATAACCCCTCGATTCCCACATCCGAATTAAAGCCCTCAGCCTGGAATATAACACCTCGATTCCCCCTTCCTGATTAAACCCCTCGGCCGTGAATATAAACGCTCGATTCCCCTTCCTGATTAGACCCCTCAGCCTGGAATATAACCCCTCGATTCCCACTTCCTGATTGAACCCCTCAGCCTGGAATATAACCCCTCGATTCCCCCTTCCTGATTAAACCCCTCGGCCTGGAATATAACCCCTCGATTCGCCCTTCCTGATTAAACCCCTCAGCCTGGAATATAACCACTCGATTCCCCCTTCCTGATTAAACCCCTCAGCCTGGAATATAACCCCTCGATTTCCCTTCCTGATTAATCCCCTCGGCCCTGAATATAACCCCTCGATTTCCCTTCCTGATAAAACCCCTCTGCTTGGAATATAACCCCTCGATTCCCCTTCCTGATTAAACCCCTCAGCCTGGAATATAACCCCTCGAGTGCCCCTTCCTGATTAAACGCCTCAGCCTGGAATATAACCCCTCGATTCCCCCTTTCCTGATTAAACACCTCGGCCTGGAATATAACCCCTCGATTCCCCTTCCTGATTATACCCCTCTGCCTGGAATATAACCCCTCGATTTCCCCTTCCTGATTAAACCCCTCAGCCTGGAATATAACCACTCGATTCCCCCTTCCTGATTAAACCCCTCAGCCTGGAATATAACCACTCGATTCCCCTTCCTGATTAAACCCCTCGGCCTGGAATATAATGCCTCGATCCCCATTCCTGATTAAAGCCCTCAGACTGGAATATGACACCTCAATTCCCCCTTCCTGATTAAACCCCTCAGCCTGGAATATATCCCCTCCATTTCCCTTCCTGATTAACCCCCTCGGCCTGGAATATAATCCCTCGATTCCCCCTTCCTGATAAAACCCTACAGCCTGGAATATTATCCCTCGTTCCCACTTCCTGATTAAACCCCTGAGCCTGGAATAAAACCCCTTGATTCCCCCTTCCTGATTAAACCACTCGGCCAGGATTATAAACCCTCGATTCCCGCTTCCTGATTACACGCCTCGGCCAGGAATATAACCCCTCGATTCCCCCTTCCTGATTAAACCTCTCGGCCCTGAATATAACCCCTGGATTCCCCTTCCTGATTAAATCCCTCGGCCTGGAACATAACCCCTCGATTCCCCTTTCTGATAAAACCCCGCAGCCTGGAATATAACTCCTTGATTCCCCCTTCCTGATTAAACCCCTCGGCTTGGAATATTTACCCCTCGATTCCCATTACTGATTAAACCCCTCGGCCTGGCAGAGAACCCCACAATTCCCCTCCCTGATTAAACCCCTCGGCCTGAAATATAACCCCTCGATTCCCCCTTCCTGATTAAACCCCTCAGCCTGGAATATAAACCCACGATTCCCCCTTCCTGATTAAACCGCTCGGCCTGGAATATAACCCCTCGATTCCCCTTCCTGCTTAAATCACTCGGCCAGGATTATAAACCCTCGATTCCCCCTTCCTGATTACACGCCTCGGCCAGGAATATAATCCTTCGATTCCCCCTTCCTGATTAAACCCCTCAGCCTGGAATATAACCCCTCGATTCCCCTTCCTGATTAAACCCCTCGGCCTGAAATATAACCTCTCGATTCCCCCTTCCTGATTAAACCCCTCGGCCAGGAATATAACCCTTCGATTCCCCTCCCTCATTAAACCTCTCGGCCCTGAATATAACCCCTGGATTCCCGTTCCTGATTAAACCCCTCAGCCAGGAATATAACCCCTCGATTCCCCTTCCTGATTAAACCCCTCAGACTGGAAAAAAAACCCCTCGATTCCCCTTCCTGATTAAACCCCTCAGCTTGGAATATAACCCTTCGATTCCCCCTTCCTGATTAAACCCCTCAGTCAGGAATATAACCCCTCGATTCCCCTTCCTGATTAGACCCCTCAGCCTGGAATATAACCCCTCGATTCGCCCTTCCCGATTAAACCCCTCGGCCTGGAATATAACCCCTCGATTCCCCCTTCCTGATTAAACCCCTCAGCCTGGAATATAACCCCTCGATTCCCCCTTCCTGATTAAACCCCTCAGACTGGAATATAACCCCTCGATTCCCCCTTCCTGATTAAACCCCTCAGCCTGGAATATAACCCCTCGATTCCCCCTTCCTGATTAAACCCCTCAGTCAGGAATATAACCCCTCGATTCCCCTTCCTGATTAGACCCCTCAGCCTGGAATATAACCCCTCGATTCGCCCTTCCCGATTAAACCCCTCGGCCTGGAATATAACCCCTCGATTCCCCCTTCCTGATTAAACCCCTCGGCCTGGAATATAACCCCTCGATTCCCCTTCCTGATTAAACCCCTCAGACTGGAATATAACCCCTCGATTCCCCTTCCTGATTAAACCCCTCAGCTTGGAATATGACTCCTCGATTCCCCCTTCCTGATTAAGCCCCTCAGCCTGGAATATAACCCCCCGATTCCCCTTCCTGATTAAACCCCTCAGCCTGGAATATAACCCCTCGATTCCCCTTCCTGATTAAACCCTTCGGCCCTGAATATAACCCCACGATTCCCCCTTCCTGATTAAACCCCTCAGCCTGGAATATAACCACACGATTCCCCTTCCTGATTAAACCCCTCAGCCTGGAAAATAACCCCTCGATTCCCCTTCCTGATTAAACCCTTCGGCCCTGAATATAACCCCACGATTCCCCCTTCCTGATTAAACCCCTCAGCCTGGAATATAACCACACGATTCCCCTTCCTGATTAAACCCCTCAGCCTGGAAAATAACCCCTCGATTCCCCTTCCTGATTCAACCCCTCAGCCTGGAATATAACCCCTCGATACCCCCTTCCTGATTAAACCCCTCAGCCTGGAATATAACCCCTCGATTTCCCCTTCCTGATTAAACCCCTCAGCCTGGAATATAACGCCTGGATTCCCCTTCCTGATTAAACCCCTCAGCCTGGAATATAACCACTCGATTCCCCCTTCCTGATTAAACCCCACAGCCTGGATTATAACCCCTCGATTCCCCGTCCTGATTAAACCCCTCGGCCGTGAATATAAACCCTCGATTCCCCCTTCCTGGTTAAACCCGTCGGTCTGGAATATAACCCCTCGATTCCCACATCCGAATTAAAGCCCTCAGCCTGGAATATAACACCTCGATTCCCCCTTCCTGATTAAACCCCTCGGCCGTGAATATAAACGCTCGATTCCCCTTCCTGATTAAACCGCTCGGCCTGGAATATAACCCCTCGATTCCCACTTCCTGATTGAACCCCTCGGCCAGGAATATAACCCCTCGATTCCCCCTTCCTGGTTAAACCACTCGTCCAGGAATATAACCCCTCGATTCCCCCTTCCTGCTTAAACCCCCGGCCAGGATTATAAACCATCGATTCCACCTTCCTGATTAAACGCCTCGGCCAGGAATATAACCCCTGGATTCCCCTTCCTGATAAAAACCCTCAGCCTGGAATATAACCCCTCGATTCCCCCTTCCTGATTAAACCGCTTAGCCTGGAATATAACCCCTCAATTCCCCTTCCTGATTAAACCCCTCGGCCTGGAATATAACCCCTCAATTCCCCCTTCCTGATTAAACCACTCAGCCTGGAATATAACCCCTGGATTCCCCCTTCCTGATTAAACCCCTCAGTCAGGAATATAACCCCTCGATTTCGCTTCCTGATTAAACCCCTCAACCTGGAATATAACCCCTCGATTCCCCTTCCTGATTAAACCCCTCGTCCAGGAATATGACACCTCGATTCCCCCTTCAGGATTAAACCCCTCGTCAAGGAATATGACTCCTCGATTCCCCTTCCTGATTAAGCCCCTCAGCCTGGAATATAACCCCCCGATTGCCCCTTCCTGATTAAACCCCTCAGCCTGGAATATAAACCCACGATTCCCCTTCCTGATTAAACCGCTCGGCCTGGAAAATAACCCCTCGATTCCCCCTTCCTGCTTAAACCCCTCGGCCAGTATTATAACCCCTCGATTCCGCCTTCCTGATTAAACCCCTCGGCCTGAAATATAACCCCTCGATTCCCCTTCCTGATTAAACGCCTCGGCCAGGAATATAACCCCTGGATTCCCCTTCCTGATAAAACCTCTCAGCCTGAAATATAACCCCTCTATTCCCCCTTCCTGATTAAACCCCTCGGACAGGAATATAACCCCTCGATTCCCCCTTCCTGATTAAACCCCTCAGCCTGGAATATAACCCCTCGATTCCCCTTCCTGATTACCCCCTAAGCCTGGAATATAACCCCTCTATTCCCCTTCCTGATTAAACACATCGGCCTGAAATATAACCCCTCGATTCCCCCTTCCTGATTAAACCTCTTGGCCCTGAATATAACCCCTGGATTCCCTTCCTGATTAAACCCCTCAGCCTGGAATATAACCCCTCAATTCCCCCTTCCTGATTAAACCCCTCGGCCTGGAATATAATCCCTCAATTCCCCTTCCTGATTAAACCCCTCAGCCAGGAATATCACCCCTCGATTCCCCTTCCTGATTAAACCCCTCGGCCTGGAATATAACCCCTCGATTCCCCCTTCCTTATTAAACCCCTCAGCCTGGAATATAACCCCTCGATTCGCCCTTCCTGATTAAACCCCACAGCCTGGAATATAACCCCTCGATTCCCCCTTCCTGATTAAACCCCTCGGCCTGGAATATAACCCCTCGATTCCCTTTCCTGATTAACCCCTCGGACTGGAATATAACCCCTCGATTCCCCTTCCTGATTAAACACCTCGGCTTGGAATATAACCCCTTGATTCCCATTACTGATTAACCCCCTTCGCCTGGAATATAACCCCACGATTCCCCTTCCTGATTAAACCCCTCGGCCTGGAATAGAACCCCTCGATTCCCCCTTCCTGATTAAACCCCTCAGCCTGGAATATAACCCCTCGATTCCCCCTTCCCGATTAAACCCCTCGGCCTGGAATATAACCCCTCGATTCCCCCTTCCTGATTAAACCCCTCAGCCTGGAATATATCCCCTCAATTCCCCCTTCCTGATTAAACCCCTCGGCCCTGAATATAACCCCCGGAATCCCCTTCCGGATTAAACCCCTCGTCCAGGAATATGACACCTCGATTCCCCCTTCGGGATTAAACCCCTCGTCCAGGAATATGACTCCTCGATTCCCCTTCCTGATTAAGCCGCTCAGCCTGGAATATAACCCCCCGATTCCCCTTCCTGATTAAACCCCCCAGCCTGGAATATAACGCCTGGATTCCCCTTCCTGATTAAACCCCTCAGCCTGTTATATAACCACTCGATTCCCCCTTCCTGATTAAACCCCTCAGCCTGGAATATAACCCCTCGATTCCCCCTTCCTGATTAAACCCCTCAGCCTGGAATATAAACACTCGATTCCCCTCCCTGATTAAACCTCTCGGCCCTGAATATAACCCCTGGATTCCCCTTCCTGATTAAACCCCTCAGCCTGGAATATAACCACTTGATTCCCCTTCCTGATTAAACCCCTCAGCCTGGAATATAACCCCTCGATTCCCCTTCCTGATCATACCCCTCGGTCCTGAATACAACCCCTCGATTCCCCTTCCTGATTAAACCCCTCGGCCAGGAATATAATCACTCGATTCCCCTTCCTGATTGATCCCCACGGCCTCGAATATAACCCCTCGATTCCCCCTTCCTGATTAAACCCCTCAGCCTGGAATATAATCCCTCGATTCCCACCTCCTGATTAAACCCCTCGGCCTGGTACATAACCCCTCAATTCCCCTTCCTGATAAAACCCCTCAGCCTGGAATATAACTCCTTGATTCCCCCTTCCTGATTAAACCCCTCGGCTTGGAATATTTACCACTCGATTCCCATTACTGATTAAACCCCTCGGCCTGGCAGAGAACCCCACAATTCCCCGCCCTGATTAAACCCCTCGGCCTGAAATATAACCCCTCGATTCCCCCTTCCTGATTAAACCCCTCAGCCTGGATTATAAACCCTCGATTCCCCCTTCCTGATTACACGCCTCGGCCAGGAATATAACCCTTCGATTCCCCCTTCCTGATTAAACCCCTCAGCCTGGAATATAACCCCTCGATTCCCCTTCCTGATTAAACCCCTCGGCCTGAAATATAACCTCTCGATTCCCCCTTCCTGATTAAACCCCTCGGCCAGGAATATAACCCCTCGATTCCCCTCCCTGATTAAACCTCTCGGCCCTGAATATAACCCCTGGATTCCCGTTCCTAATTAAACCCCTTGGCCTGGAATATAAACCCACGATTCCCCCTTCCTGATTAAACCGCTCGGCCTGGAATATAACCCCTCGATTCCCCTTCCTGCTTAAATCACTCGGCCAGGATTATAAACCCTCGATTCCCCCTTCCTGATTACACGCCTCGGCCAGGAATATAATCCTTCGATTCCCCCTTCCTGATTAAACCCCTCAGCCTGGAATATAACCCCTCGATTCCCCTTCCTGATTAAACCCCTCGGCCTGAAATATAACCTCTCGATTCCCCCTTCCTGATTAAACCCCTCGGCCAGGAATATAACCCTTCGATTCCCCTCCCTCATTAAACCTCTCGGCCCTGAATATAACCCCTGGATTCCCGTTCCTGATTAAACCCCTCAGCCAGGAATATAACCCCTCGATTCCCCTTCCTGATTAAACCCCTCAGACTGGAAAAAAAACCCCTCGATTCCCCTTCCTGATTAAACCCCTCAGCTTGGAATATAACCCTTCGATTCCCCCTTCCTGATTAAACCCCTCAGTCAGGAATATAACCCCTCGATTCCCCTTCCTGATTAGACCCCTCAGCCTGGAATATAACCCCTCGATTCGCCCTTCCCGATTAAACCCCTCGGCCTGGAATATAACCCCTCGATTCCCCCTTCCTGATTAAACCCCTCAGCCTGGAATATAACCCCTCGATTCCCCCTTCCTGATTAAACCCCTCAGACTGGAATATAACCCCTCGATTCCCCCTTCCTGATTAAACCCCTCAGCCTGGAATATAACCCCTCGATTCCCCCTTCCTGATTAAACCCCTCAGTCAGGAATATAACCCCTCGATTCCCCTTCCTGATTAGACCCCTCAGCCTGGAATATAACCCCTCGATTCGCCCTTCCCGATTAAACCCCTCGGCCTGGAATATAACCCCTCGATTCCCCCTTCCTGATTAAACCCCTCGGCCTGGAATATAACCCCTCGATTCCCCTTCCTGATTAAACCCCTCAGACTGGAATATAACCCCTCGATTCCCCTTCCTGATTAAACCCCTCAGCTTGGAATATGACTCCTCGATTCCCCCTTCCTGATTAAGCCCCTCAGCCTGGAATATAACCCCCCGATTCCCCTTCCTGATTAAACCCCTCAGCCTGGAATATAACCCCTCGATTCCCCTTCCTGATTAAACCCTTCGGCCCTGAATATAACCCCACGATTCCCCCTTCCTGATTAAACCCCTCAGCCTGGAATATAACCACACGATTCCCCTTCCTGATTAAACCCCTCAGCCTGGAAAATAACCCCTCGATTCCCCTTCCTGATTAAACCCTTCGGCCCTGAATATAACCCCACGATTCCCCCTTCCTGATTAAACCCCTCAGCCTGGAATATAACCACACGATTCCCCTTCCTGATTAAACCCCTCAGCCTGGAAAATAACCCCTCGATTCCCCTTCCTGATTCAACCCCTCAGCCTGGAATATAACCCCTCGATACCCCCTTCCTGATTAAACCCCTCAGCCTGGAATATAACCCCTCGATTTCCCCTTCCTGATTAAACCCCTCAGCCTGGAATATAACGCCTGGATTCCCGTTCCTGATTAAACCCCTCAGCCTGGAATATAACCACTCGATTCCCCCTTCCTGATTAAACCCCACAGCCTGGATTATAACCCCTCGATTCCCCGTCCTGATTAAACCCCTCGGCCGTGAATATAAACCCTCGATTCCCCCTTCCTGGTTAAACCCGTCGGTCTGGAATATAACCCCTCGATTCCCACATCCGAATTAAAGCCCTCAGCCTGGAATATAACACCTCGATTCCCCCTTCCTGATTAAACCCCTCGGCCGTGAATATAAACGCTCGATTCCCCTTCCTGATTAAACCGCTCGGCCTGGAATATAACCCCTCGATTCCCACTTCCTGATTGAACCCCTCGGCCAGGAATATAACCCCTCGATTCCCCCTTCCTGGTTAAACCACTCGTCCAGGAATATAACCCCTCGATTCCCCCTTCCTGCTTAAACCCCCGGCCAGGATTATAAACCATCGATTCCACCTTCCTGATTAAACGCCTCGGCCAGGAATATAACCCCTGGATTCCCCTTCCTGATAAAAACCCTCAGCCTGGAATATAACCCCTCGATTCCCCCTTCCTGATTAAACCGCTTAGCCTGGAATATAACCCCTCAATTCCCCTTCCTGATTAAACCCCTCGGCCTGGAATATAACCCCTCAATTCCCCCTTCCTGATTAAACCACTCAGCCTGGAATATAACCCCTGGATTCCCCCTTCCTGATTAAACCCCTCAGTCAGGAATATAACCCCTCGATTTCGCTTCCTGATTAAACCCCTCAACCTGGAATATAACCCCTCGATTCCCCTTCCTGATTAAACCCCTCGTCCAGGAATATGACACCTCGATTCCCCCTTCAGGATTAAACCCCTCGTCAAGGAATATGACTCCTCGATTCCCCTTCCTGATTAAGCCCCTCAGCCTGGAATATAACCCCCCGATTGCCCCTTCCTGATTAAACCCCTCAGCCTGGAATATAAACCCACGATTCCCCTTCCTGATTAAACCGCTCGGCCTGGAAAATAACCCCTCGATTCCCCCTTCCTGCTTAAACCCCTCGGCCAGTATTATAACCCCTCGATTCCGCCTTCCTGATTAAACCCCTCGGCCTGAAATATAACCCCTCGATTCCCCTTCCTGATTAAACGCCTCGGCCAGGAATATAACCCCTGGATTCCCCTTCCTGATAAAACCTCTCAGCCTGAAATATAACCCCTCTATTCCCCCTTCCTGATTAAACCCCTCGGACAGGAATATAACCCCTCGATTCCCCCTTCCTGATTAAACCCCTCAGCCTGGAATATAACCCCTCGATTCCCCTTCCTGATTACCCCCTAAGCCTGGAATATAACCCCTCTATTCCCCTTCCTGATTAAACACATCGGCCTGAAATATAACCCCTCGATTCCCCCTTCCTGATTAAACCTCTTGGCCCTGAATATAACCCCTGGATTCCCTTCCTGATTAAACCCCTCAGCCTGGAATATAACCCCTCAATTCCCCCTTCCTGATTAAACCCCTCGGCCTGGAATATAATCCCTCAATTCCCCTTCCTGATTAAACCCCTCAGCCAGGAATATCACCCCTCGATTCCCCTTCCTGATTAAACCCCTCGGCCTGGAATATAACCCCTCGATTCCCCCTTCCTTATTAAACCCCTCAGCCTGGAATATAACCCCTCGATTCGCCCTTCCTGATTAAACCCCACAGCCTGGAATATAACCCCTCGATTCCCCCTTCCTGATTAAACCCCTCGGCCTGGAATATAACCCCTCGATTCCCTTTCCTGATTAACCCCTCGGACTGGAATATAACCCCTCGATTCCCCTTCCTGATTAAACACCTCGGCTTGGAATATAACCCCTTGATTCCCATTACTGATTAACCCCCTTCGCCTGGAATATAACCCCACGATTCCCCTTCCTGATTAAACCCCTCGGCCTGGAATAGAACCCCTCGATTCCCCCTTCCTGATTAAACCCCTCAGCCTGGAATATAACCCCTCGATTCCCCCTTCCCGATTAAACCCCTCGGCCTGGAATATAACCCCTCGATTCCCCCTTCCTGATTAAACCCCTCAGCCTGGAATATATCCCCTCAATTCCCCCTTCCTGATTAAACCCCTCGGCCCTGAATATAACCCCCGGAATCCCCTTCCGGATTAAACCCCTCGTCCAGGAATATGACACCTCGATTCCCCCTTCGGGATTAAACCCCTCGTCCAGGAATATGACTCCTCGATTCCCCTTCCTGATTAAGCCGCTCAGCCTGGAATATAAGCCCCCGATTCCCCTTCCTGATTAAACCCCCCAGCCTGGAATATAACGCCTGGATTCCCCTTCCTGATTAAACCCCTCAGCCTGTTATATAACCACTCGATTCCCCCTTCCTGATTAAACCCCTCAGCCTGGAATATAAACACTCGATTCCCCTCCCTGATTAAACCTCTCGGCCCTGAATATAACCCCTGGATTCCCCTTCCTGATTAAACCCCTCAGCCTGGAATATAACCACTTGATTCCCCTTCCTGATTAAACCCCTCAGCCTGGAATATAACCCCTCGATTCCCCTTCCTGATCATACCCCTCGGCCCTGAATACAACCCCTCGATTCCCCTTCCTGATTAAACCCCTCGGCCAGGAATATAATCACTCGATTCCCCTTCCTGATTGATCCCCACGGCCTCGACTATAACCCCTCGATTCCCCCTTCCTGATTAAACCCCTCAGCCTGGAATATAATCCCTCGATTCCCACCTCCTGATTAAACCCCTCGGCCTGGTACATAACCCCTCAATTCCCCTTCCTGATAAAACCCCTCAGCCTGGAATATAACTCCTTGATTCCCCCTTCCTGATTAAACCCCTCGGCTTGGAATATTTACCACTCGATTCCCATTACTGATTAAACCCCTCGGCCTGGCAGAGAACCCCACAATTCCCCGCCCTGATTAAACCCCTCGGCCTGAAATATAACCCCTCGATTCCCCCTTCCTGATTAAACCCCTCAGCCTGGATTATAAACCCTCGATTCCCCCTTCCTGATTACACGCCTCGGCCAGGAATATAACCCTTCGATTCCCCCTTCCTGATTAAACCCCTCAGCCTGGAATATAACCCCTCGATTCCCCTTCCTGATTAAACCCCTCGGCCTGAAATATAACCTCTCGATTCCCCCTTCCTGATTAAACCCCTCGGCCAGGAATATAACCCCTCGATTCCCCTCCCTGATTAAACCTCTCGGCCCTGAATATAACCCCTGGATTCCCGTTCCTGATTAAACCCCTCAGCCTGGAATATAACCCCTCGATTGCCCCTTCCTGATTAAACCCCTCGGCCTGGAATATAATCCCTCAATTCCCCTTCCTGATTAAACCCCTCAGCCAGGAATATAACCCCTCGATTCCCCTTCCTGATTAAACCCCTCAGACTGGAAAAAAAACCCCTCGATTCCCCTTCCTGATTAAACCCCTCAGCTTGGAATATAACCCCTCGATTCCCCCTTCCTGATTAAACCCCTCAGTCAGGAATATAACCCCTCGATTCCCCTTCCTGATTAAACCCCTCAGCCTGGAATATAACCCCTCGATTCGCCCTTCCCGATTAAACCCCTCGGCCTGGAATATAACCCCTCGATTCCCCCTTCCTGATTAAACCCCTCAGCCTGGAATATAACCCCTCGATTCCCCCTTCCTGATTAAACCCCTCGGCCCAGAATATAACCCCTCGATTCCCCTTCCTGATTAAACCCCTCAGCCTGGAATATAACCCCTGGATTCCCCTTCCTGATTAAACCGCGTAGCGTGGAATATAACCCCTAGATTTCCCTTCCTGATTAAACCCCTCAGCCTGGTATATAACCCCTCGATTCCCCCTTCCTGATGAAAACCCTCAGCCTGGAATATAACCACTCGATTCCCCCTTCCTGATTAAACCCCTCGGCCTGGAATATAACCCCTTGATTCCCCTTTCTGATTAAACCCCTCAGCCTGGAATATAACCCCTCGATTCCCCTTCCTGATTAACCCCTCGGACTGGAATATAACCCCTCGATTCCCCTTCCTGATTAAACCCCTCAGCCTGGAATATAACCCCTCGATTCTCCTTCCTGATTAAACCCCTCGGCCTGGAATATAACCCCACGATTCCCCTTCCTGATTAAACCCCTCGGCCTGGAATATAACCCCTCGATTCCCCCTTCCTGATTAATCCCCTCAGCCTGGAATATAACCCCTCGATTCCCCTTCCTGATTAAACACCTCGGCCCTGAATATAACCCCCGGAATCCCCTTCCGGATTAAACCCCTCGTCCAGGAATATGACACCTCGATTCCCCCTTCCGGATTAAACCCCTCGGCCTGGAATATAACCCCTCGATTCCCCTTCCTGATTAAACCCCTCAGCCTGGAATATAACCCCTCGATTCCCCCTTCCTGATTAAACCCCTCAGCCTGGAATATAACCCCTCGATTCCCCCTTTCCTGATTAAACACCTCGGCCTGGAATATAACCCATCGATTCCCCTTCCTGATTATACCCCTCTGCCTGGAATATAACCCCTCGATTTCCCCTTCCTGATTAAACCCCTCAGCCTGGAATATAACCACTCGATTCCCCCTTCCTGATTAAACCCCTCAGCCTGGAATATAACCACTCGATTCCCCTTCCTGATTAAACCCCTCGGCCTGGAATATAATGCCTCGATCCCCATTCCTGATTAAAGCCCTCAGACTGGAATATGACACCTCAATTCCCCCTTCCTGATTAAACCCCTCAGCCTGGAATATATCCCCTCCATTTCCCTTCCTGATTAACCCCCTCGGCCTGGAATATAATCCCTCGATTCCCCCTTCCTGATAAAACCCTACAGCCTGGAATATTATCCCTCGTTCACACTTCCTGATTAAACCCCTGAGCCTGGAATAAAACCCCTTGATTCCCCCTTCCTGATTAAACCACTCGGCCAGGATTATAAACCCTCGATTCCCGCTTCCTGATTACACGCCTCGGCCAGGAATATAACCCCTCGATTCCCCCTTCCTGATTAAACCTCTCGGCCCTGAATATAACCCCTGGATTCCCCTTCCTGATTAAACCCCTCGGCCTGGAACATAACCCCTCGATTCCCCTTTCTGATAAAACCCCGCAGCCTGGAATATAACTCCTTGATTCCCCCTTCCTGATTAAACCCCTCGGCTTGGAATATTTACCCCTCGATTCCCATTACTGATTAAACCCCTCGGCCTGGCAGAGAACCCCACAATTCCCCTCCCTGATTAAACCCCTCGGCCTGAAATATAACCCCTCGATTCCCCCTTCCTGATTAAACCCCTCAGCCTGGAATATAAACCCACGATTCCCCCTTCCTGATTAAACCGCTCGGCCTGGAATATAACCCCTCGATTCCCCTTCCTGCTTAAACCACTCGGCCAGGATTATAAACCCTCGATTCCCCCTTCCTGATTACACGCCTCGGCCAGGAATATAATCCTTCGATTCCCCCTTCCTGATTAAACCCCTCAGCCTGGAATATAACCCCTCGATTCCCCTTCCTGATTAAACCCCTCGGCCTGAAATATAACCTCTCGATTCCCCCTTCCTGATTAAACCCCTCGGCCAGGAATATAACCCTTCGATTCCCCTCCCTCATTAAACCTCTCGGCCCTGAATATAACCCCTGGATTCCCGTTCCTGATTAAACCCCTCAGCCAGGAATATAACCCCTCGATTCCCCTTCCTGATTAAACCCCTCAGACAGGAAAAAAAACCCCTCGATTCCCCTTCCTGATTAAACCCCTCAGCTTGGAATATAACCCTTCGATTCCCCCTTCCTGATTAAACCCCTCAGTCAGGAATATAACCCCTCGATTCCCCATCCTGATTAGACCCCTCAGCCTGGAATATAACCCCTCGATTCGCCCTTCCCGATTAAACCCCTCGGCCTGGAATATAACCCCTCGATTCCCCCTTCCTGATTAAACCCCTCAGCCTGGAATATAACCCCTCGATTCCCCCTTCCTGATTAAACCCCTCAGACTGGAATATAACCCCTCGATTCCCCCTTCCTGATTAAACCCCTCAGCCTGGAATATAACCCCTCGATTCCCCCTTCCTGATTAAACCCCTCAGTCAGGAATATAACCCCTCGATTCCCCTTCCTGATTAGACCCCTCAGCCTGGAATATAACCCCTCGATTCGCCCTTCCCGATTAAACCCCTCGGCCTGGAATATAACCCCTCGATTCCCCCTTCCTGATTAAACCCCTCGGCCTGGAATATAACCCCTCGATTCCCCTTCCTGATTAAACCCCTCAGACTGGAATATAACCCCTCGATTCCCCTTCCTGATTAAACCCCGCAGCTTGGAATATGACTCCTCGATTCCCCCTTCCTGATTAAGCCCCTCAGCCTGGAATATAACCCCCCGATTCCCCTTCCTGATTAAACCCCTCAGCCTGGAATATAACCCCTCGATTCCCCTTCCTGATTAAACCCTTCGGCCCTGAATATAACCCCACGATTCCCCCTTCCTGATTAAACCCCTCAGCCTGGAATATAACCACACGATTCCCCTTCCTGATTAAACCCCTCAGCCTGGAAAATAACCCCTCGATTCCCCTTCCTGATTCAACCCCTCAGCCTGGAATATAACCCCTCGATACCCCCTTCCTGATTAAACCCCTCAGCCTGGAATATAACCCCTCGATTTCCCCTTCCTGATTAAACCCCTCAGCCTGGAATATAACGCCTGGATTCCCCTTCCTGATTAAACCCCTCAGCCTGGAATATAACCACTCGATTCCCCCTTCCTGATTAAACCCCACAGCCTGGATTATAACCCCTCGATTCCCCGTCCTGATTAAACCCCTCGGCCGTGAATATAACCCCTCGATTTCCCTTCCTGATAAAACCCTACAACCTGGAATATTATCCCTTGATTCCCACTTCCTGATTAAACCCCTCAGCCTGGAATATAACCCCTCGATTCCCCTTCCTGATTAAATCCCTCAGCCTGGAATATAACCCCTCGATTCCCCCTTCCTGATTAAACCCCTCGGCCAGGAATATAATCACTCGATGGCCTTCCTGATTAATCCCCATGGCCTTGAATATAACCCCTCGATTCCCCTTCCTGATTAAACACCTCAGCCTGGAACATAACCCCTCGATTCCCCTTCCTGATTAAACCCCTCAGCCTGGAATATAACCACTCGATTCCCCCTTCCTGATTAAACCCCACGACCTGGAATATAACCCCTTGATTCCCCTTCCTGATTAAACCCCTCAGCCTGGAATATAACCCCTCGATTCCCCTTCCTGATTAACCCCTCGGACTGGAATATAACCCCTCGATTCCCCTTCCTGATTAAACCCCTCAGCCTGGAATATAACCCCTCGATTCTCCTTCCTGATTAAACCCCTCGGCCTGGAATATAACCCCACGATTCCCCTTCCTGATTAAACCCCTCGGCCTGGAATATAACCCCTCGATTCCCCCTTCCTGATTAATCCCCTCAGCCTGGAATATAACCCCTCGATTCCCCTTCCTGATTAAACCCCTCGGCCCTGAATATAACCCCCGGAATCCCCTTCCGGATTAAACCCCTCGTCCAGGAATATGACACCTCGATTCCCCCTTCCGGATTAAACCCCTCGGCCTGGAATATAACCCCTCGATTCCCCTTCCTGATTAAACCCCTCAGCCTGGAATATAACCCCTCGATTCCCCCTTCCTGATTAAACCCCTCAGCCTGGAATATAACCCCTCGATTCCCCCTTTCCTGATTAAACACCTCGGCCTGGAATATAACCCCTCGATTCCCCTTCCTGATTATACCCCTCTGCCTGGAATATAACCCCTCGATTTCCCCTTCCTGATTAAACCCCTCAGCCTGGAATATAACCACTCGATTCCCCTTCCTGATTAAACCCCTCAGCCTGGAATATAACCACTCGATTCCCCCTTCCTGATTAAACCCCTCAGCCTGGAATATAACCACTCGATTCCCCTTCCTGATTAAACCCCTCGGCCTGGAATATAATGCCTCGATCCCCCTTCCTGATTAAAGCCCTCAGACTGGAATATGACACCTCAATTCCCCCTTCCTGATTAAACCCCTCAGCCTGGAATATATCCCCTCCATTTCCCTTCCTGATTAACCCCCTCGGCCTGGAATATAATCCCTCGATTCCCCCTTCCTGATAAAACCCTACAGCCTGGAATATTATCCCTCGTTCCCACTTCCTGATTAAACCCCTGAGCCTGGAATAAAACCCCTTGATTCCCCCTTCCTGATTAAACCACTCGGCCAGGATTATAAACCCTCGATTCCCGCTTCCTGATTACACGCCTCGGCCAGGAATATAACCCCTCGATTCCCCCTTCCTGATTAAACCCCTCAGCCTGGAATATAACCCCGCGATTCCCCTTCCTGATTAAACCCCTCGGCCTGAAATATAACCCCTCGATTCCCCCTTCCTGATTAAACCCCTCGGCCAGGAATATAACCCCTCGATTCCCCCTTCCTGATTAAACCTCTCGGCCCTGAATATAACCCCTGGATTCCCCTTCCTGATTAAACCCCTCGGCCTGGAACATAACCCCTCGATTCCCCTTTCTGATAAAACCCCGCAGCCTGGAATATAACTCCTTGATTCCCCCTTCCTGATTAAACCCCTCGGCTTGGAATATTTACCCCTCGATTCCCATTACTGATTAAACCCCTCGGCCTGGCAGAGAACCCCACAATTCCCCACCCTGATTAAACCCCTCGGCCTGAAATATAACCCCTCGATTCCCCCTTCCTGATTAAACCCCTCAGCCTGGAATATAAACCCACGATTCCCCCTTCCTGATTAAACCGCTCGGCCTGGAATATAACCCCTCGATTCCCCTTCCTGCTTAAACCACTCGGCCAGGATTATAAACCCTCGATTCCCCCTTCCTGATTACACGCCTTGGCCAGGAATATAACCCTTCGATTCCCCCTTCCTGATTAAACCCCTCAGCCTGGAATATAACCCCTCGATTCCCCTTCCTGATTAAACCCCTCGGCCTGAAATATAACCTCTCGATTCCCCCTTCCTGATTAAACCCCTCGGCCAGGAATATAACCCTTCGATTCCCCTCCCTCATTAAACCTCTCGGCCCTGAATATAACCCCTGGATTCCCGTTCCTGATTAAACCCCTCAGCCAGGAATATAACCCCTCGATTCCCCTTCCTGATTAAACCCCTCAGACTGGAAAAAAAACCCCTCGATTCCCCTTCCTGATTAAACCCCTCAGCTTGGAATATAACCCCTCGATTCCCCCTTCCTGATTAAACCCCTCAGCCTGGAATATAACCCCTCGATTCGCCCTTCCCGATTAAACCCCTCGGCCTGGAATATAACCCCTCGATTCCCCCTTCCTGATTAAACCCCTCAGCCTGGAATATAACCCCTCGATTCCCCCTTCCTGATTAAACCCCTCGGCCCAGAATATAACCGCTCGATTCCCCCTTCCTAATTAAACCCCCGGCCCTGAATATAAGTCCTCGATTCCACCTTCCTGATTAAACCCCTCAGCCTGGAATATAACCCCTCGATTCGCCCTTCCTGATTAAACCCCTCGGCCCAGAATATAACCCCTCGATTCCCCTTCCTGATTAAACCCCTCAGCCTGGAATATAACCCCTGGATTCCCCTTCCTGATTAAACCCCTCAGCCTGGAATATAACCCCTAGATTTCCCTTCCTGATTAAACCCCTCGGCCTGAAATATAACCTCTCGATTCCCCCTTCCTGATTAAACCCCTCGACCAGGAATATAACCCTTCGATTCCCCTCCCTCATTAAACCTCTCGGCCCTGAATATAACCCCTGGATTCCCGTTCCTGATTAAACCACTCAGCGAGGAATATAACCCCTCGATTCCCCTTCCTGATTAAACCCCTCAGACTGGAAAAAAAAACCCTCGATTCCCCTTCCTGATTAAACCCCTCAGCTTGGAATATCACCCCTCGATTCCCCCTTCCTGATTAAACCCCTCAGCCTGGAATATAACCCCTCGATTCCCCCTTCCTGATTAAACCCCTCGGCCCTGAATATAACCGCTCGATTCCCCCTTCCTAATTAAACCCCCGGCCCTGAATATAAGTCCTCGATTCCACCTTCCTGATTAAACCCCTCAGCCTGGAATATAACCCCTCGATTCTCCTTCCTGATTAAACCCCTCGGCCTGGAATATAACCCCACGATTCCACTTCCTGATTAAACCCCTCGGCCTGGAATATAACCCCTCGATTCCCCCTTCCTGATTAATCCCCTCAGCCTGGAATATAACCCCTCGATTCCCCTTCCTGATTAAACCCCTCGGCCCTGAATATAACCCCCGGAATCCCGTTCCTGATTAAACCCCTCAGCCAGGAATATAACCCCTCGATTCCCCTTCCTGATTAAACCCCTCAGACTGGAAAAAAAACCCCTCGATTCCCCTTCCTGATTAAACCCCTCAGCTTGGAATATAACCCCTCGATTCCCCCTTCCTGATTAAACCCCTCAGCCTGGAATATAACCCCTCGATTCCCCCTTCCTGATTAAACCCCTCGGCCCTGAATATAACCGCTCGATTCCCCCTTCCTAATTAAACCCCCGGCCCTGAATATAAGTCCTCGATTCCACCTTCCTGATTAAACCCCTCAGCCTGGAATATAACCCCTCGATTCGCCCTTCCTGATTAAACCCCTCGGCCCAGAATATAACCCCTCGATTCCCCTTCCTGATTAAACCCCTCAGCCTGGAATATAACCCCTGGATTCCCCTTCCTGATTAAACCCCTCAGCCTGGAATATAACCCCTAGATTTCCCTTCCTGATTAAACCCCTCAGCCTGGTATATAACCCCTCGATTCCCCCTTCCTGATAAAAACCCTCAGCCTGGAATATAACCACTCGATTCCCCCTTCCTGATTAAACCCCTCGGCCTGGAATATAAACCCTTGATTCCCCTTCCTGATTAAACCCCTCAGCCTGGAATATAACCCCTCGATTCCCCTTCCTGATTAACCCCTCGGACTGGAATATAACCCCTCGATTCCCCTTCCTGATTAAACCCCTCAGCCTGGAATATAACCCCTCGATTCTCCTTCCTGATTAAACCCCTCGGCCCTGAATATAACCGCTCGATTCCCCCTTCCTAGTTAAACCCCCGGCCCTGAATATAAGTCCTCGATTCCACCTTCCTGATTAAACCCCTCAGCCTGGAATATAACCCCTCGATTCCCCCTTCCTGATTAAACCCTTCGGCCCTGAATATAACCCCACGATTCCCCCTTCCTGATTAAACCCCTCAGCCTGGAATATAACCACTCGATTCCCCTTCCTGATTAAACCCCTCAGCCTGGAAAATAACCCCTCGATTCCCCTTCCTGATTCACCCCCTCAGCCTGGAATATAACCCCTCGATACCCCCTTCCTGATTAAACCCCTCAGCCTGGAATATAACCCCTCGATTTCCCCTTCCTGATTAAACCCCTCAGACTGGAATATAACGCCTGGATTCCCCTTCCTGATTAAACCCCTTAGCATGGAATATAACCACTCGATTCCCCCTTCCTGATTAAACCCCTCAGCCTGGAATATAACCCCTCGATTCCCCCTTCCTGATTAAACCCCTCGGCCTGGAATATAACCCCTCGATTCGCCCTTCCTGATTAAACCCCTCAGCCTGGAATATAACCACTCGATTCCCCCTTCCTGATTAAACCCCTCAGCCTGGAATATAACCCCTCGATTTCCCTTCCTGATTAAACCCCTCGGCCCTGAATATAACCCCTCGATTTCCCTTCCTGATAAAACCCTACAACCTGGAATATTATCCCTTGATTCCCACTTCCTGATTAAACCCCTCAGCCTGGAATACAACCCCTCGATTCCCCTTCCTGATTAAACCCCTCAGCCTGGAATATAACCCCTCCATTCCCCCTTCCTGATTAAACCCCTCGGCCAGGAATATAATCACTCGATGGCCTTCCTGATTAATCCCCATGGCCTTGAATATAACCCCTCGATTCCCCTTCCTGATTAAACACCTCAGCCTGGAACATAACCCCTCGATTCCCCTTCCTGATTAAACCCCTCAGCCTGGAATATAACCACTCGATTCCCCCTTCCTGATTAAACCCCTCGGCCTGGAATATAACCCCTTGATTCCCCTTCCTGATTAAACCCCTCAGCCTGGAATATAACCCCTCGATTCCCCTTCCTGATTAACCCCTCGGACTGGAATATAACCCCTCGATTCCCCTTCCTGATTAAACCCCTCAGCCTGGAATATAACCCCTCGATTCTCCTTCCTGATTAAACCCCTCGGCCTGGAATATAACCCCACGATTCCCCTTCCTGATTAAACCCCTCGGCCTGGAATATAATGCCTCGATTCCCCCTTCCTGATTAATCCCCTCAGCCTGGAATATAACCCCTCGATTCCCCTTCCTGATTAAACCCCTCGGCCCTGAATATAACCCCCGGAATCCCCTACCGGATTAAACCCCTCGTCCAGGAATATGACACCTCGATTCCCCCTTCCGGATTAAACCCCTCGGCCTGGAATATAACCCCTCGATTCCCCTTCCTGATTAAACCCCTCAGCCTGGAATATAACCCCTCGATTCCCCCTTCCTGATTAAACCCCTCAGCCTGGAATATAACCCCTCGATTCCCCCTTTCCTGATTAAACACCTCGGCCTGGAATATAACCCCTCGATTCCCCCTTCCTGATTATACCCCTCTGCCTGGAATATAACCCCTCGATTTCCCCTTCCTGATTAAACCCCTCAGCCTGGAATATAACCACTCGATTCCCCTTCCTGATTAAACCCCTCAGCCTGGAATATAACCACTCGATTCCCCCTTCCTGATTAAACCCCTCAGCCTGGAATATAACCACTCGATTCCCCTTCCTGATTAAACCCCTCGGCCTGGAATATAATGCCTCGATCCCCCTTCCTGATTAAAGCCCTCAGACTGGAATATGACACCTCAATTCCCCCTTCCTGATTAAACCCCTCAGCCTGGAATATATCCCCTCCATTTCCCTTCCTGATTAACCCCCTCGGCCTGGAATATAATCCCTCGATTCCTCCTTCCTGATAAAACCCTACAGCCTGGAATATTATCCCTCGTTCCCACTTCCTGATTAAACCCCTGAGCCTGGAATAAAACCCCTTGATTCCCCCTTCCTGATAAAACCCCTCAGCCTGGAATATAACCCCGCGATTCCCCTTCCTGATTAAACCCCTCGGCCAGGATTATAAACCCTCGATTCCCGCTTCCTGATTACACGCCTCGGCCAGGAATACAACCCCTCGATTCCCCCTTCCTGATTAAACCCCTCAGCCTGGAATATAACCCCGCGATTCCCCTTCCTGATTAAACCCCTCGGCCTGAAATATAACCCCTCGATTCCCCCTTCCTGATTAAACCCCTCGGCCAGGAATATAACCCCTCGATTCCCCCTTCCTGATTAAACCTCTCGGCCCTGAATATAACCCCTGGATTCCCCCTTCCTGATTAAACCCCTCAGCCTGGAATATAACCCCTCGATTCCCCCTTCCTGATTAAACCCCTCGGCCAGGAATATAACCCCTCGATTCCCCCATCCTGATTAAACCCCTCGGCCTGGAACATAACCCCTCGATTCCCCTTTCTGATAAAACCCCGCAGCCTGGAATATAACTCCTTGATTCCCCCTTCCTGATTAAACCCCTCGGCTTGGAATATTTACCCCTCGATTCCCATTACTGATTAAACCCCTCGGCCTGGCAGAGAACCCCACAATTCCCCTCCCTGATTAAACCCCTCGGCCTGAAATATAACCCCTCGATTCCCACTTCCTGATTAAACCCCTCAGCCTGGAATATAAACCCACGATTCCCCCTTCCTGATTAAACCGCTCGGCCTGGAATATAACCCCTCGATTCCCCTTCCTGCTTAAACCACTCGGCCAGGATTATAAACCCTCGATTCCCCCTTCCTGATTACACGCCTCGGCCAGGAATAT
This sequence comes from Chiloscyllium punctatum, assembly GCF_047496795.1. Lineage (NCBI taxonomy): Eukaryota > Metazoa > Chordata > Chondrichthyes > Orectolobiformes > Hemiscylliidae > Chiloscyllium > Chiloscyllium punctatum. The sequence goes on along the minus strand of NW_027309801.1, from coordinate 1,393,034 downwards.
AACCCTTCGATTCCCCCTTCCTGATTAAACCCCTCGGCCAGGAATATAACCCCTCGATTCCCCCTTCCTGATTAAACCTCTCGGCCCTGAATATAACCCCTGGATTCCCCTTCCTGATTAAACCCCTCGGCCTGGAACATAACCCCTCGATTCCCCTTTCTGATAAAACCCCGTAGCCTGGAATATAACTCCTTGATTCCCCCTTCCTGATTAAACCCCTCGGCTTGGAATATTTACCCCTCGATTCCCATTACTGATTAAACCCCTCGGCCTGGCAGAGAACCCCACAATTCCCCTCCCTGATTAAACCCCTCGGCCTGAAATATAACCCCTCGATTCCCCCTTCCTGATTAAACCCCTCAGCCTGGAATATAAACCCACGATTCCCCCTTCCTGATTAAACCGCTCGGCCTGGAATATAACCCCTCGATTCCCCTTCCTGCTTAAACCACTCGGCCAGGATTATAAACCCTCGATTCCCCCTTCCTGATTACACGCCTCGGCCAGGAATATAACCCTTCGATTCCCCCTTCCTGATTAAACCCCTCAGCCTGGAATATAACCCCTCGATTCCCCTTCCTGATTAAACCCCTCGGCCTGAAATATAACCTCTCGATTCCCCCTTCCTGATTAAACCCCTCGGCCAGGAATATAACCCTTCGATTCCCCTCCCTCATTAAACCTCTCGGCCCTGAATATAACCCCTGGATTCCCGTTCCTGATTAAACCCCTCAGCCAGGAATATAACCCCTCGATTCCCCTTCCTGATTAAACCCCTCAGACTGGAAAAAAAAACCCTCGATTCCCCTTCCTGATGAAACCCCTCAGCTTGGAATATAACCCCTCGATTCCCCCTTCCTGATTAAACCCCTCAGTCAGGAATATAACCCCCGATTCCCCTTCCTGATTAAACCCCTCAGCCTGGAATATAACCCCTCGATTCGCCCTTCCCGATTAAACCCCTCGGCCTGGAATATAACCCCTCGATTCCCCCTTCCTGATTAAACCCCTCAGCCTGGAATATTACCCCTCGATTCCCCCTTCCTGATTAAACCCCTCGGCCCTGAATATAACCGCTCGATTCCGCCTTCCTAATTAAACCCCCGGCCCTGAATATAAGTCCTCGATTCCACCTTCCTGATTAAACCCCTCAGCCTGGAATATAACCCCTCGATTCGCCCTTCCTGATTAAACCCCTCGGCCCAGAATATAACCCCTCGATTCCCCTTCCTGATTAAACCCCTCAGCCTGGAATATAACCCCTGGATTCCCCTTCCTGATTAAACCCCTCAGCCTGGAATATAACCCCTAGATTTCCCTTCCTGATTAAACCCCTCGGCCTGAAATATAACCTCTCGATTCCCCCTTCCTGATTAAACCCCTCGGCCAGGAATATAACCCTTCGATTCCCCTCCCTCATTAAACCTCTCGGCCCTGAATATAACCCCTGGATTCCCGTTCCTGATTAAACCCCTCAGCCAGGAATATAACCCCTCGATTCCCCTTCCTGATTAAACCCCTCAGACTGGAAAAAAAACCCCTCGATTCCCCTTCCTGATTAAACCCCTCAGCTTGGAATATAACCCCTCGATTCCCCCTTCCTGATTAAACCCCTCAGCCTGGAATATAACCCCTCGATTCCCCCTTCCTGATTAAACCCCTCGGCCCTGAATATAACCCCTCGATTCCCCCTTCCTGATTAAACCCCTCGGCCCTGAATATAACCGCTCGATTCCCCCTTCCTAATTAAACCCCCGGCCCTGAATATAAGTCCTCGATTCCACCTTCCTGATTAAACCCCTCAGCCTGGAATATAACCCCTCGATTCTCCTTCCTGATTAAACCCCTCGGCCTGGAATATAACCCCACGATTCCACTTCCTGATTAAACCCCTCGGCCTGGAATATAACCCCTCGATTCCCCCTTCCTGATTAATCCCCTCAGCCTGGAATATAACCCCTCGATTCCCCCTTCCTGATTAAACCCCTCGGCCCTGAATATAACCGCTCGATTCCCCCTTCCTAATTAAACCCCCGGCCCTGAATATAAGTCCTCGATTCCACCTTCCTGATTAAACCCCTCAGCCTGGAATATAACCCCTCGATTCTCCTTCCTGATTAAACCCCTCGGCCTGGAATATAACCCCACGATTCCACTTCCTGATTAAACCCCTCGGCCTGGAATATAACCCCTCGATTCCCCCTTCCTGATTAATCGCCTCAGCCTGGAATATAACCCCTCGATTCCCCTCCCTGATTAAACCCCTCGGCCTGAAATATAACCCCTCGATTCCCACTTCCTGATTAAACCCCTCAGCCTGGAATATAAACCCACGATTCCCCCTTCCTGATTAAACCGCTCGGCCTGGAATATAACCCCTCGATTCCCCTTCCTGCTTAAACCACTCGGCCAGGATTATAAACCCTCGATTCCCCCTTCCTGATTACACGCCTCGGCCAGGAATATAACCCTTCGATTCCCCCTTCCTGATTAAACCCCTCGGCCAGGAATATAACCCCTCGATTCCCCCTTCCTGATTAAACCTCTCGGCCCTGAATATAACCCCTGGATTCCCCTTCCTGATTAAACCCCTCGGCCTGGAACATAACCCCTCGATTCCCCTTTCTGATAAAACCCCGCAGCCTGGAATATAACTCCTTGATTCCCCCTTCCTGATTAAACCCCTCGGCTTGGAATATTTACCCCTCGATTCCCATTACTGATTAAACCCCTCGGCCTGGCAGAGAACCCCACAATTCCCCTCCCTGATTAAACCCCTCGGCCTGAAATATAACCCCTCGATTCCCCCTTCCTGATTAAACCCCTCAGCCTGGAATATAAACCCACGATTCCCCCTTCCTGATTAAACCGCTCGGCCTGGAATATAACCCCTCGATTCCCCTTCCTGCTTAAACCACTCGGCCAGGATTATAAACCCTCGATTCCCCCTTCCTGATTACACGACTCGGCCAGGAATATAACCCTTCGATTCCCCCTTCCTGATTAAACCCCTCAGCCTGGAATATAACCCCTCGATTCCCCTTCCTGATTAAGCCCCTCAGCCTGGAATATAACCCCCCGATTCCCCTTCCTGATTAAACCCCTCAGCCTGGAATATAACCCCTCGATTCCCCTTCCTGATTAAACCCTTCGGCCCTGAATATAACCCCACGATTCCCCCTTCCTGATTAAACCCCTCAGCCTTGAATATAACCACACGATTCCCCTTCCTGATTAAACACCTCAGCCTGGAAAATAACCCCTCGATTCCCCTTCCTGATTCAACCCCTCAGCCTGGAATATAACCCCTCGATACCCCCTTCCTGATTAAACCCCTCAGCCTGGAATATAACCCCTCGATTTCCCCTTCCTGATTAAACCCCTCAGCCTGGAATATAACGCCTGGATTCCCCTTCCTGATTAAACCCCTCAGCCTGGAATATAACCACTCGATTCCCCCTTCCTGATTAAACCCCTCAGCCTGGAATATAACCCCTCGATTCCCCCTTCCTGATTAAATCCCTCAGCCTGGAATATAACCCCTCGATTTCCCTTCCTGATAAAACCCTACAACCTGGAATATTATCCCTTGATTCCCACTTCCTGATTAAACCCCTCAGCCTGGAATATAACCCCTCGATTCCCCTTCCTGATTAAACCCCTCAGCCTGGAATATAACCCCTCGATTCCCCCTTCCTGATTAAACCCCTCGGCCAGGAATATAATCACTCGATGGCCTTCCTGATTAATCCCCATGGCCTTGAATATAACCCCTCGATTCCCCTTCCTGATTAAACACCTCAGCCTGGAACATAACCCCTCGATTCCACTTCCTGATTAAACCCCTCAGCCTGGAATATAACCACTCGATTCCCCCTTCCTGATTAAACCCCTCGACCTGGAATATAACCCCTTGATTCCCCTTCCTGATTAAACCCCTCAGCCTGGAATATAACCCCTCGATTCCCCTTCCTGATTAACCCCTCGGACTGGAATATAACCCCTCGATTCCCCTTCCTGATTAAACCCCTCAGCCTGGAATATAACCCCTCGATTCTCCTTCCTGATTAAACCCCTCGGCCTGGAATATAACCCCACGATTCCCCTTCCTGATTAAACCCCTCGGCCTGGAATATAACCCCTCGATTCCCCCTTCCTGATTAATCCCCTCAGCCTGGAATATAACCCCTCGATTCCCCTTCCTGATTAAACCCCTCGGCCCTGAATATAACCCCCGGAATCCCCTTCCGGATTAAACCCCTCGTCCAGGAATATGACACCTCGATTCCCCCTTCCGGATTAAACCCCTCGGCCTGGAATATAACCCCTCGATTCCCCTTCCTGATTAAACCCCTCAGCCTGGAATATAACCCCTCGATTCCCCCTTCCTGATTAAACCCCTCAGCCTGGAATATAACCCCTCGATTCCCCCTTTCCTGATTAAACACCTCGGCCTGGAATATAACCCCTCGATTCCCCTTCCTGATTATACCCCTCTGCCTGGAATATAACCCCTCGATTTCCCCTTCCTGATTAAACCCCTCAGCCTGGAATATAACCACTCGATTCCCCTTCCTGATTAAACCCCTCAGCCTGGAATATAACCACTCGATTCCCCCTTCCTGATTAAACCCCTCAGCCTGGAATATAACCACTCGATTCCCCTTCCTGATTAAACCCCTCGGCCTGGAATATAATGCCTCGATCCCCCTTCCTGATTAAAGCCCTCAGACTGGAATATGACACCTCAATTCCCCCTTCCTGATTAAACCCCTCAGCCTGGAATATATCCCCTCCATTTCCCTTCCTGATTAACCCCCTCGGCCTGGAATATAATCCCTCGATTCCCCCTTCCTGATAAAACCCTACAGCCTGGAATATTATCCCTCGTTCCCACTTCCTGATTAAACCCCTGAGCCTGGAATAAAACCCCTTGATTCCCCCTTCCTGATTAAACCACTCGGCCAGGATTATAAACCCTCGATTCCCGCTTCCTGATTACACGCCTCGGCCAGGAATATAACCCCTCGATTCCCCCTTCCTGATTAAACCCCTCAGCCTGGAATATAACCCCGCGATTCCCCTTCCTGATTAAACCCCTCGGCCTGAAATATAACCCCTCGATTCCCCCTTCCTGATTAAACCCCTCGGCCAGGAATATAACCCCTCGATTCCCCCTTCCTGATTAAACCTCTCGGCCCTGAATATAACCCCTGGATTCCCCTTCCTGATTAAACCCCTCGGCCTGGAACATAACCCCTCGATTCCCCTTTCTGATAAAACCCCGCAGCCTGGAATATAACTCCTTGATTCCCCCTTCCTGATTAAACCCCTCGGCTTGGAATATTTACCCCTCGATTCCCATTACTGATTAAACCCCTCGGCCTGGCAGAGAACCCCACAATTCCCCTCCCTGATTAAACCCCTCGGCCTGAAATATAACCCCTCGATTCCCCCTTCCTGATTACACGCCTCGGCCAGGAATATAACCCTTCGATTCCCCCTTCCTGATTAAACCCCTCAGCCTGGAATATAACCCCTCGATTCCCCTTCCTGATTAAACCCCTCGGCCTGAAATATAACCTCTCGATTCCCCCTTCCTGATTAAACCCCTCGGCCAGGAATATAACCCTTCGATTCCCCTCCCTCATTAAACCTCTCGGCCCTGAATATAACCCCTGGATTCCCGTTCCTGATTAAACCCCTCAGCCAGGAATATAACCCCTCGATTCCCCTTCCTGATTAAACCCCTCAGACTGGAAAAAAAACCCCTCGATTCCCCTTCCTGATTAAACCCCTCAGCTTGGAATATAACCCCTCGATTCCCCCTTCCTGATTAAACCCCTCAGCCTGGAATATAACCCCTCGATTCCCCCTTCCTAATTAAACCCCCGGCCCTGAATATAAGTCCTCGATTCCACCTTCCTGATTAAACCCCTCAGCCTGGAATATAACCCCTCGATTCGCCCTTCCTGATTAAACCCCTCGGCCCAGAATATAACCCCTCGATTCCCCTTCCTGATTAAACCCCTCAGCCTGGAATATAACCCCTGGATTCCCCTTCCTGATTAAACCCCTCAGCCTGGAATATAACCCCTAGATTTCCCTACCTGATTAAACCCCTCGGCCTGAAATATAACCTCTCGATTCCCCCTTCCTGATTAAACCCCTCGACCAGGAATATAACCCTTCGATTCCCCTCCCTCATTAAACCTCTCGGCCCTGAATATAACCCCTGGATTCCCGTTCCTGATTAAACCCCTCAGACTGGAAAAAAAAACCCTCGATTCCCCTTCCTGATTAAACCCCTCAGCTTGGAATATCACCCCTCGATTCCCCCTTCCTGATTAAACCCCTCAGCCTGGAATATAACCCCTCGATTCCCCCTTCCTGATTAAACCCCTCGGCCCTGAATATAACCGCTCGATTCCCCCTTCCTAATTAAACCCCCGGCCCTGAATATAAGTCCTCGATTCCACCTTCCTGATTAAACCCCTCAGCCTGGAATATAACCCCTCGATTCTCCTTCCTGATTAAACCTCTCGGCCTGGAATATAACCCCACGATTCCACTTCCTGATTAAACCCCTCGGCCTGGAATATAACCCCTCGATTCCCCCTTCCTGATTAATCCCCTCAGCCTGGAATATAACCCCTCGATTCCCCTTCCTGATTAAACCCCTCGGCCCTGAATATAACCCCCGGAATCCCGTTCCTGATTAAACCCCTCAGCCAGGAATATAGCCCCTCGATTCCCCTTCCTGATTAAACCCCTCAGACTGGAAAAAAAACCCCTCGATTCCCCTTCCTGATTAAACCCCTCAGCCTGGAATATAACCACTCGTTTCCCCCTTCCTGATTAAACCCCTCGGCCTGGAATATAAACCCTTGATTCCCCTTCCTGATTAAACCCCTCAGCCTGGAATATAACCGCTCGATTCCCCCTTCCTAATTAAACCCCCGGCCCTGAATATAAGTCCTCGATTCCACCTTCCTGATTAAACCCCTCAGCCTGGAATATAACCCCTCGATTCGCCCTTCCTGATTAAACCCCTCGGCCCAGAATATAACCCCTCGATTCCCCTTCCTGATTAAACCCCTCAGCCTGGAATATAACCCCTGGATTCCCCTTCCTGATTAAACCCCTCAGCCTGGAATATAACCCCTAGATTTCCCTTCCTGATTAAACCCCTCAGCCTGGTATATAACCCCTCGATTCCCCTTCCTGATAAAAACCCTCAGCCTGGAATATAACCACTCGATTCCCCCTTCCTGATTAAACCCCTCGGCCTGGAATATAAACCCTTGATTCCCCTTCCTGATTAAACCCCTCAGCCTGGAATATAACCCCTCGATTCCCCTTCCTGATTAACCCCTCGGACTGGAATATAACCCCTCGATTCCCCTTCCTGATTAAACCCCTCAGCCTGGAATATAACCCCTCGATTCTCCTTCCTGATTAAACCCCTCGGCCCTGAATATAACCGCTCGATTCCCCCTTCCTAATTAAACCCCCGGCCCTGAATATAAGTCCTCGATTCCACCTTCCTGATTAAACCCCTCAGCCTGGAATATAACCCCTCGATTCCCCCTTCCTGATTAAACCCTTCGGCCCTGAATATAACCCCACGATTCCCCCTTCCTGATTAAACCCCTCAGCCTGGAATATAACCACTCGATTCCCCTTCCTGATTAAACCCCTCAGCCTGGAAAATAACCCCTCGATTCCCCTTCCTGATTCAACCCCTCAGCCTGGAATATAACCCCTCGATACCCCCTTCCTGATTAAACCCCTCAGCCTGGAATATAACCCCTCGATTTCCCCTTCCTGATTAAACCCCTCAGACTGGAATATAACGCCTGGATTCCCCTTCCTGATTAAACCCCTTAGCATGGAATATAACCACTCGATTCCCCCTTCCTGATTAAACCCCTCAGCCTGCAATATAACCCCTCGATTCCCCCTTCCTGATTAAACCCCTCGGCCTGGAATATAACCCCTCGATTCGCCCTTCCTGATTAAACCCCTCAGCCTGGAATATAACCACTCGATTCCCCCTTCCTGATTAAACCCCTCAGCCTGGAATATAACCCCTCGATTTCCCTTCCTGATTAAACCCCTCGGCCCTGAATATAACCCCTCGATTTCCCTTCCTGATAAAACCCTACAACCTGGAATATTATCCCTTGATTCCCACTTCCTGATTAAACCCCTCAGCCTGGAATACAACCCCTCGATTCCCCTTCCTGATTAAACCCCTCAGCCTGGAATATAACCCCTCGATTCCCCCTTCCTGATTAAACCCCTCGGCCAGGAATATAATCACTCGATGGCCTTCCTGATTAATCCCCATGGCCTTGAATATAACCCCTCGATTCCCCTTCCTGATTAAACACCTCAGCCTGGAACATAACCCCTCGATTCCCCTTCCTGATTAAACCCCTCAGCCTGGAATATAACCACTCGATTCCCCCTTCCTGATTAAACCCTTCGACCTGGAATATAACCCCTTGATTCCCCTTCCTGATTAAACCCCTCAGCCTGGAATATAACCCCTCGATTCCCCTTCCTGATTAACCCCTCGGACTGGAATATAACCCCTCGATTCCCCTTCCTGATTAAACCCCTCAGCCTGGAATATAACCCCTCGATTCTCCTTCCTGATTAAACCCCTCGGCCTGGAATATAACCCCACGATTCCCCTTCCTGATTAAACCCCTCGGCCTGGAATATAACCCCTCGATTCCCCCTTCCTGATTAATCCCCTCAGCCTGGAATATAACCCCTCGATTCCCCTTCCTGATTAAACCCCTCGGCCCTGAATATAACCCCCGGAATCCCCTTCCGGATTAAACCCCTCGTCCAGGAATATGACACCTCGATTCCCCCTTCCGGATTAAACCCCTCGGCCTGGAATATAACCCCTCGATTCCCCTTCCTGATTAAACCCCTCAGCCTGGAATATAACCCCTCGATTCCCCCTTCCTGATTAAACCCCTCAGCCTGGAATATAACCCCTCGATTCCCCCTTTCCTGATTAAACACCTCGGCCTGGAATATAACCCCTCGATTCACCTTCCTGATTATACCCCTCTGCCTGGAATATAACCCCTCGATTTCCCCTTCCTGATTAAACCCCTCAGCCTGGAATATAACCACTCGATTCCCCTTCCTGATTAAACCCCTCAGCCTGGAATATAACCACTCGATTCCCCCTTCCTGATTAAACCCCTCAGCCTGGAATTTAACCACTCGATTCCCCTTCCTGATTAAACCCCTCGGCCTGGAATATAATGCCTCGATCCCCCTTCCTGATTAAAGCCCTCAGACTGGAATATGACACCTCAATTCCCCCTTCCTGATTAACCCCCTCGGCCTGGAATATAATCCCTCGATTCCCCCTTCCTGATAAAACCCTACAGCCTGGAATATTATCCCTCGTTCACACTTCCTGATTAAACCCCTGAGCCTGGAATAAAACCCCTTGATTCCCCCTTCCTGATTAAACCACTCGGCCAGGATTATAAACCCTCGATTCCCGCTTCCTGATTACACGCCTCGGCCAGGAATATAACCCCTCGATTCCCCCTTCCTGATTAAACCCCTCAGCCTGGAATATAACCCCGCGATTCCCCTTCCTGATTAAACCCCTCGGCCTGAAATATAACCCCTCGATTCCCCCTTCCTGATTAAACCCCTCGGCCAGGAATATAACCCCTCGATTCCCCCTTCCTGATTAAACCTCACGGCCCTGAATATAACCCCTGGATTCCCCTTCCTGATTAAACCCCTCGGCCTGGAACATAACCCCTCGATTCCCCTTTCTGATAAAACCCCGCAGCCTGGAATATAACTCCTTGATTCCCCCTTCCTGATTAAACCCCTCGGCTTGGAATATTTACCCCTCGATTCCCATTACTGATTAAACCCCTCGGCCTGGCAGAGAACCCCACAATTCCCCTCCCTGATTAAACCCCTCGGCCTGAAATATAACCCCTCGATTCCCCCTTCCTGATTAAACCCCTCAGCCTGGAATATAAACCCACGATTCCCCCTTCCTGATTAAACCGCTCGGCCTGGAATATAACCCCTCGATTCCCCTTCCTGCTTAAACCACTCGGCCAGGATTATAAACCCTCGATTCCCCCTTCCTGATTACACGCCTCGGCCAGGAATATAACCCTTCGATTCCCCCTTCCTGATTAAACCCCTCAGCCTGGAATATAACCCTTCGATTCCCCTTCCTGATTAAACCCCTCAGCCTGGAATATAAACCCACGATTCCCCCTTCCTGATTAAACCGCTCGGCCTGGAATATAACCCCTCGATTCCCCTTCCTGCTTAAACCACTCGGCCTGGAATATAACCCCTCGATTCCCCTTCCTGATTAAACCCCTCAGCCTGGAATATAACCCCTCGATTCCCCTTCCTGATTAAACCCCTCGTCCTGGAATATAACCCCTCGATTCCCCCTTCCTGATTAAACCCCACGGCCTGGAATATAACCCCTCGATTCCCCTTCCTGATTAAATCCATCGGCCTGGAATATAACCCCTCGATTCCCCTTCCTGATTAAACCCCTCAGCCTGGAATACAACCCCTCGATTCCCCTTCCTGATTAAACCCCTCAGCCTGGAATATAACCCCTCGATTCCCCCTTCCTGATTAAACCCCTCGGCCAGGAATATAATCACTCGATGGCCTTCCTGATTAATCCCCATGGCCTTGAATATAACCCCTCGATTCCCCTTCCTGATTAAACACCTCAGCCTGGAACATAACCCCTCGATTCCCCTTCCTGATTAAACCCCTCAGCCTGGAATATAACCACTCGATTCCCCCTTCCTGATTAAACCCTTCGACCTGGAATATAACCCCTTGATTCCCCTTCCTGATTAAACCCCTCAGCCTGGAATATAACCCCTCGATTCCCCTTCCTGATTAACCCCTCGGACTGGAATATAACCCCTCGATTCCCCTTCCTGATTAAACCCCTCAGCCTGGAATATAACCCCTCGATTCTCCTTCCTGATTAAACCCCTCGGCCTGGAATATAACCCCACGATTCCCCTTCCTGATTAAACCCCTCGGCCTGGAATATAACCCCTCGATTCCCCCTTCCTGATTAATCCCCTCAGCCTGGAATATAACCCCTCGATTCCCCTTCCTGATTAAACCCCTCGGCCCTGAATATAACCCCCGGAATCCCCTTCCGGATTAAACCCCTCGTCCAGGAATATGACACCTCGATTCCCCCTTCCGGATTAAACCCCTCGGCCTGGAATATAACCCCTCGATTCCCCTTCCTGATTAAACCCCTCAGCCTGGAATATAACCCCTCGATTCCCCCTTCCTGATTAAACCCCTCAGCCTGGAATATAACCCCTCGATTCCCCCTTTCCTGATTAAACACCTCGGCCTGGAATATAACCCCTCGATTCACCTTCCTGATTATACCCCTCTGCCTGGAATATAACCCCTCGATTTCCCCTTCCTGATTAAACCCCTCAGCCTGGAATATAACCACTCGATTCCCCTTCCTGATTAAACCCCTCAGCCTGGAATATAACCACTCGATTCCCCCTTCCTGATTAAACCCCTCAGCCTGGAATTTAACCACTCGATTCCCCTTCCTGATTAAACCCCTCGGCCTGGAATATAATGCCTCGATCCCCCTTCCTGATTAAAGCCCTCAGACTGGAATATGACACCTCAATTCCCCCTTCCTAATTAACCCCCTCGGCCTGGAATATAATCCCTCGATTCCCCCTTCCTGATAAAACCCTACAGCCTGGAATATTATCCCTCGTTCACACTTCCTGATTAAACCCCTGAGCCTGGAATAAAACCCCTTGATTCCCCCTTCCTGATTAAACCACTCGGCCAGGATTATAAACCCTCGATTCCCGCTTCCTGATTACACGCCTCGGCCAGGAATATAACCCCTCGATTCCCCCTTCCTGATTAAACCCCTCAGCCTGGAATATAACCCCGCGATTCCCCTTCCTGATTAAACCCCTCGGCCTGAAATATAACCCCTCGATTCCCCCTTCCTGATTAAACCCCTCGGCCAGGAATATAACCCCTCGATTCCCCCTTCCTGATTAAACCTCTCGGCCCTGAATATAACCCCTGGATTCCCCTTCCTGATTAAACCCCTCGGCCTGGAACATAACCCCTCGATTCCCCTTTCTGATAAAACCCCGCAGCCTGGAATATAACTCCTTGATTCCCCCTTCCTGATTAAACCCCTCGGCTTGGAATATTTACCCCTCGATTCCCATTACTGATTAAACCCCTCGGCCTGGCAGAGAACCCCACAATTCCCCTCCCTGATTAAACCCCTCGGCCTGAAATATAACCCCTCGATTCCCCCTTCCTGATTAAACCCCTCAGCCTGGAATATAAACCCACGATTCCCCCTTCCTGATTAAACCGCTCGGCCTGGAATATAACCCCTCGATTCCCCTTCCTGCTTAAACCACTCGGCCAGGATTATAAACCCTCGATTCCCCCTTCCTGATTACACGCCTCGGCCAGGAATATAACCCTTCGATTCCCCCTTCCTGATTAAACCCCTCAGCCTGGAATATAACCCCTCGATTCCCCTTCCTGATTAAACCCCTCGGCCTGAAATATAACCTCTCGATTCCCCCTTCCTGATTAAACCCCTCGGCCAGGAATATAACCCTTCGATTCCCCTCCCTCATTAAACCTCTCGGCCCTGAATATAACCCCTGGATTCCCGTTCCTGATTAAACCCCTCAGCCAGGAATATAACCCCTCGATTCCCCTTCCTGATTAAACCCCTCAGACTGGAAAAAAAAACCCTCGATTCCCCTTCCTGATTAAACCCCTCAGCTTGGAATATAACCCCTCGATTCGCCCTTCCCGATTAAACCCCTCGGCCTGGAATATAACCCCTCGATTCCCCTTCCTGCTTAAACCACTCGGCCAGGATTATAAACCCTCGATTCCCCCTTCCTGATTACACGCCTCGGCCAGGAATATAACCCTTCGATTCCCCCTTCCTGATTAAACCCCTCAGCCTGGAATATAACCCCTCGATTCCCCTTCCTGATTAAACCCCTCAGCCTGGAATATAAACACACGATTCCCCCTTCCTGATTAAACCGCTCGGCCTGGAATATAACCCCTCGATTCCCCTTCCTGCTTAAACCACTCGGCCTGGAATATAACCCCTCGATTCCCCTTCCTGATTAAACCCCTCAGCCTGGAATATAACCCCTCGATTCCCCTTCCTGATTAAACCCCTCGTCCTGGAAAATAACCCCTCGATTCCCCCTTCCTGATTAAACCCCACGGCCTGGAATATAACCCCTCGATTCCCCTTCCTGATTAAATCCATCGGCCTGGAATATAACCCCTCGATTCCCCTTCCTGATTAAACCCCTCAGCCTGGAATATAACCCCTGGATTCCCCTTCCTGATTAAACCCCTCAGCCTGGAATATAACCCCTAGATTTCCCTTCCTGATTAAACCCCTCGGCCTGAGATATAACCTCTCGATTCCCCCTTCCTGATTAAACCCCTCGACCAGGAATATAACCCTTCGATTCCCCTCCCTCATTAAACCTCTGGGCCCTGAATATAACCCCTGGATTCCCGTTCCTGATTAAACCCCTCAGCGAGGAATATAACCCCTCGATTCCCCTTCCTGATTAAACCCCTCAGACTGGAAAAAAAAACCCTCGATTCCCCTTCCTGATTAAACCCCTCAGCTTGGAATATCACCCCTCGATTCCCCCTTCCTGATTAAACCCCTCAGCCTGGAATATAACCCCTCGATTCCCCCTTCCTGATTAAACCCCTCGGCCCTGAATATAACCGCTCGATTCCCCCTTCCTAATTAAACCCCCGGCCCTGAATATAAGTCCTCGATTCCACCTTCCTGATTAAACCCCTCAGCCTGGAATATAACCCCTCGATTCTCCTTCCTGATTAAACCCCTCGGCCTGGAATATAACCCCACGATTCCACTTCCTGATTAAACCCCTCGGCCTGGAATATAACCCCTCGATTCCCCCTTCCTGATTAATCCCCTCAGCCTGGAATATAACCCCTCGATTCCCCTTCCTGATTAAACCCCTCGGCCCTGAATATAACCCCCGGAATCCCGTTCCTGATTAAACCCCTCAGCCAGGAATATAACCCCTCGATTCCCCTTCCTGATGAAACCCCTCAGACTGGAAAAAAAACCCCTCGATTCCCCTTCCTGATTAAACCCCTCAGCTTGGAATATAACCCCTCGATTCCCCCTTCCTGATGAAACCCCTCAGCCTGGAATATAACCCCTCGATTCCACCTTCCTGATTAAACCCCTCGGCCCTGAATATAACCGCTCGATTCCCCCTTCCTAATTAAACCCCCGGCCCTGAATATAAGTCCTCGATTCCACCTTCCTGATTAAACCCCTCAGCCTGGAATATAACCCCTCGATTCGCCCTTCCTGATTAAACCCCTCGGCCCAGAATATAACCCCTCGATTCCCCTTCCTGATTAAACCCCTCAGCCTGGAATATAACCCCTGGATTCCCCTTCCTGATTAAACCCCTCAGCCTGGAATATAACCCCTAGATTTCCCTTCCTGATTAAACCCCTCAGCCTGGTATATAACCCCTCGATTCCCCCTTCCTGATAAAAACCTTCAGCCTGGAATATAACCACTCGATTCCCCCTTCCTGATTAAACCCCTCGGCCTGGAATATAAACCCTTGATTCCCCTTCCTGATTAAACCCCTCAGCCTGGAATATAACCCCTCGATTCCCCTTCCTGATTAACCCCTCGGACTGGAATATAACCCCTCGATTCCCCTTCCTGATTAAACCCCTCAGCCTGGAATATAACCCCTCGATTCCACCTTCCTGATTAAACCCCTCAGCCTGGAATATAACCCCTCGATTCCCCCTTCCTGATTAAACCCTTCGGCCCTGAATATAACCCCACGATTCCCCCTTCCTGATTAAACCCCTCAGCCTGGAATATAACCACTCGATTCCCCTTCCTGATTAAACCCCTCAGCCTGGAAAATAACCCCTCGATTCCCCTTCCTGATTCAACCCCTCAGCCTGGAATATAACCCCTCGATACCCCCTTCCTGATTAAACCCCTCAGCCTGGAATATAACCCCTCGATTTCCCCTTCCTGATTAAACCCCTCAGACTGGAATATAACGCCTGGATTCCCCTTCCTGATTAAACCCCTTAGCATGGAATATAACCACTCGATTCCCCCTTCCTGATTAAACCCCTCAGCCTGCAATATAACCCCTCGATTCCCCCTTCCTGATTAAACCCCTCGGCCTGGAATATAACCCCTCGATTCGCCCTTCCTGATTAAACCCCTCAGCCTGGAATATAACCACTCGATTCCCCCTTCCTGATTAAACCCCTCAGCCTGGAATATAACCCCTCGATTTCCCTTCCTGATTAAACCCCTCGGCCCTGAATATAACCCCTCGATTTCCCTTCCTGATAAAACCCTACAACCTGGAATATTATCCCTTGATTCCCACTTCCTGATTAAACCCCTCAGCCTGGAATACAACCCCTCGATTCCCCTTCCTGATTAAACCCCTCAGCCTGGAATATAACCCCTCCATTCCCCCTTCCTGATTAAACCCCTCGGCCAGGAATATAATCACTCGATGGCCTTCCTGATTAATCCCCATGGCCTTGAATATAACCCCTCGATTCCCCTTCCTGATTAAACACCTCAGCCTGGAACATAACCCCTCGATTCCCCTTCCTGATTAAACCCCTCAGCCTGGAATATAACCACTCGATTCCCCCTTCCTGATTAAACCCCTCGGCCTGGAATATAACCCCTTGATTCCCCTTCCTGATTAAACCCCTCAGCCTGGAATATAACCCCTCGATTCCCCTTCCTGATTAACCCCTCGGACTGGAATATAACCCCTCGATTCCCCTTCCTGATTAAACCCCTCAGCCTGGAATATAACCCCTCGATTCTCCTTCCTGATTAAACCCCTCGGCCTGGAATATAACCCCACGATTCCCCTTCCTGATTAAACCCCTCGGCCTGGAATATAATGCCTCGATTCCCCCTTCCTGATTAATCCACTCAGCCTGGAATATAACCCCTCGATTCCCCTTCCTGATTAAACCCCTCGGCCCTGAATATAACCCCCGGAATCCCCTTCCGGATTAAACCCCTCGTCCAGGAATATGACACCTCGATTCCCCCTTCCGGATTAAACCCCTCGGCCTGGAATATAACCCCTCGATTCCCCTTCCTGATTAAACCCCTCAGCCTGGAATATAACCCCTCGATTCCCCCTACCTGATTAAACCCCTCAGCCTGGAATATAACCCCTCGATTCCCCCTTTCCTGATTAAACACCTCGGCCTGGAATATAACCCCTCGATTCCCCCTTCCTGATTATACCCCTCTGCCTGGAATATAACCCCTCGATTTCCCCTTCCTGATTAAACCCCTCAGCCTGGAATATAACCACTCGATTCCCCTTCCTGATTAAACCCCTCAGCCTGGAATATAACCACTCGATTCCCCCTTCCTGATTAAACCCCTCAGCCTGGAATATAACCACTCGATTCCCCTTCCTGATTAAACCCCTCGGCCTGGAATATAATGCCTCGATCCCCCTTCCTGATTAAAGCCCTCAGACTGGAATATGACACCTCAATTCCCCCTTCCTGATTAAACCCCTCAGCCTGGAATATATCCCCTCCATTTCCCTTCCTGATTAACCCCCTCGGCCTGGAATATAATCCCTCGATTCCTCCTTCCTGATAAAACCCTACAGCCTGGAATATTATCCCTCGTTCCCACTTCCTGATTAAACCCCTGAGCCTGGAATAAAACCCCTTGATTCCCCCTTCCTGATTAAACCACTCGGCCAGGATTATAAACCCTCGATTCCCGCTTCCTGATTACACGCCTCGGCCAGGAATACAACCCCTCGATTCCCCCTTCCTGATTAAACCCCTCAGCCTGGAATATAACCCCGCGATTCCCCTTCCTGATTAAACCCCTCGGCCTGAAATATAACCCCTCGATTCCCCCTTCCTGATTAAACCCCTCGGCCAGGAATATAACCCCTCGATTCCCCCTTCCTGATTAAACCTCTCGGCCCTGAATATAACCCCTGGATTCCCCTTCCTGATTAAACCCCTCGGCCTGGAACATAACCCCTCGATTCCCCTTTCTGATAAAACCCCGCAGCCTGGAATATAACTCCTTGATTCCCCCTTCCTGATTAAACCCCTCGGCTTGGAATATTTACCCCTCGATTCCCATTACTGATTAAACCCCTCGGCCTGGCAGAGAACCCCACAATTCCCCTCCCTGATTAAACCCCTCGGCCTGAAATATAACCCCTCGATTCCCACTTCCTGATTAAACCCCTCAGCCTAGAATATAAACCCACGATTCCCCCTTCCTGATTAAACCGCTCGGCCTGGAATATAACCCCTCGATTCCCCTTCCTGCTTAAACCACTCGGCCAGGATTATAAACCCTCGATTCCCCCTTCCTGATTACACGCCTCGGCCAGGAATATAACCCTTCGATTCCCCCTTCCTGATTAAACCCCTCGGCCAGGAATATAACCCCTCGATTCCCCCTTCCTGATTAAACCTCTCGGCCCTGAATATAACCCCTGGATTCCCCTTCCTGATTAAACCCCTCGGCCTGGAACATAACCCCTCGATTCCCCTTTCTGATAAAACCCCGCAGCCTGGAATATAACTCCTTGATTCCCCCTTCCTGATTAAACCCCTCGGCTTGGAATATTTACCCCTCGATTCCCATTACTGATTAAACCCCTCGGCCTGGCAGAGAACCCCACAATTCCCCTCCCTGATTAAACCCCTCGGCCTGAAATATAACCCCTCGATTCCCCCTTCCTGATTAAACCCCTCAGCCTGGAATATAAACCCACGATTCCCCCTTCCTGATTAAACCGCTCGGCCTGGAATATAACCCCTCGATTCCCCTTCCTGCTTAAACCACTCGGCCAGGATTATAAACCCTCGATTCCCCCTTCCTGATTACACGCCTCGGCCAGGAATATAACCCTTCGATTCCCCCTTCCTGATTAAACCCCTCAGCCTGGAATATAACCCCTCGATTCCCCTTCCTGATTAAACCCCTCGGCCTGAAATATAACCTCTCGATTCCCCCTTCCTGATTAAACCCCTCAGCCAGGAATATAACCCTTCGATTCCCCTCCCTCATTAAACCTCTCGGCCCTGAATATAACCCCTGGATTCCCGTTCCTGATTAAACCCCTCAGCCAGGAATATAACCCCTCGATTCCCCTTCCTGATTAAACCCCTCAGACTGGAAAAAAAAACCCTCGATTCCCCTTCCTGATGAAACCCCTCAGCTTGGAATATAACCCCTCGATTCCCCCTTCCTGATTAAACCCCTCAGTCAGGAATATAACCCCCGATTCCCCTTCCTGATTAAACCCCTCAGCCTGGAATATAACCCCTCGATTCGCCCTTCCCGATTAAACCCCTCGGCCTGGAATATAACCCCTCGATTCCCCCTTCCTGATTAAACCCCTCAGCCTGGAATATAACCCCTCGATTCCCCCTTCCTGATTAAACCCCTCGGCCCTGAATATAACCGCTCGATTCCCCCTTCCTAATTAAACCCCCGGCCCTGAATATAAGTCCTCGATTCCACCTTCCTGATTAAACCCCTCAGCCTGGAATATAACCCCTCGATTCGCCCTTCCTGATTAAACCCCTCGGCCCAGAATATAACCCCTCGATTCCCCTTCCTGATTAAACCCCTCAGCCTGGAATATAACCCCTGGATTCCCCTTCCTGATTAAACCCCTCAGCCTGGAATATAACCCCTAGATTTCCCTTCCTGATTAAACCCCTCGGCCTGAAATATAACCTCTCGATTCCCCCTTCCTGATTAAACCCCTCGGCCAGGAATATAACCCTTCGATTCCCCTCCCTCATTAAACCTCTCGGCCCTGAATATAACCCCTGGATTCCCGTTCCTGATTAAACCCCTCAGCCAGGAATATAACCCCTCGATTCCCCTTCCTGATTAAACCCCTCAGACTGGAAAAAAAAACCCTCGATTCCCCTTCCTGATTAAACCCCTCAGCTTGGAATATAACCCCTCGATTCCCCCTTCCTGATTAAACCCCTCAGCCTGGAATATAACCCCTCGATTCCCCCTTCCTGATTAAACCCCTCGGCCCTGAATATAACCCCTCGATTCCCCCTTCCTGATTAAACCCCTCGGCCCTGAATATAACCGCTCGATTCCCCCTTCCTAATTAAACCCCCGGCCCTGAATATAAGTCCTCGATTCCACCTTCCTGATTAAACCCCTCAGCCTGGAATATAACCCCTCGATTCTCCTTCCTGATTAAACCCCTCGGCCTGGAATATAACCCCACGATTCCACTTCCTGATTAAACCCCTCGGCCTGGAATATAACCCCTCGATTCCCCCTTCCTGATTAATCCCCTCAGCCTGGAATATAACCCCTTGATTCCCCTTCCTGATTAAACCCCTCGGCCCTGAATATAACCCCCGGAATCCCGTTCCTGATTAAACCCCTCAGCCAGGAATATAACCCCTCGATTCCCCTTCCTGATTAAACCCCTCAGACTGGAAAAAAAACCCCTCGATTCCCCTTCCTGATTAAACCCCTCAGCTTGGAATATAACCCCTCGATTCCCCCTTCCTGATTAAACCCCTCAGCCTGGAATATAACCCCTCGATTCCCCCTTCCTGATTAAACCCCTCAGCCTGGAATATAACCCCTCGATTCCCCCTTCCTGATTAAACCCGTCGGCCCTGAATATAACCGCTCGATTCCCCCTTCCTCATTAAACCCCCGGCCCTGAATATAAGTCCTCGATTCCACCTTCCTGATTAAACCCCTCAGCCTGGAATATAACCCCTCGATTCCCCTTCCTGATTAAACCCCTCAGCCTGGAACATAACCCCTGGATTCCCCTTCCTGATTAAACCCCTCAGCCTGGAATATAACCCCTAGATTTCCCTTCCTGATTAAACCCCTCAGCCTGGTATATAACCCCTCGATTCCCCCTTCCTGATAAAAACCCTCAGCCTGGAATATAACCACTCGATTCCCCCTTCCTGATTAAACCCCTTGGCCTGGAATATAAACCCTTGATTCCCCTTCCTGATTAAACCCCTCAGCCTGGAATATAACCCCTCGATTCCCCTTCCTGATTAACCCCTCGGACTGGAATATAACCCCTCGATTCCCCTTCCTGATTAAACCCCTCAGCCTGGAATATAACCCCTCGATTCTCCTTCCTGATTAAACCCCTCGGCCTGGAATATAACCCCTCGATTCCCCCTTCCTGATTAATCGCCTCAGCCTGGAATATAACCCCTCGATTCCCCTCCCTGATTAAACCCCTCGGCCTGAAATATAACCCCTCGATTCCCACTTCCTGATTAAACCCCTCAGCCTGGAATATAAACCCACGATTCCCCCTTCCTGATTAAACCGCTCGGCCTGGAATATAACCCCTCGATTCCCCTTCCTGCTTAAACCACTCGGCCAGGATTATAAACCCTCGATTCCCCCTTCCTGATTACACGCCTCGGCCAGGAATATAACCCTTCGATTCCCCCTTCCTGATTAAACCCCTCGGCCAGGAATATAACCCCTCGATTCCCCCTTCCTGATTAAACCTCTCGGCCCTGAATATAACCCCTGGATTCCCCTTCCTGATTAAACCCCTCGGCCTGGAACATAACCCCTCGATTCCCCTTTCTGATAAAACCCCGCAGCCTGGAATATAACTCCTTGATTCCCCCTTCCTGATTAAACCCCTCGGCTTGGAATATTTACCCCTCGATTCCCATTACTGATTAAACCCCTCGGCCTGGCAGAGAACCCCACAATTCCCCTCCCTGATTAAACCCCTCGGCCTGAAATATAACCCCTCGATTCCCCCTTCCTGATTAAACCCCTCAGCCTGGAATATAAACCCACGATTCCCCCTTCCTGATTAAACCGCTCGGCCTGGAATATAACCCCTCGATTCCCCTTCCTGCTTAAACCACTCGGCCAGGATTATAAACCCTCGATTCCCCCTTCCTGATTACACGCCTCGGCCAGGAATATAACCCTTCGATTCCCCCTTCCTGATTAAACCCCTCAGCCTGGAATATAACCCCTCGATTCCCCTTCCTGATTAAACCCCTCGGCCTGAAATATAACCTCTCGATTCCCCCTTCCTGATTAAACCCCTCGGCCAGGAATATAACCCTTCGATTCCCCTCCCTCATTAAACCTCTCGGCCCTGAATATAACCCCTGGATTCCCGTTCCTGATTAAACCCCTCAGCCAGGAATATAACCCCTCGATTCCCCTTCCTGATTAAACCCCTCAGACTGGAAAAAAAAACCCTCGATTCCCCTTCCTGATTAAACCCCTCAGCTTGGAATATAACCCCTCGATTCCACCTTCCTGATTAAACCCCTCAGTCAGGAATATAACCCCTCGATTCCCCTTCCTGATTAAACCCCTCAGCCTGGAATATAACCCCTCGATTCGCCCTTCCCGATTAAACCCCTCGGCCTGGAATATAACCCCTCGATTCCCCTTCCTGATTAAACCCCTCAGCCTGGAATATAACCCCTGGATTCGCCCTTCCTGATTAAACCCCTCGGCCCAGAATATAACCCCTCGATTCCCCTTCCTGATTAAACCCCTCAGCCTGGAATATAACCCCTGGATTCCCCTTCCTGATTAAACCCCTCAGCCTGGAATATAACCCCTAGATTTCCCTTCCTGATTAAACCCCTCGGCCTGAAATATAACCTCTCGATTCCCCCTTCCTGATTAAACCCCTCGGCCAGGAATATAACCCTTCGATTCCCCTCCCTCATTAAACCTCTCGGCCCTGAATATAACCCCTGGATTCCCGTTCCTGATTAAACCCCTCAGCCAGGAATATAACCCCTCGATTCCCCTTCCTGATTAAACCCCTCAGACTGGAAAAAAAACCCCTCGATTCCCCTTCCTGATTAAACCCCTCAGCTTGGAATATAACCCCT
Organism: Chiloscyllium punctatum; assembly: GCF_047496795.1. Taxonomy (NCBI): domain Eukaryota; kingdom Metazoa; phylum Chordata; class Chondrichthyes; order Orectolobiformes; family Hemiscylliidae; genus Chiloscyllium; species Chiloscyllium punctatum. Next base: position 1,370,954 of record NW_027309801.1, on the reverse strand, counting down.
CGATTCCCCCTTCCTGATTAAACCCCTCAGCCTGGAATATAACCCCTCGATTCCCCCTTCCTGATTAAACCCCTCGGCCCTGAATATAACCGCTCGATTCCCCCTTCCTAATTAAACCCCCGGCCCTGAATATAAGTCCTCGATTCCACCTTCCTGATTAAACCCCTCAGTCTGGAATATAACCCCTCGATTCTCCTTCCTGATTAAACCCCTCGGCCTGGAATATAACCCCACGATTCCACTTCCTGATTAAACCCCTCGGCCTGGAATATAACCCCTCGATTCCCCCTTCCTGATTAATCCCCTCAGCCTGGAATATAACCCCTCGATTCCCCTTCCTGATTAAACCCCTCGGCCCTGAATATAACCCCCGGAATCCCGTTCCTGATTAAACCCCTCAGCCAGGAATATAACCCCTCGATTCCCCATTCCTGATTAAACCCCTCAGACTGGAATATAACCCCTGGATTCCCCTTCCTGATTAAACCCCTCAGCTTGGAATATAACCCCTCGATTCCCCCTTCCTGATTAAACCCCTCAGCCTGGAATATAACCCCTCGATTCCCCCTTCCTGATTAAACCCCTCGGCCCTGAATATAACCGCTCGATTCCCCCTTCCTCATTAAACCCCCGGCCCTGAATATAAGTCCTCGATTCCACCTTCCTGATTAAACCCCTCAGCCTGGAATATAACCCCTCGATTCGCCCTTCCTGATTAAACCCCTCGGCCCAGAATATAACCCCTCGATTCCCCTTCCTGATTAAACCCCTCTGCCTGGAACATAACCCCTGGATTCCCCTTCCTGATTACACGCCTCGGCCAGGAATATAACCCCTCGATTCCCCCTTCCTGATTAAACCCCTCAGCCTGGAATATAACCCCGCGATTCCCCTTCCTGATTAAACCCCTCGGCCTGAAATATAACCCCTCGATTCCCCCTTCCTGATGAAACCCCTCGGCCAGGAATATAACCCCTCGATTCCCCTCCCTGATTAAACCTCTCGGCCCTGAATATAACCCCTGGATTCCCCTTCCTGATTAAACCCCTCAGCCTGGAATATCACCCCTCGATTGCCCCTTCCTGATTAAACCCCTCGGCCTGGAATATAATCCCTGAATTCCCTTTCCTGATTAACCCCCTCAGCCAGGAATATAACCCCTCGATTCCCCTTCCTGATTAAACCCCTCAGTTTGGAATATAACCCCTCGATTCACCCTTCCTGATTAAACCCCTCGGCCTGGAATATAACCCCTCGATTCCCCTTCCTGTTTAAACCCCTCAGCCTGGAATATAACCCCTCGATTCCCCCTTCCTGATTAAACCCCTCGGCCCTGAATATAACCGCTCGATTCCCCCTTCCTAATTAAACCCCCGGCCCTGAATAAAAGTCCTCGATTCCACCTTCCTGATTAAACCCGTCAGCCAGGAATATAACCCCTCAATTTCCCTTCCTGATTAAACCCCTCAGCTTGGAAGATAACCCCTCGATTCCCCCTTCCTGATTAAACCCCTCGGTCCTGAATATAACCGCTCGATTCCCCCTTCCTAATTAAACCCCCGGCCCTGAAGATACGTCCTCGATTCCACCTTCCTGATTAAACCCCTCAGCCTGGAATATAACCCCTCGATTCGCCCTTCCTGATTAAACCCCTCGGCCCAGAATATAACCCCTCGATTCCCCTTCCTGATTAAACCCCTCAGCCTGGAATATAACCCCTGGATTCCCCTTCCTGATTAAACCCCTCAGCCTGGAATATAACCCCTAGATTTCCCTACCTGATTAAACCCCTCAGCCTGGTATATAACCCCTCGATTCCCCCTTCCTGATTAAAACCCTCAGCCTGGAATATAACCACTCGATTCCCCCTTCCTGATTAAACCCCTCGGCCTGGAATATAACCCCTTGATTCCCCTTCCTGATTAAACCCCTCGGACTGGAATATAACCCCTCGATTCCCCTTCCTGATTACACCCCTCAGCCTGGAATATAACCCCACGATTCCCCTTCCTGATTAAACCCCTCGGCCTGGAATATAACCCCTCGATTCCCCTTCCTGATTAAACCCCTCGTCCCTGAATATAACCCCCGGTATCCCCTTCCGGATAAACCCCTCGTCCAGGAATATGACACCTCGATTCCCCCTTCCGGATTAAACCCCTCGGCCTGGAATATAACTCCTCGATTCCCCTTCCTGATTAAACCCCTCAGCCTGGAATATAACCCCTTGATTCCCCCTTCCTGACTAAACCCCTCAGCCTGGAATATAACCCCTCGATTCCCCCTTTCCTGATTAAACACCTCGGCCAGGAATATAACCCCTCGATTCCCCTTCCTGATTAAACCCCTCTGCCTGGAATATAACCCCTCGATTTCCCCTTCCTGATTAAACCCCTCAGCCTAGAATATAACCACTCGATTCCCCTTCCTGATTAAACCCCTCAGCCTGGAATATAACCACTCGATTCCCCCTTCCTGATTAAACCTCTCGGCCTGGAATATAATCCCTCAATTCCCCTTCCTGATTAAACCGCTCAGCCAGGAATATAACCTCTCGATTCCCCTTCCTGATTAAACCCCTCAGACTGGAATATAATCCCTCAATTCCCCTTCCTGATTAAACCCCTCAGCCAGGAATATAGCCCCTCGATTCCCCTTCCTGATTAAACCCCTCAGCCAGGAATATAACCCCTCGATTCCCCTTCCTGATTAAACCCCTCAGACTGGAAAAAAAACCCTCGATTCCCCTTCCTGATTAAACCCCTCAGCTTGGAATATAACCACTCGATTCCCCCTTCCTGATTAAACCCCTCAGTCAGGAATATAACCCCTCGATTCCCCTTCCTGATTAAACCCCTCAGCCTGGAATATAACCCCTCGATTCGCCCTTCCTGATTAAACCCCTCGGCCTGGAATATAACCCCTCGATTCCCCTTCCTGATTAAACCCCTCAGACTGGAATATGACCCCTCGATTCCCCTTCCTGATTAAACCCCTCAGCTTGGAATATAACCCCTCGATTCCCCCTTCCTGATTAAACCCCTCAGTCAGGAATATAACCCCTCGATTCCCCTTCCTGATTAAACCCCTCAGCCTGGAATATAACCCCTCGATTCCCCCTTCCTGATTAAACCCCTCGGCCCTGAATATAACCCCACGATTCGCCCTTCCTGATTAAACCCCTCGGCCTGGAATATAACCCCTCGATTCCCCTTCCTGATTAAACCCCTCGTCCCTGAATATAACCCCCGGAATCCCCTTCCGGATAAACCCCTCGTCCAGGAATATGACACCTCGATTCCCCCTTCCGGATTAAACCCCTCGGCCTGGAATATAACGCCTCGATTCCCCTTCCTGATTAAACCCCTCAGCCTGGAATATAACCCCTTGATTCCCCCTTCCTGACTAAACCCCTCAGCCTGGAATATAACCCCTCGATTCACCCTTTCCTGATTAAACACCTCGGCCAGGAATATAACCCCTCGATTCCCCTTCCTGATTAAACCCCTCTGCCTGGAATATAACCCCTCGATTTCCCCTTCCTGATTAAACCCCTCAGCCTAGAATATAACCACTCGATTCCCCTTCCTGATTAAACCCCTCAGCCTAGAATATAACCACTCGATTCCCCTTCCTGATTAAACCCCTCAGCCTGGAATATAACCACTCGATTCCCCCTTCCTGATTAAACCTCTCGGCCTGGAATATAATCCCTCAATTCCCCTTCCTGATTAAACCGCTCAGCCAGGAATATAACCCCTCGATTCCCCTTCCTGATTAAACCCCTCAGACTGGAATATAATCCCTCAATTCCCCTTCCTGATTAAACCCCTCAGCCAGGAATATAACCCCTCGATTCCCCTTCCTGATTAAACCCCTCAGCCAGGAATATAACCCCTCGATTCCCCTTCCTGATTAAACCCCTCAGACTGGAAAAAAAACCCTCGATTCCCCTTCCTGATTAAACCCCTCAGCTTGGAATATAACCACTCGATTCCCCCTTCCTGATTAAACCCCTCGGCCAGGAATATAACCCCTCGATTCCCCCTTCCTGATTAAACCTCTCGGCCCTGAATATAACCCCTGGATTCCCCTTCCTGATTAAACCCCTCGGCCTCGAACATAACCCCTCGATTCCCCTTTCTGATAAAACCCCGCAGCCTGGAATATAACTCCTTGATTCCCCCTTCCTGATTAAACCCCTCGGCTTGGAATATTTACCCCTCGATTCCCATTACTGATTAAACCCCTCGGCCTGGCAGAGAACCCCACAATTCCCCTCCCTGATTAAACCCCTCGGCCTGAAATATAACCCCTCGATTCCCCCTTCCTGATTAAACCCCTCAGCCTGGAATATAAACCCACGATTCCCCCTTCCTGATTAAACCGCTCGGCCTGGAATATAACCCTTCGATTCCCCTTCCTGCTTAAACCACTCGGCCAGGATTATAAACCCTCGATTCCCCCTTCCTGATTACACGCCTCGGCCAGGAATATAACCCTTCGATTCCCCCTTCCTGATTAAACCCCTCAGCCTGGAATATAACCCCTCGATTCCCCTTCCTGATTAAACCCCTCGGCCTGAAATATAACCTCTCGATTCCCCCTTCCTGATTAAACCCCTCGGCCAGGAATATAACCCTTCGATTCCCCTCCCTCATTAAACCTCTCGGCCCTGAATATAACCCCTGGATTCCCGTTCCTGATTAAACCCCTCAGCCAGGAATATAACCCCTCGATTCTCCTTCCTGATTAAACCCCTCAGACTGGAAAAAAAAACCCTCGATTCCCCTTCCTGATTAAACCCCTCAGCTTGGAATATAACCCCTCGATTCCCCCTTCCTGATTAAACCCCTCAGTCAGGAATATAACCCCTCGATTCCCCTTCCTGATTAAACCCCTCAGCCTGGAATATAACCCCTCGATTCGCCCTTCCCGATTAAACCCCTCGGCCTGGAATATACCCCTCGATTCCCCCTTCCTGATTAAACCCCTCAGCCTGGAATATAACCCCTCAATTCCCCCTTCCTGATTAAACCCCTCGGCCCTGAATATAACCGCTCGATTCCCCCTTCCTAATTAAACCCCCGGCCCTGAATATAAGTCCTCGATTCAACCTTCCTGATTAAACCCCTCAGCCTGGAATATAACCCCTCGATTCGCCCTTCCTGATTAAACCCCTCGGCCCAGAATATAACCCCTCGATTCCCCTTCCTGATTAAACCCCTCAGCCTGGAATATAACCCCTGGATTCCCCTTCCTGATTAAACCCCTCAGCCTGGAATATAACCCCTAGATTTCCCTTCCTGATTAAACCCCTCGGCCTGAAATATAACCTCTCGATTCCCCCTTCCTGATTAAACCCCTCGGCCAGGAATATAACCCTTCGATTCCCCTCCCTCATTAAACCTCTCGGCCCTGAATATAACCCCTGGATTCCCGTTCCTGATTAAACCCCTCAGCCAGGAATATAACCCCTCGATTCCCCTTCCTGATTAAACCCCTCAGACTGGAAAAAAAACCCCTCGATTCCCCTTCCTGATTAAACCCCTCAGCTTGGAATATAATCCCTCGATTCCCCCTTCCTGATTAAACCCCTCAGCCTGGAATATAACCCCTCGATTCCCCCTTCCTGATTAAACCCCTCGGCCCTGAATATAACCGCTCGATTCCCCCTTCCTAATTAAACCCCCGGCCCTGAATATAAGTCCTCGATTCCACCTTCCTGATTAAACCCCTCAGCCTGGAATATAACCCCTCGATTCTCCTTCCTGATTAAACCCCTCGGCCTGGAATATAACCCCACGATTCCACTTCCTGATTAAACCCCTCGGCCTGGAATATAACCCCTCGATTCCCCCTTCCTGATTAATCCCCTCAGCCTGGAATATAACCCCTCGATTCCCCTTCCTGATTAAACCCCTCGGCCCTGAATATAACCCCCGGAATCCCGTTCCTGATTAAACCCCTCAGCCAGGAATATAACCCCTCGATTCCCCTTCCTGATTAAACCCCTCAGACTGGAAAAAAAACCCCTCGATTCCCCTTCCTGATTAAACCCCTCAGCTTGGAATATAACCCCTCGATTCCCCCTTCCTGATTAAACCCCTCAGCCTGGAATATAACCCCTCGATTCCCCCTTCCTGATTAAACCCCTCGGCCCTGAATATAACCGCTCGATTCCCCCTTCCTCATTAAACCCCCGGCCCTGAATATAAGTCCTCGATTCCACCTTCCTGATTAAACCCCTCAGCCTGGAATATAACCCCTCGATTCGCCCTTCCTGATTAAACCCCTCGGCCCAGAATATAACCCCTCGATTCCCCTTCCTGATTAAACCCCTCAGCCTGGAACATAACCCCTGGATTCCCCTTCCTGATTAAACCCCTCAGCCTGGAATATAACCCCTAGATTTCCCTTCCTGATTAAACCCCTCAGCCTGGTATATAACCCCTCGATTCCCCCTTCCTGATAAAAACCCTCAGCCTGGAATATAACCACTCGATTCCCCCTTCCTGATTAAACCCCTTGGCCTGGAATATAAACCCTCGATTCCCCTTCCTGATTAAACCCCTCAGCCTGGAATATAACCCCTCGATTCCCCTTCCTGATCAACCCCCTCGGCCTGGAATATAATCCCTCGATTCCCCCTTCCTGATAAAACCCTACAGCCTGCAATATTATCCCTCGTTCCCACTTCCTGATTAAACCCCTGAGCCTGGAATAAAACCCCTTGATTCCCCCTTCCTGATTAAACCACTCGGCCAGGATTATAAACCCTCGATTCCCGCTTCCTGATTACACGCCTCGGCCAGGAATATAACCCCGCGATTCCCCTTCCTGATTAAACCCCTCGCCTGAAATATAACCCCTCGATTCCCCCTTCCTGATTAAACCCCTCGGCCAGGAATATAACCCCTCGATTCCCCCTTCCTGATTAAACCCCTCGGCCCTGAATATAACCGCTCGATTCCCCCTTCCTAATTAAACCCCCGGCCCTGAATATAAGTCCTCGATTCCACCTTCCTGATTAAACCCCTCAGCCTGGAATATAACCCCTCGATTCTCCTTACTGATTAAACCCCTCGGCCTGGAATATAACCCCACGATTCCACTTCCTGATTAAACCCCTCGGCCTGGAATATAACCCCTCGATTCCCACTTCCTGATTAATCCCCTCAGCCTGGAATATAACCCCTCGATTCCCCTTCCTGATTAAACCTCTCGGCCCAGAATATAACCCCCGGAATACCGTTCCTGATTAAACCCCTCAGCCAGGAATATAACCCCTCGATTCCCCTTCCTGATTAAACCCCTCAGACTGGAAAAAAAAACCCTCGATTCCCCTTCCTGATTAAACCCCTCAGCTTGGAATATAACCCCTCGATTCCCCCTTCCTGATTAAACCCCTCAGCCTGGAATATAACCCCTCGATTCCCCCTTCCTGATTAAACCCCTCGGCCCTGAATTTAACCGCTCGATTCCCCCTTCCTAATTAAACCCCCGGCCCTGAATATAAGTCCTCGATTCCACCTTCCTGATTAAACCCCTCAGCCTGGAATATAACCCCTCGATTCGCCCTTCCTGATTAAACCCCTCGGCCCAGAATATAACCCCTCGATTCCCCTTCCTGATTAAACCCCTCAGCCTGGAATATAACCCCTCGATTCCCCTTCCTGATTAAACCCCTCGGACTGGAATATAACCCCTCGATTTCCCTTCCTGATTAAACCCCTCAGCCTGGAATATAACCCCTCGATTCTCCTTCCTGATTAAACCCCTCGGCCTGGAATATAACCCCACGATTCCACTTCCTGATTAAACCCCTCGGCCTGGAATATAACCCCTCGATTCCCCCTTCCTGATTAATCCCCTCAGCCTGGAATATAACCCCTCGATTCCCCTTCCTGATTAAACCCCTCGGCCCTGAATATAACCCCCGGAATCCCCTTCCGGATTAAACCCCTCATCCAGGAATATGACACCTCGATTCCCCCTTCCGGATTAAACCCCTCGGCCTGGAATATAACCACTCGATTCCCCTTCCTGATTAAACCCCTCGGCCTGGAATATAATCCCTCGATCCCCCTTCCTGATTAAAGCCCTCAGACTGGAATATGACACCTCGATTCCCCCTTCCTGATTAAACCCCTCAGCCTGGAATATATCCCCTCCATTTCCCTTCCTGATCAACCCCCTCGGCCTGGAATATAATCCCTCGATTCCCCCTTCCTGATGAAACCCTACAGCCTGCAATATTATCCCTCGTTCCGACTTCCTGATTAAACCCCTGAGCCTGGAATAAAACCCCTTGATTCCCCCTTCCTGATTAAACCACTCGGCCAGGATTATAAACCCTCGATTCCCACTTCCTGATTTCACGCCTCGGCCAGGAATATAACCCCTCGATTCCCCCTTCCTGATTAAACCCCTCAGCCTGGAATAAAACCCCTTGATTCCCCCTTCCTGATTAAACCCCTCGGCCTGAAATATAACCCCTCGATTCCCCCTTCCTGATGAAACCCCTCGGCCAGGAATATAACCCCTCGATTCCCCTCCCTGATTAAACCTCTCGGCCCTGAATATAACCCCTGGATTCCCCTTCCTGATTAAACCCCTCAGCCTGGAATATAACCCCTCGATTGCCCCTTCCTGATTAAACCCCTCGGCCTGGAATATAATCCCTCAATTCCCTTTCCTGATTAACCCCCTCAGCCAGGAATATAACCCCTCGATTCCCCTTCCTGATTAAACCCCTCAGTTTGGAATATAACCCCTCGATTCACCCTTCCTGATTAAACCCCTCGGCCTGGAATATAACCCCTCGATTCCCCTTCCTGTTTAAACCCCTCAGCCTGGAATATAACCCCTCGATTCCCCCTTCCTGATTAAACCCCTCGGCCCTGAATATAACCGCTCGATTCCCCCTTCCTAATTAAACCCCCGGCCGTGAATAAAAGTCCTCGATTCCACCTTCCTGATTAAACCCGTCAGCCAGGAATATAACCCCTCAATTTCCCTTCCTGATTAAACCCCTCAGCTTGGAAGATAACCCCTCGATTCCCCCTTCCTGATTAAACCCCTCGGCCCTGAATATAACCGCTCGATTCCCCCTTCCTAATTAAACCCCCGGCCCTGAAGATACGTCCTCGATTCCATCTTCCTGATTAAACCCCTCAGCCTGGAATATAACCCCTCGATTCGCCCTTCCTGATTAAACCCCTCGGCCCAGAATATAACCCCTCGATTCCCCTTCCTGATTAAACCCCTCAGCCTGGAATATAACCCCTAGATTTCCCTTCCTGATTAAACCCCTCAGCCTGGTATATAACCCCTCGATTCCCCCTTCCTGATTAAAACCCTCAGCCTGGAATATAACCACTCGATTCCCCCTTCCTGATTAAACCCCTCGGCCTGGAATATAACCCCTTGATTCCCCTTCCTGATTAAACCCCTCGGACTGGAATATAACCCCTCGATTCCCCTTCCTGTTACACCCCTCAGCCTGGAATATAACCCCACGATTCCCCTTCCTGATTAAACCCCTCGGCCTGGAATATAACGCCTCGATTCCCCTTCCTGATTAAACCCCTCGTCCCTGAATATAACCCCCGGTATCCCCTTCTGGATAAACCCCTCGTCCAGGAATATGACACCTCGATTCCCCCTTCCGGATTAAACCCCTCGGCCTGGAATATAACTCCTCGATTCCCCTTCCTGATTAAACCCCTCAGCCTGGAATATAACCCCTTGATTCCCCCTTCCTGACTAAACCCCTCAGCCTGGAATATAACCCCTCGATTCACCCTTTCCTGATTAAACACCTCGGCCAGGAATATAACCCCTCGATTCCCCTTCCTGATTAAACCCCTCTGCCTGGAATATAACCCCTCGATTTCCCCTTCCTGATTAAACCCCTCAGCCTAGAATATAACCGCTCGATTCCCCTTCCTGATTAAACCCCTCAGCCTGGAATATAACCACTCGATTCCCCCTTCCTGATTAAACCTCTCGGCCTGGAATATAATCCCTCAATTCCCCTTCCTGATTAAACCGCTCAGCCAGGAATATAACCCCTCGATTCCCCTTCCTGATTAAACCCCTCAGACTGGAATATAATCCCTCAATTCCCCTTCCTGATTAAACCCCTCAGCCAGGAATATAACCCCTCGATTCCCCTTCCTGATTAAACCCCTCAGCCAGGAATATAACCCCTCGATTCCCCTTCCTGATTAAACCCCTCAGACTGGAAAAAAAACCCTCGATTCCCCTTCCTGATTAAACCCCTCAGCTTGGAATATAACCACTCGATTCCCCCTTCCTGATTAAACCCCTCAGTCAGGAATATAACCCCTCGATTCCCCTTCCTGATTAAACCCCTCAGCCTGGAATATAACCCCTCGATTCGCCCTTCCTGATTAAACCCCTCGGCCTGGAATATAACCCCTCGATTCCCCTTCCTGATTAAACCCCTCAGACTGGAATATGACCCCTCGATTCCCCTTCCTGATTAAACCCCTCAGCTTGGAATATAACCCCTCGATTCCCCCTTCCTGATTAAACCCCTCAGTCAGGAATATAACCCCTCGATTCCCCTTCCTGATTAAACCCCTCAGCCTGGAATATAACCCCTCGATTCCCCCTTCCTGATTAAACCCCTCGGCCCTGAATATAACCCCACGATTCCCCCTTCCTGATTAAACCCCTCGGCCTGGAATATAACCCCTCGATTCCCCTTCCTGATTAAACCCCTCGTCCCCGAATATAACCCCCGGAATCCCCTTCCGGATAAACCCCTCGTCCAGGAATATGACACCTCGATTCCCCCTTCCGGATTAAACCCCTCGGCCTGGAATATAACTCCTCGATTCCCCTTCCTGATTAAACCCCTCAGCCTGGAATATAACCCCTTGATTCCCCCTTCCTGACTAAACCCCTCAGCCTGGAATATAACCCCTTGATTCCCCCTTTCCTGATTAAACCCCTCAGCCTGGAATATAACCACACGATTCCCCTTCCTGATTAAACCCCTCAGCCTGGAAAATAACCCCTCGATTCCCCTTCCTGATTAAACCCCTCAGCCTGGAATATAACCCCTCGATTCGCCCTTCCTGATTAAACCCCTCGGCCTGGAATATAACCCCTCGATTCCCCTTCCTGATTAAACCCCTCAGACTGGAATATAACCCCTCGATTCCCCTTCCTGATTAAACCCCTCAGCTTGGAATATGACTCCTCGATTCCCCCTTCCTGATTAAGCCCCTCAGGCTGGAATATAACCCCCCGATTCCCCTTCCTGATTAAACCACTCAGCCTGGAATATAACCCCTCGATTCCCCTTCCTGATTAAACCCTTCGGCCCTGAATATAACCCCACGATTCCCCCTTCCTGATTAAACCCCTCAGCCTGGAATATAACCACACGATTCCCCTTCCTGATTAAACCCCTCAGCCTGGAAAATAACCCCTCGATTCCCCTTCCTGATTCAACCCCTCAGCCTGGAATATAACCCCTCGATACCCCCTTCCTGATTAAACCCCTCAGCCTGGAATATAACCCCTTGATTCCCCCTTCCTGACTAAACCCCTCAGCCTGGAATATAACCCCTCGATTTCCCCTTCCTGATTAAACCCCTCAGCCTGGAATATAACGCCTGGATTCCCCTTCCTGATTAAACCCCTCAGCCTGGAATATAACCACTCGATTCCCCCTTCCTGATTAAACCCCTCAGCCTGGAATATAACCCCTCGATTCCCCCTTCCTGATTAAATCCCTCAGCCTGGAATATAACCCCTCGATTTCCCTTCCTGATAAAACCCTACAACCTGGAATATTATCCCTTGATTCCCACTTCCTGATTAAACCCCTCAGCCTGGAATATAACCCCTCGATTCCCCTTCCTGATTAAACCCCTCAGCCTGGAATATAACCCCTCGATTCCCCCTTCCTGATTAAACCCCTCGGCCAGGAATATAATCACTCGATGGCCTTCCTGATTAATCCCCATGGCCTTGAATATAACCCCTCGATTCCCCTTCCTGATTAAACCCCTCAGCCTGGAATATAACCACTCGATTCCCCCTTCCTGATTAAACCCCTCGGCCTGGAATATAACCCCTTGATTCCCCTTCCTGATTAAACCCCTCAGCCTGGAATATAACCCCTCGATTCCACTTCCTGATTAACCCCTCGGACTGGAATATAACCCCTCGATTCCCCTTCCTGATTAAACCCCTCGGCCAGGAATATAACCCCTCGATTCCCCCTTCCTGATTAAACCCCTCGGCCCTGAATATAACCGCTCGATTCCCCCTTCCTAATTAAACCCCCGGCCCTGAATATAAGTCCTCGATTCCACCTTCCTGATTAAACCCCTCAGCCTGGAATATAACCCCTCGATTCTCCTTCCTGATTAAACCCCTCGGCCTGGAATATAACCCCACGATTCCACTTCCTGATTAAACCCCTCGGCCTGGAATATAACCCCTCGATTCCCCCTTCCTGATTCATCCCCTCAGCCTGGAATATAACCCCTCGATTCCCCTTCCTGATTAAACCCCTCGGCCCTGAATATAACCCCCGGAATCCCGTTCCTGATTAAACCCCTCAGCCAGGAATATAACCCCTCGATTCCCCTTCCTGATTAAACCCCTCAGACTGGAAAAAAAACCCCTCGATTCCCCTTCCTGATTAAACCCCTCAGCTTGGAATATAACCCCTCGATTCCCCCTTCCTGATTAAACCCCTCAGCCTGGAATATAACCCCTCGATTCCCCCTTCCTGATTAAACCCCTCGGCCCTGAATATAACCGCTCGATTCCCCCTTCCTAATTAAACCCCCGGCCCTGAATATAAGTCCTCGATTCCACCTTCCTGATTAAACCCCTCAGCCTGGAATATGACACCTCGATTCCCCCTTCCGGATTAAACCCCTCGGCCTGGAATATAACCCCTCGATTCCCCTTCCTGATTAAACCCCTCAGCCTGGAATATAACCCCTCGATTCCCCCTTCCTGATTAAACCCCTCGGCCTGGAATATAACCCCTCGATTCCCCCTTTCCTGATTAAACACCTCGGCCTGGAATATAACCCCTCAATTCCCCTTCCTGATTAAACCCCTCTGCCTGGAATATAACCCCTCGATTTCCCCTTCCTGATTAAACCCCTCAGCCTGGAATATAACCACTCGATTCCCCTTCCTGATTAAACCCCTCAGCCTGGAATATAACCACTCGATTCCCCCTTCCTGATTAAACCCCTCAGCCTGGACTATAACCCCTCGATTCCCCCTTCCTGATTAAACCCCTCGGCCCTGAATATAACCGCTCGAAACCCCCTTCCTAATTAAACCCCCGGCCCTGAATATACGTCCTCGATTCCACCTTCCTGATTAAACCCCTCTGCCTGGAATATAACCCCTCGATTTCCCCTTCCTGATTAAACCCCTCAGCCTGGAATATAACCACTCGATTCCCCTTCCTGATTAAACCCCTCAGCCTGGAATATAACCACTCGATTCCCCCTTCCTGATTAAACCCCTCAGTCTGGAATATAACCACACGATTCCCCTTCCTGATTAAACCCCTCGGCCTGGAATATAATCCCTCGATCCCCCTTCCTGATTAAAGCCCTCAGACTGGAATATGACACCTCGATTCCCCCTTCCTGATTAAACCCCTCAGCCTGGAATATATCCCCTCCATTTCCCTTCCTGATCAACCCCCTCGGCCTGGAATATAATCCCTCGATTCCCCCTTCCTGATAAAACCCTACAGCCTGCAATATTATCCCTCGTTCCGACTTCCTGATTAAACCCCTCAGCCTGGAATAAAACCCCTTGATTCCCCCTTCCTGATTAAACCACTCGGCCAGGATTATAAACCCTCGATTCCCGCTTCCTGATTACACGCCTCGGCCAGGAATATAACCCCTCGATTCCCCCTTCCTGATTAAACCCCTCAGCCTGGAATATAACCCCGCGATTCCCCTTCCTGATTAAACCCCTCGGCCTGAAATATAACCCCTCGATTCCCCCTTCCAGATTAAACCCCTCGGCCAGGAATATAACCCCTCGATTCCCCTCCCTGATTAAACCTCTCGGCCCTGAATATAACCCCTGGATTCCCCTTCCTGATTAAACCCCTCAGCCTGGAATATAACCCCTCGATTGCCCCTTCCTGATTAAACCCCTCGGCCTGGAATATAATCCCTCAATTCCCTTTCCTGATTAACCCCCTCAGCCAGGAATATAACCCCTCGATTCCCCTTCCTGATTAAACCCCTCAGCTTGGAATATAACCCCTCGATTCCCCCTTCCTGATTAAACCCCTCAGTCAGGAATATAACCCCTCGATTCCCCTTCCTGATTAAACCCCTCAGCCAGGAATATAACCCCTCGATTCCCCCTTCCTGATTAAACCCCTCGGCCCTGAATATAACCGCTCGATTCCCCCTTCCTGACTAAACCCCTCAGCCTGGAATATAACCCCTCGATTTCCCCTTCCTGATTAAACCCCTCAGCCTGGAATATAACGCCTGGATTCCCCTTCCTGATTAAACCCCTCAGCCTGGAATATAACCACTCGATTCCCCCTTCCTGATTAAACCCCTCAGCCTGGAATATAACCCCTCGATTCCCCCTTCCTGATTAAATCCCTCAGCCTGGAATATAACCCCTCGATTTCCCTTCCTGATAAAACCCTACAACCTGGAATATTATCCCTTGATTCCCACTTCCTGATTAAACCCCTCAGCCTGGAATATAACCCCTCGATTCCCCTTCCTGATTAAACCCCTCAGCCTGGAATATAACCCCTCGATTCCCCCTTCCTGATTAAACCCCTCGGCCAGGAATATAATCACTCGATGGCCTTCCTGATTAATCCCCATGGCCTTGAATATAACCCCTCGATTCCCCTTCCTGATTAAACCCCTCAGCCTGGAATATAACCACTCGATTCCCCCTTCCTGATTAAACCCCTCGGCCTGGAATATAACCCCTTGATTCCCCTTCCTGATTAAACCCCTCAGCCTGGAATATAACCCCTCGATTCCACTTCCTGATTAACCCCTCGGACTGGAATATAACCCCTCGATTCCCCTTCCTGATTAAACCCCTCGGCCAGGAATATAACCCCTCGATTCCCCCTTCCTGATTAAACCCCTCGGCCCTGAATATAACCGCTCGATTCCCCCTTCCTAATTAAACCCCCGGCCCTGAATATAAGTCCTCGATTCCACCTTCCTGATTAAACCCCTCAGCCTGGAATATAACCCCTCGATTCTCCTTCCTGATTAAACCCCTCGGCCTGGAATATAACCCCACGATTCCACTTCCTGATTAAACCCCTCGGCCTGGAATATAACCCCTCGATTCCCCCTTCCTGATTCATCCCCTCAGCCTGGAATATAACCCCTCGATTCCCCTTCCTGATTAAACCCCTCGGCCCTGAATATAACCCCCGGAATCCCGTTCCTGATTAAACCCCTCAGCCAGGAATATAACCCCTCGATTCCCCTTCCTGATTAAACCCCTCAGACTGGAAAAAAAACCCCTCGATTCCCCTTCCTGATTAAACCCCTCAGCTTGGAATATAACCCCTCGATTCCCCCTTCCTGATTAAACCCCTCAGCCTGGAATATAACCCCTCGATTCCCCCTTCCTGATTAAACCCCTCGGCCCTGAATATAACCGCTCGATTCCCCCTTCCTAATTAAACCCCCGGCCCTGAATATAAGTCCTCGATTCCACCTTCCTGATTAAACCCCTCAGCCTGGAATATGACACCTCGATTCCCCCTTCCGGATTAAACCCCTCGGCCTGGAATATAACCCCTCGATTCCCCTTCCTGATTAAACCCCTCAGCCTGGAATATAACCCCTCGATTCCCCCTTCCTGATTAAACCCCTCGGCCTGGAATATAACCCCTCGATTCCCCCTTTCCTGATTAAACACCTCGGCCTGGAATATAACCCCTCAATTCCCCTTCCTGATTAAACCCCTCTGCCTGGAATATAACCCCTCGATTTCCCCTTCCTGATTAAACCCCTCAGCCTGGAATATAACCACTCGATTCCCCTTCCTGATTAAACCCCTCAGCCTGGAATATAACCACTCGATTCCCCCTTCCTGATTAAACCCCTCAGCCTGGACTATAACCCCTCGATTCCCCCTTCCTGATTAAACCCCTCGGCCCTGAATATAACCGCTCGAAACCCCCTTCCTAATTAAACCCCCGGCCCTGAATATACGTCCTCGATTCCACCTTCCTGATTAAACCCCTCTGCCTGGAATATAACCCCTCGATTTCCCCTTCCTGATTAAACCCCTCAGCCTGGAATATAACCACTCGATTCCCCTTCCTGATTAAACCCCTCAGCCTGGAATATAACCACTCGATTCCCCCTTCCTGATTAAACCCCTCAGTCTGGAATATAACCACACGATTCCCCTTCCTGATTAAACCCCTCGGCCTGGAATATAATCCCTCGATCCCCCTTCCTGATTAAAGCCCTCAGACTGGAATATGACACCTCGATTCCCCCTTCCTGATTAAACCCCTCAGCCTGGAATATATCCCCTCCATTTCCCTTCCTGATCAACCCCCTCGGCCTGGAATATAATCCCTCGATTCCCCCTTCCTGATAAAACCCTACAGCCTGCAATATTATCCCTCGTTCCGACTTCCTGATTAAACCCCTGAGCCTGGAATAAAACCCCTTGATTCCCCCTTCCTGATTAAACCACTCGGCCAGGATTATAAACCCTCGATTCCCGCTTCCTGATTACACGCCTCGGCCAGGAATATAACCCCTCGATTCCCCCTTCCTGATTAAACCCCTCAGCCTGGAATATAACCCCGCGATTCCCCTTCCTGATTAAACCCCTCGGCCTGAAATATAACCCCTCGATTCCCCCTTCCAGATTAAACCCCTCGGCCAGGAATATAACCCCTCGATTCCCCTCCCTGATTAAACCTCTCGGCCCTGAATATAACCCCTGGATTCCCCTTCCTGATTAAACCCCTCAGCCTGGAATATAACCCCTCGATTGCCCCTTCCTGATTAAACCCCTCGGCCTGGAATATAATCCCTCAATTCCCTTTCCTGATTAACCCCCTCAGCCAGGAATATAACCCCTCGATTCCCCTTCCTGATTAAACCCCTCAGCTTGGAATATAACCCCTCGATTCCCCCTTCCTGATTAAACCCCTCAGTCAGGAATATAACCCCTCGATTCCCCTTCCTGATTAAACCCCTCAGCCAGGAATATAACCCCTCGATTCCCCCTTCCTGATTAAACCCCTCGGCCCTGAATATAACCGCTCGATTCCCCCTTCCTAATTAAACCCCCGGCCCTGAATAAAAGTCCTCGATTCCACCTTCCTGATTAAACCCGTCAGCCAGGAATATAACCCCTCAATTTCCCTTCCTGATTAAACCCCTCAGCTTGGAAGATAACCCCTCGATTCCCCCTTCCTGATTAAACCCCTCGGCCCTGAATATAACCGCTCGATTCCCCCTTCCTAATTAAACCCCCGGCCCTGAATATACGTCCTCGATTCCACCTTCCTGATTAAACCCCTCAGCCTGGAATATAACCCCTCGATTCGCCCTTCCTGATTAAACCCCTCGGCCCAGAATATAACCCCTCGATTCCCCTTCCTGATTAAACCCCTCAGCCTGGAATATAACCCCTGGATTCCCCTTCCTGATTAAACCCCTCAGCCTGGAATATAACCCCTAGATTTCCCTTCCTGATTAAACCCCTCAGCCTGGTATATAACCCCTCGATTCCCCCTTCCTGATTAAAACCCTCAGCCTGGAATATAACCACTCGATTCCCCCTTCCTGATTAAACCCATCGGCCTGGAATATAACCCCTTGATTCCCCTTCCTGATTAAACCCCTCGGACTGGAATATAACCCCTCGATTCCCCTTCCTGATTACACCCCTCAGCCTGGAATATAACCCCACGATTCCCCTTCCTGATTAAACCCCTCGGCCTGGAATATAACCCCTCGATTCCCCTTCCTGATTAAACCCCTCGTCCCTGAATATAACCCCCGGAATCCCCTTCCGGATAAACCCCTCGTCCAGGAATATGACACCTCGATTCCCCCTTCCGGATTAAACCCCTCGGCCTGGAATATAACTCCTCGATTCCCCTTCCTGATTAAACCCCTCAGCCTGGAATATAACCCCTTGATTCCCCCTTCCTGACTAAACCCCTCAGCCTGGAATATAACCCCTCGATTCCCCATTTCCTGATTAAACACCTCGGCCAGGAATATAACCCCTCGATTCCCCTTACTGATTAAACCCCTCTGCCTGGAATATAACCCCTCGATTTCCCCTTCCTGATTAAACCCCTCAGCCTAGAATATAACCACTCGATTCCCCTTCCTGATTAAACCCCTCAGCCTGGAATATAACCACTCGATTCCCCCTTCCTGATTAAACCTCTCGGCCTGGAATATAATCCCTCAATTCCCCTTCCTGATTAAACCGCTCAGCCAGGAATATAACCCCTCGATTCCCCTTCCTGATTAAACCCCTCAGACTGGAATATAATCCCTCAATTCCCCTTCCTGATTAAACCACTCAGCCAGGAATATAACCCCTCGATTCCCCCTTCCTGATTAAACCCCTCAGACTGGAAAAAAAACCCTCGATTCCCCTTCCTGATTAAACCCCTCAGCTTGGAATATAACCCCTCGATTCCCCTTCCTGATTAAACCCCTCAGACTGGAAAAAAAACCCTCGATTCCCCTTCCTGATTAAACCCCTCAGCTTGGAATATAACCACTCGATTCCCCCTTCCTGATTAAACCCCTCAGTCAGGAATATAACCCCTCGATTCCCCTTCCTGATTAAACCCCTCAGCCTGGAATATAACCCCTCGATTCGCCCTTCCTGATTAAACCCCTCGGCCTGGAATATAACCCCTCGATTCCCCTTCCTGATTAAACCCCTCAGACTGGAATATAACCCCTCGATTCCCCTTCCTGATTAAACCCCTCAGCTTGGAATATAACCCCTCGATTCCCCCTTCCTGATTAAACCCCTCAGTCAGGAATATAACCCCTCGATTCCCCTTCCTGATTAAACCCCTCAGCCTGGAATATAACCCCTCGATTCCCCCTTCCAGATTAAACCCCTCGGCCCTGAATATAACCCCACGATTCCCCCTTCCTGATTAAACCCCTCAGCCTGGAATATAACCACACGATTCCCCTTCCTGATTAAACCCCTCAGCCTGGAAAATAACCCCTCGATTCCCCTTCCTGATTAAACCCCTCAGCCTGGAATATAACCCCTCGATTCGCCCTTCCTGATTAAACCCCTCGGCCTGGAATATAACCCCTCGATTCCCCTTCCTGATTAAACCCCTCAGACTGGAATATAACCCCTCGATTCCCCTTCCTGATTAAACCCCTCAGCTTGGAATATGACTCCTCGATTCCCCCTTCCTGATTAAGCCCCTCAGCCTGGAATATAACCCCCCGATTCCCCTTCCGGATTAAACCCCTCAGCCTGGAATATAACCCCTCGATTCCCCTTCCTGATTAAACCCTTCGGCCCTGAATATAACCCCACGATTCCCCCTTCCTGATCAAACCCCTCAGCCTGGAATATAACCACACGATTCCCCTTCCTGATTAAACCCCTCAGCCTGGAAAATAACCCCTCGATTCCCCTTCCTGATTCAACCCCTCAGCCTGGAATATAACCCCTCGATACCCCCTTCCTGATTAAACCCCTCAGCCTGGAATATAACCCCTCGATTTCCCCTTCCTGATTAAACCCCTCAGCCTGGAATATAACGCCTGGATTCCCCTTCCTGATTAAACCCCTCAGCCTGGAATATAACCACTCGATTCCCCCTACCTGATTAAACCCCTCAGCCAGGAATATAACCCCTCGATTCCCCTTCCTGATTAAACCCCTCAGACTGGAAAAAAAAACCCTCGATTCCCCTTCCTGATTAAACCCCTCAGCTTGGAATATAACCCCTCGATTCCCCCTTCCTGATTAAACCCCTCAGCCTGGAATATAACCCCTCGATTCCCCCTTCCTGATTAAACCCCTCGGCCCTGAATATAACCGCTCGATTCCCCCTTCCTAATTAAACCCCCGGCCCTGAATATAAGTCCTCGATTCCACCTTCCTGATTAAACCCCTCAGCCTGGAATATAACCCCTCGATTCTCCTTCCTGATTAAACCCCTCGGCCTGGAATATAACCCCACGATTCCACTTCCTGATTAAACCCCTCGGCCTGGAATATAACCCCTCGATTCCCCCTTCCTGATTAATCCCCTCAGCCTGGAATATAACCCCTCGATTCCCCTTCCTGATTAAACCCCTCGGCCCTGAATATAACCCCCGGAATCCCGTTCCTGATTAAACCCCTCAGCCAGGAATATAACCCCTCGATTCCCCTTCCTGATTAAACCCCTCAGACTGGAAAAAAAAACCCTCGATTCCCCTTCCTGATTAAACCCCACAGCTTGGAATATAACCCCTCGATTCCCCCTTCCTGATTAAACCCCTCAGCCTGGAATATAACCCCTCGATTCCCCCTTCCTGATTAAACCCCTCGGCCCTGAATATAACCCCTCGATTCCCCCTTCCTAATTAAACCCCCGGCCCTGAATATAAGTCCTCAATTCCACCTTCCTGATTAAACCCCTCAGCCTGGAATATAACCCCTCGATTCGCCCTTCCTGATTAAACCCCTCGGCCCAGAATATAACTCCTCGATTCCCCTTCCTGATTAAACCCCTCAGCCTGGAATATAACCCCTGGATTCCCCTTCCTGATTAAACCCCTCAGCCTGGAATATAACCCCTAGATTTCCCTTCCTGATTAAACCCCTCAGCCTGGTATATAACCCCTCGATTCCCCCTTCCTGATAAAAACCCTCAGCCTGGAATATAACCACTCGATTCCCCCTTCCTGATTAAACCCCTCGGCCTGGAATATAAACCCTTGATTCCCCTTCCTGATTAAACCCCTCAGCCTGGAATATAACCCCTCGATTCCCCTTCCTGATTAACCCCTCGGACTGGAATATAACCCCTCGATTCCCCTTCCTGATTAAACCCCTCAGCCTGGAATATAACCCCTCGATTCTCCTTCCTGATTAAACCCCTCGGCCTGGAATATAACCCCACGATTCCACTTCCTGATTAAACCTCTCGGCCTGGAATATAACCCCTCGATTCCCCCTTCCTGATTAATCCCCTCAGCCTGGAATATAACCCCTCGATTCCCCTTCCTGATTAAACCCCTCGGCCCTGAATATAACCCCCGGAATCCCCT
This sequence comes from Chiloscyllium punctatum, assembly GCF_047496795.1. Classification (NCBI taxonomy): domain Eukaryota; kingdom Metazoa; phylum Chordata; class Chondrichthyes; order Orectolobiformes; family Hemiscylliidae; genus Chiloscyllium; species Chiloscyllium punctatum. The sequence continues at coordinate 1,349,625 of NW_027309801.1, read as the reverse complement.
TCCGGATTAAACCCCTCGTCCAGGAATATGACACCTCGATTCCCCCTTCCGGATTAAACCCCTCGGCCTGGAATATAACCCCTCGATTCCCCTTCCTGATTAAACCCCTCAGCCTGGAATATAACCCCTCGATTCCCCCTTCCTGATTAAACCCCTCAGCCTGGAATATAACCCCTCGATTCCCCCTTTCCTGATTAAACACCTCGGCCTGGAATATAACCCCTCGATTCCCCTTCCTGATTAAACCCCTCTGCCTGGAATATAACCCCTCGATTTCCCCTTCCTGATTAAACCCCTCAGCCTGGAATATAACCACTCGATTCCCCTTCCTGATTAAACCCCTCAGCCTGGAATATAACCACTCGATTCCCCTTCCTGATTAAACCCCTCGGCCTGGAATATAATCCCTCGATCCCCCTTCCTGATTAAAGCCCTCAGACTGGAATATGACACCTCGATTCCCCCTTCCTGATTAAACCCCTCAGCCTGGAATATATCCCCTCCATTTCCCTTCCTGATCAACCCCCTCGGCCTGGAATATAATCCCTCGATTCCCCCTTCCTGATAAAACCCTACAGCCTGCAATATTATCCCTCGTTCCCACTTCCTGATTAAACCCCTAAGCCTGGAATAAAACCCCTTGATTCGCCCTTCCTGATTAAACCACTCGGCCAGGATTATAAACCCTCGATTCCCGCTTCCTGATTACACGCCTCGGCCAGGAATATAACCCCTCGATTCCCCCTTCCTGATTAAACCCCTCAGCCTGGAATATAACCCCGCGATTCCCCTTCCTGATTAAACCCCTCGGCCTGAAATATAACCCCTCGATTCCCCCTTCCTGATTAAACCCCTCGGCCAGGAATATAACCCCTCGATTCCCCCTTCCTGATTAAACCCCTCAGCCTGGAATATAACCCCTCGATTCCCCCTTTCCTGATTAAACACCTCGGCCTGGAATATAACCCCTCGATTCCCCTTCCTGATTAAACCCCTCTGCCTGGAATATAACCCCTCGATTTCCCCTTCCTGATTAAACCCCTCAGCCTCGAATATAACCACTCGATTCCCCTTCCTGATTAAACCCCTCAGCCTGGAATATAACCACTCGATTCCCCCTTCCTGATTAAACCCCTCAGCCTGGAATATAACCACTCGATTCCCCTTCCTGATTAAACCCCTCGGCCTGGAATATAATCCCTCGATCCCCCTTCCTGATTAAAGCCCTCAGACTGGAATATGACACCTCGATTCCCCCTTCCTGATTAAACCCCTCAGCCTGGAATATATCCCCTCCATTTCCCTTCCTGATTAAACCCCTCAGCCTGGAATATAACCACTCGATTCCCCTTCCTGATTAAACCCCTCAGCCTGGAATATAACCACTCGATTCCCCCTTCCTGATTAAACCCCTCAGCCTGGAATATAACCAGTCGATTCCCCTTCCTGATTAAACCCCTCGGCCTGGAATATAATCCCTCGATCCCCCTTCCTGATTAAAGCCCTCAGACTGGAATATGACACCTCGATTCCCCCTTCCTGATTAAACCCCTCAGCCTGGAATATATCCCCTCCATTTCCCTTCCTGATCAACCCCCTCGGCCTGGAATATAATCCCTCGATTCCCCCTTCCTGATAAAACCCTACAGCCAGCAATATTATCCCTCGTTCCCACTTCCTGATTAAACCCCTGAGCCTGGAATAAAACCCCTTGATTCCCCCTTCCTGATTAAACCACTCGGCCAGGATTATAAACCATCGATTCCCGCTTCCTGATTACACGACTCGGCCAGGAATATAACCCCTCGATTCCCCCTTCCTGATTAAACCCCTCAGCCTGGAATATAACCCCGCGATTCCCCTTCCTGATTAAACCCCTCGGCCTGAAATATAACCCCTCGATTCCCCCTTCCTGATTAAACCCCTCGGCCAGGAATATAACCCCTCGATTCCCCTCCCTGATTAAACCCCTCGGCCTGGAATATAATCCCTCAATTCCCTTTCCTGATTAACCCCCTCAGTCAGGAATATAACCCCTCGATTCCCCTTCCTGATTAAACCCCTCGGCCTGGAATATAACCCCTCGATTCCCCTTCCTGATTAAACCCCTCGTCCCTGAATATAACCCCCGGTATCCCCTTCCGGATAAACCCCTCGTCCAGGAATATCACACCTCGATTCCCCCTTCCGGATTAAACCCCTCGGCCTGGAATATAACTCCTCGATTCCCCTTCCTGATTAAACCCCTCAGCCTGGAATATAACCCCTTGATTCCCCCTTCCTGACTAAACCCCTCAGCCTGGAATATAACCCCTCGATTCCCCCTTTCCTGATTAAACACCTCGGCCAGGAATATAACCCCTCGATTCCCCTTCCTGATTAAACCCCTCTGCCTGGAATATAACCCCTCGATTTCCCCTTCCTGATTAAACCCCTCAGCCTAGAATATAACCACTCGATTCCCCTTCCTGATTAAACCCCTCAGCCTGGAATATAACCACTCGATTCCCCCTTCCTGATTAAACCTCTCGGCCTGGAATATAATCCCTCAATTCCCCTTCCTGATTAAACCGCTCAGCCAGGAATATAACCTCTCGATTCCCCTTCCTGATTAAACCCCTCAGACTGGAATATAATCCCTCAATTCCCCTTCCTGATTAAACCCCTCAGCCAGGAATATAGCCCCTCGATTCCCCTTCCTGATTAAACCCCTCAGCCAGGAATATAACCCCTCGATTCCCCTTCCTGATTAAACCCCTCAGACTGGAAAAAAAACCCTCGATTCCCCTTCCTGATTAAACCCCTCAGCTTGGAATATAACCACTCGATTCCCCCTTCCTGATTAAACCCCTCAGTCAGGAATATAACCCCTCGATTCCCCTTCCTGATTAAACCCCTCAGCCTGGAATATAACCCCTCGATTCGCCCTTCCTGATTAAACCCCTCGGCCTGGAATATAACCCCTCGATTCCCCTTCCTGATTAAACCCCTCAGACTGGAATATGACCCCTCGATTCCCCTTCCTGATTAAACCCCTCAGCTTGGAATATAACCCCTCGATTCCCCCTTCCTGATTAAACCCCTCAGTCAGGAATATAACCCCTCGATTCCCCTTCCTGATTAAACCCCTCAGCCTGGAATATAACCCCTCGATTCCCCCTTCCTGATTAAACCCCTCGGCCCTGAATATAACCCCACGATTCGCCCTTCCTGATTAAACCCCTCGGCCTGGAATATAACCCCTCGATTCCCCTTCCTGATTAAACCCCTCGTCCCTGAATATAACCCCCGGAATCCCCTTCCGGATAAACCCCTCGTCCAGGAATATGACACCTCGATTCCCCCTTCCGGATTAAACCCCTCGGCCTGGAATATAACTCCTCGATTCCCCTTCCTGATTAAACCCCTCAGCCTGGAATATAACCCCTTGATTCCCCCTTCCTGACTAAACCCCTCAGCCTGGAATATAACCCCTCGATTCACCCTTTCCTGATTAAACACCTCGGCCAGGAATATAACCCCTCGATTCCCCTTCCTGATTAAACCCCTCTGCCTGGAATATAACCCCTCGATTTCCCCTTCCTGATTAAACCCCTCAGCCTAGAATATAACCACTCGATTCCCCTTCCTGATTAAACCCCTCAGCCAGGAATATAACCCCTCGATTCCCCTTCCTGATTAAACCCCTCAGCCAGGAATATAACCCCTCGATTCCCCTTCCTGATTAAACCCCTCAGACTGGAAAAAAAACCCTCGATTCCCCTTCCTGATTAAACCCCTCAGCTTGGAATATAACCACTCGATTCCCCCTTCCTGATTAAACCCCTCGGCCAGGAATATAACCCCTCGATTCCCCCTTCCTGATTAAACCTCTCGGCCCTGAATATAACCCCTGGATTCCCCTTCCTGATTAAACCCCTCGGCCTCGAACATAACCCCTCGATTCCCCTTTCTGATAAAACCCCGCAGCCTGGAATATAACTCCTTGATTCCCCCTTCCTGATTAAACCCCTCGGCTTGGAATATTTACCCCTCGATTCCCATTACTGATTAAACCCCTCGGCCTGGCAGAGAACCCCACAATTCCCCTCCCTGATTAAACCCCTCGGCCTGAAATATAACCCCTCGATTCCCCCTTCCTGATTAAACCCCTCAGCCTGGAATATAAACCCACGATTCCCCCTTCCTGATTAAACCGCTCGGCCTGGAATATAACCCTTCGATTCCCCTTCCTGCTTAAACCACTCGGCCAGGATTATAAACCCTCGATTCCCCCTTCCTGATTACACGCCTCGGCCAGGAATATAACCCTTCGATTCCCCCTTCCTGATTAAACCCCTCAGCCTGGAATATAACCCCTCGATTCCCCTTCCTGATTAAACCCCTCGGCCTGAAATATAACCTCTCGATTCCCCCTTCCTGATTAAACCCCTCGGCCAGGAATATAACCCTTCGATTCCCCTCCCTCATTAAACCTCTCGGCCCTGAATATAACCCCTGGATTCCCGTTCCTGATTAAACCCCTCAGCCAGGAATATAACCCCTCGATTCTCCTTCCTGATTAAACCCCTCAGACTGGAAAAAAAAACCCTCGATTCCCCTTCCTGATTAAACCCCTCAGCTTGGAATATAACCCCTCGATTCCCCCTTCCTGATTAAACCCCTCAGTCAGGAATATAACCCCTCGATTCCCCTTCCTGATTAAACCCCTCAGCCTGGAATATAACCCCTCGATTCGCCCTTCCCGATTAAACCCCTCGGCCTGGAATATACCCCTCGATTCCCCCTTCCTGATTAAACCCCTCAGCCTGGAATATAACCCCTCAATTCCCCCTTCCTGATTAAACCCCTCGGCCCTGAATATAACCGCTCGATTCCCCCTTCCTAATTAAACCCCCGGCCCTGAATATAAGTCCTCGATTCAACCTTCCTGATTAAACCCCTCAGCCTGGAATATAACCCCTCGATTCGCCCTTCCTGATTAAACCCCTCGGCCCAGAATATAACCCCTCGATTCCCCTTCCTGATTAAACCCCTCAGCCTGGAATATAACCCCTGGATTCCCCTTCCTGATTAAACCCCTCAGCCTGGAATATAACCCCTAGATTTCCCTTCCTGATTAAACCCCTCGGCCTGAAATATAACCTCTCGATTCCCCCTTCCTGATTAAACCCCTCGGCCAGGAATATAACCCTTCGATTCCCCTCCCTCATTAAACCTCTCGGCCCTGAATATAACCCCTGGATTCCCGTTCCTGATTAAACCCCTCAGCCAGGAATATAACCCCTCGATTCCCCTTCCTGATTAAACCCCTCAGACTGGAAAAAAAAACCCTCGATTCCCCTTCCTGATTAAACCCCTCAGCTTGGAATATAATCCCTCGATTCCCCCTTCCTGATTAAACCCCTCAGCCTGGAATATAACCCCTCGATTCCCCCTTCCTGATTAAACCCCTCGGCCCTGAATATAACCGCTCGATTCCCCCTTCCTAATTAAACCCCCGGCCCTGAATATAAGTCCTCGATTCCACCTTCCTGATTAAACCCCTCAGCCTGGAATATAACCCCTCGATTCTCCTTCCTGATTAAACCCCTCGGCCTGGAATATAACCCCACGATTCCACTTCCTGATTAAACCCCTCGGCCTGGAATATAACCCCTCGATTCCCCCTTCCTGATTAATCCCCTCAGCCTGGAATATAACCCCTCGATTCCCCTTCCTGATTAAACCCCTCGGCCCTGAATATAACCCCCGGAATCCCGTTCCTGATTAAACCCCTCAGCCAGGAATATAACCCCTCGATTCCCCTTCCTGATTAAACCCCTCAGACTGGAAAAAAAACCCCTCGATTCCCCTTCCTGATTAAACCCCTCAGCTTGGAATATAACCCCTCGATTCCCCCTTCCTGATTAAACCCCTCAGCCTGGAATATAACCCCTCGATTCCCCCTTCCTGATTAAACCCCTCGGCCCTGAATATAACCGCTCGATTCCCCCTTCCTCATTAAACCCCCGGCCCTGAATATAAGTCCTCGATTCCACCTTCCTGATTAAACCCCTCAGCCTGGAATATAACCCCTCGATTCGCCCTTCCTGATTAAACCCCTCGGCCCAGAATATAACCCCTCGATTCCCCTTCCTGATTAAACCCCTCAGCCTGGAACATAACCCCTGGATTCCCCTTCCTGATTAAACCCCTCAGCCTGGAATATAACCCCTAGATTTCCCTTCCTGATTAAACCCCTCAGCCTGGTATATAACCCCTCGATTCCCCCTTCCTGATAAAAACCCTCAGCCTGGAATATAACCACTCGATTCCCCCTTCCTGATTAAACCCCTTGGCCTGGAATATAAACCCTCGATTCCCCTTCCTGATTAAACCCCTCAGCCTGGAATATAACCCCTCGATTCCCCTTCCTGATTAACCCATCGGACTGGAATATAACCCCTCGATTCCCCTTCCTGATTAAACCCCTCAGCCTGGAATATAACCCCTCGATTCTCCTTCCTGATTAAACCCCTCGGCCTGGAATATAACCCCACGATTCCACTTCCTGATTAAACCCCTCGGCCTGGAATATAACCCCTCGATTCCCCCTTCCTGATTAATCGCCTCAGCCTGGAATATAACCCCTCGATTCCCCTTCCTGATTAAACCCCTCGGCCCTGAATATAACCCCCGGAATCCCCTTCCGGATTAAACCCCTCATCCAGGAATATGACACCTCGATTCCCCCTTCCGGATTAAACCCCTCGGCCTGGAATATAACCCCTCGATTCCCCTTCCTGATTAAACCCCTCAGCCTGGAATATAACCCCTCGATTCCCCCTTCCTGATTAAACCCCTCAGCCTGGAATATAACCCCTCGATTCCCCCTTTCCTGATTAAACACCTCGGCCTGGAATATAACCCCTCGATTCCCCTTCCTGATTAAACCCCTCTGCCTGGAATATAACCCCTCGATTTCCCCTTCCTGATTAAACCCCTCAGCCTGGAATATAACCACTCGATTCCCCTTCCTGATTAAACCCCTCAGCCTGGAATATAACCACTCGATTCCCCCTTCCTGATTAAACCCCTCAGCCTGGAATATAACCACTCGATTCCCCTTCCTGATTAAACCCCTCGGCCTGGAATATAATCCCTCGATCCCCCTTCCTGATTAAAGCCCTCAGACTGGAATATGATACCTCGATTCCCCCTTCCTGATTAAACCCCTCAGCCTGGAATATATCCCCTCCATTTCCCTTCCTGATCAACCCCCTCGGCCTGGAATATAATCCCTCGATTCCCCCTTCCTGATAAAACCCTACAGCCTGCAATATTATCCCTCGTTCCCACTTCCTGATTAAACCCCTGAGCCTGGAATAAAACCCCTTGATTCCCCCTTCCTGATTAAACCACTCGGCCAGGATTATAAACCCTCGATTCCCGCTTCCTGATTACACGCCTCGGCCAGGAATATAACCCCGCGATTCCCCTTCCTGATTAAACCCCTCGCCTGAAATATAACCCCTCGATTCCCCCTTCCTGATTAAACCCCTCGGCCAGGAATATAACCCCTCGATTCCCCCTTCCTGATTAAACCCCTCGGCCCTGAATATAACCGCTCGATTCCCCCTTCCTAATTAAACCCCCGGCCCTGAATATAAGTCCTCGATTCCACCTTCCTGATTAAACCCCTCAGCCTGGAATATAACCCCTCGATTCTCCTTACTGATTAAACCCCTCGGCCTGGAATATAACCCCACGATTCCACTTCCTGATTAAACCCCTCGGCCTGGAATATAACCCCTCGATTCCCACTTCCTGATTAATCCCCTCAGCCTGGAATATAACCCCTCGATTCCCCTTCCTGATTAAACCTCTCGGCCCAGAATATAACCCCCGGAATACCGTTCCTGATTAAACCCCTCAGCCAGGAATATAACCCCTCGATTCCCCTTCCTGATTAAACCCCTCAGACTGGAAAAAAAAACCCTCGATTCCCCTTCCTGATTAAACCCCTCAGCTTGGAATATAACCCCTCGATTCCCCCTTCCTGATTAAACCCCTCAGCCTGGAATATAACCCCTCGATTCCCCCTTCCTGATTAAACCCCTCGGCCCTGAATATAACCGCTCGATTCCCCCTTCCTAATTAAACCCCCGGCCCTGAATATAAGTCCTCGATTCCACCTTCCTGATTAAACCCCTCAGCCTGGAATATAACCCCTCGATTCGCCCTTCCTGATTAAACCCCTCGGCCCAGAATATAACCCCTCGATTCCCCTTCCTGATTAAACCCCTCAGCCTGGAATATAACCCCTCGATTCCCCTTCCTGATTAAACCCCTCGGACTGGAATATAACCCCTCGATTTCCCTTCCTGATTAAACCCCTCAGCCTGGAATATAACCCCTCGATTCTCCTTCCTGATTAAACCCCTCGGCCTGGAATATAACCCCACGATTCCACTTCCTGATTAAACCCCTCGGCCTGGAATATAACCCCTCGATTCCCCCTTCCTGATTAATCCCCTCAGCCTGGAATATAACCCCTCGATTCCCCTTCCTGATTAAACCCCTCGGCCCTGAATATAACCCCCGGAATCCCCTTCCGGATTAAACCCCTCATCCAGGAATATGACACCTCGATTCCCCCTTCCGGATTAAACCCCTCGGCCTGGAATATAACCACTCGATTCCCCTTCCTGATTAAACCCCTCGGCCTGGAATATAATCCCTCGATCCCCCTTCCTGATTAAAGCCCTCAGACTGGAATATGACACCTCGATTCCCCCTTCCTGATTAAACCCCTCAGCCTGGAATATATCCCCTCCATTTCCCTTCCTGATCAACCCCCTCGGCCTGGAATATAATCCCTCGATTCCCCCTTCCTGATGAAACCCTACAGCCTGCAATATTATCCCTCGTTCCGACTTCCTGATTAAACCCCTGAGCCTGGAATAAAACCCCTTGATTCCCCCTTCCTGATTAAACCACTCGGCCAGGATTATAAACCCTCGATTCCCACTTCCTGATTTCACGCCTCGGCCAGGAATATAACCCCTCGATTCCCCCTTCCTGATTAAACCCCTCAGCCTGGAATAAAACCCCTTGATTCCCCCTTCCTGATTAAACCCCTCGGCCTGAAATATAACCCCTCGATTCCCCCTTCCTGATGAAACCCCTCGGCCAGGAATATAACCCCTCGATTCCCCTCCCTGATTAAACCTCTCGGCCCTGAATATAACCCCTGGATTCCCCTTCCTGATTAAACCCCTCAGCCTGGAATATAACCCCTCGATTGCCCCTTCCTGATTAAACCCCTCGGCCTGGAATATAATCCCTCAATTCCCTTTCCTGATTAACCCCCTCAGCCAGGAATATAACCCCTCGATTCCCCTTCCTGATTAAACCCCTCAGTTTGGAATATAACCCCTCGATTCACCCTTCCTGATTAAACCCCTCGGCCTGGAATATAACCCCTCGATTCCCCTTCCTGTTTAAACCCCTCAGCCTGGAATATAACCCCTCGATTCCCCCTTCCTGATTAAACCCCTCGGCCCTGAATATAACCGCTCGATTCCCCCTTCCTAATTAAACCCCCGGCCGTGAATAAAAGTCCTCGATTCCACCTTCCTGATTAAACCCGTCAGCCAGGAATATAACCCCTCAATTTCCCTTCCTGATTAAACCCCTCAGCTTGGAAGATAACCCCTCGATTCCCCCTTCCTGATTAAACCCCTCGGCCCTGAATATAACCGCTCGATTCCCCCTTCCTAATTAAACCCCCGGCCCTGAAGATACGTCCTCGATTCCATCTTCCTGATTAAACCCCTCAGCCTGGAATATAACCCCTCGATTCGCCCTTCCTGATTAAACCCCTCGGCCCAGAATATAACCCCTCGATTCCCCTTCCTGATTAAACCCCTCAGCCTGGAATATAACCCCTAGATTTCCCTTCCTGATTAAACCCCTCAGCCTGGTATATAACCCCTCGATTCCCCCTTCCTGATTAAAACCCTCAGCCTGGAATATAACCACTCGATTCCCCCTTCCTGATTAAACCCCTCGGCCTGGAATATAACCCCTTGATTCCCCTTCCTGATTAAACCCCTCGGACTGGAATATAACCCCTCGATTCCCCTTCCTGTTACACCCCTCAGCCTGGAATATAACCCCACGATTCCCCTTCCTGATTAAACCCCTCGGCCTGGAATATAACGCCTCGATTCCCCTTCCTGATTAAACCCCTCGTCCCTGAATATAACCCCCGGTATCCCCTTCCGGATAAACCCCTCGTCCAGGAATATGACACCTCGATTCCCCCTTCCGGATTAAACCCCTCGGCCTGGAATATAACTCCTCGATTCCCCTTCCTGATTAAACCCCTCAGCCTGGAATATAACCCCTTGATTCCCCCTTCCTGACTAAACCCCTCAGCCTGGAATATAACCCCTCGATTCACCCTTTCCTGATTAAACACCTCGGCCAGGAATATAACCCCTCGATTCCCCTTCCTGATTAAACCCCTCTGCCTGGAATATAACCCCTCGATTTCCCCTTCCTGATTAAACCCCTCAGCCTAGAATATAACCACTCGATTCCCCTTCCTGATTAAACCCCTCAGCCTGGAATATAACCACTCGATTCCCCCTTCCTGATTAAACCTCTCGGCCTGGAATATAATCCCTCAATTCCCCTTCCTGATTAAACCGCTCAGCCAGGAATATAACCCCTCGATTCCCCTTCCTGATTAAACCCCTCAGACTGGAATATAATCCCTCAATTCCCCTTCCTGATTAAACCCCTCAGCCAGGAATATAACCCCTCGATTCCCCTTCCTGATTAAACCCCTCAGCCAGGAATATAACCCCTCGATTCCCCTTCCTGATTAAACCCCTCAGACTGGAAAAAAAACCCTCGATTCCCCTTCCTGATTAAACCCCTCAGCTTGGAATATAACCACTCGATTCCCCCTTCCTGATTAAACCCCTCAGTCAGGAATATAACCCCTCGATTCCCCTTCCTGATTAAACCCCTCAGCCTGGAATATAACCCCTCGATTCGCCCTTCCTGATTAAACCCCTCGGCCTGGAATATAACCCCTCGATTCCCCTTCCTGATTAAACCCCTCAGACTGGAATATGACCCCTCGATTCCCCTTCCTGATTAAACCCCTCAGCTTGGAATATAACCCCTCGATTCCCCCTTCCTGATTAAACCCCTCAGTCAGGAATATAACCCCTCGATTCCCCTTCCTGATTAAACCCCTCAGCCTGGAATATAACCCCTCGATTCCCCCTTCCTGATTAAACCCCTCGGCCCTGAATATAACCCCACGATTCCCCCTTCCTGATTAAACCCCTCGGCCTGGAATATAACCCCTCGATTCCCCTTCCTGATTAAACCCCTCGTCCCCGAATATAACCCCCGGAATCCCCTTCCGGATAAACCCCTCGTCCAGGAATATGACACCTCGATTCCCCCTTCCGGATTAAACCCCTCGGCCTGGAATATAACTCCTCGATTCCCCTTCCTGATTAAACCCCTCAGCCTGGAATATAACCCCTTGATTCCCCCTTCCTGACTAAACCCCTCAGCCTGGAATATAACCCCTTGATTCCCCCTTTCCTGATTAAACCCCTCAGCCTGGAATATAACCACACGATTCCCCTTCCTGATTAAACCCCTCAGCCTGGAAAATAACCCCTCGATTCCCCTTCCTGATTAAACCCCTCAGCCTGGAATATAACCCCTCGATTCGCCCTTCCTGATTAAACCCCTCGGCCTGGAATATAACCCCTCGATTCCCCTTCCTGATTAAACCCCTCAGACTGGAATATAACCCCTCGATTCCCCTTCCTGATTAAACCCCTCAGCTTGGAATATGACTCCTCGATTCCCCCTTCCTGATTAAGCCCCTCAGCCTGGAATATAACCCCCCGATTCCCCTTCCTGATTAAACCACTCAGCCTGGAATATAACCCCTCGATTCCCCTTCCTGATTAAACCCTTCGGCCCTGAATATAACCCCACGATTCCCCCTTCCTGATTAAACCCCTCAGCCTGGAATATAACCACACGATTCCCCTTCCTGATTAAACCCCTCAGCCTGGAAAATAACCCCTCGATTCCCCTTCCTGATTCAACCCCTCAGCCTGGAATATAACCCCTCGATACCCCCTTCCTGATTAAACCCCTCAGCCTGGAATATAACCCCTTGATTCCCCCTTCCTGACTAAACCCCTCAGCCTGGAATATAACCCCTCGATTTCCCCTTCCTGATTAAACCCCTCAGCCTGGAATATAACGCCTGGATTCCCCTTCCTGATTAAACCCCTCAGCCTGGAATATAACCACTCGATTCCCCCTTCCTGATTAAACCCCTCAGCCTGGAATATAACCCCTCGATTCCCCCTTCCTGATTAAATCCCTCAGCCTGGAATATAACCCCTCGATTTCCCTTCCTGATAAAACCCTACAACCTGGAATATTATCCCTTGATTCCCACTTCCTGATTAAACCCCTCAGCCTGGAATATAACCCCTCGATTCCCCTTCCTGATTAAACCCCTCAGCCTGGAATATAACCCCTCGATTCCCCCTTCCTGATTAAACCCCTCGGCCAGGAATATAATCACTCGATGGCCTTCCTGATTAATCCCCATGGCCTTGAATATAACCCCTCGATTCCCCTTCCTGATTAAACCCCTCAGCCTGGAATATAACCACTCGATTCCCCCTTCCTGATTAAACCCCTCGGCCTGGAATATAACCCCTTGATTCCCCTTCCTGATTAAACCCCTCAGCCTGGAATATAACCCCTCGATTCCACTTCCTGATTAACCCCTCGGACTGGAATATAACCCCTCGATTCCCCTTCCTGATTAAACCCCTCGGCCAGGAATATAACCCCTCGATTCCCCCTTCCTGATTAAACCCCTCGGCCCTGAATATAACCGCTCGATTCCCCCTTCCTAATTAAACCCCCGGCCCTGAATATAAGTCCTCGATTCCACCTTCCTGATTAAACCCCTCAGCCTGGAATATAACCCCTCGATTCTCCTTCCTGATTAAACCCCTCGGCCTGGAATATAACCCCACGATTCCACTTCCTGATTAAACCCCTCGGCCTGGAATATAACCCCTCGATTCCCCCTTCCTGATTCATCCCCTCAGCCTGGAATATAACCCCTCGATTCCCCTTCCTGATTAAACCCCTCGGCCCTGAATATAACCCCCGGAATCCCGTTCCTGATTAAACCCCTCAGCCAGGAATATAACCCCTCGATTCCCCTTCCTGATTAAACCCCTCAGACTGGAAAAAAAACCCCTCGATTCCCCTTCCTGATTAAACCCCTCAGCTTGGAATATAACCCCTCGATTCCCCCTTCCTGATTAAACCCCTCAGCCTGGAATATAACCCCTCGATTCCCCCTTCCTGATTAAACCCCTCGGCCCTGAATATAACCGCTCGATTCCCCCTTCCTAATTAAACCCCCGGCCCTGAATATAAGTCCTCGATTCCACCTTCCTGATTAAACCCCTCAGCCTGGAATATGACACCTCGATTCCCCCTTCCGGATTAAACCCCTCGGCCTGGAATATAACCCCTCGATTCCCCTTCCTGATTAAACCCCTCAGCCTGGAATATAACCCCTCGATTCCCCCTTCCTGATTAAACCCCTCGGCCTGGAATATAACCCCTCGATTCCCCCTTTCCTGATTAAACACCTCGGCCTGGAATATAACCCCTCAATTCCCCTTCCTGATTAAACCCCTCTGCCTGGAATATAACCCCTCGATTTCCCCTTCCTGATTAAACCCCTCAGCCTGGAATATAACCACTCGATTCCCCTTCCTGATTAAACCCCTCAGCCTGGAATATAACCACTCGATTCCCCCTTCCTGATTAAACCCCTCAGCCTGGACTATAACCCCTCGATTCCCCCTTCCTGATTAAACCCCTCGGCCCTGAATATAACCGCTCGAAACCCCCTTCCTAATTAAACCCCCGGCCCTGAATATACGTCCTCGATTCCACCTTCCTGATTAAACCCCTCTGCCTGGAATATAACCCCTCGATTTCCCCTTCCTGATTAAACCCCTCAGCCTGGAATATAACCACTCGATTCCCCTTCCTGATTAAACCCCTCAGCCTGGAATATAACCACTCGATTCCCCCTTCCTGATTAAACCCCTCAGTCTGGAATATAACCACTCGATTCCCCTTCCTGATTAAACCCCTCGGCCTGGAATATAATCCCTCGATCCCCCTTCCTGATTAAAGCCCTCAGACTGGAATATGACACCTCGATTCCCCCTTCCTGATTAAACCCCTCAGCCTGGAATATATCCCCTCCATTTCCCTTCCTGATCAACCCCCTCGGCCTGGAATATAATCCCTCGATTCCCCCTTCCTGATAAAACCCTACAGCCTGCAATATTATCCCTCGTTCCGACTTCCTGATTAAACCCCTGAGCCTGGAATAAAACCCCTTGATTCCCCCTTCCTGATTAAACCACTCGGCCAGGATTATAAACCCTCGATTCCCGCTTCCTGATTACACGCCTCGGCCAGGAATATAACCCCTCGATTCCCCCTTCCTGATTAAACCCCTCAGCCTGGAATATAACCCCGCGATTCCCCTTCCTGATTAAACCCCTCGGCCTGAAATATAACCCCTCGATTCCCTCTTCCAGATTAAACCCCTCGGCCAGGAATATAACCCCTCGATTCCCCTCCCTGATTAAACCTCTCGGCCCTGAATATAACCCCTGGATTCCCCTTCCTGATTAAACCCCTCAGCCTGGAATATAACCCCTCGATTGCCCCTTCCTGATTAAACCCCTCGGCCTGGAATATAATCCCTCAATTCCCTTTCCTGATTAACCCCCTCAGCCAGGAATATAACCCCTCGATTCCCCTTCCTGATTAAACCCCTCAGCTTGGAATATAACCCCTCGATTCCCCCTTCCTGATTAAACCCCTCAGTCAGGAATATAACCCCTCGATTCCCCTTCCTGATTAAACCCCTCAGCCAGGAATATAACCCCTCGATTCCCCCTTCCTGATTAAACCCCTCGGCCCTGAATATAACCGCTCGATTCCCCCTTCCTAATTAAACCCCCGGCCCTGAATAAAAGTCCTCGATTCCACCTTCCTGATTAAACCCGTCAGCCAGGAATATAACCCCTCAATTTCCCTTCCTGATTAAACCCCTCAGCTTGGAAGATAACCCCTCGATTCCCCCTTCCTGATTAAACCCCTCGGCCCTGAATATAACCGCTCGATTCCCCCTTCCTAATTAAACCCCCGGCCCTGAATATACGTCCTCGATTCCACCTTCCTGATTAAACCCCTCAGCCTGGAATATAACCCCTCGATTCGCCCTTCCTGATTAAACCCCTCGGCCCAGAATATAACCCCTCGATTCCCCTTCCTGATTAAACCCCTCAGCCTGGAATATAACCCCTGGATTCCCCTTCCTGATTAAACCCCTCAGCCTGGAATATAACCCCTAGATTTCCCTTCCTGATTAAACCCCTCAGCCTGGTATATAACCCCTCGATTCCCCCTTCCTGATTAAAACCCTCAGCCTGGAATATAACCACTCGATTCCCCCTTCCTGATTAAACCCATCGGCCTGGAATATAACCCCTTGATTCCCCTTCCTGATTAAACCCCTCGGACTGGAATATAACCCCTCGATTCCCCTTCCTGATTACACCCCTCAGCCTGGAATATAACCCCACGATTCCCCTTCCTGATTAAACCCCTCGGCCTGGAATATAACCCCTCGATTCCCCTTCCTGATTAAACCCCTCGTCCCTGAATATAACCCCCGGAATCCCCTTCCGGATAAACCCCTCGTCCAGGAATATGACACCTCGATTCCCCCTTCCGGATTAAACCCCTCGGCCTGGAATATAACTCCTCGATTCCCCTTCCTGATTAAACCCCTCAGCCTGGAATATAACCCCTTGATTCCCCCTTCCTGACTAAACCCCTCAGCCTGGAATATAACCCCTCGATTCCCCATTTCCTGATTAAACACCTCGGCCAGGAATATAACCCCTCGATTCCCCTTACTGATTAAACCCCTCTGCCTGGAATATAACCCCTCGATTTCCCCTTCCTGATTAAACCCCTCAGCCTAGAATATAACCACTCGATTCCCCTTCCTGATTAAACCCCTCAGCCTGGAATATAACCACTCGATTCCCCCTTCCTGATTAAACCTCTCGGCCTGGAATATAATCCCTCAATTCCCCTTCCTGATTAAACCGCTCAGCCAGGAATATAACCCCTCGATTCCCCTTCCTGATTAAACCCCTCAGACTGGAATATAATCCCTCAATTCCCCTTCCTGATTAAACCACTCAGCCAGGAATATAACCCCTCGATTCCCCCTTCCTGATTAAACCCCTCAGACTGGAAAAAAAACCCTCGATTCCCCTTCCTGATTAAACCCCTCAGCTTGGAATATAACCCCTCGATTCCCCTTCCTGATTAAACCCCTCAGACTGGAAAAAAAACCCTCGATTCCCCTTCCTGATTAAACCCCTCAGCTTGGAATATAACCACTCGATTCCCCCTTCCTGATTAAACCCCTCAGTCAGGAATATAACCCCTCGATTCCCCTTCCTGATTAAACCCCTCAGCCTGGAATATAACCCCTCGATTCGCCCTTCCTGATTAAACCCCTCGGCCTGGAATATAACCCCTCGATTCCCCTTCCTGATTAAACCCCTCAGACTGGAATATAACCCCTCGATTCCCCTTCCTGATTAAACCCCTCAGCTTGGAATATAACCCCTCGATTCCCCCTTCCTGATTAAACCCCTCAGTCAGGAATATAACCCCTCGATTCCCCTTCCTGATTAAACCCCTCAGCCTGGAATATAATCCCTCGATCCCCCTTCCTGATTAAAGCCCTCAGACTGGAATATGACACCTCGATTCCCCCTTCCTGATTAAACCCCTCAGCCTGGAATATATCCCCTCCATTTCCCTTCCTGATCAACCCCCTCGGCCTGGAATATAATCCCTCGATTCCCCCTTCCTGATAAAACCCTACAGCCAGCAATATTATCCCTCGTTCCCACTTCCTGATTAAACCCCTGAGCCTGGAATAAAACCCCTTGATTCCCCCTTCCTGATTAAACCACTCGGCCAGGATTATAAACTATCGATTCCCGCTTCCTGATTACACGACTCGGCCAGGAATATAACCCCTCGATTCCCCCTTCCTGATTAAACCCCTCAGCCTGGAATATAACCCCGCGATTCCCCTTCCTGATTAAACCCCTCGGCCTGAAATATAACCCCTCGATTCCCCCTTCCTGATTAAACCCCTCGGCCAGGAATATAACCCCTCGATTCCCCTCCCTGATTAAACCCCTCGGCCTGGAATATAATCCCTCAATTCCCTTTCCTGATTAACCCCCTCAGTCAGGAATATAACCCCTCGATTCCCCTTCCTGATTAAACCCCTCGGCCTGGAATATAACCCCTCGATTCCCCTTCCTGATTAAACCCCTCGTCCCTGAATATAACCCCCGGTATCCCCTTCCGGATAAACCCCTCGTCCAGGAATATCACACCTCGATTCCCCCTTCCGGATTAAACCCCTCGGCCTGGAATATAACTCCTCGATTCCCCTTCCTGATTAAACCCCTCAGCCTGGAATATAACCCCTTGATTCCCCCTTCCTGACTAAACCCCTCAGCCTGGAATATAACCCCTCGATTCCCCCTTTCCTGATTAAACACCTCGGCCAGGAATATAACCCCTCGATTCCCCTTCCTGATTAAACCCCTCTGCCTGGAATATAACCCCTCGATTTCCCCTTCCTGATTAAACCCCTCAGCCTAGAATATAACCACTCGATTCCCCTTCCTGATTAAACCCCTCAGCCTGGAATATAACCACTCGATTCCCCCTTCCTGATTAAACCTCTCGGCCTGGAATATAATCCCTCAATTCCCCTTCCTGATTAAACCGCTCAGCCAGGAATATAACCTCTCGATTCCCCTTCCTGATTAAACCCCTCAGACTGGAATATAATCCCTCAATTCCCCTTCCTGATTAAACCCCTCAGCCAGGAATATAGCCCCTCGATTCCCCTTCCTGATTAAACCCCTCAGCCAGGAATATAACCCCTCGATTCCCCTTCCTGATTAAACCCCTCAGACTGGAAAAAAAACCCTCGATTCCCCTTCCTGATTAAACCCCTCAGCTTGGAATATAACCACTCGATTCCCCCTTCCTGATTAAACCCCTCAGTCAGGAATATAACCCCTCGATTCCCCTTCCTGATTAAACCCCTCAGCCTGGAATATAACCCCTCGATTCGCCCTTCCTGATTAAACCCCTCGGCCTGGAATATAACCCCTCGATTCCCCTTCCTGATTAAACCCCTCAGACTGGAATATGACCCCTCGATTCCCCTTCCTGATTAAACCCCTCAGCTTGGAATATAACCCCTCGATTCCCCCTTCCTGATTAAACCCCTCAGTCAGGAATATAACCCCTCGATTCCCCTTCCTGATTAAACCCCTCAGCCTGGAATATAACCCCTCGATTCCCCCTTCCTGATTAAACCCCTCGGCCCTGAATATAACCCCACGATTCGCCCTTCCTGATTAAACCCCTCGGCCTGGAATATAACCCCTCGATTCCCCTTCCTGATTAAACCCCTCGTCCCTGAATATAACCCCCGGAATCCCCTTCCGGATAAACCCCTCGTCCAGGAATATGACACCTCGATTCCCCCTTCCGGATTAAACCCCTCGGCCTGGAATATAACTCCTCGATTCCCCTTCCTGATTAAACCCCTCAGCCTGGAATATAACCCCTTGATTCCCCCTTCCTGACTAAACCCCTCAGCCTGGAATATAACCCCTCGATTCACCCTTTCCTGATTAAACACCTCGGCCAGGAATATAACCCCTCGATTCCCCTTCCTGATTAAACCCCTCTGCCTGGAATATAACCCCTCGATTTCCCCTTCCTGATTAAACCCCTCAGCCTAGAATATAACCACTCGATTCCCCTTCCTGATTAAACCCCTCAGCCTAGAATATAACCACTCGATTCCCCTTCCTGATTAAACCCCTCAGCCTGGAATATAACCACTCGATTCCCCCTTCCTGATTAAACCTCTCGGCCTGGAATATAATCCCTCAATTCCCCTTCCTGATTAAACCGCTCAGCCAGGAATATAACCCCTCGATTCCCCTTCCTGATTAAACCCCTCAGACTGGAATATAATCCCTCAATTCCCCTTCCTGATTAAACCCCTCAGCCAGGAATATAACCCCTCGATTCCCCTTCCTGATTAAACCCCTCAGCCAGGAATATAACCCCTCGATTCCCCTTCCTGATTAAACCCCTCAGACTGGAAAAAAAACCCTCGATTCCCCTTCCTGATTAAACCCCTCAGCTTGGAATATAACCACTCGATTCCCCCTTCCTGATTAAACCCCTCGGCCAGGAATATAACCCCTCGATTCCCCCTTCCTGATTAAACCTCTCGGCCCTGAATATAACCCCTGGATTCCCCTTCCTGATTAAACCCCTCGGCCTCGAACATAACCCCTCGATTCCCCTTTCTGATAAAACCCCGCAGCCTGGAATATAACTCCTTGATTCCCCCTTCCTGATTAAACCCCTCGGCTTGGAATATTTACCCCTCGATTCCCATTACTGATTAAACCCCTCGGCCTGGCAGAGAACCCCACAATTCCCCTCCCTGATTAAACCCCTCGGCCTGAAATATAACCCCTCGATTCCCCCTTCCTGATTAAACCCCTCAGCCTGGAATATAAACCCACGATTCCCCCTTCCTGATTAAACCGCTCGGCCTGGAATATAACCCTTCGATTCCCCTTCCTGCTTAAACCACTCGGCCAGGATTATAAACCCTCGATTCCCCCTTCCTGATTACACGCCTCGGCCAGGAATATAACCCTTCGATTCCCCCTTCCTGATTAAACCCCTCAGCCTGGAATATAACCCCTCGATTCCCCTTCCTGATTAAACCCCTCGGCCTGAAATATAACCTCTCGATTCCCCCTTCCTGATTAAACCCCTCGGCCAGGAATATAACCCTTCGATTCCCCTCCCTCATTAAACCTCTCGGCCCTGAATATAACCCCTGGATTCCCGTTCCTGATTAAACCCCTCAGCCAGGAATATAACCCCTCGATTCTCCTTCCTGATTAAACCCCTCAGACTGGAAAAAAAAACCCTCGATTCCCCTTCCTGATTAAACCCCTCAGCTTGGAATATAACCCCTCGATTCCCCCTTCCTGATTAAACCCCTCAGTCAGGAATATAACCCCTCGATTCCCCTTCCTGATTAAACCCCTCAGCCTGGAATATAACCCCTCGATTCGCCCTTCCCGATTAAACCCCTCGGCCTGGAATATACCCCTCGATTCCCCCTTCCTGATTAAACCCCTCAGCCTGGAATATAACCCCTCAATTCCCCCTTCCTGATTAAACCCCTCGGCCCTGAATATAACCGCTCGATTCCCCCTTCCTAATTAAACCCCCGGCCCTGAATATAAGTCCTCGATTCAACCTTCCTGATTAAACCCCTCAGCCTGGAATATAACCCCTCGATTCGCCCTTCCTGATTAAACCCCTCGGCCCAGAATATAACCCCTCGATTCCCCTTCCTGATTAAACCCCTCAGCCTGGAATATAACCCCTGGATTCCCCTTCCTGATTAAACCCCTCAGCCTGGAATATAACCCCTAGATTTCCCTTCCTGATTAAACCCCTCGGCCTGAAATATAACCTCTCGATTCCCCCTTCCTGATTAAACCCCTCGGCCAGGAATATAACCCTTCGATTCCCCTCCCTCATTAAACCTCTCGGCCCTGAATATAACCCCTGGATTCCCGTTCCTGATTAAACCCCTCAGCCAGGAATATAACCCCTCGATTCCCCTTCCTGATTAAACCCCTCAGACTGGAAAAAAAACCCCTCGATTCCCCTTCCTGATTAAACCCCTCAGCTTGGAATATAATCCCTCGATTCCCCCTTCCTGATTAAACCCCTCAGCCTGGAATATAACCCCTCGATTCCCCCTTCCTGATTAAACCCCTCGGCCCTGAATATAACCGCTCGATTCCCCCTTCCTAATTAAACCCCCGGCCCTGAATATAAGTCCTCGATTCCACCTTCCTGATTAAACCCCTCAGCCTGGAATATAACCCCTCGATTCTCCTTCCTGATTAAACCCCTCGGCCTGGAATATAACCCCACGATTCCACTTCCTGATTAAACCCCTCGGCCTGGAATATAACCCCTCGATTCCCCCTTCCTGATTAATCCCCTCAGCCTGGAATATAACCCCTCGATTCCCCTTCCTGATTAAACCCCTCGGCCCTGAATATAACCCCCGGAATCCCGTTCCTGATTAAACCCCTCAGCCAGGAATATAACCCCTCGATTCCCCTTCCTGATTAAACCCCTCAGACTGGAAAAAAAACCCCTCGATTCCCCTTCCTGATTAAACCCCTCAGCTTGGAATATAACCCCTCGATTCCCCCTTCCTGATTAAACCCCTCAGCCTGGAATATAACCCCTCGATTCCCCCTTCCTGATTAAACCCCTCGGCCCTGAATATAACCGCTCGATTCCCCCTTCCTCATTAAACCCCCGGCCCTGAATATAAGTCCTCGATTCCACCTTCCTGATTAAACCCCTCAGCCTGGAATATAACCCCTCGATTCGCCCTTCCTGATTAAACCCCTCGGCCCAGAATATAACCCCTCGATTCCCCTTCCTGATTAAACCCCTCAGCCTGGAACATAACCCCTGGATTCCCCTTCCTGATTAAACCCCTCAGCCTGGAATATAACCCCTAGATTTCCCTTCCTGATTAAACCCCTCAGCCTGGTATATAACCCCTCGATTCCCCCTTCCTGATAAAAACCCTCAGCCTGGAATATAACCACTCGATTCCCCCTTCCTGATTAAACCCCTTGGCCTGGAATATAAACCCTCGATTCCCCTTCCTGATTAAACCCCTCAGCCTGGAATATAACCCCTCGATTCCCCTTCCTGATTAACCCATCGGACTGGAATATAACCCCTCGATTCCCCTTCCTGATTAAACCCCTCAGCCTGGAATATAACCCCTCGATTCTCCTTCCTGATTAAACCCCTCGGCCTGGAATATAACCCCACGATTCCACTTCCTGATTAAACCCCTCGGCCTGGAATATAACCCCTCGATTCCCCCTTCCTGATTAATCGCCTCAGCCTGGAA
This sequence comes from Chiloscyllium punctatum, assembly GCF_047496795.1. Classification (NCBI taxonomy): domain Eukaryota; kingdom Metazoa; phylum Chordata; class Chondrichthyes; order Orectolobiformes; family Hemiscylliidae; genus Chiloscyllium; species Chiloscyllium punctatum. Next base: position 1,327,352 of record NW_027309801.1, on the reverse strand, counting down.
TATAACCCCTCGATTCCCCTTCCTGATTAAACCCCTCGGCCCTGAATATAACCCCCGGAATCCCCTTCCGGATTAAACCCCTCATCCAGGAATATGACACCTCGATTCCCCCTTCCGGATTAAACCCCTCGGCCTGGAATATAACCCCTCGATTCCCCTTCCTGATTAAACCCCTCAGCCTGGAATATAACCCCTCGATTCCCCCTTCCTGATTAAACCCCTCAGCCTGGAATATAACCCCTCGATTCCCCCTTTCCTGATTAAACACCTCGGCCTGGAATATAACCCCTCGATTCCCCTTCCTGATTAAACCCCTCTGCCTGGAATATAACCCCTCGATTTCCCCTTCCTGATTAAACCCCTCAGCCTGGAATATAACCACTCGATTCCCCTTCCTGATTAAACCCCTCAGCCTGGAATATAACCACTCGATTCCCCCTTCCTGATTAAACCCCTCAGCCTGGAATATAACCACTCGATTCCCCTTCCTGATTAAACCCCTCGGCCTGGAATATAATCCCTCGATCCCCCTTCCTGATTAAAGCCCTCAGACTGGAATATGACACCTCGATTCCCCCTTCCTGATTAAACCCCTCAGCCTGGAATATATCCCCTCCATTTCCCTTCCTGATCAACCCCCTCGGCCTGGAATATAATCCCTCGATTCCCCCTTCCTGATAAAACCCTACAGCCTGCAATATTATCCCTCGTTCCCACTTCCTGATTAAACCCCTGAGCCTGGAATAAAACCCCTTGATTCCCCCTTCCTGATTAAACCACTCGGCCAGGATTATAAACCCTCGATTCCCGCTTCCTGATTACACGCCTCGGCCAGGAATATAACCCCGCGATTCCCCTTCCTGATTAAACCCCTCGCCTGAAATATAACCCCTCGATTCCCCCTTCCTGATTAAACCCCTCGGCCAGGAATATAACCCCTCGATTCCCCCTTCCTGATTAAACCCCTCGGCCCTGAATATAACCGCTCGATTCCCCCTTCCTAATTAAACCCCCGGCCCTGAATATAAGTCCTCGATTCCACCTTCCTGATTAAACCCCTCAGCCTGGAATATAACCCCTCGATTCTCCTTACTGATTAAACCCCTCGGCCTGGAATATAACCCCACGATTCCACTTCCTGATTAAACCCCTCGGCCTGGAATATAACCCCTCGATTCCCACTTCCTGATTAATCCCCTCAGCCTGGAATATAACCCCTCGATTCCCCTTCCTGATTAAACCTCTCGGCCCAGAATATAACCCCCGGAATACCGTTCCTGATTAAACCCCTCAGCCAGGAATATAACCCCTCGATTCCCCTTCCTGATTAAACCCCTCAGACTGGAAAAAAAAACCCTCGATTCCCCTTCCTGATTAAACCCCTCAGCTTGGAATATAACCCCTCGATTCCCCCTTCCTGATTAAACCCCTCAGCCTGGAATATAACCCCTCGATTCCCCCTTCCTGATTAAACCCCTCGGCCCTGAATATAACCGCTCGATTCCCCCTTCCTAATTAAACCCCCGGCCCTGAATATAAGTCCTCGATTCCACCTTCCTGATTAAACCCCTCAGCCTGGAATATAACCCCTCGATTCGCCCTTCCTGATTAAACCCCTCGGCCCAGAATATAACCCCTCGATTCCCCTTCCTGATTAAACCCCTCAGCCTGGAATATAACCCCTCGATTCCCCTTCCTGATTAAACCCCTCGGACTGGAATATAACCCCTCGATTTCCCTTCCTGATTAAACCCCTCAGCCTGGAATATAACCCCTCGATTCTCCTTCCTGATTAAACCCCTCGGCCTGGAATATAACCCCACGATTCCACTTCCTGATTAAACCCCTCGGCCTGGAATATAACCCCTCGATTCCCCCTTCCTGATTAATCCCCTCAGCCTGGAATATAACCCCTCGATTCCCCTTCCTGATTAAACCCCTCGGCCCTGAATATAACCCCCGGAATCCCCTTCCGGATTAAACCCCTCATCCAGGAATATGACACCTCGATTCCCCCTTCCGGATTAAACCCCTCGGCCTGGAATATAACCACTCGATTCCCCTTCCTGATTAAACCCCTCGGCCTGGAATATAATCCCTCGATCCCCCTTCCTGATTAAAGCCCTCAGACTGGAATATGACAACTCGATTCCCCCTTCCTGATTAAACCCCTCAGCCTGGAATATATCCCCTCCATTTCCCTTCCTGATCAACCCCCTCGGCCTGGAATATAATCCCTCGATTCCCCCTTCCTGATGAAACCCTACAGCCTGCAATATTATCCCTCGTTCCGACTTCCTGATTAAACCCCTGAGCCTGGAATAAAACCCCTTGATTCCCCCTTCCTGATTAAACCACTCGGCCAGGATTATAAACCCTCGATTCCCACTTCCTGATTTCACGCCTCGGCCAGGAATATAACCCCTCGATTCCCCCTTCCTGATTAAACCCCTCAGCCTGGAATAAAACCCCTTGATTCCCCCTTCCTGATTAAACCCCTCGGCCTGAAATATAACCCCTCGATTCCCCCTTCCTGATGAAACCCCTCGGCCAGGAATATAACCCCTCGATTCCACTCCCTGATTAAACCTCTCGGCCCTGAATATAACCCCTGGATTCCCCTTCCTGATTAAACCCCTCAGCCTGGAATATAACCCCTCGATTGCCCCTTCCTGATTAAACCGCTCGGCCTGGAATATAATCCCTCAATTCCCTTTCCTGATTAACCCCCTCAGCCAGGAATATAACCCCTCGATTCCCCTTCCTGATTAAACCCCTCAGTTTGGAATATAACCCCTCGATTCACCCTTCCTGATTAAACCCCTCGGCCTGGAATATAACCCCTCGATTCCCCTTCCTGTTTAAACCCCTCAGCCTGGAATATAACCCCTCGATTCCCCCTTCCTGATTAAACCCCTCGGCCCTGAATATAACCGCTCGATTCCCCCTTCCTAATTAAACCCCCGGCCGTGAATAAAAGTCCTCGATTCCACCTTCCTGATTAAACCCGTCAGCCAGGAATATAACCCCTCAATTTCCCTTCCTGATTAAACCCCTCAGCTTGGAAGATAACCCCTCGATTCCCCCTTCCTGATTAAACCCCTCGGCCCTGAATATAACCGCTCGATTCCCCCTTCCTAATTAAACCCCCGGCCCTGAAGATACGTCCTCGATTCCATCTTCCTGATTAAACCCCTCAGCCTGGAATATAACCCCTCGATTCGCCCTTCCTGATTAAACCCCTCGGCCCAGAATATAACCCCTCGATTCCCCTTCCTGATTAAACCCCTCAGCCTGGAATATAACCCCTAGATTTCCCTTCCTGATTAAACCCCTCAGCCTGGTATATAACCCCTCGATTCCCCCTTCCTGATTAAAACCCTCAGCCTGGAATATAACCACTCGATTCCCCCTTCCTGATTAAACCCCTCGGCCTGGAATATAACCCCTTGATTCCCCTTCCTGATTAAACCCCTCGGACTGGAATATAACCCCTCGATTCCCCTTCCTGTTACACCCCTCAGCCTGGAATATAACCCCACGATTCCCCTTCCTGATTAAACCCCTCGGCCTGGAATATAACGCCTCGATTCCCCTTCCTGATTAAACCCCTCGTCCCTGAATATAACCCCCGGTATCCCCTTCCGGATAAACCCCTCGTCCAGGAATATGACACCTCGATTCCCCCTTCCGGATTAAACCCCTCGGCCTGGAATATAACTCCTCGATTCCCCTTCCTGATTAAACCCCTCAGCCTGGAATATAACCCCTTGATTCCCCCTTCCTGACTAAACCCCTCAGCCTGGAATATAACCCCTCGATTCACCCTTTCCTGATTAAACACCTCGGCCAGGAATATAACCCCTCGATTCCCCTTCCTGATTAAACCCCTCTGCCTGGAATATAACCCCTCGATTTCCCCTTCCTGATTAAACCCCTCAGCCTAGAATATAACCACTCGATTCCCCTTCCTGATTAAACCCCTCAGCCTGGAATATAACCACTCGATTCCCCCTTCCTGATTAAACCTCTCGGCCTGGAATATAATCCCTCAATTCCCCTTCCTGATTAAACCGCTCAGCCAGGAATATAACCCCTCGATTCCCCTTCCTGATTAAACCCCTCAGACTGGAATATAATCCCTCAATTCCCCTTCCTGATTAAACCCCTCAGCCAGGAATATAACCCCTCGATTCCCCTTCCTGATTAAACCCCTCAGCCAGGAATATAACCCCTCGATTCCCCTTCCTGATTAAACCCCTCAGACTGGAAAAAAAACCCTCGATTCCCCTTCCTGATTAAACCCCTCAGCTTGGAATATAACCACTCGATTCCCCCTTCCTGATTAAACCCCTCAGTCAGGAATATAACCCCTCGATTCCCCTTCCTGATTAAACCCCTCAGCCTGGAATATAACCCCTCGATTCGCCCTTCCTGATTAAACCCCTCGGCCTGGAATATAACCCCTCGATTCCCCTTCCTGATTAAACCCCTCAGACTGGAATATGACCCCTCGATTCCCCTTCCTGATTAAACCCCTCAGCTTGGAATATAACCCCTCGATTCCCCCTTCCTGATTAAACCCCTCAGTCAGGAATATAACCCCTCGATTCCCCTTCCTGATTAAACCCCTCAGCCTGGAATATAACCCCTCGATTCCCCCTTCCTGATTAAACCCCTCGGCCCTGAATATAACCCCACGATTCCCCCTTCCTGATTAAACCCCTCGGCCTGGAATATAACCCCTCGATTCCCCTTCCTGATTAAACCCCTCGTCCCCGAATATAACCCCCGGAATCCCCTTCCGGATAAACCCCTCGTCCAGGAATATGACACCTCGATTCCCCCTTCCGGATTAAACCCCTCGGCCTGGAATATAACTCCTCGATTCCCCTTCCTGATTAAACCCCTCAGCCTGGAATATAACCCCTTGATTCCCCCTTCCTGACTAAACCCCTCAGCCTGGAATATAACCCCTTGATTCCCCCTTTCCTGATTAAACCCCTCAGCCTGGAATATAACCACACGATTCCCCTTCCTGATTAAACCCCTCAGCCTGGAAAATAACCCCTCGATTCCCCTTCCTGATTAAACCCCTCAGCCTGGAATATAACCCCTCGATTCGCCCTTCCTGATTAAACCCCTCGGCCTGGAATATAACCCCTCGATTCCCCTTCCTGATTAAACCCCTCAGACTGGAATATAACCCCTCGATTCCCCTTCCTGATTAAACCCCTCAGCTTGGAATATGACTCCTCGATTCCCCCTTCCTGATTAAGCCCCTCAGCCTGGAATATAACCCCCCGATTCCCCTTCCTGATTAAACCACTCAGCCTGGAATATAACCCCTCGATTCCCCTTCCTGATTAAACCCTTCGGCCCTGAATATAACCCCACGATTCCCCCTTCCTGATTAAACCCCTCAGCCTGGAATATAACCACACGATTCCCCTTCCTGATTAAACCCCTCAGCCTGGAAAATAACCCCTCGATTCCCCTTCCTGATTCAACCCCTCAGCCTGGAATATAACCCCTCGATACCCCCTTCCTGATTAAACCCCTCAGCCTGGAATATAACCCCTTGATTCCCCCTTCCTGACTAAACCCCTCAGCCTGGAATATAACCCCTCGATTTCCCCTTCCTGATTAAACCCCTCAGCCTGGAATATAACGCCTGGATTCCCCTTCCTGATTAAACCCCTCAGCCTGGAATATAACCACTCGATTCCCCCTTCCTGATTAAACCCCTCAGCCTGGAATATAACCCCTCGATTCCCCCTTCCTGATTAAATCCCTCAGCCTGGAATATAACCCCTCGATTTCCCTTCCTGATAAAACCCTACAACCTGGAATATTATCCCTTGATTCCCACTTCCTGATTAAACCCCTCAGCCTGGAATATAACCCCTCGATTCCCCTTCCTGATTAAACCCCTCAGCCTGGAATATAACCCCTCGATTCCCCCTTCCTGATTAAACCCCTCGGCCAGGAATATAATCACTCGATGGCCTTCCTGATTAATCCCCATGGCCTTGAATATAACCCCTCGATTCCCCTTCCTGATTAAACCCCTCAGCCTGGAATATAACCACTCGATTCCCCCTTCCTGATTAAACCCCTCGGCCTGGAATATAACCCCTTGATTCCCCTTCCTGATTAAACCCCTCAGCCTGGAATATAACCCCTCGATTCCACTTCCTGATTAACCCCTCGGACTGGAATATAACCCCTCGATTCCCCTTCCTGATTAAACCCCTCGGCCAGGAATATAACCCCTCGATTCCCCCTTCCTGATTAAACCCCTCGGCCCTGAATATAACCGCTCGATTCCCCCTTCCTAATTAAACCCCCGGCCCTGAATATAAGTCCTCGATTCCACCTTCCTGATTAAACCCCTCAGCCTGGAATATAACCCCTCGATTCTCCTTCCTGATTAAACCCCTCGGCCTGGAATATAACCCCACGATTCCACTTCCTGATTAAACCCCTCGGCCTGGAATATAACCCCTCGATTCCCCCTTCCTGATTCATCCCCTCAGCCTGGAATATAACCCCTCGATTCCCCTTCCTGATTAAACCCCTCGGCCCTGAATATAACCCCCGGAATCCCGTTCCTGATTAAACCCCTCAGCCAGGAATATAACCCCTCGATTCCCCTTCCTGATTAAACCCCTCAGACTGGAAAAAAAACCCCTCGATTCCCCTTCCTGATTAAACCCCTCAGCTTGGAATATAACCCCTCGATTCCCCCTTCCTGATTAAACCCCTCAGCCTGGAATATAACCCCTCGATTCCCCCTTCCTGATTAAACCCCTCGGCCCTGAATATAACCGCTCGATTCCCCCTTCCTAATTAAACCCCCGGCCCTGAATATAAGTCCTCGATTCCACCTTCCTGATTAAACCCCTCAGCCTGGAATATGACACCTCGATTCCCCCTTCCGGATTAAACCCCTCGGCCTGGAATATAACCCCTCGATTCCCCTTCCTGATTAAACCCCTCAGCCTGGAATATAACCCCTCGATTCCCCCTTCCTGATTAAACCCCTCGGCCTGGAATATAACCCCTCGATTCCCCCTTTCCTGATTAAACACCTCGGCCTGGAATATAACCCCTCAATTCCCCTTCCTGATTAAACCCCTCTGCCTGGAATATAACCCCTCGATTTCCCCTTCCTGATTAAACCCCTCAGCCTGGAATATAACCACTCGATTCCCCTTCCTGATTAAACCCCTCAGCCTGGAATATAACCACTCGATTCCCCCTTCCTGATTAAACCCCTCAGCCTGGACTATAACCCCTCGATTCCCCCTTCCTGATTAAACCCCTCGGCCCTGAATATAACCGCTCGAAACCCCCTTCCTAATTAAACCCCCGGCCCTGAATATACGTCCTCGATTCCACCTTCCTGATTAAACCCCTCTGCCTGGAATATAACCCCTCGATTTCCCCTTCCTGATTAAACCCCTCAGCCTGGAATATAACCACTCGATTCCCCTTCCTGATTAAACCCCTCAGCCTGGAATATAACCACTCGATTCCCCCTTCCTGATTAAACCCCTCAGTCTGGAATATAACCACTCGATTCCCCTTCCTGATTAAACCCCTCGGCCTGGAATATAATCCCTCGATCCCCCTTCCTGATTAAAGCCCTCAGACTGGAATATGACACCTCGATTCCCCCTTCCTGATTAAACCCCTCAGCCTGGAATATATCCCCTCCATTTCCCTTCCTGATCAACCCCCTCGGCCTGGAATATAATCCCTCGATTCCCCCTTCCTGATAAAACCCTACAGCCTGCAATATTATCCCTCGTTCCGACTTCCTGATTAAACCCCTGAGCCTGGAATAAAACCCCTTGATTCCCCCTTCCTGATTAAACCACTCGGCCAGGATTATAAACCCTCGATTCCCGCTTCCTGATTACACGCCTCGGCCAGGAATATAACCCCTCGATTCCCCCTTCCTGATTAAACCCCTCAGCCTGGAATATAACCCCGCGATTCCCCTTCCTGATTAAACCCCTCGGCCTGAAATATAACCCCTCGATTCCCCCTTCCAGATTAAACCCCTCGGCCAGGAATATAACCCCTCGATTCCCCTCCCTGATTAAACCTCTCGGCCCTGAATATAACCCCTGGATTCCCCTTCCTGATTAAACCCCTCAGCCTGGAATATAACCCCTCGATTGCCCCTTCCTGATTAAACCCCTCGGCCTGGAATATAATCCCTCAATTCCCTTTCCTGATTAACCCCCTCAGCCAGGAATATAACCCCTCGATTCCCCTTCCTGATTAAACCCCTCAGCTTGGAATATAACCCCTCGATTCCCCCTTCCTGATTAAACCCCTCAGTCAGGAATATAACCCCTCGATTCCCCTTCCTGATTAAACCCCTCAGCCAGGAATATAACCCCTCGATTCCCCCTTCCTGATTAAACCCCTCGGCCCTGAATATAACCGCTCGATTCCCCCTTCCTAATTAAACCCCCGGCCCTGAATAAAAGTCCTCGATTCCACCTTCCTGATTAAACCCGTCAGCCAGGAATATAACCCCTCAATTTCCCTTCCTGATTAAACCCCTCAGCTTGGAAGATAACCCCTCGATTCCCCCTTCCTGATTAAACCCCTCGGCCCTGAATATAACCGCTCGATTCCCCCTTCCTAATTAAACCCCCGGCCCTGAATATACGTCCTCGATTCCACCTTCCTGATTAAACCCCTCAGCCTGGAATATAACCCCTCGATTCGCCCTTCCTGATTAAACCCCTCGGCCCAGAATATAACCCCTCGATTCCCCTTCCTGATTAAACCCCTCAGCCTGGAATATAACCCCTGGATTCCCCTTCCTGATTAAACCCCTCAGCCTGGAATATAACCCCTAGATTTCCCTTCCTGATTAAACCCCTCAGCCTGGTATATAACCCCTCGATTCCCCCTTCCTGATTAAAACCCTCAGCCTGGAATATAACCACTCGATTCCCCCTTCCTGATTAAACCCATCGGCCTGGAATATAACCCCTTGATTCCCCTTCCTGATTAAACCCCTCGGACTGGAATATAACCCCTCGATTCCCCTTCCTGATTACACCCCTCAGCCTGGAATATAACCCCACGATTCCCCTTCCTGATTAAACCCCTCGGCCTGGAATATAACCCCTCGATTCCCCTTCCTGATTAAACCCCTCGTCCCTGAATATAACCCCCGGAATCCCCTTCCGGATAAACCCCTCGTCCAGGAATATGACACCTCGATTCCCCCTTCCGGATTAAACCCCTCGGCCTGGAATATAACTCCTCGATTCCCCTTCCTGATTAAACCCCTCAGCCTGGAATATAACCCCTTGATTCCCCCTTCCTGACTAAACCCCTCAGCCTGGAATATAACCCCTCGATTCCCCATTTCCTGATTAAACACCTCGGCCAGGAATATAACCCCTCGATTCCCCTTACTGATTAAACCCCTCTGCCTGGAATATAACCCCTCGATTTCCCCTTCCTGATTAAACCCCTCAGCCTAGAATATAACCACTCGATTCCCCTTCCTGATTAAACCCCTCAGCCTGGAATATAACCACTCGATTCCCCCTTCCTGATTAAACCTCTCGGCCTGGAATATAATCCCTCAATTCCCCTTCCTGATTAAACCGCTCAGCCAGGAATATAACCCCTCGATTCCCCTTCCTGATTAAACCCCTCAGACTGGAATATAATCCCTCAATTCCCCTTCCTGATTAAACCACTCAGCCAGGAATATAACCCCTCGATTCCCCCTTCCTGATTAAACCCCTCAGACTGGAAAAAAAACCCTCGATTCCCCTTCCTGATTAAACCCCTCAGCTTGGAATATAACCCCTCGATTCCCCTTCCTGATTAAACCCCTCAGACTGGAAAAAAAACCCTCGATTCCCCTTCCTGATTAAACCCCTCAGCTTGGAATATAACCACTCGATTCCCCCTTCCTGATTAAACCCCTCAGTCAGGAATATAACCCCTCGATTCCCCTTCCTGATTAAACCCCTCAGCCTGGAATATAACCCCTCGATTCGCCCTTCCTGATTAAACCCCTCGGCCTGGAATATAACCCCTCGATTCCCCTTCCTGATTAAACCCCTCAGACTGGAATATAACCCCTCGATTCCCCTTCCTGATTAAACCCCTCAGCTTGGAATATAACCCCTCGATTCCCCCTTCCTGATTAAACCCCTCAGTCAGGAATATAACCCCTCGATTCCCCTTCCTGATTAAACCCCTCAGCCTGGAATATAACCCCTCGATTCCCCCTTCCAGATTAAACCCCTCGGCCCTGAATATAACCCCACGATTCCCCCTTCCTGATTAAACCCCTCAGCCTGGAATATAACCACACGATTCCCCTTCCTGATTAAACCCCTCAGCCTGGAAAATAACCCCTCGATTCCCCTTCCTGATTAAACCCCTCAGCCTGGAATATAACCCCTCGATTCGCCCTTCCTGATTAAACCCCTCGGCCTGGAATATAACCCCTCGATTCCCCTTCCTGATTAAACCCCTCAGACTGGAATATAACCCATCGATTCCCCTTCCTGATTAAACCCCTCAGCTTGGAATATGACTCCTCGATTCCCCCTTCCTGATTAAGCCCCTCAGCCTGGAATATAACCCCCCGATTCCCCTTCCGGATTAAACCCCTCAGCCTGGAATATAACCCCTCGATTCCCCTTCCTGATTAAACCCTTCGGCCCTGAATATAACCCCACGATTCCCCCTTCCTGATCAAACCCCTCAGCCTGGAATATAACCACACGATTCCCCTTCCTGATTAAACCCCTCAGCCTGGAAAATAACCCCTCGATTCCCCTTCCTGATTCAACCCCTCAGCCTGGAATATAACCCCTCGATACCCCCTTCCTGATTAAACCCCTCAGCCTGGAATATAACCCCTCGATTTCCCCTTCCTGATTAAACCCCTCAGCCTGGAATATAACGCCTGGATTCCCCTTCCTGATTAAACCCCTCAGCCTGGAATATAACCACTCGATTCCCCCTACCTGATTAAACCCCTCAGCCAGGAATATAACCCCTCGATTCCCCTTCCTGATTAAACCCCTCAGACTGGAAAAAAAAACCCTCGATTCCCCTTCCTGATTAAACCCCTCAGCTTGGAATATAACCCCTCGATTCCCCCTTCCTGATTAAACCCCTCAGCCTGGAATATAACCCCTCGATTCCCCCTTCCTGATTAAACCCCTCGGCCCTGAATATAACCGCTCGATTCCCCCTTCCTAATTAAACCCCCGGCCCTGAATATAAGTCCTCGATTCCACCTTCCTGATTAAACCCCTCAGCCTGGAATATAACCCCTCGATTCTCCTTCCTGATTAAACCCCTCGGCCTGGAATATAACCCCACGATTCCACTTCCTGATTAAACCCCTCGGCCTGGAATATAACCCCTCGATTCCCCCTTCCTGATTAATCCCCTCAGCCTGGAATATAACCCCTCGATTCCCCTTCCTGATTAAACCCCTCGGCCCTGAATATAACCCCCGGAATCCCGTTCCTGATTAAACCCCTCAGCCAGGAATATAACCCCTCGATTCCCCTTCCTGATTAAACCCCTCAGACTGGAAAAAAAAACCCTCGATTCCCCTTCCTGATTAAACCCCACAGCTTGGAATATAACCCCTCGATTCCCCCTTCCTGATTAAACCCCTCAGCCTGGAATATAACCCCTCGATTCCCCCTTCCTGATTAAACCCCTCGGCCCTGAATATAACCCCTCGATTCCCCCTTCCTAATTAAACCCCCGGCCCTGAATATAAGTCCTCAATTCCACCTTCCTGATTAAACCCCTCAGCCTGGAATATAACCCCTCGATTCGCCCTTCCTGATTAAACCCCTCGGCCCAGAATATAACTCCTCGATTCCCCTTCCTGATTAAACCCCTCAGCCTGGAATATAACCCCTGGATTCCCCTTCCTGATTAAACCCCTCAGCCTGGAATATAACCCCTAGATTTCCCTTCCTGATTAAACCCCTCAGCCTGGTATATAACCCCTCGATTCCCCCTTCCTGATAAAAACCCTCAGCCTGGAATATAACCACTCGATTCCCCCTTCCTGATTAAACCCCTCGGCCTGGAATATAAACCCTTGATTCCCCTTCCTGATTAAACCCCTCAGCCTGGAATATAACCCCTCGATTCCCCTTCCTGATTAACCCCTCGGACTGGAATATAACCCCTCGATTCCCCTTCCTGATTAAACCCCTCAGCCTGGAATATAACCCCTCGATTCTCCTTCCTGATTAAACCCCTCGGCCTGGAATATAACCCCACGATTCCACTTCCTGATTAAACCTCTCGGCCTGGAATATAACCCCTCGATTCTCCCTTCCTGATTAATCCCCTCAGCCTGGAATATAACCCCTCGATTCCCCTTCCTGATTAAACCCCTCGGCCCTGAATATAACCCCCGGAATCCCCTTCCGGATTAAACCCCTCGTCCAGGAATATGACACCTCGATTCCCCCTTCCGGATTAAACCCCTCGGCCTGGAATATAACCCCTCGATTCCCCTTCCTGATTAAACCCCTCAGCCTGGAATATAACCCCTCGATTCCCCCTTCCTGATTAAACCCCTCAGCCTGGAATATAACCCCTCGATTCCCCCTTTCCTGATTAAACACCTCGGCCTGGAATATAACCCCTCGATTCCCCTTCCTGATTAAACCCCTCTGCCTGGAATATAACCCCTCGATTTCCCCTTCCTGATTAAACCCCTCAGCCTGGAATATAACCACTCGATTCCCCTTCCTGATTAAACCCCTCAGCCTGGAATATAACCACTCGATTCCCCTTCCTGATTAAACCCCTCGGCCTGGAATATAATCCCTCGATCCCCCTTCCTGATTAAAGCCCTCAGACTGGAATATGACACCTCGATTCCCCCTTCCTGATTAAACCCCTCAGCCTGGAATATATCCCCTCCATTTCCCTTCCTGATCAACCCCCTCGGCCTGGAATATAATCCCTCGATTCCCCCTTCCTGATAAAACCCTACAGCCTGCAATATTATCCCTCGTTCCCACTTCCTGATTAAACCCCTGAGCCTGGAATAAAACCCCTTGATTCGCCCTTCCTGATTAAACCACTCGGCCAGGATTATAAACCCTCGATTCCCGCTTCCTGATTACACGCCTCGGCCAGGAATATAACCCCTCGATTCCCCCTTCCTGATTAAACCCCTCAGCCTGGAATATAACCCCGCGATTCCCCTTCCTGATTAAACCCCTCGGCCTGAAATATAACCCCTCGATTCCCCCTTCCTGATTAAACCCCTCGGCCAGGAATATAACCCCTCGATTCCCCCTTCCTGATTAAACCCCTCAGCCTGGAATATAACCCCTCGATTCCCCCTTTCCTGATTAAACACCTCGGCCTGGAATATAACCCCTCGATTCCCCTTCCTGATTAAACCCCTCTGCCTGGAATATAACCCCTCGATTTCCCCTTCCTGATTAAACCCCTCAGCCTCGAATATAACCACTCGATTCCCCTTCCTGATTAAACCCCTCAGCCTGGAATATAACCACTCGATTCCCCCTTCCTGATTAAACCCCTCAGCCTGGAATATAACCACTCGATTCCCCTTCCTGATTAAACCCCTCGGCCTGGAATATAATCCCTCGATCCCCCTTCCTGATTAAAGCCCTCAGACTGGAATATGACACCTCGATTCCCCCTTCCTGATTAAACCCCTCAGCCTGGAATATATCCCCTCCACTTCCCTTCCTGATTAAACCCCTCAGCCTGGAATATAACCACTCGATTCCCCTTCCTGATTAAACCCCTCAGCCTGGAATATAACCACTCGATTCCCCCTTCCTGATTAAACCCCTCAGCCTGGAATATAACCAGTCGATTCCCCTTCCTGATTAAACCCCTCGGCCTGGAATATAATCCCTCGATCCCCCTTCCTGATTAAAGCCCTCAGACTGGAATATGACACCTCGATTCCCCCTTCCTGATTAAACCCCTCAGCCTGGAATATATCCCCTCCATTTCCCTTCCTGATCAACCCCCTCGGCCTGGAATATAATCCCTCGATTCCCCCTTCCTGATAAAACCCTACAGCCAGCAATATTATCCCTCGTTCCCACTTCCTGATTAAACCCCTGAGCCTGGAATAAAACCCCTTGATTCCCCCTTCCTGATTAAACCACTCGGCCAGGATTAGAAACCATCGATTCCCGCTTCCTGATTACACGACTCGGCCAGGAATATAACCCCTCGATTCCCCCTTCCTGATTAAACCCCTCAGCCTGGAATATAACCCCGCGATTCCCCTTCCTGATTAAACCCCTCGGCCTGAAATATAACCCCTCGATTCCCCCTTCCTGATTAAACCCCTCGGCCAGGAATATAACCCCTCGATTCCCCTCCCTGATTAAACCCCTCGGCCTGGAATATAATCCCTCAATTCCCTTTCCTGATTAACCCCCTCAGTCAGGAATATAACCCCTCGATTCCCCTTCCTGATTAAACCCCTCGGCACTGAATATAACCGCTCGATTCCCCATTCCTAATTAAACCCCCGGCCCTGAATAAAAGTCCTCGATTCCACCTTCCTGATTAAACCCGTCAGCCAGGAATATAACCCCTCAATATCCCTTCCTGATTAAACCCCTCAGCTTGGAAGATAACCCCTCGATTCCCCCTTCCTGATTAAACCCCTCGGCCCTGAATATAACCGCTCGATTCCCCCTTCCTAATTAAACCCCCGGCCCTGAATATACGTCCTCGATTCCACCTTCCTGATTAAACCCCTCAGCCTGGAATATAACCCCTCGATTCGCCCTTCCTGATTAAACCCCTCGGCCCAGAATATAACCCCTCGATTCCCCTTCCTGATTAAACCCCTCAGCCTGGAATATAACCCCTGGATTCCCCTTCCTGATTAAACCCCTCAGCCTGGAATATAACCCCTAGATTTCCCTTCCTGATTAAACCCCTCAGCCTGGTATATAACCCCTCGATTCCACCTTCCTGATTAAAACCCTCAGCCTGGAATATAACCACTCGATTCCCCCTTCCTGATTAAACCCCTCAACCTGGAATATAACCCCTTGATTCCCCTTCCTGATTAAACCCCTCGGACTGGAATATAACCCCTCGATTCCCCTTCCTGATTACACCCCTCAGCCTGGAATATAACCCCACGATTCCCCTTCCTGATTAAACCCCTCGGCCTGGAATATAACCCCTCGATTCCCCTTCCTGATTAAACCCCTCGTCCCTGAATATAACCCCCGGAATCCCATTCCGGATAAACCCCTCGTCCAGGAATATGACACCTCGATTCCCCCTTCCGGATTAAACCCCTCGGCCTGGAATATAACTCCTCGATTCCCCTTCCTGATTAAACCCCTCAGCCTGGAATATAACCCCTTGATTCCCCCTTCCTGACTAAACCCCTCAGCCTGGAATATAACCCCTCGATTCCCCCTTTCCTGATTAAACACCTCGGCCAGGAATATAACCCCTCGATTCCCCTTCCTGATTAAACCCCTCTGCCTGGAATATAACCCCTCGATTTCCCCTTCCTGATTAAACCCCTCAGCCTAGAATATAACCACTCGATTCCCCTTCCTGATTAAACCCCTCAGCCTGGAATATAACCACTCGATTCCCCCTTCCTGATTAAACCTCTCGGCCTGGAATATAATCCCTCAATTCCCCTTCCTGATTAAACCGCTCAGCCAGGAATATAACCCCACGATTCCCCTTCCTGATTAAACCCCTCAGACTGGAATGTAATCCCTCAATTCCCCTTCCTGATTAAACCCCTCAGCCAGGAATATAACCCCTCGATTCCCCTTCCTGATTAAACCCCTCAGCCAGGAATATAACCCCTCGATTCCCCTTCCTGATTAAACCCCTCAGACTGGAAAAAAAACCCTCGATTCCCCTTCCTGATTAAACCCCTCAGCTTGGAATATAACCACTCGATTCCCCCTTCCTGATTAAACCCCTCAGTCAGGAATATAACCCCTCGATTCCCCTTCCTGATTAAACCCCTCAGCCTGGAATATAACCCCTCGATTCGCCCTTCCTGATTAAACCCCTCGGCCTGGAATATAACCCCTCGATTCCCCTTCCTGATTAAACCCCTCAGACTGGAATATAACCCCTCGATTCCCCTTCCTGATTAAACCCCTCAGCTTGGAATATAACCCCTCGATTCCCCCTTCCTGATTAAACCCCTCAGTCAGGAATATAACCCCTCGATTTCGCTTCCTGATTAAACCCCTCAACCTGGAATATAACCCCTCGATTCCCCTTCCTGATTAAACCCCTCAGCCTGGAATATAACCCCTCGATTCCCCCTTCCTGATTAAACCCTTCGGCCCTGAATATAACCCCACGATTCCCCCTTCCTGATTAAACCCCTCAGCCTGGAATATAACCACTCGATTCCCCTTCCTGATTAAACCCCTCAGCCTGGAAAATAACCCCTCGATTCCCCTTCCTGATTCAACCCCTCAGCCTGGAATATAACCCCTCGATTCCCCCTTCCTGATTAAACCCCTCGGCGCCGAACATTACCCCACGATTCCCCCTTCCTGATTAAACCCCTCGGCTTGGAATATAACCGCTTGATTTCCCTTCGTGATGAAACCCCTCAGCCTGGAATATAACCCCTCGATTCCCCCTTTCTGATTAAACCCCTCAGCCTGGAATATAACCCCTCGATTCCCATTCCTGATTAAACCGCTCGGCCTGGAATATAACCCCTCGATTCCCCTTCCTGATTAAACCCCTCGGCCAGGAATATAACCACTCGATTCCCCTTCCTGATTAAACCCCACGGCCTGGAATATTACCCCTCGATTCCCCTTCCTGATTAAACCCCTCGGCCTGGAATATAACCCCTCGATTCCCCTTCCTGATTAAACCCCTCGGCCTGAAATATAACCACTCGATTCCCCCTTTCTGATTAAACCCCTCGGCCTGAAATATAACCCCTCGATTCCCCCTTCCTGATTAAACACCTCAGCCTGGAATATAAACCCACGATTCCCCTTCCTGATTAAACCGCTCGGCCTGGAATATAACCCCTCGATTCCCCCTTCCTGATTAAACGCCTCGGCCAGGAATATAACCCCTGGATTCCCCTTCCTGATAAAACCTCTCAGCCTGGAATAGAACCCCTCTATTCCCCTTCCTGATTAAACCCCTCAGCCAGGAATATAGCCCCTCGATTCCCCTTCCTGATTAAACCCCTCAGCCTGGAATATAACCCCTCGATTCCCCTTCCTGATTAAACCCCACAGCTTGGAATATAACCCCTCGATTCCCCCTTCCTGATTAAACCCCTCAGTCAGGAATATAACCCCTCGATTTCGCTTCCTGATTAAACCCCTCAACCTGGAATATAACCCCTCGATTCCCCTTCCTGATTAAACCCCTCAGCCTGGAATATAACCCCTCGATTCCCCCTTCCTGATTAAACCCTTCGGCCCTGAATATAACCCCACGATTCCCCCTTCCTGATTAAACCCCTCAGCCTGGAATATAACCACTCGATTCCCCTTCCTGATTAAACCCCTCAGCCTGGAATATAACCCCTCGATTCCCCCTTTCCTGATTAAACACCTCGGCCTGGAATATAACCCCTCGATTCCCCTTCCTGATTAAACCCCTCTGCCTGGAATATAACCCCTCGATTTCCCCTTCCTGATTAAACCCCTCAGCCTGGAATATAACCACTCGATACCCCTTCCTGATTAAACCCCTCAGCCTGGAATATAACCACTCGATTCCCCCTTCCTGATTAAACCCCTCAGCCTGGAATATAACCACTCGATTCCCCTTCCTGATTAAACCCCTCGGCCTGGAATATAATCCCTCGATCCCCCTTCCTGATTAAAGCCCTCAGACTGGAATATGACACCTCGATTCCCCCTTCCTGATTAAACCCCTCAGCCTGGAATATATCCCCTCCATTTCCCTTCCTGATTAAACCCCTGAGCCTGGAATATAACCACTCGATTCCCCTTCCTGATTAAACCCCTCAGCCTGGAATATAACCACTCGATTCCCCCTTCCTGATTAAACCCCTCAGCCTGGAATATAACCAGTCGATTCCCCTTCCTGATTAAACCCCTCGGCCTGGAATATAATCCCTCGATCCCCCTTCCTGATTAAAGCCCTCAGACTGGAATATGACACCTCGATTCCCCCTTCCTGATTAAACCCCTCAGCCTGGAATATATCCCCTCCATTTCCCTTCCTGATCAACCCCCTCGGCCTGGAATATAATCCCTCGATTCCCCCTTCCTGATAAAACCCTACAGCCAGCAATATTATCCCTCGTTCCCACTTCCTGATTAAACCCCTGAGCCTGGAATAAAACCCCTTGATTCCCCCTTCCTGATTAAACCACTCGGCCAGGATTATAAACCATCGATTCCCGCTTCCTGATTACACGACTCGGCCAGGAATATAACCCCTCGATTCCCCCTTCCTGATTAAACCCCTCAGCCTGGAATATAACCCCGCGATTCCCCTTCCTGATTAAACCCCTCGGCCTGAAATATAACCCCTCGATTCCCCCTTCCTGATTAAACCCCTCGGCCAGGAATATAACCCCTCGATTCCCCTCCCTGATTAAACCTCTCGGCCCTGAATATAACCCCTGGATTCCCCTTCCTGATTAAACCCCTCAGCCTGGAATATAACCCCTCGATTGCCCCTTCCTGATTAAACCCCTCGGCCTGGAATATAATCCCTCAATTCCCTTTCCTGATTAACCCCCTCAGTCAGGAATATAACCCCCTCGATTCCCCTTCCTGATTAAACCCCTCGGCCCTGAATATAACCGCTCGATTCCCCATTCCTAATTAAACCCCCGGCCCTGAATAAAAGTCCTCGATTCCACCTTCCTGATTAAACCCGTCAGCCAGGAATATAACCCCTCAATTTCCCTTCCTGATTAAACCCCTCAGCTTGGAAGATAACCCCTCGATTCCCCCTTCCTGATTAAACCCCTCGGCCCTGAATATAACCGCTCGATTCCCCCTTCCTAATTAAACCCCCGGCCCTGAATATACGTCCTCGATTCCACCTTCCTGATTAAACCCCTCAGCCTGGAATATAACCCCTCGATTCGCCCTTCCTGATTAAACCCCTCGGCCCAGAATATAACCCCTCGATTCCCCTTCCTGATTAAACCCCTCAGCCTGGAATATAACCCCTGGATTCCCCTTCCTGATTAAACCCCTCAGCCTGGAATATAACCCCTAGATTTCCCTTCCTGATTAAACCCCTCAGCCTGGTATATAACCCCTCGATTCCCCCTTCCTGATTAAAACCCTCAGCCTGGAATATAACCACTCGATTCCCCCTTCCTGATTAAACCCCTCGGCCTGGAATATAACCCCTTGATTCCCCTTCCTGATTAAACCCCTCGGACTGGAATATAACCCCTCGATTCCCCTTCCTGATTACACCCCTCAGCCTGGAATATAACCCCACGATTCCCCTTCCTGATTAAACCCCTCGGCCTGGAATATAACCCCTCGATTCCCCTTCCTGATTAAACCCCTCGTCCCTGAATATAACCCCCGGAATCCCCTTCCGGATAAACCCCTCGTCCAGGAATATGACACCTCGATTCCCCCTTCCGGATTAAACCCCTCGGCCTGGAATATAACTCCTCGATTCCCCTTCCTGATTAAACCCCTCAGCCTGGAATATAACCCCTTGATTCCCCCTTCCTGACTAAACCCCTCAGCCTGGAATATAACCCCTCGATTCCCCCTTTCCTGATTAAACACCTCGGCCAGGAATATAACCCCTCGATTCCCCTTCCTGATTAAACCCCTCTGCCTGGAATATAACCCCTCGATTTCCCCTTCCTGATTAAACCCCTCAGCCTAGAATATAACCACTCGATTCCCCTTCCTGATTAAACCCCTCAGCCTGGAATATAACCACTCGATTCCCCCTTCCTGATTAAACCTCTCGGCCTGGAATATAATCCCTCAATTCCCCTTCCTGATTAAACCGCTCAGCCAGGAATATAACCCCTCGATTCCCCTTCCTGATTAAACCCCTCAGACTGGAATGTAATCCCTCAATTCCCCTTCCTGATTAAACCCCTCAGCCAGGAATATAACCCCTCGATTCCCCTTCCTGATTAAACCCCTCAGCCAGGAATATAACCCCTCGATTCCCCTTCCTGATTAAACCCCTCAGACTGGAAAAAAAACCCTCGATTCCCCTTCCTGATTAAACCCCTCAGCTTGGAATATAACCACTCGATTCCCCCTTCCTGATTAAACCCCTCAGTCAGGAATATAACCCCTCGATTCCCCTTCCTGATTAAACCCCTCAGCCTGGAATATAACCCCTCGATTCGCCCTTCCTGATTAAACCCCTCGGCCTGGAATATAACCCCTCGATTCCCCTTCCTGATTAAACCCCTCAGACTGGAATATAACCCCTCGATTCCCCTTCCTGATTAAACCCCTCAGCTTGGAATATAACCCCTCGATTCCCCCTTCCTGATTAAACCCCTCAGTCAGGAATATAACCCCTCGGTTCCCCTTCCTGATTAAACCCCTCAGCCTGGAATATAACCCCTCGATTCCCCCTTCCTGATTAAACCCCTCGGCCCTGAATATAACCGCTCGATTCCCCCTTCCTATTTAAACCCCCGGCCCTGAATATAAGTCCTCGATTCCACCTTCCTGATTAAACCCCTCAGCCAGGAATATAACCCCTCGATTCCCCTTCCTGATTAAACCCCTCACCTTGGAATATAACCCCTCGATTCCCCCTTCCTGATTAAACCACTCAGTCAGGAATATAACCCCTCGATTCCCCTTCCTGATTAAACCCCTCAGCCTGGAATATAACCCCTCGATTGCCCCTTCCTGATTAAACCCTGCGGCCTGGAATATAATCCCTCAATTCCCCTTCCTGATTAAACCCCTCAACCAGGAATATAACCCCTCGATTCCCCTTCCTGATTAAACCCCTCAGACTGGAAAAAAACCCCTCGATTCCCCTTCCTGATTAAACCCCTCAGCTTGGAATATAACCACTCGATTCCCCCTTCCTGATTAAACCCCTCAGTCAGGAATATAACCCCTCGATTCCCCTTCCTGATTAAACCCCTCAGCCTGGAATATAACCCCTCGATTCGCCCTTCCTGATTAAACCCCTCGGCCTGGAATATAACCCCTCGATTCCCCTTCCTGATTAAACCCCTCAGACTGGAATATAACCCCTCGATTCCCCTTCCTGATTAAACCCCTCAGCTTGGAATATAACCCCTCGATTCCCCCTTCCTGATTAAACCCCTCAGTCAGGAATATAACCCCTCGGTTCCCCTTCCTGATTAAACCCCTCAGCCTGGAATATAACCCCTCGATTCCCCCTTCCTGATTAAACCCCTCGGCCCTGAATATAACCGCTCGATTCCCCCTTCCTATTTAAACCCCCGGCCCTGAATATAAGTCCTCGATTCCACCTTCCTGATTAAACCCCTCAGCCAGGAATATAACCCCTCGATTCCCCTTCCTGATTAAACCCCTCACCTTGGAATATAACCCCTCGATTCCCCCTTCCTGATTAAACCCCTCAGTCAGGAATATAACCCCTCGATTCCCCTTCCTGATTAAACCCCTCAGCCTGGAATATAACCCCTCGATTGCCCCTTCCTGATTAAACCCTGCGGCCTGGAATATAATCCCTCAATTCCCCTCCCTGATTAAACCCCTCAGCCAGGAATATAACCCCTCGATTCCCCTTCCTGATTAAACCCCTCAGACTGCAAAAAAACCCCTCGATTCCCCTTCCTGATTAAACCCCTCAGCTTGGAATATAACCCCTCGATTCCCCCTTCCTGATTAAACCCCTCGGCGCCGAACATTACCCCACGATTCCCCCTTCCTGATTAAACCCCTCGGCTTGGAATATAACCGCTTGATTTCCCTTCGTGATGAAACCCCTCAGCCTGGAATATAACCCCTCGATTCCCCCTTTCTGATTAAACCCCTCAGCCTGGAATATAACCCCTCGATTCCCATTCCTGATTAAACCGCTCGGCCTGGAATATAACCCCTCGATTCCCCTTCCTGATTAAACCCCTCGGCCAGGAATATAACCACTCGATTCCCCTTCCTGATTAAACCCCACGGCCTGGAATATTACCCCTCGATTCCCCTTCCTGATTAAACCCCTCGGCCTGGAATATAACCCCTCGATTCCCCTTCCTGATTAAACCCCTCGGCCTGAAATATAACCACTCGATTCCCCCTTCCTGATTAAACCCCTCGGCCTGAAATATAACCCCTCGATTCCCCCTTCCTGATTAAACACCTCAGCCTGGAATATAAACCCACGATTCCCCTTCCTGATTAAACCGCTCGGCCTGGAATATAACCCCTCGATTCCCTCTTCCTGCTTAAACCCCTCGGGCAGTATTATAAACCCTCGATTCCCCCTTCCTTATTAAACGCCTCGGCCAGGAATATAACCCCTGGATTCCCCTTCCTGATAAAACCTCTCAGCCTGGAATATAACCCCTCTATTCCCCTTCCTGATTAAACCCCTCAGCCAGGAATATAGCCCCTCGATTCCCCTTCCTGATTAAACCCCTCAGCCTGGAATATAACCCCTCGATTCCCCTTCCTGATTAAACCCCACAGCTTGGAATATAACCCCTCGATTCCCCCTTCCTGATTAAACCCCTCAGTCAGGAATATAACCCCTCGATTTCGCTTCCTGATTAAACCCCTCAACCTGGAATATAACCCCTCGATTCCCCTTCCTGATTAAACCCCTCAGCATGGAATATAACCCCTCGATTCCCCCTTCCTGATTAAACCCTTCGGCCCTGAATATAACCCCACGATTCCCCCTTCCTGATTAAACCCCTCAGCCTGGAATATAACCACTCGATTCCCCTTCCTGATTAAACCCCTCAGCCTGGAAAATAACCCCTCGATTCCCCTTCCTGATTCAACCCCTCAGCCTGGAATATAACCCCTCGATTCCCCCTTCCTGATTAAACCCCTCGGCGCCGAACATTACCCCACGATTCCCCCTTCCTGATTAAACCCCTCGGCTTGGAATATAACCGCTTGATTTCCCTTCGTGATGAAACCCCTCAGCCTGGAATATAACCCCTCGATTCCCCCTTTCTGATTAAACCCCTCAGCCTGGAATATAACCCCTCGATTCCCATTCCTGATTAAACCGCTCGGCCTGGAATATAACCCCTCGATTCCCCTTCCTGATTAAACCCCTCGGCCAGGAATATAACCACTCGATTCCCCTTCCTGATTAAACCCCACGGCCTGGAATATTACCCCTCGATTCCCCTTCCTGATTAAACCCCTCGGCCTGGAATATAACCCCTCGATTCCCCTTCCTGATTAAACCCCTCGGCCTGAAATATAACCACTCGATTCCCCCTTTCTGATTAAACCCCTCGGCCTGAAATATAACCCCTCGATTCCCCCTTCCAGATTAAACACCTCAGCCTGGAATATAAACCCACGATTCCCCTTCCTGATTAAACCGCTCGGCCTGGAATATAACCCCTCGATTCCCTCTTCCTGCTTAAACCCCTCGGCCAGTATTATAAACCCTCGATTCCCCCTTCCTGATTAAACGCCTCGGCCAGGAATATAACCCCTGGATTCCCATTCCTGATAAAACCTCTCAGCCTGGAATATAACCCCTCTATTCCCCTTCCTGATTAAACCCCTCAGCCAGGAATATAGCCCCTCGATTCCCCTTCCTGATTAAACCCCTCAGCCTGGAATATAACCCCTCGATTCCCCTTCCTGATTAAACCCCACAGCTTGGAATATAACCCCTCGATTCCCCCTTCCTGATTAAACCCCTCAGTCAGGAATATAACCCCTCGATTTCGCTTCCTGATTAAACCCCTCAACCTGGAATATAACCCCTCGATTCCCCTTCCTGATTAAACCCCTCAGCCTGGAATATAACCCCTCGATTCCCCCTTCCTGATTAAACCCTTCGGCCCTGAATATAACCCCACGATTCCCCCTTCCTGATTAAACCCCTCAGCCTGGAATATAACCACTCGATTCCCCTTCCTGATTAAACCCCTCAGCCTGGAAAATAACCCCTCGATTCCCCTTCCTGATTCAACCCCTCAGCCTGGAATATAACCCCTCGATACCCCCTTCCTGATTAAACCCCTCAGCCTGGAATATAACCCCTCGATTTCCCCTTCCTGATTAAACCCCTCAGACTGGAATATAACGCCTGGATTCCCCTTCCTGATTAAACCCCTCAGCATGGAATATAACCACTCGATTCACCCTTCCTGATTAAACCCCTCAGCCTGGAATATAACCCCTCGATTCCCCCTTCCTGATTAAACCCCTTGGCCTGGAATATAACCTCTCGATTCGCCCTTCCTGATTAAACCCCACAGGCTGGAATATAACCCCTCGATTCCCCCTTCCTGATTAAACCCCTCGGCCGGGAATATAACCCCTCGATTCCCCTTCCTGATTAACCCCTCGGACTGGAATATAACCCCTCGATTCCCCTTCCTGATTAAACACCTCGGCTTGGAATATAACCCCTTGATTCCCATTACTGATTAACCCCCTTGGCCTGGAATATAACCCCACGATTCCCCTTCCTGATTAAACCCCTCGGCCTGGAAGAGAACCCCTCGATTCCCCCTTCCCGATTAAACCCCTCGGCCTGGAATATAACCCCTCGATTCCCCCTTCCTGATTAAACCCCTCAGCCTGGAATATAACCCCTCGATTCCCCTTCCTGATTAAACCCCTCGGCCCTGAATATAACCCCCGGAATCCCGTTCCGGATTAAACCCCTCTTCCAGGAATATGACAACTCGATTCCCCCTTCGGGATTAAACCCCTCGTCCAGGAATATGACTCCTCGATTCCCCCTTCCTGATTCAGCCCCTCAGCCTGGAATATAACCCCCCGATTCCCCTTCCTGATTAAACCCCTCAGCCTGGAATATAACCCCTCGATTCCCCTTCCTGATTAAACCCTTCGGCCCTGAATATAACCCCACGATTCCCCCTTCCTGATTAAACCCCTCAGCCTGGAATATAACCACACGATTCCCCTTCCTGATTAAACCCCTCAGCCTGGAAAATAACCCCTCGATTCCCCTTCCTGATTCAACCCCTCAGCCTGGAATATAACCCCTCGATACCCCCTTCCTGATTAAACCCCTCAGCCTGGAATATAACCCCTCGATTTCCCCTTCCTGATTAAACCCCTCAGCCTGGAATATAACGCCTGGATACCCCTTCCTGATTAAACCCCTCAGCCTGGAATATAACCACTCGATTCCCCCTTCCTGATTAAACCCCTCAGCCTGGAATATAACCCCTCGATTCCCCCTTCCTGATTAAATCCCTCAGCCTGGAATATAACCCCTCGATTTCCCTTCCTGATAAAACCCTACAACCTGGAATATTATCCCTTGATTCCCACTTCCTGATGAAACCCCTCAGCCTGGAATATAACCCCTCGATTCCCCTTCCTGATTAAACCCCTCAGCCTGGAATATAACCCCTCGATTCCCCCTTCCTGATTAAACCCCTCGGCCAGGAATATAATCACTCGATGGCCTTCCTGATTAATCCCCATGGCCTTGAATATAACCCCTCGATTCCCCTTCCTGATTAAACACCTCAGCCTGGAACATAACCCCTCGATTCCCCTTCCTGATTAAACCCCTCAGCCTGGAATATAACTCCTTGATTCCCCCTTCCTGATTAAACCCCTCGGCTTGGAATGTTTACCCCTTGATTCCCATTACTGATTAAACCCCTCGGCGCCGAACATTACCCCACGATTCCCCCTTCCTGATTAAACCCCTCGGCTTGGAATATAACCGCTTGATTACCCTTCGTGATGAAACCCCTCAGCCTGGAATATAACCCCTCGATTCCCATTCCTGATTAAACCCCTCAGCCTGGAATATAACCCCTCGATTCCCCTTCCTGATTAAACCCCTCGGCCAGGAATATAACCAGTCGATTCCCCTTCCTGATTAAACCCCACGGCCTGGAATATTACCCCTCGATTCCCCTTCCTGATTAAACCCCTCGGCCTGGAATATAACCCCTCGATTCCCCTTCCTGATTAAACCCCTCGGCCTGAAATATAACCACTCGATTCCCCCTTCCTGATTAAACCCCTCGGCCTGAAATATAACCCCTCGATTCCCCCTTCCTGATTAAACACCTCAGCCTGGAATATAAACCCACGATTCCCCTTCCTGATTAAACCGCTCGGCCTGGAATATAACCCCTCGATTCCCTCTTCCTGCTTAAACCCCTCGGCCAGTATTATAAACCCTCGATTCCCCCTTCCTGATTAAACGCCTCGGCCAGGAATATAACCCCTGGATTCCCCTTCCTGATAAAACCTCTCAGCCTGGAATATAACCCCTCTATTCCCCTTCCTGATTAAACCCCTCAGCCAGGAATATAGCCCCTCGATTCCCCTTCCTGATTAAACCCCTCAGCCTGGAATATAACCCCTCGATTCCCCTTCCTGATTAAACCCCTCAGCTTGGAATATAACCCCTCGATTCCCCCTTCCTGATTAAACCCCTCAGTCAGGAATATAACCCCTCGATTTCGCTTCCTGATTAAACCCCTCAACCTGGAATATAACCCCTCGATTCCCCTTCCTGATTAAACCCCTCAGCCTGGAATATAACCCCTCGATTCCCCCTTCCTGATTAAACCCTTCGGCCCTGAATATAACCCCACGATTCCCCCTTCCTGATTAAACCCCTCAGCCTGGAATATAACCACTCGATTCCCCTTCCTGATTAAACCCCTCAGCCTGGAAAATAACCCCTCGATTCCCCTTCCTGATTCAACCCCTCAGCCTGGAATATAACCCCTCGATACCCCCTTCCTGATTAAACCCCTCAGCCTGGAATATAACCCCTCGATTTCCCCTTCCTGATTAAACCCCTCAGACTGGAATATAACGCCTGGATTCCCCTTCCTGATTAAACCCCTCAGCATGGAATATAACCACTCGATTCACCCTTCCTGATTAAACCCCTCAGCCTGGAATATAACCCCTCGATTCCCCCTTCCTGTTTAAACCCCTCGGCCTGGAATATAACCCCTCGATTCGCCCTTCCTGATTAAACCCCACAGGCTGGAATATAACCCCTCGATTCCCCCTTCCTGATTAAACCCCTCGGCCTGGAATATAACCCCTCGATTCCCCTTCCTGATTAACCCCTTGGACTGGAATATAACCCCTCGATTCCCCTTCCTGATTAAACACCTCGGCTTGGAATATAACCCCTTGATTCCCATTACTGATTAACCCCCTTGGCCTGGAATATAACCCCACGATTCCCCTTCCTGATTAAACCCCTCGGCCTGGAAGAGAACCCCTCGATTCCCCCTTCCTGATTAAACCCCTCAGCCTGGAATATAACCCCTCGATTCCCCTTCCTGATTAAACCCCTCGGCCCTGAATATAACCCCTGGAATCCCCTTCCGGATTAAACCCCTCTTCCAGGAATATGACAACTCAATTCCCCCTTCGGGATTAAACCCCTCGTCCAGGAATATGACTCCTCGATTCCCCCTTCCTGATTAAGCCCCTCAGCCTGGAATATAACCCCCCGATTCCCCTTCCTGATTAAACCCCTCAGCCTGGAATATAACCCCTCGATTCCCCTTCCTGATTAAACCCTTCGGCCCTGAATATAACCCCACGATTCCCCCTTCCTGATTAAACCCCTCAGCCTGGAATATAACCACACGATTCCCCTTCCTGATTAAACCCCTCAGCCTGGAAAATAACCCCTCGATTCCCCTTCCTGATTCAACCCCTCAGCCTGGAATATAACCCCTCGATACCCCCTTCCTGATTAAACCCCTCAGCCTGGAATATAACCCCTCGATTCCCCCTTCCTGATTAAACCCCTCGGCCCTGAATATAACCGCTCGATTCCCCCTTCCTATTTAAACCCCCGGCCCTGAATATAAGTCCTCGATTCCACCTTCCTGATTAAACCCCTCAGCCAGGAATATAACCCCTCGATTCCCCTTCCTGATTAAACCCCTCACCTTGGAATATAACCCCTCGATTCCCCCTTCCTGATTAAACCACTCAGTCAGGAATATAACCCCTCGATTCCCCTTCCTGATTAAACCCCTCAGCCTGGAATATAACCCCTCGATTGCCCCTTCCTGATTAAACCCTGCGGCCTGGAATATAATCCCTCAATTCCCCTTCCTGATTAAACCCCTCAGCCAGGAATATAACCCCTCGATTCCCCTTCCTGATTAAACCCCTCAGACTGGAATATAACCCCTCGATTGCCCCTTCCTGATTAAACCCTGCGGCCTGGAATATAATCCCTCAATTCCCCTTCCTGATTAAACCCCTCAGCTTGGAATATAACCCCTCGATTCCCCCTTCCTGATTAAATCCCTCGGCGCCGAACATTACCCCACGATTCCCCCTTCCTGATTAAACCCCTCGGCTTGGAATATAACTGCTTGATTTCCCTTCGTGATGAAACCCCTCAGCCTGGAATATAACCCCTCGATTCCCCCTTTCTGATTAAACCCCTCAGCCTGGAATATAACCCCTCGATTCCCCCTTTCTGATTAAACCCCTCAGACTGGAATATAATCCCTCAATTCCCCTTCCTGATTAAACCCCTCAGCCAGGAATATAGCCACTCGATTCCCCTTCCTGATTAAACCCCTCAGCCAGGAATATAACCCCTCGATTCCCCTTCCTGATTAAACCCCTCAGACTGGAAAAAAAACCCTCGATTCCCCTTCCTGATTAAACCCCTCAGCTTGGAATATAACCACTCGATTCCCCCTTCCTGATTAAACCCCTCAGTCAGGAATATAACCCCTCGATTCCCCTTCCTGATTAAACCCCTCAGCCTGGAATATAACCCCTCGATTCGCCCTTCCTGATTAAACCCCTCGGCCTGGAATATAACCCCTCGATTCCCCTTCCTGATTAAACCCCTCAGACTGGAATATGACCCCTCGATTCCCCTTCCTGATTAAACCCCTCAGCTTGGAATATAACCCCTCGATTCCCCCTTCCTGATTAAACC
Source organism: Chiloscyllium punctatum (assembly GCF_047496795.1). Taxonomy (NCBI): domain Eukaryota; kingdom Metazoa; phylum Chordata; class Chondrichthyes; order Orectolobiformes; family Hemiscylliidae; genus Chiloscyllium; species Chiloscyllium punctatum. The sequence goes on along the minus strand of NW_027309801.1, from coordinate 1,298,204 downwards.
CCTCAGTCAGGAATATAACCCCTCGATTCCCCTTCCTGATTAAACCCCTCAGCCTGGAATATAACCCCTCGATTCCCCATTCCTGATTAAACCCCTCGGCCCTGAATATAACCCCACGATTCGCCCTTCCTGATTAAACCCCTCGGCCTGGAATATAACCCCTCGATTCCCCTTCCTGATTAAACCCCTCGTCCCTGAATATAACCCCCGGAATCCCCTTCCGGATAAACCCCTCGTCCAGGAATATGACACCTCGATTCCCCCTTCCGGATTAAACCCCTCGGCCTGGAATATAACTCCTCAATTCCCCTTCCTGATTAAACCCCTCAGCCTGGAATATAACCCCTTGATTCCCCCTTCCTGACTAAACCCCTCAGCCTGGAATATAACCCCTCGATTCACCCTTTCCTGATTAAACACCTCGGCCAGGAATATAACCCCTCGATTCCCCTTCCTGATTAAACCCCTCTGCCTGGAATATAACCCCTCGATTTCCCCTTCCTGATTAAACCCCTCAGCCTAGAATATAACCACTCGATTCCCCTTCCTGATTAAACCCCTCAGCCTGGAATATAACCACTCGATTCCCCCTTCCTGATTAAACCTCTCGGCCTGGAATATAATCCCTCAATTCCCCTTCCTGATTAAACCGCTCAGCCAGGAATATAACCCCTCGATTCCCCTTCCTGATTAAACCCCTCAGACTGGAATATAATCCCTCAATTCCCCTTCCTGATTAAACCCCTCAGCCAGGAATATAACCCCTCGATTCCCCTTCCTGATTAAACCCCTCAGCCAGGAATATAACCCCTCGATTCCCCTTCCTGATTAAACCCCTTAGACTGGAAAAAAAACCCTCGATTCCCCTTCCTGATTAAACCCCTCAGCTTGGAATATAACCACTCGATTCCCCCTTCCTGATTAAACCCCTCAGTCAGGAATATAACCCCTCGATTCCCCTTCCTGATTAAACCCCTCAGTCAGGAATATAACCCCTCGATTCCCCCTTCCTGATTAAACCCCTCGGCCAGGAATATAACCCCTCGATTCCCCCTTCCTGATTAAACCTCTCGGCCCTGAATATAACCCCTGGATTCCCCTTCCTGATTAAACCCCTCGGCCTGGAACATAACCCCTCGATTCCCCTTTCTGATAAAACCCCGCAGCCTGGAATATAACTCCTTGATTCCCCCTTCCTGATTAAACCCCTCGGCTTGGAATATTTACCCCTCGATTCCCATTACTGATTAAACCCCTCGGCCTGGCAGAGAACCCCACAATTCCCCTCCCTGATTAAACCCCTCGGCCTGAAATATAACCCCTCGATTCCCCCTTCCTGATTAAACCCCTCAGCCTGGAATATAAACCCACGATTCCCCCTTCCTGATTAAACCGCTCGGCCTGGAATATAACCCCTCGATTCCCCTTCCTGCTTAAACCACTCGGCCAGGATTATAAACCCTCGATTCCCCCTTCCTGATTACACGCCTCGGCCAGGAATATAACCCTTCGATTCCCCCTTCCTGATTAAACCCCTCAGCCTGGAATATAACCCCTCGATTCCCCTTCCTGATTAAACCCCTCGGCCTGAAATATAACCTCTCGATTCCCCCTTCCTGATTAAACCCCTCGGCCAGGAATATAACCCTTCGATTCCCCTCCCTCATTAAACCTCTCGGCCCTGAATATAACCCCTGGATTCCCGTTCCTGATTAAACCCCTCAGCCAGGAATATAACCCCTCGATTCCCCTTCCTGATTAAACCCCTCAGACTGGAAAAAAAAACCCTCGATTCCCCTTCCTGATTAAACCCCTCAGCTTGGAATATAACCCCTCGATTCCCCCTTCCTGATTAAACCCCTCAGTCAGGAATATAACCCCTCGATTCCCCTTCCTGATTAAACCCCTCAGCCTGGAATATAACCCCTCGATTCGCCCTTCCCGATTAAACCCCTCGGCCTGGAATATACCCCTCGATTCCCCCTTCCTGATTAAACCCCTCAGCCTGGAATATAACCCCTCGATTCCCCCTTCCTGATTAAACCCCTCGGCCCTGAATATAACCGCTCGATTCCCCCTTCCTAATTAAACCCCCGGCCCTGAATATAAGTCCTCGATTCAACCTTCCTGATTAAACCCCTCAGCCTGGAATATAACCCCTCGATTCGCCCTTCCTGATTAAACCCCTCGGCCCAGAATATAACCCCTCGATTCCCCTTCCTGATTAAACCCCTCAGCCTGGAATATAACCCCTGGATTCCCCTTCCTGATTAAACCCCTCAGCCTGGAATATAACCCCTAGATTTCCCTTCCTGATTAAACCCCTCGGCCTGAAATATAACCTCTCGATTCCCCCTTCCTGATTAAACCCCTCGGCCAGGAATATAACCCTTCGATTCCCCTCCCTCATTAAACCTCTCGGCCCTGAATATAACCCCTGGATTCCCGTTCCTGATTAAACCCCTCAGCCAGGAATATAACCCCTCGATTCCCCTTCCTGATTAAACCCCTCAGACTGGAAAAAAAACCCCTCGATTCCCCTTCCTGATTAAACCCCTCAGCTTGGAATATAATCCCTCGATTCCCCCTTCCTGATTAAACCCCTCAGCCTGGAATATAACCCCTCGATTCCCCCTTCCTGATTAAACCCCTCGGCCCTGAATATAACCGCTCGATTCCCCCTTCCTAATTAAACCCCCGGCCCTGAATATAAGTCCTCGATTCCACCTTCCTGATTAAACCCCTCAGCCTGGAATATAACCCCTCGATTCTCCTTCCTGATTAAACCCCTCGGCCTGGAATATAACCCCACGATTCCACTTCCTGATTAAACCCCTCGGCCTGGAATATAACCCCTCGATTCCCCCTTCCTGATTAATCCCCTCAGCCTGGAATATAACCCCTCGATTCCCCTTCCTGATTAAACCCCTCGGCCCTGAATATAACCCCCGGAATCCCGTTCCTGATTAAACCCCTCAGCCAGGAATATAACCCCTCGATTCCCCTTCCTGATTAAACCCCTCAGACTGGAAAAAAAACCCCTCGATTCCCCTTCCTGATTAAACCCCTCAGCTTGGAATATAACCCCTCGATTCCCCCTTCCTGATTAAACCCCTCAGCCTGGAATATAACCCCTCGATTCCCCCTTCCTGATTAAACCCCTCGGCCCTGAATATAACCGCTCGATTCCCCCTTCCTCATTAAACCCCCGGCCCTGAATATAAGTCCTCGATTCCACCTTCCTGATTAAACCCCTCAGCCTGGAATATAACCCCTCGATTCGCCCTTCCTGATTAAACCCCTCGGCCCAGAATATAACCCCTCGATTCCCCTTCCTGATTAAACCCCTCAGCCTGGAACATAACCCCTGGATTCCCCTTCCTGATTAAACCCCTCAGCCTGGAATATAACCCCTAGATTTCCCTTCCTGATTAAACCCCTCAGCCTGGTATATAACCCCTCGATTCCCCCTTCCTGATAAAAACCCTCAGCCTGGAATATAACCACTCGATTCCCCCTTCCTGATTAAACCCCTTGGCCTGGAATATAAACCCTCGATTCCCCTTCCTGATTAAACCCCTCAGCCTGGAATATAACCCCTCGATTCCCCTTCCTGATTAACCCATCGGACTGGAATATAACCCCTCGATTCCCCTTCCTGATTAAACCCCTCAGCCTGGAATATAACCCCTCGATTCTCCTTCCTGATTAAACCCCTCGGCCTGGAATATAACCCCACGATTCCACTTCCTGATTAAACCCCTCGGCCTGGAATATAACCCCTCGATTCCCCCTTCCTGATTAATCGCCTCAGCCTGGAATATAACCCCTCGATTCCCCTTCCTGATTAAACCCCTCGGCCCTGAATATAACCCCCGGAATCCCCTTCCGGATTAAACCCCTCACCCAGGAATATGACACCTCGATTCCCCCTTCCGGATTAAACCCCTCGGCCTGGAATATAACCCCTCGATTCCCCTTCCTGATTAAACCCCTCAGCCTGGAATATAACCCCTCGATTCCCCCTTCCTGATTAAACCCCTCAGCCTGGAATATAACCCCTCGATTCCCCCTTTCCTGATTAAACACCTCGGCCTGGAATATAACCCCTCGATTCCCCTTCCTGATTAAACCCCTCTGCCTGGAATATAACCCCTCGATTTCCCCTTCCTGATTAAACCCCTCAGCCTGGAATATAACCACTCGATTCCCCTTCCTGATTAAACCCCTCAGCCTGGAATATAACCACTCGATTCCCCCTTCCTGATTAAACCCCTCAGCCTGGAATATAACCACTCGATTCCCCTTCCTGATTAAACCCCTCGGCCTGGAATATAATCCCTCGATCCCCCTTCCTGATTAAAGCCCTCAGACTGGAATATGACACCTCGATTCCCCCTTCCTGATTAAACCCCTCAGCCTGGAATATATCCCCTCCATTTCCCTTCCTGATCAACCCCCTCGGCCTGGAATATAATCCCTCGATTCCCCCTTCCTGATAAAACCCTACAGCCTGCAATATTATCCCTCGTTCCCACTTCCTGATTAAACCCCTGAGCCTGGAATAAAACCCCTTGATTCCCCCTTCCTGATTAAACCACTCGGCCAGGATTATAAACCCTCGATTCCCGCTTCCTGATTACACGCCTCGGCCAGGAATATAACCCCGCGATTCCCCTTCCTGATTAAACCCCTCGCCTGAAATATAACCCCTCGATTCCCCCTTCCTGATTAAACCCCTCGGCCAGGAATATAACCCCTCGATTCCCCCTTCCTGATTAAACCCCTCGGCCCTGAATATAACCGCTCGATTCCCCCTTCCTAATTAAACCCCCGGCCCTGAATATAAGTCCTCGATTCCACCTTCCTGATTAAACCCCTCAGCCTGGAATATAACCCCTCGATTCTCCTTACTGATTAAACCCCTCGGCCTGGAATATAACCCCACGATTCCACTTCCTGATTAAACCCCTCGGCCTGGAATATAACCCCTCGATTCCCCCTTCCTGATTAATCCCCTCAGCCTGGAATATAACCCCTCGATTCCCCTTCCTGATTAAACCCCTCGGCCCAGAATATAACCCCCGGAATACCGTTCCTGATTAAACCGCTCAGCCAGGAATATAACCCCTCGATTCCCCTTCCTGATTAAACCCCTCAGACTGGAAAAAAAAACCCTCGATTCCCCTTCCTGATTAAACCCCTCAGCTTGGAATATAACCCCTCGATTCCCCCTTCCTGATTAAACCCCTCAGCCTGGAATATAACCCCTCGATTCCCCCTTCCTGATTAAACCCCTCGGCCCTGAATATAACCGCTCGATTCCCCCTTCCTAATTAAACCCCCGGCCCTGAATATAAGTCCTCGATTCCACCTTCCTGATTAAACCCCTCAGCCTGGAATATAACCCCTCGATTCGCCCTTCCTGATTAAACCCCTCGGCCCAGAATATAACCCCTCGATTCCCCTTCCTGATTAAACCCCTCAGCCTGGAATATAACCCCTGGATTCCCCTTCCTGATTAAACCCCTCAGCCTGGAATATAACCCCTAGATTTCCCTTCCTGATTAAACCCCTCAGCCTGGTATATAACCCCTCGATTCCCCCTTCCTGATAAAAACCCTCAGCCTGGAATATAACCACTCGATTCCCCCTTCCTGATTAAACCCCTCGGCCTGGAATATAACCCCTAGATTTCCCTTCCTGATTAAACCCCTCAGCCTGGTATATAACCCCTCGATTCCCCCTTCCTGATAAAAACCCTCAGCCTGGAATATAACCACTCGATTCCCCCTTCCTGATTAAACCCCTCGGCCTGGAATATAAACCCTGGATTCCCCTTCCTGATTAAACCCCTCAGCCTGGAATATAACCACTCGATTCCCCTTCCTGATTAAACCCCTCAGCCTGGAATATAACCCCTCGATTCCCCTTCCTGATTAAACCCCTCGGACTGGAATATAACCCCTCGATTCCCCTTCCTGATTAAACCCCTCAGCCTGGAATATAACCCCTCGATTCTCCTTCCTGATTAAACCCCTCGGCCTGGAATATAACCCCACGATTCCACTTCCTGATTAAACCCCTCGGCCTGGAATATAACCCCTCGATTCCCCCTTCCTGATTAATCCCCTCAGCCTGGAATATAACCCCTCGATTCCCCTTCCTGATTAAACCCCTCGGCCCTGAATATAACCCCCGGAATCCCCTTCCGGATTAAACCCCTCATCCAGGAATATGACACCTCGATTCCCCCTTCCGGATTAAACCCCTCGGCCTGGAATATAACCCCTCGATTCCCCTTCCTGATTAAACCCCTCAGCCTGGAATATAACCCCTCGATTCCCCCTTCCTGATTAAACCCCTCAGCCTGGAATATAACCCCTCGATTTCCCCTTCCTGATTAAACCCCTCAGCCTGGAATATAACCACTCGATTCCCCTTCCTGATTAAACCCCTCAGCCTGGAATATAACCACTCGATTCCCCCTTCCTGATTAAACCCCTCAGCCTGGAATATAACCACTCGATTCCCCTTCCTGATTAAACCCCTCGGCCTGGAATATAATCCCTCGATCCCCCTTCCTGATTAAAGCCCTCAGACTGGAATATGACACCTCGATTCCCCCTTCCTGATTAAACCCCTCAGCCTGGAATATATCCCCTCCATTTCCCTTCCTGATCAACCCCCTCGGCCTGGAATATAATCCCTCGATTCCCCCTTCCTGATAAAACCCTACAGCCTGCAATATTATCCCTCGTTCCGACTTCCTGATTAAACCCCTGAGCCTGGAATAAAACCCCTTGATTCCCCCTTCCTGATTAAACCACTCGGCCAGGATTATAAACCCTCGATTCCCACTTCCTGATTACACGCCTCGGCCAGGAATATAACCCCTCGATTCCCCCTTCCTGATTAAACCCCTCAGCCTGGAATAAAACCCCTTGATTCCCCCTTCCTGATTAAACCCCTCGGCCTGAAATATAACCCCTCGATTCCCCCTTCCTGATGAAACCCCTCGGCCAGGAATATAACCCCTCGATTCCCCTCCCTGATTAAACCTCTCGGCCCTGAATATAACCCCTGGATTCCCCTTCCTGATTAAACCCCTCAGCCTGGAATATAACCCCTCGATTGCCCCTTCCTGATTAAACCCCTCGGCCTGGAATATAATCCCTCAATTCCCTTTCCTGATTAACCCCCTCAGCCAGGAATATAACCCCTCGATTCCCCTTCCTGATTAAACCCCTCAGTTTGGAATATAACCCCTCGATTCACCCTTCCTGATTAAACCCCTCGGCCTGGAATATAACCCCTCGATTCCCCTTCCTGTTTAAACCCCTCAGCCTGGAATATAACCCCTCGATTCCCCCTTCCTGATTAAACCCCTCGGCCCTGAATATAACCGCTCGATTCCCCCTTCCTAATTAAACCCCCGGCCCTGAATAAAAGTCCTCGATTCCACCTTCCTGATTAAACCCGTCAGCCAGGAATATAACCCCTCAATTTCCCTTCCTGATTAAACCCCTCAGCTTGGAAGATAACCCCTCGATTCCCCCTTCCTGATTAAACCCCTCGGCCCTGAATATAACCGCTCGATTCCCCCTTCCTAATTAAACCCCCGGCCCTGAAGATACGTCCTCGATTCCATCTTCCTGATTAAACCCCTCAGCCTGGAATATAACCCCTCGATTCGCCCTTCCTGATTAAACCCCTCGGCCCAGAATATAACCCCTCGATTCCCCTTCCTGATTAAACCCCTCAGCCTGGAATATAACCCCTAGATTTCCCTTCCTGATTAAACCCCTCAGCCTGGTATATAACCCCTCGATTCCCCCTTCCTGATTAAAACCCTCAGCCTGGAATATAACCACTCGATTCCCCCTTCCTGATTAAACCCCTCGGCCTGGAATATAACCCCTTGATTCCCCTTCCTGATTAAACCCCTCGGACTGGAATATAACCCCTCGATTCCCCTTCCTGATTACACCCCTCAGCCTGGAATATAACCCCACGATTCCCCTTCCTGATTAAACCCCTCGGCCTGGAATATAACCCCTCGATTCCCCTTCCTGATTAAACCCCTCGTCCCTGAATATAACCCCCGGTATCCCCTTCCGGATAAACCCCTCGTCGAGGAATATGACACCTCGATTCCCCCTTCCGGATTAAACCCCTCGGCCTGGAATATAACTCCTCGATTCCCCTTCCTGATTAAACCCCTCAGCCTGGAATATAACCCCTTGATTCCCCCTTCCTGACTAAACCCCTCAGCCTGGAATATAACCCCTCGATTCACCCTTTCCTGATTAAACACCTCGGCCAGGAATATAACCCCTCGATTCCCCTTCCTGATTAAACCCCTCTGCCTGGAATATAACCCCTCGATTTCCCCTTCCTGATTAAACCCCTCAGCCTAGAATATAACCACTCGATTCCCCTTCCTGATTAAACCCCTCAGCCTGGAATATAACCACTCGATTCCCCCTTCCTGATTAAACCCCTCAGTCAGGAATATAACCCCTCGATTCCCCCTTCCTGATTAAACCCCTCGGCCCTGAATATAACCCCACGATTCCCCCTTCCTGATTAAACCCCTCGGCCTGGAATATAACCCCTCGATTCCCCTTCCTGATTAAACCCCTCGTCCCTGAATATAACCCCCGGAATCCCCTTCCGGATAAACCCCTCGTCCAGGAATATGACACCTCGATTCCCCCTTCCGGATTAAACCCCTCGGCCTGGAATATAACTCCTCGATTCCCCTTCCTGATTAAACCCCTCAGCCTGGAATATAACCCCTTGATTCCCCCTTCCTGACTAAACCCCTCAGCCTGGAATATAACCCCTTGATTCCCCCTTTCCTGATTAAACACCTCGGCCAGGAATATAACCCCTCGATTCCCCTTCCTGATTAAACCCCTCTGCCTGGAATGTAACCCCTCGATTTCCCCTTCCTGATTAAACCCCTCAGCCTAGAATATAACCACTCGATTCCCCTTCCTGATTAAACCCCTCAGCCTGGAATATAACCACACGATTCCCCCTTCCTGATTAAACCTCTCGGCCTGGAATATAATCCCTCAATTCCCCTTCCTGATTAAACCGCTCAGCCAGGAATATAACCCCTCGATTCCCTTCCTGATTAAACCCCTCAGACTGGAATATAATCCCTCAATTCCCCTTCCTGATTAAACCCCTCAGCCAGAAATATAACCCCTCGATTCCCCTTCCTGATTAAACCCCTCAGCCAGGAATATAACCCCTCGATTCCCCTTCCTGATTAAACCCCTCAGACTGGAAAAAAAACCCTCGATTCCCCTTCCTGATTAAACCCCTCAGCTTGGAATATAACCACTCGATTCCCCCTTCCTGATTAAACCCCTCAGTCAGGAATATAACCCCTCGATTCCCCTTCCTGATTAAACCCCTCAGCCTGGAATATAACCCCTCGATTCGCCCTTCCTGATTAAACCCCTCGGCCTGGAATATAACCCCTCGATTCCCCTTCCTGATTAAACCCCTCAGACTGGAATATGACCCCTCGATTCCCCTTCCTGATTAAACCCCTCAGCTTGGAATATAACCCCTCGATTCCCCCTTCCTGATTAAACCCCTCAGTCAGGAATATAACCCCTCGATTCCCCTTCCTGATTAAACCCCTCAGCCTGGAATATAACCCCTCGATTCCCCCTTCCTGATTAAACCCCTCGGCCCTGAATATAACCCCACGATTCCCCCTTCCTGATTAAACCCCTCAGCCTGGAATATAACCACACGATTCCCCTTCCTGATTAAACCCCTCAGCCTGGAAAATAACCCCTCGATTCCCCTTCCTGATTAAACCCCTCAGCCTGGAATATAACCCCTCGATTCGCCCTTCCTGATTAAACCCCTCGGCCTGGAATATAACCCCTCGATTCCCCTTCCTGATTAAACCCCTCAGACTGGAATATAACCCCTCGATTCCCCTTCCTGATTAAACCCCTCAGCTTGGAATATGACTCCTCGATTCCCCCTTCCTGATTAAGCCCCTCAGCCTGGAATATAACCCCCCGATTCCCCTTCCTGATTAAACCACTCAGCCTGGAATATAACCCCTCGATTCCCCTTCCTGATTAAACCCTTCGGCCCTGAATATAACCCCACGATTCCCCCTTCCTGATTAAACCCCTCAGCCTGGAATATAACCACACGATTCCCCTTCCTGATTAAACCCCTCAGCCTGGAAAATAACCCCTCGATTCCCCTTCCTGATTCAACCCCTCAGCCTGGAATATAACCCCTCGATACCCCCTTCCTGATTAAACCCCTCAGCCTGGAATATAACCCCTTGATTCCCCCTTCCTGACTAAACCCCTCAGCCTGGAATATAACCCCTCGATTTCCCCTTCCTGATTAAACCCCTCAGCCTGGAATATAACGCCTGGATTCCCCTTCCTGATTAAACCCCTCAGCCTGGAATATAACCACTCGATTCCCCCTTCCTGATTAAACCCCTCAGCCTGGAATATAACCCCTCGATTCCCCCTTCCTGATTAAATCCCTCAGCCTGGAATATAACCCCTCGATTTCCCTTCCTGATAAAACCCTACAACCTGGAATATTATCCCTTGATTCCCACTTCCTGATTAAACCCCTCAGCCTGGAATATAACCCCTCGATTCCCCTTCCTGATTAAACCCCTCAGCCTGGAATATAACCCCTCGATTCCCCCTTCCTGATTAAACCCCTCGGCCAGGAATATAATCACTCGATGGCCTTCCTGATTAATCCCCATGGCCTTGAATATAACCCCTCGATTCCCCTTCCTGATTAAACCCCTCAGCCTGGAATATAACCACTCGATTCCCCCTTCCTGATTAAACCCCTCGGCCTGGAATATAACCCCTTGATTCCCCTTCCTGATTAAACCCCTCAGCCTGGAATATAACCCCTCGATTCCCCTTCCTGATTAACCCCTCGGACTGGAATATAACCCCTCGATTCCCCTTCCTGATTAAACCCCTCGGCCAGGAATATAACCCCTCGATTCCCCCTTCCTGATTAAACCCCTCGGCCCTGAATATAACCGCTCGATTCCCCCTTCCTAATTAAACCCCCGGCCCTGAATATAAGTCCTCGATTCCACCTTCCTGATTAAACCCCTCAGCCTGGAATATAACCCCTCGATTCTCCTTCCTGATTAAACCCCTCGGCCTGGAATATAACCCCACGATTCCACTTCCTGATTAAACCCCTCGGCCTGGAATATAACCCCTCGATTCCCCCTTCCTGATTCATCCCCTCAGCCTGGAATATAACCCCTCGATTCCCCTTCCTGATTAAACCCCTCGGCCCTGAATATAACCCCCGGAATCCCGTTCCTGATTAAACCCCTCAGCCAGGAATATAACCCCTCGATTCCCCTTCCTGATTAAACCCCTCAGACTGGAAAAAAAACCCCTCGATTCCCCTTCCTGATTAAACCCCTCAGCTTGGAATATAACCCCTCGATTCCCCCTTCCTGATTAAACCCCTCAGCCTGGAATATAACCCCTCGATTCCCCCTTCCTGATTAAACCCCTCGGCCCTGAATATAACCGCTCGATTCCCCCTTCCTAATTAAACCCCCGGCCCTGAATATAAGTCCTCGATTCCACCTTCCTGATTAAACCCCTCAGCCTGGAATATGACACCTCGATTCCCCCTTCCGGATTAAACCCCTCGGCCTGGAATATAACCCCTCGATTCCCCTTCCTGATTAAACCCCTCAGCCTGGAATATAACCCCTCGATTCCCCCTTCCTGATTAAACCCCTCGGCCTGGAATATAACCCCTCGATTCCCCCTTTCCTGATTAAACACCTCGGCCTGGAATATAACCCCTCAATTCCCCTTCCTGATTAAACCCCTCTGCCTGGAATATAACCCCTCGATTTCCCCTTCCTGATTAAACCCCTCAGCCTGGAATATAACCACTCGATTCCCCTTCCTGATTAAACCCCTCAGCCTGGAATATAACCACTCGATTCCCCCTTCCTGATTAAACCCCTCAGCCTGGACTATAACCCCTCGATTCCCCCTTCCTGATTAAACCCCTCGGCCCTGAATATAACCGCTCGAATCCCCCTTCCTAATTAAACCCCCGGCCCTGAATATACGTCCTCGATTCCACCTTCCTGATTAAACCCCTCTGCCTGGAATATAACCCCTCGATTTCCCCTTCCTGATTAAACCCCTCAGCCTGGAATATAACCACTCGATTCCCCTTCCTGATTAAACCCCTCAGCCTGGAATATAACCACTCGATTCCCCCTTCCTGATTAAACCCCTCAGCCTGGAATATAACCACTCGATTCCCCTTCCTGATTAAACCCCTCGGCCTGGAATATAATCCCTCGATCCCCCTTCCTGATTAAAGCCCTCAGACTGGAATATGACACCTCGATTCCCCCTTCCTGATTAAACCCCTCAGCCTGGAATATATCCCCTCCATTTCCCTTCCTGATCAACCCCCTCGGCCTGGAATATAATCCCTCGATTACCCCTTCCTGATAAAACCCTACAGCCTGCAATATTATCCCTCGTTCCCACTTCCTGATTAAACCCCTGAGCCTGGAATAAAACCCCTTGATTCCCCCTTCCTGATTAAACCACTCGGCCAGGATTATAAACCCTCGATTCCCGCTTCCTGATTACACGCCTCGGCCAGGAATATAACCCCTCGATTCCCCCTTCCTGATTAAACCCCTCAGCCTGGAATATAACCCCGCGATTCCCCTTCCTGATTAAACCCCTCGGCCTGAAATATAACCCCTCGATTCCCCCTTCCAGATTAAACCCCTCGGCCAGGAATATAACCCCTCGATTCCCCTCCCTGATTAAACCTCTCGGCCCTGAATATAACCCCTGGATTCCCCTTCCTGATTAAACCCCTCAGCCTGGAATATAACCCCTCGATTGCCCCTTCCTGATTAAACCCCTCGGCCTGGAATATAATCCCTCAATTCCCTTTCCTGATTAACCCCCTCAGCCAGGAATATAACCCCTCGATTCCCCTTCCTGATTAAACCCCTCAGCTTGGAATATAACCCCTCGATTCCCCCTTCCTGATTAAACCCCTCAGTCAGGAATATAACCCCTCGATTCCCCTTCCTGATTAAACCCCTTAGCCAGGAATATAACCCCTCGATTCCCCCTTCCTGATTAAACCCCTCGGCCCTGAATATAACCGCTCGATTCCCCCTTCCTAATTAAACCCACGGCCCTGAATAAAAGTCCTCGATTCCACCTTCCTGATTAAACCCGTCAGCCAGGAATATAACCCCTCAATTTCCCTTCCTGATTAAACCCCTCAGCTTGGAAGATAACCCCTCGATTCCCCCTTCCTGATTAAACCCCTCGGCCCTGAATATAACCGCTCGATTCCCCCTTCCTAATTAAACCCCCGGCCCTGAATATACGTCCTCGATTCCACCTTCCTGATTAAACCCCTCAGCCTGGAATATAACCCCTCGATTCGCCCTTCCTGATTAAACCCCTCGGCCCAGAATATAACCCCTCGATTCCCCTTCCTGATTAAACCCCTCAGCCTGGAATATAACCCCTGGATTCCCCTTCCTGATTAAACCCCTCAGCCTGGAATATAACCCCTAGATTTCCCTTCCTGATTAAACCCCTCAGCCTGGTATATAACCCCTCGATTCCCCCTTCCTGATTAAAACCCTCAGCCTGGAATATAACCACTCGATTCCCCCTTCCTGATTAAACCCATCGGCCTGGAATATAACCCCTTGATTCCCCTTCCTGATTAAACCCCTCGGACTGGAATATAACCCCTCGATTCCCCTTCCTGATTACACCCCTCAGCCTGGAATATAACCCCACGATTCCCCTTCCTGATTAAACCCCTCGGCCTGGAATATAACCCCTCGATTCCCCTTCCTGATTAAACCCCTCGTCCCTGAATATAACCCCCGGAATCCCCTTCCGGATAAACCCCTCGTCCAGGAATATGACACCTCGATTCCCCCTTCCGGATTAAACCCCTCGGCCTGGAATATAACTCCTCGATTCCCCTTCCTGATTAAACCCCTCAGCCTGGAATATAACCCCTTGATTCCCCCTTCCTGACTAAACCCCTCAGCCTGGAATATAACCCCTCGATTCCCCATTTCCTGATTAAACACCTCGGCCAGGAATATAACCCCTCGATTCCCCTTACTGATTAAACCCCTCTGCCTGGAATATAACCCCTCGATTTCCCCTTCCTGATTAAACCCCTCAGCCTAGAATATAACCACTCGATTCCCCTTCCTGATTAAACCCCTCAGCCTGGAATATAACCACTCGATTCCCCCTTCCTGATTAAACCTCTCGGCCTGGAATATAATCCCTCAATTCCCCTTCCTGATTAAACCGCTCAGCCAGGAATATAACCCCTCGATTCCCCTTCCTGATTAAACCCCTCAGACTGGAATATAATCCCTCAATTCCCCTTCCTGATTAAACCCCTCAGCCAGGAATATAACCCCTCGATTCCCCCTTCCTGATTAAACCCCTCAGACTGGAAAAAAAACCCTCGATTCCCCTTCCTGATTAAACCCCTCAGCTTGGAATATAACCCCTCGATTCCCCTTCCTGATTAAACCCCTCAGACTGGAAAAAAAACCCTCGATTCCCCTTCCTGATTAAACCCCTCAGCTTGGAATATAACCACTCGATTCCCCCTTCCTGATTAAACCCCTCAGTCAGGAATATAACCCCTCGATTCCCCTTCCTGATTAAACCCCTCAGCCTGGAATATAACCCCTCGATTCGCCCTTCCTGATTAAACCCCTCGGCCTGGAATATAACCCCTCGATTCCCCTTCCTGATTAAACCCCTCAGACTGGAATATAACCCCTCGATTCCCCTTCCTGATTAAACCCCTCAGCTTGGAATATAACCCCTCGATTCCCCCTTCCTGATTAAACCCCTCAGTCAGGAATATAACCCCTCGATTCCCCTTCCTGATTAAACCCCTCAGCCTGGAATATAACCCCTCGATTCCCCCTTCCGGATTAAACCCCTCGGCCCTGAATATAACCCCACGATTCCCCCTTCCTGATTAAACCCCTCAGCCTGGAATATAACCCCTCGATTCCCCTTCCTGATTAAACCCCTCGGCCTGGAATATAACCCCTCGATTCCCCTTCCTGATTAAACCCCTCAGACTGGAATATAACCCCTCGATTCCCCTTCCTGATTAAACCCCTCAGCTTGGAATATGACTCCTCGATTCCCCCTTCCTGATTAAGCCCCTCAGCCTGGAATATAACCCCCCGATTCCCCTTCCTGATTAAACCCCTCAGCCTGGAATATAACCCCTCGATTCCCCTTCCTGATTAAACCCTTCGGCCCTGAATATAACCCCACGATTCCCCCTTCCTGATCAAACCCCTCAGCCTGGAATATAACCACACGATTCCCCTTCCTGATTAAACCCCTCAGCCTGGAAAATAACCCCTCGATTCCCCTTCCTGATTCAACCCCTCAGCCTGGAATATAACCCCTCGATACCCCCTTCCTGATTAAACCCCTCAGCCTGGAATATAACCCCTCGATTTCCCCTTCCTGATTAAACCCCTCAGCCTGGAATATAACGCCTGGATTCCCCTTCCTGATTAAACCCCTCAGCCTGGAATATAACCACTCGATTCCCCCTACCTGATTAAACCCCTCAGCCAGGAATATAACCCCTCGATTCCCCTTCCTGATTAAACCCCTCAGACTGGAAAAAAAAACGCTCGATTCCCCTTCCTGATTAAACCCCTCAGCTTGGAATATAACCCCTCGATTCCCCCTTCCTGATTAAACCCCTCAGCCTGGAATATAACCCCTCGATTCCCCCTTCCTGATTAAACCCCTCGGCCCTGAATATAACCGCTCGATTCCCCCTTCCTAATTAAACCCCCGGCCCTGAATATAAGTCCTCGATTCCACCTTCCTGATTAAACCCCTCAGCCTGGAATATAACCCCTCGATTCTCCTTCCTGATTAAACCCCTCGGCCTGGAATATAACCCCACGATTCCACTTCCTGATTAAACCCCTCGGCCTGGAATATAACCCCTCGATTCCCCCTTCCTGATTAATCCCCTCAGCCTGGAATATAACCCCTCGATTCCCCTTCCTGATTAAACCCCTCGGCCCTGAATATAACCCCCGGAATCCCGTTCCTGATTAAACCCCTCAGCCAGGAATATAACCCCTCGATTCCCCTTCCTGATTAAACCCCTCAGACTGGAAAAAAAAACCCTCGATTCCCCTTCCTGATTAAACCCCACAGCTTGGAATATAACCCCTCGATTCCCCCTTCCTGATTAAACCCCTCAGCCTGGAATATAACCCCTCGATTCCCCCTTCCTGATTAAACCCCTCGGCCCTGAATATAACCCCTCGATTCCCCCTTCCTAATTAAACCCCCGGCCCTGAATATAAGTCCTCAATTCCACCTTCCTGATTAAACCCCTCAGCCTGGAATATAACCCCTCGATTCGCCCTTCCTGATTAAACCCCTCGGCCGAGAATATAACTCCTCGATTCCCCTTCCTGATTAAACCCCTCAGCCTGGAATATAACCCCTGGATTCCCCTTCCTGATTAAACCCCTCAGCCTGGAATATAACCCCTAGATTTCCCTTCCTGATTAAACCCCTCAGCCTGGTATATAACCCCTCGATTCCCCCTTCCTGATAAAAACCCTCAGCCTGGAATATAACCACTCGATTCCCCCTTCCTGATTAAACCCCTCGGCCTGGAATATAAACCCTTGATTCCCCTTCCTGATTAAACCCCTCAGCCTGGAATATAACCCCTCGATTCCCCTTCCTGATTAACCCCTCGGACTGGAATATAACCCCTCGATTCCCCTTCCTGATTAAACCCCTCAGCCTGGAATATAACCCCTCGATTCTCCTTCCTGATTAAACCCCTCGGCCTGGAATATAACCCCACAATTCCACTTCCTGATTAAACCTCTCGGCCTGGAATATAACCCCTCGATTCCCCCTTCCTGATTAATCCCCTCAGCCTGGAATATAACCCCTCGATTCCCCTTCCTGATTAAACCCCTCGGCCCTGAATATAACCCCCGGAATCCCCTTCCGGATTAAACCCCTCGTCCAGGAATATGACACCTCGATTCCCCCTTCCGGATTAAACCCCTCGGCCTGGAATATAACCCCTCGATTCCCCTTCCTGATTAAACCCCTCGGCCCTGAATATAACCCCCGGAATCCCCTTCCGGATTAAACCCCTCGTCCAGGAATATGACACCTCGATTCCCCCTTCCGGATTAAACCCCTCGGCCTGGAATATAACCCCTCGATTCCCCTTCCTGATTAAACCCCTCAGCCTGGAATATAACCCCTCGATTCCCCCTTCCTGATTAAACCCCTCAGCCTGGAATATAACCCCTCGATTCCCCCTTTCCTGATTAAACCCCTCAGACTGGAATATGACCCCTCGATTCCCCTTCCTGATTAAACCCCTCAGCTTGGAATATAACCCCTCGATTCCCCCTTCCTGATTAAACCCCTCAGTCAGGAATATAACCCCTCGATTCCCCTTCCTGATTAAACCCCTCAGCCTGGAATATAACCCCTCGATTCCCCCTTCCTGATTAAACCCCTCGGCCCTGAATATAACCCCACGATTCCCCCTTCCTGATTAAACCCCTCGGCCTGGAATATAACCCCTCGATTCCCCTTCCTGATTAAACCCCTCGTCCCTGAATATAACCCCCGGTATCCCCTTCCGGATAAACCCCTCGTCCAGGAATATGACACCTCGATTCCCCCTTCCGGATTAAACCCCTCGGCCTGGAATATAACTCCTCGATTCCCCTTCCTGATTAAACCCCTCAGCCTGGAATATAACCCCTTGATTCCCCCTTCCTGACTAAACCCCTCAGCCTGGAATATAACCCCTCGATTCACCCTTTCCTGATTAAACACCTCGGCCAGGAATATAACCCCTCGATTCCCCTTCCTGATTAAACCCCTCTGCCTGGAATATAACCCCTCGATTTCCCCTTCCTGATTAAACCCCTCAGCCTAGAATATAACCACTCGATTCCCCTTCCTGATTAAACCCCTCAGCCTGGAATATAACCACTCGATTCCCCCTTCCTGATTAAACCCCTCAGTCAGGAATATAACCCCTCAATTCCCCCTTCCTGATTAAACCCCTCGGCCCTGAATATAACCCCACGATTCCCCCTTCCTGATTAAACCCCTCGGCCTGGAATATAACCCCTCGATTCCCCTTCCTGATTAAACCCCTCGTCCCTGAATATAACCCCCGGAATCCCCTTCCGGATAAACCCCTCGTCCAGGAATATGACACCTCGATTCCCCCTTCCGGATTAAACCCCTCGGCCTGGAATATAACTCCTCGATTCCCCTTCCTGATTAAACCCCTCAGCCTGGAATATAACCCCTTGATTCCCCCTTCCTGACTAAACCCCTCAGCCTGGAATATAACCCCTTGATTCCCCCTTTCCTGATTAAACACCTCGGCCAGGAATATAACCCCTCGATTCCCCTTCCTGATTAAACCCCTCTGCCTGGAATGTAACCCCTCGATTTCCCCTTCCTGATTAAACCCCTCAGCCTAGAATATAACCACTCGATTCCCCTTCCTGATTAAACCCCTCAGCCTGGAATATAACCACACGATTCCCCCTTCCTGATTAAACCTCTCGGCCTGGAATATAATCCCTCAATTCCCCTTCCTGATTAAACCGCTCAGCCAGGAATATAACCCCTCGATTCCCTTCCTGATTAAACCCCTCAGACTGGAATATAATCCCTCAATTCCCCTTCCTGATTAAACCCCTCAGCCAGGAATATAACCCCTCGATTCCCCTTCCTGATTAAACCCCTCAGCCAGGAATATAACCCCTCGATTCCCCTTCCTGATTAAACCCCTCAGACTGGAAAAAAAACCCTCGATTCCCCTTCCTGATTAAACCCCTCAGCTTGGAATATAACCACTCGATTCCCCCTTCCTGATTAAACCCCTCAGTCAGGAATATAACCCCTCGATTCCCCTTCCTGATTAAACCCCTCAGCCTGGAATATAACCCCTCGATTCGCCCTTCCTGATTAAACCCCTCGGCCTGGAATATAACCCCTCGATTCCCCTTCCTGATTAAACCCCTCAGACTGGAATATGACCCCTCGATTCCCCTTCCTGATTAAACCCCTCAGCTTGGAATATAACCCCTCGATTCCCCCTTCCTGATTAAACCCCTCAGTCAGGAATATAACCCCTCGATTCCCCTTCCTGATTAAACCCCTCAGCCTGGAATATAACCCCTCGATTCCCCCTTCCTGATTAAACCCCTCGGCCCTGAATATAACCCCACGATTCCCCCTTCCTGATTAAACCCCTCAGCCTGGAATATAACCACACGATTCCCCTTCCTGATTAAACCCCTCAGCCTGGAAAATAACCCCTCGATTCCCCTTCCTGATTAAACCCCTCAGCCTGGAATATAACCCCTCGATTCGCCCTTCCTGATTAAACCCCTCGGCCTGGAATATAACCCCTCGATTCCCCTTCCTGATTAAACCCCTCAGACTGGAATATAACCCCTCGATTCCCCTTCCTGATTAAACCCCTCAGCTTGGAATATGACTCCTCGATTCCCCCTTCCTGATTAAGCCCCTCAGCCTGGAATATAACCCCCCGATTCCCCTTCCTGATTAAACCACTCAGCCTGGAATATAACCCCTCGATTCCCCTTCCTGATTAAACCCTTCGGCCCTGAATATAACCCCACGATTCCCCCTTCCTGATTAAACCCCTCAGCCTGGAATATAACCACACGATTCCCCTTCCTGATTAAACCCCTCAGCCTGGAAAATAACCCCTCGATTCCCCTTCCTGATTCAACCCCTCAGCCTGGAATATAACCCCTCGATACCCCCTTCCTGATTAAACCCCTCAGCCTGGAATATAACCCCTTGATTCCCCCTTCCTGACTAAACCCCTCAGCCTGGAATATAACCCCTCGATTTCCCCTTCCTGATTAAACCCCTCAGCCTGGAATATAACGCCTGGATTCCCCTTCCTGATTAAACCCCTCAGCCTGGAATATAACCACTCGATTCCCCCTTCCTGATTAAACCCCTCAGCCTGGAATATAACCCCTCGATTCCCCCTTCCTGATTAAATCCCTCAGCCTGGAATATAACCCCTCGATTTCCCTTCCTG
The DNA here is from genome assembly GCF_047496795.1 of Chiloscyllium punctatum. Taxonomy (NCBI): domain Eukaryota; kingdom Metazoa; phylum Chordata; class Chondrichthyes; order Orectolobiformes; family Hemiscylliidae; genus Chiloscyllium; species Chiloscyllium punctatum. The sequence goes on along the minus strand of NW_027309801.1, from coordinate 1,277,960 downwards.
ATAAAACCCTACAACCTGGAATATTATCCCTTGATTCCCACTTCCTGATTAAACCCCTCAGCCTGGAATATAACCCCTCGATTCCCCTTCCTGATTAAACCCCTCAGCCTGGAATATAACCCCTCGATTCCCCCTTCCTGATTAAACCCCTCGGCCAGGAATATAATCACTCGATGGCCTTCCTGATTAATCCCCATGGCCTTGAATATAACCCCTCGATTCCCCTTCCTGATTAAACCCCTCAGCCTGGAATATAACCACTCGATTCCCCCTTCCTGATTAAACCCCTCGGCCTGGAATATAACCCCTTGATTCCCCTTCCTGATTAAACCCCTCAGCCTGGAATATAACCCCTCGATTCCCCTTCCTGATTAACCCCTCGGACTGGAATATAACCCCTCGATTCCCCTTCCTGATTAAACCCCTCGGCCAGGAATATAACCCCTCGATTCCCCCTTCCTGATTAAACCCCTCGGCCCTGAATATAACCGCTCGATTCCCCCTTCCTAATTAAACCCCCGGCCCTGAATATAAGTCCTCGATTCCACCTTCCTGATTAAACCCCTCAGCCTGGAATATAACCCCTCGATTCTCCTTCCTGATTAAACCCCTCGGCCTGGAATATAACCCCACGAATCCACTTCCTGATTAAACCCCTCGGCCTGGAATATAACCCCTCGATTCCCCCTTCCTGATTCATCCCCTCAGCCTGGAATATAACCCCTCGATTCCCCTTCCTGATTAAACCCCTCGGCCCTGAATATAACCCCCGGAATCCCGTTCCTGATTAAACCCCTCAGCCAGGAATATAACCCCTCGATTCCCCTTCCTGATTAAACCCCTCAGACTGGAAAAAAAACCCCTCGATTCCCCTTCCTGATTAAACCCCTCAGCTTGGAATATAACCCCTCGATTCCCCCTTCCTGATTAAACCCCTCAGCCTGGAATATAACCCCTCGATTCCCCCTTCCTGATTAAACCCCTCGGCCCTGAATATAACCGCTCGATTCCCCCTTCCTAATTAAACCCCCGGCCCTGAATATAAGTCCTCGATTCCACCTTCCTGATTAAACCCCTCAGCCTGGAATATGACACCTCGATTCCCCCTTCCGGATTAAACCCCTCGGCCTGGAATATAACCCCTCGATTCCCCTTCCTGATTAAACCCCTCAGCCTGGAATATAACCCCTCGATTCCCCCTTCCTGATTAAACCCCTCGGCCTGGAATATAACCCCTCGATTCCCCCTTTCCTGATTAAACACCTCGGCCTGGAATATAACCCCTCAATTCCCCTTCCTGATTAAACCCCTCTGCCTGGAATATAACCCCTCGATTTCCCCTTCCTGATTAAACCCCTCAGCCTGGAATATAACCACTCGATTCCCCTTCCTGATTAAACCCCTCAGCCTGGAATATAACCACTCGATTCCCCCTTCCTGATTAAACCCCTCAGCCTGGACTATAACCCCTCGATTCCCCCTTCCTGATTAAACCCCTCGGCCCTGAATATAACCGCTCGAATCCCCCTTCCTAATTAAACCCCCGGCCCTGAATATACGTCCTCGATTCCACCTTCCTGATTAAACCCCTCTGCCTGGAATATAACCCCTCGATTTCCCCTTCCTGATTAAACCCCTCAGCCTGGAATATAACCACTCGATTCCCCTTCCTGATTAAACCCCTCAGCCTGGAATATAACCACTCGATTCCCCCTTCCTGATTAAACCCCTCAGCCTGGAATATAACCACTCGATTCCCCTTCCTGATTAAACCCCTCGGCCTGGAATATAATCCCTCGATCCCCCTTCCTGATTAAAGCCCTCAGACTGGAATATGACACCTCGATTCCCCCTTCCTGATTAAACCCCTCAGCCTGGAATATATCCCCTCCATTTCCCTTCCTGATCAACCCCCTCGGCCTGGAATATAATCCCTCGATTCCCCCTTCCTGATAAAACCCTACAGCCTGCAATATTATCCCTCGTTCCCACTTCCTGATTAAACCCCTGAGCCTGGAATAAAACCCCTTGATTCCCCCTTCCTGATTAAACCACTCGGCCAGGATTATAAACCCTCGATTCCCGCTTCCTGATTACACGCCTCGGCCAGGAATATAACCCCTCGATTCCCCCTTCCTGATTAAACCCCTCAGCCTGGAATATAACCCCGCGATTCCCCTTCCTGATTAAACCCCTCGGCCTGAAATATAACCCCTCGATTCCCCCTTCCAGATTAAACCCCTCGGCCAGGAATATAACCCCTCGATTCCCCTCCCTGATTAAACCTCTCGGCCCTGAATATAACCCCTGGATTCCCCTTCCTGATTAAACCCCTCAGCCTGGAATATAACCCCTCGATTGCCCCTTCCTGATTAAACCCCTCGGCCTGGAATATAATCCCTCAATTCCCTTTCCTGATTAACCCCCTCAGCCAGGAATATAACCCCTCGATTCCCCTTCCTGATTAAACCCCTCAGCTTGGAATATAACCCCTCGATTCCCCCTTCCTGATTAAACCCCTCAGTCAGGAATATAACCCCTCGATTCCCCTTCCTGATTAAACCCCTCAGCCAGGAATATAACCCCTCGATTCCCCCTTCCTGATTAAACCCCTCGGCCCTGAATATAACCGCTCGATTCCCCCTTCCTAATTAAACCCCCGGCCCTGAATAAAAGTCCTCGATTCCACCTTCCTGATTAAACCCGTCAGCCAGGAATATAACCCCTCAATTTCCCTTCCTGATTAAACCCCTCAGCTTGGAAGATAACCCCTCGATTCCCCCTTCCTGATTAAACCCCTCGGCCCTGAATATAACCGCTCGATTCCCCCTTCCTAATTAAACCCCCGGCCCTGAATATACGTCCTCGATTCCACCTTCCTGATTAAACCCCTCAGCCTGGAATATAACCCCTCGATTCGCCCTTCCTGATTAAACCCCTCGGCCCAGAATATAACCCCTCGATTCCCCTTCCTGATTAAACCCCTCAGCCTGGAATATAACCCCTGGATTCCCCTTCCTGATTAAAGCCCTCAGCCTGGAATATAACCCCTAGATTTCCCTTCCTGATTAAACCCCTCAGCCTGGTATATAACCCCTCGATTCCCCCTTCCTGATTAAAACCCTCAGCCTGGAATATAACCACTCGATTCCCCCTTCCTGATTAAACCCATCGGCCTGGAATATAACCCCTTGATTCCCCTTCCTGATTAAACCCCTCGGACTGGAATATAACCCCTCGATTCCCCTTCCTGATTACACCCCTCAGCCTGGAATATAACCCCACGATTCCCCTTCCTGATTAAACCCCTCGGCCTGGAATATAACCCCTCGATTCCCCTTCCTGATTAAACCCCTCGTCCCTGAATATAACCCCCGGAATCCCCTTCCGGATAAACCCCTCGTCCAGGAATATGACACCTCGATTCCCCCTTCCGGATTAAACCCCTCGGCCTGGAATATAACTCCTCGATTCCCCTTCCTGATTAAACCCCTCAGCCTGGAATATAACCCCTTGATTCCCCCTTCCTGACTAAACCCCTCAGCCTGGAATATAACCCCTCGATTCCCCATTTCCTGATTAAACACCTCGGCCAGGAATATAACCCCTCGATTCCCCTTACTGATTAAACCCCTCTGCCTGGAATATAACCCCTCGATTTCCCCTTCCTGATTAAACCCCTCAGCCTAGAATATAACCACTCGATTCCCCTTCCTGATTAAACCCCTCAGCCTGGAATATAACCACTCGATTCCCCCTTCCTGATTAAACCTCTCGGCCTGGAATATAATCCCTCAATTCCCCTTCCTGATTAAACCGCTCAGCCAGGAATATAACCCCTCGATTCCCCTTCCTGATTAAACCCCTCAGACTGGAATATAATCCCTCAATTCCCCTTCCTGATTAAACCCCTCAGCCAGGAATATAACCCCTCGATTCCCCCTTCCTGATTAAACCCCTCAGACTGGAAAAAAAACCCTCGATTCCCCTTCCTGATTAAACCCCTCAGCTTGGAATATAACCCCTCGATTCCCCTTCCTGATTAAACCCCTCAGACTGGAAAAAAAACCCTCGATTCCCCTTCCTGATTAAACCCCTCAGCTTGGAATATAACCACTCGATTCTCCCTTCCTGATTAAACCCCTCAGTCAGGAATATAACCCCTCGATTCCCCTTCCTGATTAAACCCCTCAGCCTGGAATATAACCCCTCGATTCGCCCTTCCTGATTAAACCCCTCGGCCTGGAATATAACCCCTCGATTCCCCTTCCTGATTAAACCCCTCAGACTGGAATATAACCCCTCGATTCCCCTTCCTGATTAAACCCCTCAGCTTGGAATATAACCCCTCGATTCCCCCTTCCTGATTAAACCCCTCAGTCAGGAATATAACCCCTCGATTCCCCTTCCTGATTAAACCCCTCAGCCTGGAATATAACCCCTCGATTCCCCCTTCCGGATTAAACCCCTCGGCCCTGAATATAACCCCACGATTCCCCCTTCCTGATTAAACCCCTCAGCCTGGAATATAACCCCTCGATTCCCCTTCCTGATTAAACCCCTCGGCCTGGAATATAACCCCTCGATTCCCCTTCCTGATTAAACCCCTCAGACTGGAATATAACCCCTCGATTCCCCTTCCTGATTAAACCCCTCAGCTTGGAATATGACTCCTCGATTCCCCCTTCCTGATTAAGCCCCTCAGCCTGGAATATAACCCCCCGATTCCCCTTCCTGATTAAACCCCTCAGCCTGGAATATAACCCCTCGATTCCCCTTCCTGATTAAACCCTTCGGCCCTGAATATAACCCCACGATTCCCCCTTCTGATCAAACCCCTCAGCCTGGAATATAACCACACGATTCCCCTTCCTGATTAAACCCCTCAGCCTGGAAAATAACCCCTCGATTCCCCTTCCTGATTCAACCCCTCAGCCTGGAATATAACCCCTCGATACCCCCTTCCTGATTAAACCCCTCAGCCTGGAATATAACCCCTCGATTTCCCCTTCCTGATTAAACCCCTCAGCCTGGAATATAACGCCTGGATTCCCCTTCCTGATTAAACCCCTCAGCCTGGAATATAACCACTCGATTCCCCCTACCTGATTAAACCCCTCAGCCAGGAATATAACCCCTCGATTCCCCTTCCTGATTAAATCCCTTAGACTGGAAAAAAAAACCCTCGATTCCCCTTCCTGATTAAACCCCTCAGCTTGGAATATAACCCCTCGATTCCCCCTTCCTGATTAAACCCCTCAGCCTGGAATATAACCCCTCGATTCCCCCTTCCTGATTAAACCCCTCGGCCCTGAATATAACCGCTCGATTCCCCCTTCCTAATTAAACCCCCGGCCCTGAATATAAATCCTCGATTCCACCTTCCTGATTAAACCCCTCAGCCTGGAATATAACCCCTCGATTCTCCTTCCTGATTAAACCCCTCGGCCTGGAATATAACCCCACGATTCCACTTCCTGATTAAACCCCTCGGCCTGGAATATAACCCCTCGATTCCCCCTTCCTGATTAATCCCCTCAGCCTGGAATATAACCCCTCGATTCCCCTTCCTGATTAAACCCCTCGGCCCTGAATATAACCCCCGGAATCCCGTTCCTGATTAAACCCCTCAGCCAGGAATATAACCCCTCGATTCCCCTTCCTGATTAAACCCCTCAGACTGGAAAAAAAAACCCTCGATTCCCCTTCCTGATTAAACCCCACAGCTTGGAATATAACCCCTCGATTCCCCCTTCCTGATTAAACCCCTCAGCCTGGAATATAACCCCTCGATTCCCCCTTCCTGATTAAACCCCTCGGCCCTGAATATAACCCCTCGATTCCCCCTTCCTAATTAAACCCCCGGCCCTGAATATAAGTCCTCAATTCCACCTTCCTGATTAAACCCCTCAGCCTGGAATATAACCCCTCGATTCGCCCTTCCTGATTAAACCCCTCGGCCGAGAATATAACTCCTCGATTCCCCTTCCTGATTAAACCCCTCAGCCTGGAATATAACCCCTGGATTCCCCTTCCTGATTAAACCCCTCAGCCTGGAATATAACCCCTAGATTTCCCTTCCTGATTAAACCCCTCAGCCTGGTATATAACCCCTCGATTCCCCCTTCCTGATAAAAACCCTCAGCCTGGAATATAACCACTCGATTCCCCCTTCCTGATTAAACCCCTCGGCCTGGAATATAAACCCTTGATTCCCCTTCCTGATTAAACCCCTCAGCCTGGAATATAACCCCTCGATTCCCCTTCCTGATTAACCCCTCGGACTGGAATATAACCCCTCGATTCCCCTTCCTGATTAAACCCCTCAGCCTGGAATATAACCCCTCGATTCTCCTTCCTGATTAAACCCCTCGGCCTGGAATATAACCCCACAATTCCACTTCCTGATTAAACCTCTCGGCCTGGAATATAACCCCTCGATTCCCCCTTCCTGATTAATCCCCTCAGCCTGGAATATAACCCCTCGATTCCCCTTCCTGATTAAACCCCTCGGCCCTGAATATAACCCCCGGAATCCCCTTCCGGATTAAACCCCTCGTCCAGGAATATGACACCTCGATTCCCCCTTCCGGATTAAACCCCTCGGCCTGGAATATAACCCCTCGATTCCCCTTCCTGATTAAACCCCTCAGCCTGGAATATAACCCCTCGATTCCCCCTTCCTGATTAAACCCCTCAGCCTGGAATATAACCCCTCGATTCCCCCTTTCCTGATTAAACACCTCGGCCTGGAATATAACCCCTCGATTCCCCTTCCTGATTAAACCCCTCTGCCTGGAATATAACCCCTCGATTTCCCCTTCCTGATTAAACCCCTCAGCCTGGAATATAACCACTCGATTCCCCTTCCTGATTAAACCCCTCAGCCTGGAATATAACCACTCGATTCCCCCTTCCTGATTAAACCCCTCAGCCTGGAATATAACCACTCGATTCCCCTTCCTGATTAAACCCCTCGGCCTGGAATATAATCCCTCGATCCCCCTTCCTGATTAAAGCCCTCAGACTGGAATATGACACCTCGATTCCCCCTTCCTGATTAAACCCCTCAGCCTGGAATATATCCCCTCCATTTCCCTTCCTGATCAACCCCCTCGGCCTGGAATATAATCCCTCGATTCCCCCTTCCTGATAAAACCCTACAGCCTGCAATATTATCCCTCGTTCCCACTTCCTGATTAAACCCCTGAGCCTGGAATAAAACCCCTTGATTCGCCCTTCCTGATTAAACCACTCGGCCAGGATTATAAACCCTCGATTCCCGCTTCCTGATTACACGCCTCGGCCAGGAATATAACCCCTCGATTCCCCCTTCCTGATTAAACCCCTCAGCCTGGAATATAACCCCGCGATTCCCCTTCCTGATTAAACCCCTCGGCCTGAAATATAACCCCTCGATTCCCCCTTCCTGATTAAACCCCTCGGCCAGGAATATAACCCCTCGATTCCCCCTTCCTGATTAAACCCCTCGGCCTGGAATATAACCCCTCGATTCCCCCTTTCCTGATTAAACACCTCGGCCTGGAATATAACCCCTCGATTCCCCTTCCTGATTAAACCCCTCTGCCTGGAATATAACCCCTCGATTTCCCCTTCCTGATTAAACCCCTCAGCCTCGAATATAACCACTCGATTCCCCTTCCTGATTAAACCCCTCAGCCTGGAATATAACCACTCGATTCCCCCTTCCTGATTAAACCCCTCAGCCTGGAATATAACCACTCGATTCCCCTTCCTGATTAAACCCCTCGGCCTGGAATATAATCCCTCGATCCCCCTTCCTGATTAAAGCCCTCAGACTGGAATATGACACCTCGATTCCCCCTTCCTGATTAAACCCCTCAGCCTGGAATATAACCCCTCGATTCCCCCTTCCTGATTAAACCCCTCGGCCAGGAATATAATCACTCGATGGCCTTCCTGATTAATCCCCATGGCCTTGAATATAACCCCTCGATTCCCCTTCCTGATTAAACCCCTCAGCCTGGAATATAACCACTCGATTCCCCCTTCCTGATTAAACCCCTCGGCCTGGAATATAACCCCTTGATTCCCCTTCCTGATTAAACCCCTCAGCCTGGAATATAACCCCTCGATTCCCCTTCCTGATTAACCCCTCGGACTGGAATATAACCCCTCGATTCCCCTTCCTGATTAAACCCCTCGGCCAGGAATATAACCCCTCGATTCCCCCTTCCTGATTAAACCCCTCGGCCCTGAATATAACCGCTCGATTCCCCCTTCCTAATTAAACCCCCGGCCCTGAATATAAGTCCTCGATTCCACCTTCCTGATTAAACCCCTCAGCCTGGAATATAACCCCTCGATTCTCCTTCCTGATTAAACCCCTCGGCCTGGAATATAACCCCACGATTCCACTTCCTGATTAAACCCCTCGGCCTGGAATATAACCCCTCGATTCCCCCTTCCTGATTCATCCCCTCAGCCTGGAATATAACCCCTCGATTCCCCTTCCTGATTAAACCCCTCGGCCCTGAATATAACCCCCGGAATCCCGTTCCTGATTAAACCCCTCAGCCAGGAATATAACCCCTCGATTCCCCTTCCTGATTAAACCCCTCAGACTGGAAAAAAAACCCCTCGATTCCCCTTCCTGATTAAACCCCTCAGCTTGGAATATAACCCCTCGATTCCCCCTTCCTGATTAAACCCCTCAGCCTGGAATATAACCCCTCGATTCCCCCTTCCTGATTAAACCCCTCGGCCCTGAATATAACCGCTCGATTCCCCCTTCCTAATTAAACCCCCGGCCCTGAATATAAGTCCTCGATTCCACCTTCCTGATTAAACCCCTCAGCCTGGAATATGACACCTCGATTCCCCCTTCCGGATTAAACCCCTCGGCCTGGAATATAACCCCTCGATTCCCCTTCCTGATTAAACCCCTCAGCCTGGAATATAACCCCTCGATTCCCCCTTCCTGATTAAACCCCTCGGCCTGGAATATAACCCCTCGATTCCCCCTTTCCTGATTAAACACCTCGGCCTGGAATATAACCCCTCAATTCCCCTTCCTGATTAAACCCCTCTGCCTGGAATATAACCCCTCGATTTCCCCTTCCTGATTAAACCCCTCAGCCTGGAATATAACCACTCGATTCCCCTTCCTGATTAAACCCCTCAGCCTGGAATATAACCACTCGATTCCCCCTTCCTGATTAAACCCCTCAGCCTGGACTATAACCCCTCGATTCCCCCTTCCTGATTAAACCCCTCGGCCCTGAATATAACCGCTCGAATCCCCCTTCCTAATTAAACCCCCGGCCCTGAATATACGTCCTCGATTCCACCTTCCTGATTAAACCCCTCTGCCTGGAATATAACCCCTCGATTTCCCCTTCCTGATTAAACCCCTCAGCCTGGAATATAACCACTCGATTCCCCTTCCTGATTAAACCCCTCAGCCTGGAATATAACCACTCGATTCCCCCTTCCTGATTAAACCCCTCAGCCTGGAATATAACCACTCGATTCCCCTTCCTGATTAAACCCCTCGGCCTGGAATATAATCCCTCGATCCCCCTTCCTGATTAAAGCCCTCAGACTGGAATATGACACCTCGATTCCCCCTTCCTGATTAAACCCCTCAGCCTGGAATATATCCCCTCCATTTCCCTTCCTGATCAACCCCCTCGGCCTGGAATATAATCCCTCGATTCCCCCTTCCTGATAAAACCCTACAGCCTGCAATATTATCCCTCGTTCCGACTTCCTGATTAAACCCCTGAGCCTGGAATAAAACCCCTTGATTCCCCCTTCCTGATTAAACCACTCGGCCAGGATTATAAACCCTCGATTCCCGCTTCCTGATTACACGCCTCGGCCAGGAATATAACCCCTCGATTCCCCCTTCCTGATTAAACCCCTCAGCCTGGAATATAACCCCGCGATTCCCCTTCCTGATTAAACCCCTCGGCCTGAAATATAACCCCTCGATTCCCCCTTCCAGATTAAACCCCTCGGCCAGGAATATAACCCCTCGATTCCCCTCCCTGATTAAACCTCTCGGCCCTGAATATAACCCCTGGATTCCCCTTCCTGATTAAACCCCTCAGCCTGGAATATAACCCCTCGATTGCCCCTTCCTGATTAAACCCCTCGGCCTGGAATATAATCCCTCAATTCCCTTTCCTGATTAACCCCCTCAGCCAGGAATATAACCCCTCGATTCCCCTTCCTGATTAAACCCCTCAGCTTGGAATATAACCCCTCGATTCCCCCTTCCTGATTAAACCCCTCAGTCAGGAATATAACCCCTCGATTCCCCTTCCTGATTAAACCCCTCAGCCAGGAATATAACCCCTCGATTCCCCCTTCCTGATTAAACCCCTCGGCCCTGAATATAACCGCTCGATTCCCCCTTCCTAATTAAACCCACGGCCCTGAATAAAAGTCCTCGATTCCACCTTCCTGATTAAACCCGTCAGCCAGGAATATAACCCCTCAATTTCCCTTCCTGATTAAACCCCTCAGCTTGGAAGATAACCCCTCGATTCCCCCTTCCTGATTAAACCCCTCGGCCCTGAATATAACCGCTCGATTCCCCCTTCCTAATTAAACCCCCGGCCCTGAATATACGTCCTCGATTCCACCTTCCTGATTAAACCCCTCAGCCTGGAATATAACCCCTCGATTCGCCCTTCCTGATTAAACCCCTCGGCCCAGAATATAACCCCTCGATTCCCCTTCCTGATTAAACCCCTCAGCCTGGAATATAACCCCTGGATTCCCCTTCCTGATTAAACCCCTCAGCCTGGAATATAACCCCTAGATTTCCCTTCCTGATTAAACCCCTCAGCCTGGTATATAACCCCTCGATTCCCCCTTCCTGATTAAAACCCTCAGCCTGGAATATAACCACTCGATTCCCCCTTCCTGATTAAACCCATCGGCCTGGAATATAACCCCTTGATTCCCCTTCCTGATTAAACCCCTCGGACTGGAATATAACCCCTCGATTCCCCTTCCTGATTACACCCCTCAGCCTGGAATATAACCCCACGATTCCCCTTCCTGATTAAACCCCTCGGCCTGGAATATAACCCCTCGATTCCCCTTCCTGATTAAACCCCTCGTCCCTGAATATAACCCCCGGAATCCCCTTCCGGATAAACCCCTCGTCCAGGAATATGACACCTCGATTCCCCCTTCCGGATTAAACCCCTCGGCCTGGAATATAACTCCTCGATTCCCCTTCCTGATTAAACCCCTCAGCCTGGAATATAACCCCTTGATTCCCCCTTCCTGACTAAACCCCTCAGCCTGGAATATAACCCCTCGATTCCCCATTTCCTGATTAAACACCTCGGCCAGGAATATAACCCCTCGATTCCCCTTACTGATTAAACCCCTCTGCCTGGAATATAACCCCTCGATTTCCCCTTCCTGATTAAACCCCTCAGCCTAGAATATAACCACTCGATTCCCCTTCCTGATTAAACCCCTCAGCCTGGAATATAACCACTCGATTCCCCCTTCCTGATTAAACCTCTCGGCCTGGAATATAATCCCTCAATTCCCCTTCCTGATTAAACCGCTCAGCCAGGAATATAACCCCTCGATTCCCCTTCCTGATTAAACCCCTCAGACTGGAATATAATCCCTCAATTCCCCTTCCTGATTAAACCCCTCAGCCAGGAATATAACCCCTCGATTCCCCCTTCCTGATTAAACCCCTCAGACTGGAAAAAAAACCCTCGATTCCCCTTCCTGATTAAACCCCTCAGCTTGGAATATAACCCCTCGATTCCCCTTCCTGATTAAACCCCTCAGACTGGAAAAAAAACCCTCGATTCCCCTTCCTGATTAAACCCCTCAGCTTGGAATATAACCACTCGATTCCCCCTTCCTGATTAAACCCCTCAGTCAGGAATATAACCCCTCGATTCCCCTTCCTGATTAAACCCCTCAGCCTGGAATATAACCCCTCGATTCGCCCTTCCTGATTAAACCCCTCGGCCTGGAATATAACCCCTCGATTCCCCTTCCTGATTAAACCCCTCAGACTGGAATATAACCCCTCGATTCCCCTTCCTGATTAAACCCCTCAGCTTGGAATATAACCCCTCGATTCCCCCTTCCTGATTAAACCCCTCAGTCAGGAATATAACCCCTCGATTCCCCTTCCTGATTAAACCCCTCAGCCTGGAATATAACCCCTCGATTCCCCCTTCCAGATTAAACCCCTCGGCCCTGAATATAACCCCACGATTCCCCCTTCCTGATTAAACCCCTCAGCCTGGAATATAACCCCTCGATTCCCCTTCCTGATTAAACCCCTCGGCCTGGAATATAACCCCTCGATTCCCCTTCCTGATTAAACCCCTCAGACTGGAATATAACCCCTCGATTCCCCTTCCTGATTAAACCCCTCAGCTTGGAATATGACTCCTCGATTCCCCCTTCCTGATTAAGCCCCTCAGCCTGGAATATAACCCCCCGATTCCCCTTCCTGATTAAACCCCTCAGCCTGGAATATAACCCCTCGATTCCCCTTCCTGATTAAACCCTTCGGCCCTGAATATAACCCCACGATTCCCCCTTCCTGATCAAACCCCTCAGCCTGGAATATAACCACACGATTCCCCTTCCTGATTAAACCCCTCAGCCTGGAAAATAACCCCTCGATTCCCCTTCCTGATTCAACCCCTCAGCCTGGAATATAACCCCTCGATACCCCCTTCCTGATTAAACCCCTCAGCCTGGAATATAACCCCTCGATTTCCCCTTCCTGATTAAACCCCTCAGCCTGGAATATAACGCCTGGATTCCCCTTCCTGATTAAACCCCTCAGCCTGGAATATAACCACTCGATTCCCCCTACCTGATTAAACCCCTCAGCCAGGAATATAACCCCTCGATTCCCCTTCCTGATTAAACCCCTCAGACTGGAAAAAAAAACCCTCGATTCCCCTTCCTGATTAAACCCCTCAGCTTGGAATATAACCCCTCGATTCCCCCTTCCTGATTAAACCCCTCAGCCTGGAATATAACCCCTCGATTCCCCCTTCCTGATTAAACCCCTCGGCCCTGAATATAACCGCTCGATTCCCCCTTCCTAATTAAACCCCCGGCCCTGAATATAAGTCCTCGATTCCACCTTCCTGATTAAACCCCTCAGCCTGGAATATAACCCCTCGATTCTCCTTCCTGATTAAACCCCTCGGCCTGGAATATAACCCCACGATTCCACTTCCTGATTAAACCCCTCGGCCTGGAATATAACCCCTCGATTCCCCCTTCCTGATTAATCCCCTCAGCCTGGAATATAACCCCTCGATTCCCCTTCCTGATTAAACCCCTCGGCCCTGAATATAACCCCCGGAATCCCGTTCCTGATTAAACCCCTCAGCCAGGAATATAACCCCTCGATTCCCCTTCCTGATTAAACCCCTCAGACTGGAAAAAAAAACCCTCGATTCCCCTTCCTGATTAAACCCCACAGCTTGGAATATAACCCCTCGATTCCCCCTTCCTGATTAAACCCCTCAGCCTGGAATATAACCCCTCGATTCCCCCTTCCTGATTAAACCCCTCGGCCCTGAATATAACCCCTCGATTCCCCCTTCCTAATTAAACCCCCGGCCCTGAATATAAGTCCTCAATTCCACCTTCCTGATTAAACCCCTCAGCCTGGAATATAACCCCTCGATTCGCCCTTCCTGATTAAACCCCTCGGCCGAGAATATAACTCCTCGATTCCCCTTCCTGATTAAACCCCTCAGCCTGGAATATAACCCCTGGATTCCCCTTCCTGATTAAACCCCTCAGCCTGGAATATAACCCCTAGATTTCCCTTCCTGATTAAACCCCTCAGCCTGGTATATAACCCCTCGATTCCCCCTTCCTGATAAAAACCCTCAGCCTGGAATATAACCACTCGATTCCCCCTTCCTGATTAAACCCCTCGGCCTGGAATATAAACCCTTGATTCCCCTTCCTGATTAAACCCCTCAGCCTGGAATATAACCCCTCGATTCCCCTTCCTGATTAACCCCTCGGACTGGAATATAACCCCTCGATTCCCCTTCCTGATTAAACCCCTCAGCCTGGAATATAACCCCTCGATTCTCCTTCCTGATTAAACCCCTCGGCCTGGAATATAACCCCACAATTCCACTTCCTGATTAAACCTCTCGGCCTGGAATATAACCCCTCGATTCCCCCTTCCTGATTAATCCCCTCAGCCTGGAATATAACCCCTCGATTCCCCTTCCTGATTAAACCCCTCGGCCCTGAATATAACCCCCGGAATCCCCTTCCGGATTAAACCCCTCGTCCAGGAATATGACACCTCGATTCCCCCTTCCGGATTAAACCCCTCGGCCTGGAATATAACCCCTCGATTCCCCTTCCTGATTAAACCCCTCAGCCTGGAATATAACCCCTCGATTCCCCCTTCCTGATTAAACCCCTCAGCCTGGAATATAACCCCTCGATTCCCCCTTTCCTGATTAAACACCTCGGCCTGGAATATAACCGCTCGATTCCCCTTCCTGATTAAACCCCTCTGCCTGGAATATAACCCCTCGATTTCCCCTTCCTGATTAAACCCCTCAGCCTGGAATATAACCACTCGATTCCCTTTCCTGATTAAACCCCTCAGCCTGGAATATAACCACTCGATTCCCCCTTCCTGATTAAACCCCTCAGCCTGGAATATAACCACTCGATTCCCCTTCCTGATTAAACCCCTCGGCCTGGAATATAATCCCTCGATCCCCCTTCCTGATTAAAGCCCTCAGACTGGAATATGACACCTCGATTCCCCCTTCCTGATTAAACCCCTCAGCCTGGAATATATCCCCTCCATTTCCCTTCCTGATCAACCCCCTCGGCCTGGAATATAATCCCTCGATTCCCCCTTCCTGATAAAACCCTACAGCCTGCAATATTATCCCTCGTTCCCACTTCCTGATTAAACCCCTGAGCCTGGAATAAAACCCCTTGATTCGCCCTTCCTGATTAAACCACTCGGCCAGGATTATAAACCCTCGATTCCCGCTTCCTGATTACACGCCTCGGCCAGGAATATAACCCCTCGATTCCCCCTTCCTGATTAAACCCCTCAGCCTGGAATATAACCCCGCGATTCCCCTTCCTGATTAAACCCCTCGGCCTGAAATATAACCCCTCGATTCCCCCTTCCTGATTAAACCCCTCGGCCAGGAATATAACCCCTCGATTCCCCCTTCCTGATTAAACCCCTCAGCCTGGAATATAACCCCTCGATTCCCCCTTTCCTGATTAAACACCTCGGCCTGGAATATAACCCCTCGATTCCCCTTCCTGATTAAACCCCTCAGCCTGGAATATAACCCCTCGATTTCCCCTTCCTGATTAAACCCCTCAGCCTCGAATATAACCACTCGATTCCCCTTCCTGATTAAACCCCTCAGCCTGGAATATAACCACTCGATTCCCCCTTCCTGATTAAACCCCTCAGCCTGGAATATAACCACTCGATTCCCCTTCCTGATTAAACCCCTCGGCCTGGAATATAATCCCTCGATCCCCCTTCCTGATTAAAGCCCTCAGACTGGAATATGACACCTCGATTCCCCCTTCCTGATTAAACCCCTCAGCCTGGAATATATCCCCTCCATTTCCCTTCCTGATTAAACCCCTCAGCCTGGAATATAACCACTCGATTCCCCTTCCTGATTAAACCCCTCAGCCTGGAATATAACCACTCGATTCCCCCTTCCTGATTAAACCCCTCAGCCTGGAATATAACCAGTCGATTCCCCTTCCTGATTAAACCCCTCGGCCTGGAATATAATCCCTCGATCCCCCTTCCTGATTAAAGCCCTCAGACTGGAATATGACACCTCGATTCCCCCTTCCTGATTAAACCCCTCAGCCTGGAATATATCCCCTCCATTTCCCTTCCTGATCAACCCCCTCGGCCTGGAATATAATCCCTCGATTCCCCCTTCCTGATAAAACCCTACAGCCAGCAATATTATCCCTCGTTCCCACTTCCTGATTAAACCCCTGAGCCTGGAATAAAACCCCTTGATTCCCCCTTCCTGATTAAACCACTCGGCCAGGATTATAAACCATCGATTCCCGCTTCCTGATTACACGACTCGGCCAGGAATATAACCCCTCGATTCCCCCTTCCTGATTAAACCCCTCAGCCTGGAATATAACCCCGCGATTCCCCTTCCTGATTAAACCCCTCGGCCTGAAATATAACCCCTCGATTCCCCCTTCCTGATTAAACCCCTCGGCCAGGAATATAACCCCTCGATTCCCCTCCCTGATTAAACCTCTCGGCCCTGAATATAACCCCTGGATTCCCCTTCCTGATTAAACCCCTCAGCCTGGAATATAACCCCTCGATTGCCCCTTCCTGATTAAACCCCTCGGCCTGGAATATAATCCCTCAATTCCCTTTCCTGATTAAACCCCTCAGCTTGGAATATAACCCCTCGATTCCCCCTTCCTGATTAAACCCCTCAGTCAGGAATATAACCCCTCGGTTCCCCTTCCTGATTAAACCCCTCAGCCTGGAATATAACCCCTCGATTCCCCCTTCCTGATTAAACCCCTCGGCCCTGAATATAACCGCTCGATTCCCCCTTCCTATTTAAACCCCCGGCCCTGAATATAAGTCCTCGATTCCACCTTCCTGATTAAACCCCTCAGCCAGGAATATAACCCCTCGATTCCCCTTCCTGATTAAACCCCTCACCTTGGAATATAACCCCTCGATTCCCCCTTCCTGATTAAACCCCTCAGTCAGGAATATAACCCCTCGATTCCCCTTCCTGATTAAACCCCTCAGCCTGGAATATAACCCCTCGATTGCCCCTTCCTGATTAAACCCTGCGGCCTGGAATATAATCCCTCAATTCCCCTTCCTGATTAAACCCCTCAGCCAGGAATATAACCCCTCGATTCCCCTTCCTGATTAAACCCCTCAGACTGCAAAAAAACCCCTCGATTCCCCTTCCTGATTAAACCCCTCAGCTTGGAATATAACCCCTCGATTCCCCCTTCCTGATTAAACCCCTCGGCGCCGAACATTACCCCACGATTCCCCCTTCCTGATTAAACCCCTCGGCTTGGAATATAACCGCTTGATTTCCCTTCGTGATGAAACCCCTCAGCCTGGAATATTACCCCTCGATTCCCCCTTTCTGATTAAACCCCTCAGCCTGGAATATAACCCCTCGATTCCCATTCCTGATTAAACCGCTCGGCCTGGAATATAACCCCTCGATTCCCCTTCCTGATTAAACCCCTCGGCCAGGAATATAACCACTCGATTCCCCTTCCTGATTAAACCCCACGGCCTGGAATATTACCCCTCGATTCCCCTTCCTGATTAAACCCCTCGGCCTGGAATATAACCCCTCGATTCCCCTTCCTGATTAAACCCCTCGGCCTGAAATATAACCACTCGATTCCCCCTTCCTGATTAAACCCCTCGGCCTGAAATATAACCCCTCGATTCCCCCTTCCTGATTAAACACCTCAGCCTGGAATATAAACCCACGATTCCCCTTCCTGATTAAACCGCTCGGCCTGGAATATAACCCCTCGATTCCCTCTTCCTGCTTAAACCCCTCGGGCAGTATTATAAACCCTCGATTCCCCCTTCCTTATTAAACGCCTCGGCCAGGAATATAACCCCTGGATTCCCCTTCCTGATAAAACCTCTCAGCCTGGAATATAACCCCTCTATTCCCCTTCCTGATTAAACCCCTCAGCCAGGAATATAGCCCCTCGATTCCCCTTCCTGATTAAACCCCTCAGCCTGGAATATAACCCCTCGATTCCCCTTCCTGATTAAACCCCACAGCTTGGAATATAACCCCTCGATTCCCCCTTCCTGATTAAACCCCTCAGTCAGGAATATAACCCCTCGATTTCGCTTCCTGATTAAACCCCTCAACCTGGAATATAACCCCTCGATTCCCCTTCCTGATTAAACCCCTCAGCCTGGAATATAACCCCTCGATTCCCCCTTCCTGATTAAACCCTTCGGCCCTGAATATAACCCCACGATTCCCCCTTCCTGATTAAACCCCTCAGCCTGGAATATAACCACTCGATTCCCCTTCCTGATTAAACCCCTCAGCCTGGAAAATAACCCCTCGATTCCCCTTCCTGATTCAACCCCTCAGCCTGGAATATAACCCCTCGATTCCCCCTTCCTGATTAAACCCCTCGGCGCCGAACATTACCCCACGATTCCCCCTTCCTGATTAAACCCCTCGGCTTGGAATATAACCGCTTGATTTCCCTTCGTGATGAAACCCCTCAGCCTGGAATATAACCCCTCGATTCCCCCTTTCTGATTAAACCCCTCAGCCTGGAATATAACCCCTCGATTCCCATTCCTGATTAAACCGCTCGGCCTGGAATATAACCCCTCGATTCCCCTTCCTGATTAAACCCCTCGGCCAGGAATATAACCACTCGATTCCCCTTCCTGATTAAACCCCACGGCCTGGAATATTACCCCTCGATTCCCCTTCCTGATTAAACCCCTCGGCCTGGAATATAACCCCTCGATTCCCCTTCCTGATTAAACCCCTCGGCCTGAAATATAACCACTCGATTCCCCCTTTCTGATTAAACCCCTCGGCCTGAAATATAACCCCTCGATTCCCCCTTCCTGATTAAACACCTCAGCCTGGAATATAAACCCACGATTCCCCTTCCTGATTAAACCGCTCGGCCTGGAATATAACCCCTCGATTCCCTCTTCCTGCTTAAACCCCTCGGCCAGTATTATAAACCCTCGATTCCCCCTTCCTGATTAAACGCCTCGGCCAGGAATATAACCCCTGGATTCCCCTTCCTGATAAAACCTCTCAGCCTGGAATATAACCCCTCTATTCCCCTTCCTGATTAAACCCCTCAGCCAGGAATATAGCCCCTCGATTCCCCTTCCTGATTAAACCCCTCAGCCTGGAATATAACCCCTCGATTCCCCTTCCTGATTAAACCCCACAGCTTGGAATATAACCCCTCGATTCCCCCTTCCTGATTAAACCCCTCAGTCAGGAATATAACCCCTCGATTTCGCTTCCTGATTAAACCCCTGAACCTGGAATATAACCCCTCGATTCCCCTTCCTGATTAAACCCCTCAGCCTGGAATATAACCCCTCGATTCCCCCTTCCTGATTAAACCCTTCGGCCCTGAATATAACCCCACGATTCCCCCTTCCTGATTAAACCCCTCAGCCTGGAATATAACCACTCGATTCCCCTTCCTGATTAAACCCCTCAGCCTGGAATATAACCCCTCGATTCCCCCTTTCCTGATTAAACACCTCGGCCTGGAATATAAACCCTCGATTCCCCTTCCTGATTAAACCCCTCTGCCTGGAATATAACCCCTCGATTTCCCCTTCCTGATTAAACCCCTCAGCCTGGAATATAACCACTCGATTCCCCTTCCTGATTAAACCCCTCAGCCTGGAATATAACCACTCGATTCCCCCTTCCTGATTAAACCCCTCAGCCTGGAATATAACCACTCGATTCCCCTTCCTGATTAAACCCCTCGGCCTGGAATATAATCCCTCGATCCCCCTTCCTGATTAAAGCCCTCAGACTGGAATATGACACCTCGATTCCCCCTTCCTGATTAAACCCCTCAGCCTGGAATATATCCCCTCCATTTCCCTTCCTGATTAAACCCCTCAGCCTGGAATATAACCACTCGATTCCCCTTCCTGATTAAACCCCTCAGCCTGGAATATAACCACTCGATTCCCCCTTCCTGATTAAACCCCTCAGCCTGGAATATAACCAGTCGATTCCCCTTCCTGATTAAACCCCTCGGCCTGGAATATAATCCCTCGATCCCCCTTCCTGATTAAAGCCCTCAGACTGGAATATGACACCTCGATTCCCCCTTCCTGATTAAACCCCTCAGCCTGGAATATATCCCCTCCATTTCCCTTCCTGATCAACCCCCTCGGCCTGGAATATAATCCCTCGATTCCCCCTTCCTGATAAAACCCTACAGCCAGCAATATTATCCCTCGTTCCCACTTCCTGATTAAACCCCTGAGCCTGGAATAAAACCCCTTGATTCCCCCTTCCTGATTAAACCACTCGGCCAGGATTATAAACCATCGATTCCCGCTTCCTGATTACACGACTCGGCCAGGAATATAACCCCTCGATTCCCCCTTCCTGATTAAACCCCTCAGCCTGGAATATAACCCCGCGATTCCCCTTCCTGATTAAACCCCTCGGCCTGAAATATAACCCCTCGATTCCCCCTTCCTGATTAAACCCCTCGGCCAGGAATATAACCCCTCGATTCCCCTCCCTGATTAAACCTCTCGGCCCTGAATATAACCCCTGGATTCCCCTTCCTGATTAAACCCCTCAGCCTGGAATATAACCCCTCGATTGCCCCTTCCTGATTAAACCCCTCGGCCTGGAATATAATCCCTCAATTCCCTTTCCTGATTAACCCCCTCAGTCAGGAATATAACCCCTCGATTCCCCTTCCTGATTAAACCCCTCGGCCCTGAATATAACCGCTCGATTCCCCATTCCTAATTAAACCCCCGGCCCTGAATAAAAGTCCTCGATTCCACCTTCCTGATTAAACCCGTCAGCCAGGAATATAACCCCTCAATTTCCCTTCCTGATTAAACCCCTCAGCTTGGAAGATAACCCCTCGATTCCCCCTTCCTGATTAAACCCCTCGGCCCTGAATATAACCGCTCGATTCCCCCTTCCTAATTAAACCCCCGGCCCTGAATATACGTCCTCGATTCCACCTTCCTGATTAAACCCCTCAGCCTGGAATATAACCCCTCGATTCGCCCTTCCTGATTAAACCCCTCGGCCCAGAATATAACCCCTCGATTCCCCTTCCTGATTAAACCCCTCAGCCTGGAATATAACCCCTGGATTCCCCTTCCTGATTAAACCCCTCAGCCTGGAATATAACCCCTAGATTTCCCTTCCTGATTAAACCCCTCAGCCTGGTATATAACCCCTCGATTCCCCCTTCCTGATTAAAACCCTCAGCCTGGAATATAACCACTCGATTCCCCCTTCCTGATTAAACCCCTCGGCCTGGAATATAACCCCTTGATTCCCCTTCCTGATTAAACCCCTCGGACTGGAATATAACCCCTCGATTCCCCTTCCTGATTACACCCCTCAGCCTGGAATATAACCCCACGATTCCCCTTCCTGATTAAACCCCTCGGCCTGGAATATAACCCCTCGATTCCCCTTCCTGATTAAACCCCTCGTCCCTGAATATAACCCCCGGAATCCCCTTCCGGATAAACCCCTCGTCCAGGAATATGACACCTCGATTCCCCCTTCCGGATTAAACCCCTCGGCCTGGAATATAACTCCTCGATTCCCCTTCCTGATTAAACCCCTCAGCCTGGAATATAACCCCTTGATTCCCCCTTCCTGACTAAACCCCTCAGCCTGGAATATAACCCCTCGATTCCCCCTTTCCTGATTAAACACCTCGGCCAGGAATATAACCCCTCGATTCCCCTTCATGATTAAACCCCTCTGCCTGGAATATAACCCCTCGATTTCCCCTTCCTGATTAAACCCCTCAGCCTAGAATATAACCACTCGATTCCCCTTCCTGATTAAACCCCTCAGCCTGGAATATAACCACTCGATTCCCCCTTCCTGATTAAACCTCTCGGCCTGGAATATAATCCCTCAATTCCCCTTCCTGATTAAACCGCTCAGCCAGGAATATAACCCCTCGATTCCCCTTCCTGATTAAACCCCTCAGACTGGGATGTAATCCCTCAATTCCCCTTCCTGATTAAACCCCTCAGCCAGGAATATAACCCCTCGATTCCCCTTCCTGATTAAACCCCTCAGCCAGGAATATAACCCCTCGATTCCCCTTCCTGATTAAACCCCTCAGACTGGAAAAAAAACCCTCGATTCCCCTTCCTGATTAAACCCCTCAGCTTGGAATATAACCACTCGATTCCCCCTTCCTGATTAAACCCCTCAGTCAGGAATATAACCCCTCGATTCCCCTTCCTGATTAAACCCCTCAGCCTGGAATATAACCCCTCGATTCGCCCTTCCTGATTAAACCCCTCGGCCTGGAATATAACCCCTCGATTCCCCTTCCTGATTAAACCCCTCAGACTGGAATATAACCCCTCGATTCCCCTTCCTGATTAAACCCCTCAGCTTGGAATATAACCCCTCGATTCCCCCTTCCTGATTAAACCCCTCAGTCAGGAATATAACCCCTCGGTTCCCCTTCCTGATTAAACCCCTCAGCCTGGAATATAACCCCTCGATTCCCCCTTCCTGATTAAACCCCTCGGCCCTGAATATAACCGCTCGATTCCCCCTTCCTATTTAAACCCCCGGCCCTGAATATAAGTCCTCGATTCCACCTTCCTGATTAAACCCCTCAGCCAGGAATATAACCCCTCGATTCCCCTTCCTGATTAAACCCCTCACCTTGGAATATAACCCCTCGATTCCCCCTTCCTGATTAAACCACTCAGTCAGGAATATAACCCCTCGATTCCCCTTCCTGATTAAACCCCTCAGCCTGGAATATAACCCCTCGATTGCCCCTTCCTGATTAAACCCTGCGGCCTGGAATATAATCCCTCAATTCCCCTTCCTGATTAAACCCCTCAACCAGGAATATAACCCCTCGATTCCCCTTCCTGATTAAACCCCTCAGACTGGAAAAAAACCCCTCGATTCCCCTTCCTGATTAAACCCCTCAGCTTGGAATATAACCACTCGATTCCCCCTTCCTGATTAAACCCCTCAGTCAGGAATATAACCCCTCGATTCCCCTTCCTGATTAAACCCCTCAGCCTGGAATATAACCCCTCGATTCGCCCTTCCTGATTAAACCCCTCGGCCTGGAATATAACCCCTCGATTCCCCTTCCTGATTAAACCCCTCAGACTGGAATATAACCCCTCGATTCCCCTTCCTGATTAAACCCCTCAGCTTGGAATATAACCCCTCGATTCCCCCTTCCTGATTAAACCCCTCAGTCAGGAATATAACCCCTCGGTTCCCCTTCCTGATTAAACCCCTCAGCCTGGAATATAACCCCTCGATTCCCCCTTCCTGATTAAACCCCTCGGCCCTGAATATAACCGCTCGATTCCCCCTTCCTATTTAAACCCCCGGCCCTGAATATAAGTCCTCGATTCCACCTTCCTGATTAAACCCCTCAGCCAGGAATATAACCCCTCGATTCCCCTTCCTGATTAAACCCCTCACCTTGGAATATAACCCCTCGATTCCCCCTTCCTGATTAAACCCCTCAGTCAGGAATATAACCCCTCGATTCCCCTTCCTGATTAAACCCCTCAGCCTGGAATATAACCCCTCGATTGCCCCTTCCTGATTAAACCCTGCGGCCTGGAATATAATCCCTCAATTCCCCTTCCTGATTAAACCCCTCAGCCAGGAATATAACCCCTCGATTCCCCTTCCTGATTAAACCCCTCAGACTGCAAAAAAACCCCTCGATTCCCCTTCCTGATGAAACCCCTCAGCTTGGAATATAACCCCTCGATTCCCCCTTCCTGATTAAACCCCTCGGCGCCGAACATTACCCCACGATTCCCCCTTCCTGATTAAACCCCTCGGCTTGGAATATAACCGCTTGATTTCCCTTCGTGATGAAACCCCTCAGCCTGGAATATAACCCCTCGATTCCCCCTTTCTGATTAAACCCCTCAGCCTGGAATATAACCCCTCGATTCCCATTCCTGATTAAACCGCTCGGCCTGGAATATAACCCCTCGATTCCCCTTCCTGATTAAACCCCTCGGCCAGGAATATAACCACTCGATTCCCCTTCCTGATTAAACCCCACGGCCTGGAATATTACCCCTCGATTCCCCTTCCTGATTAAACCCCTCGGCCTGGAATATAACCCCTCGATTCCCCTTCCTGATTAAACCCCTCGGCCTGAAATATAACCACTCGATTCCCCCTTCCTGATTAAACCCCTCGGCCTGAAATATAACCCCTCGATTCCCCCTTCCTGATTAAACACCTCAGCCTGGAATATAAACCCACGATTCCCCTTCCTGATTAAACCGCTCGGCCTGGAATATAACCCCTCGATTCCCTCTTCCTGCTTAAACCCCTCGGGCAGTATTATAAACCCTCGATTCCCCCTTCCTTATTAAACGCCTCGGCCAGGAATATAACCCCTGGATTCCCCTTCCGGATAAAACCTCTCAGCCTGGAATATAACCCCTCTATTCCCCTTCCTGATTAAACCCCTCAGCCAGGAATATAGCCCCTCGATTCCCCTTCCTGATTAAACCCCTCAGCCTGGAATATAACCCCTCGATTCCCCTTCCTGATTAAACCCCACAGCTTGGAATATAACCCCTCGATTCCCCCTTCCTGATTAAACCCCTCAGTCAGGAATATAACCCCTCGATTTTGCTTCCTGATTAAACCCCTCAACCTGGAATATAACCCCTCGATTCCCCTTCCTGATTAAACCCCTCAGCCTGGAATATAACCCCTCGATTCCCCCTTCCTGATTAAACCCTTCGGCCCTGAATATAACCCCACGATTCCCCCTTCCTGATTAAACCCCTCAGCCTGGAATATAACCACTCGATTCCCCTTCCTGATTAAACCCCTCAGCCTGGAAAATAACCCCTCGATTCCCCTTCCTGATTCAACCCCTCAGCCTGGAATATAACCCCTCGATTCCCCCTTCCTGATTAAACCCCTCGGCGCCGAACATTACCCCACGATTCCCCCTTCCTGATTAAACCCCTCGGCTTGGAATATAACCGCTTGATTTCCCTTCGTGATGAAACCCCTCAGCCTGGAATATAACCCCTCGATTCCCCCTTTCTGATTAAACCCCTCAGCCTGGAATATAACCCCTCGATTCCCATTCCTGATTAAACCGCTCGGCCTGGAATATAACCCCTCGATTCCCCTTCCTGATTAAACCCCTCGGCCAGGAATATAACCACTCGATTCCCCTTCCTGATTAAACCCCACGGCCTGGAATATTACCCCTCGATTCCCCTTCCTGATTAAACCCCTCGGCCTGGAATATAACCCCTCGATTCCCCTTCCTGATTAAACCCCTCGGCCTGAAATATAACCACTCGATTCCCCCTTTCTGATTAAACCCCTCGGCCTGAAATATAACCCCTCGATTCCCCCTTCCTGATTAAACACCTCAGCCTGGAATATAAACCCACGATTCCCCTTCCTGATTAAACCGCTCGGCCTGGAATATAACCCCTCGATTCCCTCTTCCTGCTTAAACCCCTCGGCCAGTATTATAAACCCTCGATTCCCCCTTCCTGATTAAACGCCTCGGCCAGGAATATAACCCCTGGATTCCCCTTCCTGATAAAACCTCTCAGCCTGGAATATAACCCCTCTATTCCCCTTCCTGATTAAACCCCTCAGCCAGGAATATAGCCCCTCGATTCCCCTTCCTGATTAAACCCCTCAGCCTGGAATATAACCCCTCGATTCCCCTTCCTGATTAAACCCCACAGCTTGGAATATAACCCCTCGATTCCCCCTTCCTGATTAAACCCCTCAGTCAGGAATATAACCCCTCGATTTCGCTTCCTGATTAAACCCCTCAACCTGGAATATAACCCCTCGATTCCCCTTCCTGATTAAACCCCTCAGCCTGGAATATAACCCCTCGATTCCCCCTTCCTGATTAAACCCTTCGGCCCTGAATATAACCCCACGATTCCCCCTTCCTGATTAAACCCCTCAGCCTGGAATATAACCACTCGATTCCCCTTCCTGATTAAACCCCTCAGCCTGGAAAATAACCCCTCGATTCCCCTTCCTGATTCAACCCCTCAGCCTGGAATATAACCCCTCGATACCCCCTTCCTGATTAAACCCCTCAGCCTGGAATATAACCCCTCGATTTCCCCTTCCTGATTAAACCCCTCAGACTGGAATATAACGCCTGGATTCCCCTTCCTGATTAAACCCCTCAGCATGGAATATAACCACTCGATTCACCCTTCCTGATTAAACCCCTCAGCCTGGAATATAACCCCTCGATTCACCCTTCCTGATTAAACCCCTTGGCCTGGAATATAACCCCTCGATTCGCCCTTCCTGATTAAACCCCACAGGCTGGAATATAACCCCTCGATTCCCCCTTCCTGATTAAACCCCTCGGCCTGGAATATAACCCCTCGTTTCCCCTTCCTGATTAACCCCTCGGACTGGAATATAACCCCTCGATTCCCCTTCCTGATTAAACACCTCGGCTTGGAATATAACCCCTTGATTCCCATTACTGATTAACCCCCTTGGCCTGGAATATAACCCCACGATTCCCCTTCCTGATTAAACCCCTCGGCCTGGAAGAGAACCCCTCGATTCCCCCTTCCCGATTAAACCCCTCGGCCTGGAATATAACCCCTCGATTCCCCCTTCCTGATTAAACCCCTCAGCCTGGAATATAACCCCTCGATTCCCCTTCCTGATTAAAACCCTCGGCCCTGAATATAACCCCCGGAATCCCGTTCCGGATTAAACCCCTCTTCCAGGAATATGACTCCTCGATTCCCCCTTCCTGATTCAGCCCCTCAGCCTGGAATATAACCCCCCGATTCCCCTTCCTGATTAAACCCCTCAGCCTGGAATATAACCCCTCGATTCCCCTTCCTGATTAAACCCTTCGGCCCTGAATATAACCCCACGATTCCCCCTTCCTGATTAAACCCCTCAGCCTGGAATATAACCACACGATTCCCCTTCCTGATTAAACCCCTCAGCCTGGAAAATAACCCCTCGATTCCCCTTCCTGATTCAACCCCTCAGCCTGGAATATAACCCCTCGATACCCCCTTCCTGATTAAACCCCTCAGCCTGGAATATAACCCCTCGATTTCCCCTTCCTGATTAAACCCCTCAGCCTGGAATATAACGCCTGGATACCCCTTCCTGATTAAACCCCTCAGCCTGGAATATAACCACTCGATTCCCCCTTCCTGATTAAACCCCTCAGCCTGGAATATAACCCCTCGATTCCCCCTTCCTGATTAAATCCCTCAGCCTGGAATATAACCCCTCGATTTCCCTTCCTGATAAAACCCTACAACCTGGAATATTATCCCTTGATTCCCACTTCCTGATTAAACCCCTCAGCCTGGAATATAACCCCTCGATTCCCCTTCCTGATTAAACCCCTCAGCCTGGAATATAACCCCTCGATTCCCCCTTCCTGATTAAACCCCTCGGCCAGGAATATAATCACTCGATGGCCTTCCTGATTAATCCCCATGGCCTTGAATATAACCCCTCGATTCCCCTTCCTGATTAAACACCTCAGCCTGGAACATAACCCCTCGATTCCCCTTCCTGATTAAACCCCTCAGCCTGGAATATAACTCCTTGATTCCCCCTTCCTGATTAAACCCCTCGGCTTGGAATGTTTACCCCTTGATTCCCATTACTGATTAAACCCCTCGGCGCCGAACATTACCCCACGATTCCCCCTTCCTGATTAAACCCCTCGGCTTGGAATATAACCGCTTGATTCCCCTTCGTGATGAAACCCCTCAGCCTGGAATATAACCCCTCGATTCCCCTTCCTGATTAAACCCCTCAGCCTGGAATATAACCCCTCGATTCCCCTTCCTGATTAAACCCCTCGGCCAGGAAGAGAACCAGTCGATTCCCCTTCCTGATTAAACCCCACGGCCTGGAATATTACCCCTCGATTCCCCTTCCTGATTAAACCCCTCGGCCTGGAATATAACCCCTCGATTCCCCTTCCTGATTAAACCCCTCGGCCTGAAATATAACCACTCGATTCCCCCTTCCTGATTAAACCCCTCGGCCTGAAATATAACCCCTCGATTCCCCCTTCCTGATTAAACACCTCAGCCTGGAATATAAACCCACGATTCCCCTTCCTGATTAAACCGCTCGGCCTGGAATATAACCCCTCGATTCCCTCTTCCTGCTTAAACCCCTCGGCCAGTATTATAAACCCTCGATTCCCCCTTCCTGATTAAACGCCTCGGCCAGGAATATAACCCCTGGATTCCCCTTCCTGATAAAACCTCTCAGCCTGGAATATAACCCCTCTATTCCCCTTCCTGATTAAACCCCTCAGCCAGGAATATAGCCCCTCGATTCCCCTTCCTGATTAAACCCCTCAGCCTGGAATATAACCCCTCGATTCCCCTTCCTGATTAAACCCCTCAGCTTGGAATATAACCCCTCGATTCCCCCTTCCTGATTAAACCCCTCAGTCAGGAATATAACCCCTCGATTTCGCTTCCTGATTAAACCCCTCAACCTGGAATATAACCCCTCGATTCCCCTTCCTGATTAAACCCCTCAGCCTGGAATATAACCCCTCGATTCCCCCTTCCTGATTAAACCCTTCGGCCCTGAATATAACCCCACGATTCCCCCTTCCTGATTAAACCCCTCAGCCTGGAATATAACCACTCGATTCCCCTTCCTGATTAAACCCCTCAGCCTGGAAAATAACCCCTCGATTCCCCTT
This sequence comes from Chiloscyllium punctatum, assembly GCF_047496795.1. Classification (NCBI taxonomy): domain Eukaryota; kingdom Metazoa; phylum Chordata; class Chondrichthyes; order Orectolobiformes; family Hemiscylliidae; genus Chiloscyllium; species Chiloscyllium punctatum. The sequence goes on along the minus strand of NW_027309801.1, from coordinate 1,249,403 downwards.
CCTGATTCAACCCCTCAGCCTGGAATATAACCCCTCGATACCCCCTTCCTGATTAAACCCCTCAGCCTGGAATATAACCCCTCGATTTCCCCTTCCTGATTAAACCCCTCAGACTGGAATATAACGCCTGGATTCCCCTTCCTGATTAAATCCCTCAGCATGGAATATAACCACTCGATTCACCCTTCCTGATTAAACCCCTCAGCCTGGAATATAACCCCTCGATTCCCCCTTCCTGTTTAAACCCCTCGGCCTGGAATATAACCCCTCGATTCGCCCTTCCTGATTAAACCCCACAGGCTGGAATATAACCCCTCGATTCCCCCTTCCTGATTAAACCCCTCGGCCTGGAATATAACCCCTCGATTCCCCTTCCTGATTAAACACCTCGGCTTGGAATATAACCCCTTGATTCCCATTACTGATTAACCCCCTTGGCCTGGAATATAACCCCACGATTCCCCTTCCTGATTAAACCCCTCGGCCTGGAAGAGAACCCCTCGATTCCCCCTTCCTGATTAAACCCCTCAGCCTGGAATATAACCCCTCGATTCCCCTTCCTGATTAAACCCCTCGGCCCTGAATATAACCCCTGGAATCCCCTTCCGGATTAAACCCCTCTTCCAGGAATATGACAACTCAATTCCCCCTTCGGGATTAAACCCCTCGTCCAGGAATATGACTCCTCGATTCCCCCTTCCTGATTAAGCCCCTCAGCCTGGAATATAACCCCCCGATTCCCCTTCCTGATTAAACCCCTCAGCCTGGAATATAACCCCTCGATTCCCCTTCCTGATTAAACCCTTCGGCCCTGAATATAACCCCACGATTCCCCCTTCCTGATTAAACCCCTCAGCCTGGAATATAACCACACGATTCCCCTTCCTGATTAAACCCCTCAGCCTGGAAAATAACCCCTCGATTCCCCTTCCTGATTCAACCCCTCAGCCTGGAATATAACCCCTCGATACCCCCTTCCTGATTAAACCCCTCAGCCTGGAATATAACCCCTCGATTCCCCCTTCCTGATTAAACCCCTCGGCCCTGAATATAACCGCTCAATTCCCCCTTCCTATTTAAACCCCCGGCCCTGAATATAAGTCCTCGATTCCACCTTCCTGATTAAACCCCTCAGCCAGGAATATAACCCCTCGATTCCCCTTCCTGATTAAACCCCTCACCTTGGAATATAACCCCTCGATTCCCCATTCCTGATTAAACCACTCAGTCAGGAATATAACCCCTCGATTCCCCTTCCTGATTAAACCCCTCAGCCTGGAATATAACCCCTCGATTGCCCCTTCCTGATTAAACCCTGCGGCCTGGAATATAATCCCTCAATTCCCCTTCCTGATTAAACCCCTCAGCCAGGAATATAACCCCTCGATTCCCCTTCCTGATTAAACCCCTCAGACTGGAAAAAAACCCCTCGATTCCCCTTCCTGATTAAACCCCTCAGCTTGGAATATAACCCCTCGATTCCCCCTTCCTGATTAAATCCCTCGGCGCCGAACATTACCCCACGATTCCCCCTTCCTGATTAAACCCCTCGGCTTGGAATATAACTGCTTGATTTCCCTTCGTGATGAAACCCCTCAGCCTGGAATATAACCCCTCGATTCCCCCTTTCTGATTAAACCCCTCAGCCTGGAATATAACCCCTCGATTCCCATTCCTGATTAAACCGCTCGGCCTGGAATATAACCCCTCGATTCCCCTTCCTGATTAAACCCCTCGGCCAGGAATATAACCACTCGATTCCCCTTCCTGATTAAACCCCACGGCCTGGAATATTACCCCTCGATTCCCCTTCCTGATTAAACCCCTCGGCCTGGAATATAACCCCTCGATTCCCTCTTCCTGCTTAAACCCCTCGGCCAGTATTATAAACCCTCGATTCCCCCTTCCTGATTAAACGCCTCGGCCAGGAATATAACCCCTGGATTCCCCTTCCTGATAAAACCTCTCAGCCTGGAATATAACCCCTCTATTCCCCTTCCTGATTAAACCCCTCAGCCAGGAATATAGCCCCTCGATTCCCCTTCCTGATTAAACCCCTCAGCCTGGAATATAACCCCTCGATTCCCCTTCCTGATTAAACCCCACAGCTTGGAATATAACCCCTCGATTCCCCCTTCCTGATTAAACCCCTCAGTCAGGAATATAACCCCTCGATTTCGCTTCCTGATTAAACCCCTCAACCTGGAATATAACCCCTCGATTCCCCTTCCTGATTAAACCCCTCAGCCTGGAATATAACCCCTCGATTCCCCCTTCCTGATTAAACCCTTCGGCCCTGAATATAACCCCACGATTCCCCCTTCCTGATTAAACCCCTCAGCCTGGAATATAACCACTCGATTCCCCTTCCTGATTAAACCCCTCAGCCTGGAAAATAACCCCTCGATTCCCCTTCCTGATTCAACCCCTCAGCCTGGAATATAACCCCTCGATACCCCCTTCCTGATTAAACCCCTCAGCCTGGAATATAACCCCTCGATTTCCCCTTCCTGATTAAACCCCTCAGACTGGAATATAACGCCTGGATTCCCCTTCCTGATTAAACCCCTCAGCATGGAATATAACCACTCGATTCACCCTTCCTGATTAAACCCCTCAGCCTGGAATATAACCCCTCGATTCACCCTTCCTGATTAAACCCCTTGGCCTGGAATATAACCCCTCGATTCGCCCTTCCTGATTAAACCCCACAGGCTGGAATATAACCCCTCGATTCCCCCTTCCTGATTAAACCCCTCGGCCTGGAATATAACCCCTCGTTTCCCCTTCCTGATTAACCCCTCGGACTGGAATATAACCCCTCGATTCCCCTTCCTGATTAAACACCTCGGCTTGGAATATAACCCCTTGATTCCCATTACTGATTAACCCCCTTGGCCTGGAATATAACCCCACGATTCCCCTTCCTGATTAAACCCCTCGGCCTGGAAGAGAACCCCTCGATTCCCCCTTCCCGATTAAACCCCTCGGCCTGGAATATAACCCCTCGATTCCCCCTTCCTGATTAAACCCCTCAGCCTGGAATATAACCCCTCGATTCCCCTTCCTGATTAAAACCCTCGGCCCTGAATATAACCCCCGGAATCCCGTTCCGGATTAAACCCCTCTTCCAGGAATATGACAACTCGATTCCCCCTTCGGGATTAAACCCCTCGTCCAGGAATATGACTCCTCGATTCCCCCTTCCTGATTCAGCCCCTCAGCCTGGAATATAACCCCCCGATTCCCCTTCCTGATTAAACCCCTCAGCCTGGAATATAACCCCTCGATTCCCCTTCCTGATTAAACCCTTCGGCCCTGAATATAACCCCACGATTCCCCCTTCCTGATTAAACCCCTCAGCCTGGAATATAACCACACGATTCCCCTTCCTGATTAAACCCCTCAGCCTGGAAAATAACCCCTCGATTCCCCTTCCTGATTCAACCCCTCAGCCTGGAATATAACCCCTCGATACCCCCTTCCTGATTAAACCCCTCAGCCTGGAATATAACCCCTCGATTTCCCCTTCCTGATTAAACCCCTCAGCCTGGAATATAACGCCTGGATACCCCTTCCTGATTAAACCCCTCAGCCTGGAATATAACCACTCGATTCCCCCTTCCTGATTAAACCCCTCAGCCTGGAATATAACCCCTCGATTCCCCCTTCCTGATTAAATCCCTCAGCCTGGAATATAACCCCTCGATTTCCCTTCCTGATAAAACCCTACAACCTGGAATATTATCCCTTGATTCCCACTTCCTGATTAAACCCCTCAGCCTGGAATATAACCCCTCGATTCCCCTTCCTGATTAAACCCCTCAGCCTGGAATATAACCCCTCGATTCCCCCTTCCTGATTAAACCCCTCGGCCAGGAATATAATCACTCGATGGCCTTCCTGATTAATCCCCATGGCCTTGAATATAACCCCTCGATTCCCCTTCCTGATTAAACACCTCAGCCTGGAACATAACCCCTCGATTCCCCTTCCTGATTAAACCCCTCAGCCTGGAATATAACTCCTTGATTCCCCCTTCCTGATTAAACCCCTCGGCTTGGAATGTTTACCCCTTGATTCCCATTACTGATTAAACCCCTCGGCGCCGAACATTACCCCACGATTCCCCCTTCCTGATTAAACCCCTCGGCTTGGAATATAACCGCTTGATTCCCCTTCGTGATGAAACCCCTCAGCCTGGAATATAACCCCTCGATTCCCCTTCCTGATTAAACCCCTCAGCCTGGAATATAACCCCTCGATTCCCCTTCCTGATTAAACCCCTCGGCCAGGAAGAGAACCAGTCGATTCCCCTTCCTGATTAAACCCCACGGCCTGGAATATTACCCCTCGATTCCCCTTCCTGATTAAACCCCTCGGCCTGGAATATAACCCCTCGATTCCCCTTCCTGATTAAACCCCTCGGCCTGAAATATAACCACTCGATTCCCCCTTCCTGATTAAACCCCTCGGCCTGAAATATAACCCCTCGATTCCCCCTTCCTGATTAAACACCTCAGCCTGGAATATAAACCCACGATTCCCCTTCCTGATTAAACCGCTCGGCCTGGAATATAACCCCTCGATTCCCTCTTCCTGCTTAAACCCCTCGGCCAGTATTATAAACCCTCGATTCCCCCTTCCTGATTAAACGCCTCGGCCAGGAATATAACCCCTGGATTCCCCTTCCTGATAAAACCTCTCAGCCTGGAATATAACCCCTCTATTCCCCTTCCTGATTAAACCCCTCAGCCAGGAATATAGCCCCTCGATTCCCCTTCCTGATTAAACCCCTCAGCCTGGAATATAACCCCTCGATTCCCCTTCCTGATTAAACCCCTCAGCTTGGAATATAACCCCTCGATTCCCCCTTCCTGATTAAACCCCTCAGTCAGGAATATAACCCCTCGATTTCGCTTCCTGATTAAACCCCTCAACCTGGAATATAACCCCTCGATTCCCCTTCCTGATTAAACCCCTCAGCCTGGAATATAACCCCTCGATTCCCCCTTCCTGATTAAACCCTTCGGCCCTGAATATAACCCCACGATTCCCCCTTCCTGATTAAACCCCTCAGCCTGGAATATAACCACTCGATTCCCCTTCCTGATTAAACCCCTCAGCCTGGAAAATAACCCCTCGATTCCCCTTCCTGATTCAACCCCTCAGCCTGGAATATAACCCCTCGATACCCCCTTCCTGATTAAACCCCTCAGCCTGGAATATAACCCCTCGATTTCCCCTTCCTGATTAAACCCCTCAGACTGGAATATAACGCCTGGATTCCCCTTCCTGATTAAATCCCTCAGCATGGAATATAACCACTCGATTCACCCTTCCTGATTAAACCCCTCAGCCTGGAATATAACCCCTCGATTCCCCCTTCCTGTTTAAACCCCTCGGCCTGGAATATAACCCCTCGATTCGCCCTTCCTGATTAAACCCCACAGGCTGGAATATAACCCCTCGATTCCCCCTTCCTGATTAAACCCCTCGGCCTGGAATATAACCCCTCGATTCCCCTTCCTGATTAAACACCTCGGCTTGGAATATAACCCCTTGATTCCCATTACTGATTAACCCCCTTGGCCTGGAATATAACCCCACGATTCCCCTTCCTGATTAAACCCCTCGGCCTGGAAGAGAACCCCTCGATTCCCCCTTCCTGATTAAACCCCTCAGCCTGGAATATAACCCCTCGATTCCCCTTCCTGATTAAACCCCTCGGCCCTGAATATAACCCCTGGAATCCCCTTCCGGATTAAACCCCTCTTCCAGGAATATGACAACTCAATTCCCCCTTCGGGATTAAACCCCTCGTCCAGGAATATGACTCCTCGATTCCCCCTTCCTGATTAAGCCCCTCAGCCTGGAATATAACCCCCCGATTCCCCTTCCTGATTAAACCCCTCAGCCTGGAATATAACCCCTCGATTCCCCTTCCTGATTAAACCCTTCGGCCCTGAATATAACCCCACGATTCCCCCTTCCTGATTAAACCCCTCAGCCTGGAATATAACCACACGATTCCCCTTCCTGATTAAACCCCTCAGCCTGGAAAATAACCCCTCGATTCCCCTTCCTGATTCAACCCCTCAGCCTGGAATATAACCCCTCGATACCCCCTTCCTGATTAAACCCCTCAGCCTGGAATATAACCCCTCGATTCCCCCTTCCTGATTAAACCCCTCGGCCCTGAATATAACCGCTCAATTCCCCCTTCCTATTTAAACCCCCGGCCCTGAATATAAGTCCTCGATTCCACCTTCCTGATTAAACCCCTCAGCCAGGAATATAACCCCTCGATTCCCCTTCCTGATTAAACCCCTCACCTTGGAATATAACCCCTCGATTCCCCATTCCTGATTAAACCACTCAGTCAGGAATATAACCCCTCGATTCCCCTTCCTGATTAAACCCCTCAGCCTGGAATATAACCCCTCGATTGCCCCTTCCTGATTAAACCCTGCGGCCTGGAATATAATCCCTCAATTCCCCTTCCTGATTAAACCCCTCAGCCAGGAATATAACCCCTCGATTCCCCTTCCTGATTAAACCCCTCAGACTGGAAAAAAACCCCTCGATTCCCCTTCCTGATTAAACCCCTCAGCTTGGAATATAACCCCTCGATTCCCCCTTCCTGATTAAATCCCTCGGCGCCGAACATTACCCCACGATTCCCCCTTCCTGATTAAACCCCTCGGCTTGGAATATAACTGCTTGATTTCCCTTCGTGATGAAACCCCTCAGCCTGGAATATAACCCCTCGATTCCCCCTTTCTGATTAAACCCCTCAGCCTGGAATATAACCCCTCGATTCCCATTCCTGATTAAACCGCTCGGCCTGGAATATAACCCCTCGATTCCCCTTCCTGATTAAACCTCTCGGCCAGGAATATAACCACTCGATTCCCCTTCCTGATTAAACCCCACGGCCTGGAATATTACCCCTCGATTCCCCTTCCTGATTAAACCCCTCGGCCTGGAATATAACCCCTCGATTCCCCTTCCTGATTAAACCCCTCGGCCTGAAATATAACCACTCGATTCCCCCTTCCTGATTAAACCCCTCGGCCTGAAATATAACCCCTCGATTCCCCCTTCCTGATTAAACACCTCAGCCTGGAATATAAACCCACGATTCCCCTTCCTGATTAAACCGCTCGGCCTGGAATATAACCCCTCGATTCCCTCTTCCTGCTTAAACCCCTCGGCCAGTATTATAAACCCTCGATTCCCCCTTCCTGATTAAACGCCTCGGCCAGGAATATAACCCCTGGATTCCCGTTCCTGATAAAACCTCTCAGCCTGGAATATAACCCCTCTATTCCCCTTCCTGATTAAACCCCTCAGCCAGGAATATAGCCCCTCGATTCCCCTTCCTGATTAAACCCCTCAGCCTGGAATATAACCCCTCGATTCCCCTTCCTGATTAAACCCCACAGCTTGGAATATAACCCCTCGATTCCCCCTTCCTGATTAAACCCCTCAGTCAGGAATATAACCCCTCGATTTCGCTTCCTGATTAAACCCCTCAACCTGGAATATAACCCCTCGATTCCCCTTCCTGATTAAACCCCTCAGCCTGGAATATAACCCCTCGATTCCCCCTTCCTGATTAAACCCTTCGGCCCTGAATATAACCCCACGATTCCCCCTTCCTGATTAAACCCCTCAGCCTGGAATATAACCACTCGATTCCCCTTCCTGATTAAACCCCTCAGCCTGGAAAATAACCCCTCGATTCCCCTTCCTGATTCAACCCCTCAGCCTGGAATATAACCCCTCGATTCCCCCTTCCTGATTAAACCCCTCGGCGCCGAACATTACCCCTCGATTCCCCCTTCCTGATTAAACGCCTCGGCCAGGAATATAACCCCTGGATTCCCCTTCCTGATAAAACCTCTCAGCCTGGAATATAACCCCTCTATTCCCCTTCCTGATTAAACCCCTCAGCCAGGAATATAGCCCCTCGATTCCCCTTCCTGATTAAACCCCTCAGCCTGGAATATAACCCCTCGATTCCCCTTCCTGATTAAACCCCACAGCTTGGAATATAACCCCTCGATTCCCCCTTCCTGATTAAACCCCTCAGTCAGGAATATAACCCCTCGATTTCGCTTTCTGATTAAACCCCTCAACCTGGAATATAACCCCTCGATTCCCCTTCCTGATTAAACCCCTCAGCCTGGAATATAACCCCTCGATTCCCCCTTCCTGATTAAACCCTTCGGCCCTGAATATAACCCCACGATTCCCCCTTCCTGATTAAACCCCTCAGCCTGGAATATAACCACTCGATTCCCCTTCCTGATTAAACCCCTCAGCCTGGAAAATAACCCCTCGATTCCCCTTCCTGATTCAACCCCTCAGCCTGGAATATAACCCCTCGATTCCCCCTTCCTGATTAAACCCCTCGGCGCCGAACATTACCCCACGATTCCCCCTTCCTGATTAAACCCCTCGGCTTGGAATATAACCGCTTGATTTCCCTTCGTGATGAAACCCCTCAGCCTGGAATATAACCCCTCGATTCCCCCTTTCTGATTAAACCCCTCAGCCTGGAATATAACCCCTCGATTCCCATTCCTGATTAAACCGCTCGGCCTGGAATATAACCCCTCGATTCCCCTTCCTGATTAAACCCCTCGGCCAGGAATATAACCACTCGATTCCCCTTCCTGATTAAACCCCACGGCCTGGAATATTACCCCTCGATTCCCCTTCCTGATTAAACCCCTCGGCCTGGATTATAACCCCTCGATTCCCCTTCCTGATTAAACCCCTCGGCCTGAAATATAACCACTCGATTCCCCCTTCCTGATTAAACCCCTCGGCCTGAAATATAACCCCTCGATTCCCCCTTCCTGATTAAACACCTCAGCCTGGAATATAAACCCACGATTCCCCTTCCTGATTAAACCGCTCGGCCTGGAATATAACCCCTCGATTCCCTCTTCCTGCTTAAACCCCTCGGCCAGTATTATAAACCCTCGATTCCCCCTTCCTGATTAAACGCCTCGGCCAGGAATATAACCCCTGGATTCCCCTTCCTGATAAAACCTCTCAGCCTGGAATATAACCCCTCTATTCCCCTTCCTGATTAAACCCCTCAGCCAGGAATATAGCCCCTCGATTCCCCTTCCTGATTAAACCCCTCAGCCTGGAATATAACCCCTCGATTCCCCCTTCCTGATTAAACCCCTCGGCGCCGAACATTACCCCACGATTCCCCCTTCCTGATTAAACCCCTCGGCTTGGAATATAACCGCTTGATTTCCCTTCGTGATGAAACCCCTCAGCCTGGAATATAACCCCTCGATTCCCCCTTTCTGATTAAACCCCTCAGCCTGGAATATAACCCCTCGATTCCCATTCCTGATTAAACCGCTCGGCCTGGAATATAACCCCTCGATTCCCCTTCCTGATTAAACCCCTCGGCCAGGAATATAACCACTCGATTCCCCTTCCTGATTAAACCCCACGGCCTGGAATATTACCCCTCGATTCCCCTTCCTGATTAAACCCCTCGGCCTGGAATATAACCCCTCGATTCCCCTTCCTGATTAAACCCCTCGGCCTGAAATATAACCACTCGATTCCCCCTTCCTGATTAAACCCCTCGGCCTGAAATATAACCCCTCGATTCCCCCTTCCTGATTAAACACCTCAGCCTGGAATATAAACCCACGATTCCCCTTCCTGATTAAACCGCTCGGCCTGGAATATAACCCCTCGATTCCCTCTTCCTGCTTAAACCCCTCGGCCAGTATTATAAACCCTCGATTCCCCCTTCCTGATTAAACGCCTCGGCCAGGAATATAACCCCTGGATTCCCCTTCCTGATAAAACCTCTCAGCCTGGAATATAACCCCTCTATTCCCCTTCCTGATTAAACCCCTCAGCCAGGAATATAGCCCCTCGATTCCCCTTCCTGATTAAACCCCTCAGCCTGGAATATAACCCCTCGATTCCCCTTCCTGATTAAACCCCACAGCTTGGAATATAACCCCTCGATTCCCCCTTCCTGATTAAACCCCTCAGACAGGAATATAACCCCTCGATTTCGCTTCCTGATTAAACCCCTCAACCTGGAATATAACCCCTCGATTCCCCTTCCTGATTAAACCCCTCAGCCTGGAATATAACCCCTCGATTCCCCCTTCCTGATTAAACCCTTCGGCCCTGAATATAACCCCACGATTCCCCCTTCCTGATTAAACCCCTCAGCCTGGAATATAACCACTCGATTCCCCTTCCTGATTAAACCCCTCAGCCTGCAAAATAACCCCTCGATTCCCCTTCCTGATTCAACCCCTCAGCCTGGAATATAACCCCTCGATACCCCCTTCCTGATTAAACCCCTCAGCCTGGAATATAACCCCTCGATTTCCCCTTCCTGATTAAACCCCTCAGACTGGAATATAACGCCTGGATTCCCCTTCCTGATTAAACCCCTCAGCATGGAATATAACCACTCGATTCACCCTTCCTGATTAAACCCCTCAGCCTGGAATATAACCCCTCGATTCCCCCTTCCTGATTAAACCCCTCGGCCTGGAATATAACCCCTCGATTCGCCCTTCCTGATTAAACCCCACAGGCTGGAATATAACCCCTCGATTCCCCCTTCCTGATTAAACCCCTCGGCCTGGAATATAACCCCTCGATTCCCCTTCCTGATTAACCCCTCGGACTGGAATATAACCCCTCGATTCCCCTTCCTGATTAAACACCTCGGCTTGGAATATAACCCCTTGATTCCCATTACTGATTAACCCCCTTGGCCTGGAATATAACCCCACGATTCCCCTTCCTGATTAAACCCCTCGGCCTGGAAGAGAACCCCTCGATTCCCCCTTCCCGATTAAACCCCTCGGCCTGGAATATAACCCCTCGATTCCCCCTTCCTGATTAAACCCCTCAGCCTGGAATATAACCCCTCGATTCCCCTTCCTGATTAAACCCCTCGGCCCTGAATATAACCCCCGGAATCCCGTTCCGGATTAAACCCCTCTTCCAGGAATATGACAACTCGATTCCCCCTTCGGGATTAAACCCCTCGTCCAGGAATATGACTCCTCGATTCCCCCTTCCTGATTCAGCCCCTCAGCCTGGAATATAACCCACCGATTCCCCTTCCTGATTAAACCCCTCAGCCTGGAATATAACCCCTCGATTCCCCTTCCTGATTAAACCCTTCGGCCCTGAATATAACCCCACGATTCCCCCTTCCTGATTAAACCCCTCAGCCTGGAATATAACCACACGATTCCCCTTCCTGATTAAACCCCTCAGCCTGGAAAATAACCCCTCGATTCCCCTTCCTGATTCAACCCCTCAGCCTGGAATATAACCCCTCGATACCCCCTTCCTGATTAAACCCCTCAGCCTGGAATATAACCCCTCGATTTCCCCTTCCTGATTAAACCCCTCAGCCTGGAATATAACGCCTGGATTCCCCTTCCTGATTAAACCCCTCAGCCTGGAATATAACCACTCGATTCCCCCTTCCTGATTAAACCCCTCAGCCTGGAATATAACCCCTCGATTCCCCCTTCCTGATTAAATCCCTCAGCCTGGAATATAACCCCTCGATTTCCCTTCCTGATAAAACCCTACAACCTGGAATATTATCCCTTGATTCCCACTTCCTGATTAAACCCCTCAGCCTGGAATATAAACCCTCGATTCCCCTTCCTGATTAAACCCCTCAGCCTGGAATATAACCCCTCGATGGCCTTCCTGATTAATCCCCATGGCCTTGAATATAACCCCTCGATTCCCCTTCCTGATTAAACACCTCAGCCTGGAACATAACCCCTCGATTCCCCTTCCTGATTAAACCCCTCAGCCTGCAATATAACTCCTTGATTCCCCCTTCCTGATTAAACCCCTCGGCTTGGAATGTTTACCCCTTGATTCCCATTACTGATTAAACCCCTCGGCGCCGAACATTACCCCACGATTCCCCCTTCCTGATTAAACCCCTCGGCTTGGAATATAACCGCTTGATTCCCCTTCGTGATGAAACCCCTCAGCCTGGAATATAACCCCTCGATTTCCCTTCCTGATAAAACCCTACAACCTGGAATATTATCCCTTGATTCCCACTTCCTGATTAAACCCCTCAGCCTGGAATATAAACCCTCGATTCCCCTTCCTGATTAAACCCCTCAGCCTGGAATATAACCCCTCGATGGCCTTCCTGATTAATCCCCATGGCCTTGAATATAACCCCTCGATTCCCCTTCCTGATTAAACACCTCAGCCTGGAACATAACCCCTCGATTCCCCTTCCTGATTAAACCCCTCAGCCTGCAATATAACTCCTTGATTCCCCCTTCCTGATTAAACCCCTCGGCTTGGAATGTTTACCCCTTGATTCCCATTACTGATTAAACCCCTCGGCGCCGAACATTACCCCACGATTCCCCCTTCCTGATTAAACCCCTCGGCTTGGAATATAACCGCTTGATTCCCCTTCGTGATGAAACCCCTCAGCCTGGAATATAACCCCTCGATTCCCATTCCTGATTAAACCCCTCAGCCTGGAATATAACCCCTCGATTCCCCTTCCTGATTAAACCCCTCGGCCAGGAATATAACCACTCGATTCCCCTTCCTGATTAAACCCCACGGCCTGGAATATTACCCCTCGATTCCCCTTCCTGATTAAACCCCTCGGCCTGGAATATAACCCCTCGATTCCCCTTCCTGATTAAACCCCTCGGCCTGAAATATAACCACTCGATTCCCCCTTCCTGATTAAACCCCTCGGCCTGAAATATAACCCCTCGATTCCCCCTTCCTGATTAAACACCTCAGCCTGGAATATAAACCCACGATTCCCCTTCCTGATTAAACCGCTCGGCCTGGAATATAACCCCTCGATTCCCTCTTCCTGCTTAAACCCCTCGGCCAGTATTATAAACCCTCGATTCCCCCTTCCTGATTAAACGCCTCGGCCAGGAATATAACCCCTGGATTCCCCTTCCTGATAAAACCTCTCAGCCTGGAATATAACCCCTCTATTCCCCTTCCTGATTAAACCCCTCAGCCAGGAATATAGCCCCTCGATTCCCCTTCCTGATTAAACCCCTCAGCCTGGAATATAACCCCTCGATTCCCCTTCCTGATTAAACCCCTCAGCTTGGAATATAACCCCTCGATTCCCCCTTCCTGATTAAACCCCTCAGTCAGGAATATAACCCCTCGATTTCGCTTCCTGATTAAACCCCTCAACCTGGAATATAACCCCTCGATTCCCCTTCCTGATTAAACCCCTCAGCCTGGAATATAACCCCTCGATTCCCCCTTCCTGATTAAACCCTTCGGCCCTGAATATAACCCCACGATTCCCCCTTCCTGATTAAACCCCTCAGCCTGGAATATAACCACTCGATTCCCCTTCCTGATTAAACCCCTCAGCCTGGAAAATAACCCCTCGATTCCCCTTCCTGATTCAACCCCTCAGCCTGGAATATAACCCCTCGATACCCCCTTCCTGATTAAACCCCTCAGCCTGGAATATAACCCCTCGATTTCCCCTTCCTGATTAAACCCCTCAGACTGGAATATAACGCCTGGATTCCCCTTCCTGATTAAACCCCTCAGCATGGAATATAACCACTCGATTCACCCTTCCTGATTAAACCCCTCAGCCTGGAATATAACCCCTCGATTCCCCCTTCCTGATTAAACCCCTCGGCCTGGAATATAACCCCTCGATTCGCCCTTCCTGATTAAACCCCACAGGCTGGAATATAACCCCTCGATTCCCCCTTCCTGATTAAACCCCTCGGCCTGGAATATAACCCCTCGATTCCCCTTCCTGATTAACCCCTTGGACTGGAATATAACCCCTCGATTCCCCTTCCTGATTAAACACCTCGGCTTGGAATATAACCCCTTGATTCCCATTACTGATTAACCCCCTTGGCCTGGAATATAACCCCACGATTCCCCTTCCTGATTAAACCCCTCGGCCTGGAAGAGAACCCCTCGATTCCCCCTTCCTGATTAAACCCCTCAGCCTGGAATATAACCCCTCGATTCCCCTTCCTGATTAAACCCCTCGGCCCTGAATATAACCCCTGGAATCCCCTTCCGGATTAAACCCCTCTTCCAGGAATATGACAACTCAATTCCCCCTTCGGGATTAAACCCCTCGTCCAGGAATATGACTCCTCGATTCCCCCTTCCTGATTAAGCCCCTCAGCCTGGAATATAACCCCCCGATTCCCCTTCCTGATTAAACCCCTCAGCCTGGAATATAACCCCTCGATTCCCCTTCCTGATTAAACCCTTCGGCCCTGAATATAACCCCACGATTCCCCCTTCCTGATTAAACCCCTCAGCCTGGAATATAACCACACGATTCCCCTTCCTGATTAAACCCCTCAGCCTGGAAAATAACCCCTCGATTCCCCTTCCTGATTCAACCCCTCAGCCTGGAATATAACCCCTCGATACCCCCTTCCTGATTAAACCCCTCAGCCTGGAATATAACCCCTCGATTCCCCCTTCCTGATTAAACCCCTCGGCCCTGAATATAACCGCTCGATTCCCCCTTCCTATTTAAACCCCCGGCCCTGAATATAAGTCCTCGATTCCACCTTCCTGATTAAACCCCTCAGCCAGGAATATAACCCCTCGATTCCCCTTCCTGATTAAACCCCTCACCTTGGAATATAACCCCTCGATTCCCCCTTCCTGATTAAACCACTCAGTCAGGAATATAACCCCTCGATTCCCCTTCCTGATTAAACCCCTCAGCCTGGAATATAACCCCTCGATTGCCCCTTCCTGATTAAACCCTGCGGCCTGGAATATAATCCCTCAATTCCCCTTCCTGATTAAACCCCTCAGCCAGGAATATAACCCCTCGATTCCCCTTCCTGATTAAACCCCTCAGACTGGAAAAAAACCCCTCGATTCCCCTTCCTGATTAAACCCCTCAGCTTGGAATATAACCCCTCGATTCCCCCTTCCTGATTAAACCCCTCGGCGCCGAACATTACCCCACGATTCCCCCTTCCTGATTAAACCCCTCGGCTTGGAATATAACTGCTTGATTTCCCTTCGTGATGAAACCCCTCAGCCTGGAATATAACCCCTCGATTCCCCCTTTCTGATTAAACCCCTCAGCCTGGAATATAACCCCTCGATTCCCATTCCTGATTAAACCGCTCGGCCTGGAATATAACCCCTCGATTCCCCTTCCTGATTAAACCCCTCGGCCAGGAATATAACCACTCGATTCCCCTTCCTGATTAAACCCCACGGCCTGGAATATTACCCCTCGATTCCCCTTCCTGATTAAACCCCTCGGCCTGGAATATAACCCCTCGATTCCCCTTCCTGATTAAACCCCTTGGCCTGAAATATAACCACTCGATTCCCCCTTCCTGATTAAACCCCTCGGCCTGAAATATAACCCCTCGATTCCCCCTTCCTGATTAAACACCTCAGCCTGGAATATAAACCCACGATTCCCCTTCCTGATTAAAC